>NW_027362762.1:162256202-162856202 GCF_046119375.1 Phyllobates terribilis | reverse complement strand
CACAGGTCACCACCATCCCGTACGTGCTCTTTAAGCAGTACTGGAATGACTCGGATATTACCCGCTACCCTGACGACGACTTGAGTATCATCGCCAGCAATGGCCAGCCCGTGCCACAGATCGGATTTAAAGAGGTGACCATCAAAATCAGTAGAGTCGAACTGGCAGCACAGGGACTGATCATTGTAGACATTGACAAACATGAGAGCCACCCAAAAATAACTCTAGGAACTAATGTAATTGAAAATTGTCTTGCAGAGGTGATTTTCCTTCTACAGCAGGTTGCCAAGAACGCCAGCTCCGGCGAGCAGCGAGTGCTCCAGAAAGAGATCCGGGCACTGATGCGACGGCAACAGGTGGAACTCTCCGGCGGTGAGATTGGTAGCGTAAGAATATGTGACCCTTTCCCTATTGCCATGCCCCCAAAAAGTGAAATGATGATTTGGTGCCGGGCAGCTATTGGTCTGAGAGGTAGAGATTACCAGGCAATGGTAGAACTAGTTTACTCAGACAGTAGGCCCACCATTTTGACAGCACGGGGGGTGGTCAATGTACGCCATGGGAGGGTGCCCGTTCGCATAATCAATATCGGGGAGAGGGAAGTGTACCTGCCCCGGTATGCCACGCTAGCAAAATTATATACCATCAACCAAAACTCTATACAGTCTGTGGAACCCTTGCCTCCATCTCACCCAGAGGAAGGTAACGGCTCTAAGAAAGTAATGGAGGATTGGTGTCAGCAACTACACTTGGGAACTGACTCCACTCCCTCCCACCAGAAACAGGGAGTCTACCGGGTGGTTCAAGAGTACGAGAGAGTGTTTAGTAAACACCCGTTAGACTTCGGGCGAGTCAAGGGGGTAGAACACCGCATCCCCATGGGAGATCATCCTCCCATAAAAGAGAGGTATCGACCCGTACCCCCTGCACATTACCAACACGCCAAGGGGATGCTTAGAGACATGAAGGAGGCTGGGGTAATCCGGGATAGTTGTAGCCCCTGGGCAGCCCCGCTAGTTTTAGTCAAAAAGAAAGACAACACCATGAGGATGTGTGTAGATTACCGGAAAATCAACCGTATCACACACAAGGATGCGTACCCCTTACCAAGGATAGAGGAGTCATTGGCTGCTTTAAGGTCTGCTAACTTCTTCTCTACCTTGGATCTCACTAGCGGGTACTGGCAGGTTCCTGTAGCAGAGGCGGACCGGGAGAAGACCGCATTCACCACCCCGATGGGACTTAGCGAGTTCACCTGCATGCCGTTCGGACTCTGCAACGCCCCAGGAACCTTCCAACGATTAATGGAGTGCTGTCTGGGCCACAGAAACTTCGAGACGGTCCTGTTGTACCTGGACGATGTCATCGTATACTCCAAAACTTATGAGGACCACCTGAAACACCTGGCGGAGGTGTTCGAAGCTCTGGCGAGTTACGGCCTAAAGGTGAAACCCTCCAAGTGTCACCTCCTGAAACCAAAGGTGCAGTACCTGGGACACGTGGTGAGCGCTGATGGAGTGGCTCCCGACCCCGATAAGATCACCGCAATTAAGGGATGGCCAAGCCCCTCCAGCGTAAAAGAAGTGCGGCAGTTCCTCGGGTTGGTAGGCTACTACCGAAGGTTTATTCCCGGTTTCACCAAAAAGGCAGCGCCTATGCAGGACCTCCTGATAGGCCAGTCCCGGAAGGCCAAGAACCAGAAGCCGCCCTTCAAATGGGAAGAGCTAGAAGAAGAGTCCTTCCGCCAGCTGAAGATGGCCCTCACGGGGGATGAAATCTTGGCGTACCCGGATTATAGCCAGCCCTTCATCCTCTACACCGACGCCAGTAACATCGGGCTAGGAGCCGTACTGTCCCAGATCCAGCAGGGGAAAGAACGAGTAATCGCCTACGCCAGCCGAAAACTGCGACCCACCGAAAGGAACCCCGAGAATTATAGCTCATTTAAGCTAGAGTTCCTGGCCGTGGTATGGGCAGTCACTGAGCGCTTTAAGCATTACCTTGCTTCTTCCCGGTTCACCGTGTACACGGATAACAACCCGTTGACACACCTGGACACGGCAAGACTCGGTGCCCTGGAGCAGAGGTGGATGGCCCGTCTGTCCAACTACGAGTTCATAATCAAATACCGGGCAGGGCGCTCCAATACTAACGCGGACGCCCTGTCCAGGATGCCCAACCTGCCGGACGAAGGAGAAGATCCGGAGGGACTGGAAGAGATTGAACTCCCTGCGTTCCACCGTCATGGGACTATCCAGTATTCCCACCGGGTAAGGAGTAAGCAGGCTGCTACGTTGAACCCCTTACCCCACTACAACTGGGCGGAAACGCAAGACAGCGACCCTGCCGTCCGACTGGTGAAGGAGATGCTGACTCGGCCGGAGGCTCGCCTTGAACCAGACGCTCCGGAGGAAGCCAAACAACTATGGGCAGAGAAGAGTCGACTGTTCCTTTACAAAGGGAAGTTGTGCCGCAGAATGGTTAACTCCCGGACGCATGAATTACTCTGGCAAGTAGTGGTGCCACGAAGAGACGCAGCCATGGTGATGGAGGCATACCACGACGGAGCTGGACACTTCGGGTGGAAGAAGCTGGAGTTCCTGCTGCGCGAGCGATTCCACTGGGTAGGCATGAGGGGAACCATTGAGAAGTGGTGCAGAGACTGTGGCCCGTGCAACCTGAGAAGGAAGGACCGCGCCAGCCAGAAGACTCCCCTGCAGTCCATCGTCACCCGGCAACAGTTGGAACTGGTAGCCTTGGATCATGTAAAACTGACCCCAAGCAGAAGTGGCTACGTCTACGCGTTAACCATCGTGGATCATTACTCCCGGTTTCTGGTTGTCGTGCCCGTCAAGGACTTAACGGCTCAAACAGCAGCTAGAGCCTTCCAGCAGCACTTTTGCCGTCCACACGGGTACCCGGACCAAGTGCTGACGGACCAGGGACCTGCCTTTGAAGCGGAGGTCTTCCAGGAATTCTGCAATCTGTATGGCTGCCGGAAGATAAGGACGACACCCTACCATCCGCAGACTAATGGACTTTGTGAAAAAATGAACCAGGTGGTAATGGATCTTCTAAAAACGTTGCCCCTGGAAGAACGCAGTCTGTGGCCTGAAAAGTTGCCCGATCTGGTGGACCTATACAACCACATCCCGGTAGGTTCCACCAACTGTACCCCGGCTTACCTAATGAGGGCAAGACCTGGTAAGTTACCTGTTGACCTGGAAATGGGAGTCCTGACACCCGAGGACACTTCATCAGAAACAGACTGGGACACAGAGAGGCAGCAGCAGTACCGGAGAGTACAGGAGAGCGTGGAGCGAAGTCTCTGTCAGGCTAGGGAAAGACAAGAGAAAACTTACAACCAGTATGCTCCCGCTGTTCCCCTGGTACCCGGAGAGCAGGTCTTGAAGAGGAAGAGACGGCTCCACAAGTTGGACGACCAGTGGGAGAAGGACCCGTACACCGTACTGCCCTCAAGCCACGAGAACCCGAAGGTTTGTACCATCAGTAAAGACGGAGGGGAAACTACAGCCATTGTATCCCGGGACCACCTGAAGAAGTGTCCCGAACAACTGAGGAACCCTGAAGAGGAACAGGAAGACCATCGACCCGTAGAGGAAAGGGAAGATATGGTTAGTACTGTGCTCGGGGACTTCCCTCGGTCTTGGACTCAAGTCAATGGTGCAGTTGTGGTACCCGTACTCACCTTCCTCCAACCAGCATCCCAAGAACCTACGGAGCAACCGGTAGAGCTGGAAGAACAGCCGGTCCAGGAGGTAGAAGACTCTACACAAGCAGACCCGGAAAATCAACCCTCTGCTTATAGTGAGCCTGCCATACCCCTAGTGAGCCAGAGGGCCCATAGACAGCTGCCCAGTTTACCCTTGACAGCTCCTACACCCTGTAGTTCAGGGCCAGACAGTCAGCTCCGTAGGTCCACTAGGGCCACTAGAGGCCAGCTACCCGCACGTTGGAGGATCTAAATGTTTAAGCTATCTTATATGTTTACTTGTTTATAGTTGCTTGTGTATAATTTTGTGTTTCTAGTTCTTTTTAGGAGTCCTTGGTGGATTTACCGGGAATCCTTGTACATAGTTGGAGCGTAACCCAGGATGGACTAAAGACTGTTAAGGACTCGGGGCAGGACAGGCCCCTACCTGGTTACGTCTCCCTGTTTTGGTGAAATGGACACCTTGCTTTTCAAAACTGCACCCGGTTGCGGACACGCCGTAACCATCTTATGTGTTTTTCTTATTGTATTGTTATTGTTATACCTTGTTATGTTTTTCTAAAAAAAAAAAAATAATAATATGTTTAGTCCCGGAGTACTAAATTTCACTAGGGGGGAATGTGACACCCCAGGGGTCTGGTTCCCACAGTGATAGAGATATTACGTCTGAGAGCAGGTGGGAGGTCCTTTGGTCAGGGATCCTGTGCATGCCACACCTCCTGCCCAGTCTTGGGAGGGGAAGGACTTCCCCTATATAAACCCGGGGCTGAGGCAGAGTGAGTGAGAAAGAAGACAGAACAAGAGTAGAGAAGAGAAGCAGCATAGCAAGAAACATCAGGAGCTCTGTGGGGAGCAGTGTTACAACGAGTCAGGGGCTGGCAGCTGCAGAGCTCGCCCTGACTGAGAAGATTTCTAACCGGACCCGGAGTCCGAGGCTGTGGGGACTAACTCCTACCCAGCAGCAGAAACCGTCCGGCAGAGGATTTCAGGTCCTCTGGCCCAGAAGCCCGAAGGCACGGTCACATGCGTGGGACCAGCACCGCCATCGTGGAGCGGAAGCCATTAGAAGGCCCCGAGTCACCGGCCATACGGGTGAGCACCACACGGTACACTCAGGGACGTGGGCTACTTATTCCCGCCTCTAGCAAGGTAGCCAGAAGAGTACAGTTAGTTGGGAAGGCCTACAACTCCGCCTGGCCAGGGGAAATCCCATCTGCTCAAGGACTGACCAGGCCCCTATCACTAGCAAGTACTCCGGGAGGGCCTTTCTTTGTCACCAGTAAAGACCCTGAACTACACCGCACCGTCTCTGAGTGGTTCCTGCTACCCCCATCATCCACGTCGGCTGCCCTGAGGCCATACCCCTCCCGTTGGGGGTTATACCATCCACGCTGCACCATCCTTCCACCGGCCTCAGCGGTCTGCCCTGCAGCGGCAGCTCCATAGCTGCATTCAATGGGTGGCGTAGTCACCAACCATCTACTGCTAGTACATCGCCGCTCAGTTTGACTCCCTGGGCACGGACCGGGTCGCCGCCACGAGACTACAACCCTCAAGAGATCCGACTCCGGGTAAGCTCCCGCGTGCGCATCGCAGCGCGACACAGGCCCAGGGGCGCGTCATTTATGCCAAAATTCTGTCAAAAACACTTTCATGAATCAGTGCCATAGCATATAAGTAACAAAAGAGGAAATATTTGAAAGGGGAGACTGGTAATAAGCAACATGCACTTATCACAGCCCGCTATTTCTCATTTATATATTTAGATACTCTCAAAAACTTACAAAACTTAATGAGAAAATGGATTTATTTATTAAATTCCATAATTTTCTCCCCAGCATCTGGGTGACATTTGGTAAAATCTCATCCACTTTGTTGGTACAGTTACATGGAAAAATAGAAGATACACACCTCTTCCGGCCCATGAGAACAGACCTTAATTTTGGACATAAAGTTGGAGCTATCTGTTACTTTGAAATAGAGAGCTGAATAGCAAGTTGGATACCCATCATTTATCTTTGAGCAAATCAAATGGCTGAGTCTCTACATTTGGGTCATTATGGTAGGCAACTGAGTGAAATAAAAGACTGCAATGAAATATAAAATATTTGTGAATCACTTACATACAGTGGATATAAGTCTACATACCCCTGGTAAAATGCCAGGTTTTTGCCATGTGTGAGGCAGTGACCGGGATCGTATACGAGGGACGTTATATATCCCCCAGAATGTGTACAGAGACCTACTAAATCCATTGGAGTGCATTGCAGTCACAAACTCACCTGCGGCTGCAATGCAGGAATGAAGGTGAGCATTGACCTGGTCAGGCTATCTGGCTAAGGCAGAAAAGGCATAGCAGGAAAGCTTGGCAGGACTGTGTATAACTGAATCCATGCCAGGGAAGGCTCTGCACCCGTCAGGCTCTGAGCGGCCCAGTGCGGCCCAGTGCGGCCGTTGCCCACTGCAACCGTTGTATATGGACTTCTGTTAACCCGGCTGTGAACCGGAGGACTTTCTGTTTCCACCTATAATGTCACCTATAACCTGTAGTGATCCATTGAAAAACAAACTGAAATAATTTTGAGGGGGGAAATAAAAATAAAAAAACTAAAAGTAAATGGTTGCATAAGTGTTAACACCCTCTTATAATTGGGGATGTGGTTGTGTTCAGAATGTACCAATCATATGAAAAATCATGTTAAATAGTAGTCAGTACACAGCTGTCATCATTTACAGTGATTCTTATTAACCCCATATAACAATAAGCTGTTCAATAACAATATTCATGATGTTTTATTAGTTCCATTTTACAACAAAAGTCATGATTCATAAACAGCTACAACACAGCAAAAGGATCTCATTGTTGAAAGTTATCTGTGAGGAAAAAGGTACAAACAAATTACAAGGCATTAGATATACCATGGAACACTGTGAAAATGGCCATCAAGAAGTGGCTTAAAGGGAATCTGTCACCACATTTGACCTATCTAAACTATTAAAATGGGCATACAGGTTATAGACTGCTGAAAAAAGTGATACATGTATGCCTCATATCAGATGCCTTGTTGTTAATAAATCATCTTTTATCACTTTATGAAAATGACCTCTTCCAGGCTCTGGGCAGGACACTGCCTGGAAGATAACTCTGCCTCCAGAGCTTATTTTATATAAAAGGGGGAGTTACCAGTGTGAGACAAGAAACTAACGCAGGAAGGAAGAAATGAAATTCGGCTTTTTGCAAACCCAATTTTTGCAGCTTTTGAGCTCTGCTGTATTGTAACAATATAACAGTCCTATCTATCTGTGAGATGGAAGTTGAGAGGAACCTGCAGATGTGTCAGCTATAATTACACACAGCTCTGCAGAGAAATCAGGAGAGCAGAGAGCAGCCATTACACATCACACTGCTAACTCCGCCTTCATGTATAATAATCTCTGGAGCCAGAGTTATATTCCAGGCAGCGTCCTCCCCACAGCCTGGAAGAGGTCATTTATATCAAGTGATGAAAGACGATCACTCTCCTCAGCAGTCTATAACCTGTATGCCCATATTAATAGTTTAGATAGGTCAAATGTGATGACAGATTCTCTTTAAGGAGTACCTGTCATGTAAAAAAAAAATATTATTCTGCAGATAGGGGGTTAATCTGCAGGTTAATAGTGTTCTGAGTTCGTGCAGCCGCTGCACTGAAAGCCCAGCTGCCAGGAGGAAATTAATTTTATTCCCCTCAGAAGCATCCGGCTTTCAGTCAAAGAGGCGCAGCCATTGCTGCTTCAGTCAACGCTCAGTACATAGTGAGTGGTGGCTGTAAGGACGCCCGGCACTAACTGACAGCCAGTTTAGTGGTGCATCAGTAGAAAGCCAGCTGTCAGTCAGTGCTGGGGCGTTGTTACAGCCACCGGTCACTATGTACTGAGCGGTGACTGAAGCCGCGCCGGCCACACCTCTGTGGCTGAAAACCAGAGACTGCTGGGAGGAATAAAGTTAATTTCTGGTAGCCGGAAATCCAGTGTGGCAACCACATAGCTTTAGAATGCTATTAGCCTGCAGATTAACCACATATCTGCAGATTATTAGCATTTCTTTTACATCACAGGTCCCCATTAAATTTGGTACAACAGTGGCATTACCTAAAACAGGACATACCTGAAAAAATGGTCAAGAAAATTGTTCCAGGAGGCTGCTAAGAGGCTTATAGCAACATTAAAGGAGCTGCAGAAATTTCTGGCAATCATTGATTGTGTACTACAAGTGACAACACTTATATTGTTCATATGTCTGGCCTGTGGGGTAGGAAAGCAGAATAAACACCAAGCCCAGCTATGTTTTGGCAAAACCTACATCAAGAATGCCAAAAGAATGTGGGAAAATATGTTATGGTCTGATGAGACCAAGGCTTTTTGGCCATAATTCCATAAGGCATGTTTGGTGCAAAGCGTACACTGTGCATCACTAAAAGAACACCATAACCACAGTGGTGGAGGCAGCATTATGCTTTGGGGTTGTTTTTCAACAGCTGGAAAAAAAAAACACAACATTTTAGCTGGGGTGTAGGAACATTTTACATCCACTGTACTTGCAAATCAACAAAAGAATGGTTTCACCAGAAGAAAATTAAAGCTTTGGAGTAGCCCAGCCAGAGCCCAGACCTGATTAAAAATAAAAATCTGTGGGTGACCTGAAGAGGGCGCTGTACATTGTGATTGTAATGAAGGAGAATGTTACCCAAGGATACAACACCCTTTATCACAGTGTGCAGAATTATTAGGCAGCTTGTTGTCCTCAGGCAAAATGGGCCAAAAATTAGATTTAACTGATCCTAAAAGGTCAAAAATTGTTACAAGTCTTACAAAGGGATGCAGAACTCTTGAAATTGCTAAAATATTGGGGTGTAAACACAGAACCATCAAAAGTTTAGTTGCAAATAATCAACAGAGTCACAAAAATGTGTTGAAAAATAAAGACGCACATTTACTGCCAAATATTTGAGAAGAATGAATCATGAAGCGACCAGGGACCCATTATTCTCCATTATTATACATTTTGGGGTGGAAAATAGAAAAATATTTTTTATTAGATGGGGGTCCATCTTATAGTTTGAATAGGTACGGTATCTAACCTGGAGGGCAGTGGAGCGAGGTTCACAGGAGGCAGGGTCCCTCAGGAAGTCGGCGGCTGCAGCTGAAGAGGTCAGATGCTGTAGAGCCTGTGCCGGGGCCTGTGCCTGGCTGAGGCCCCTACCCTAGCCGGTTCCTGTGCGGGGGGCCTGTGGCTGGGACTGGGGCCGAGGCCTCTGGCGGAGGCTGGTGCCGGGGCTTCTGGCTGGGGCTGGGGCCGAGGCCTCTGGCTGGGGACGAGGCCTCTGGCTGGGGTTGAGGCCGTGGCCTCTGGCTGGGGCTGGTGCTGGGGCTTCTGGCTGGGGCTCGGGCCGAGGCTTCTGGCTGGGGCCGAGGCCTCTGGCTGCGGTTGGGGCCGAGGCTGAGGCCGGGGCCTCTGGCTGGGGTTGAGGCCGGGGACTCTTGCTGGGGCTGGTGCTGGGGATTCTGACTGGGGCCATGGCCTCTGGCTGGGGTTGAGGCCGGGGACTCTGGCTGGGGTTGGTGCCGGGGCTGAGGCTGGGGTCTCGGGCTGGGGCTGGGACCTCTGACTGAGGTCTGTACCGGGCTGCGGTTGGTGCTGGGCTGTGAGCGGCGAAGCAGTGCGGCCTGCGCAGGTTTCCGGTGTGCGGTAATCTTACTAGAGCTGTGATCTACAGGAAAATGGCCGCCGGAGATATCGGTCCGCGCATGCGCCGGCTCGGGGGGCAATTTTCCTGTAGTTCACAGCTCTAGGAAGATGACTGCGCACACCGGAAACCTGCACAGGCCGCACGCCGCTCACAGCCCGACACCGGCCCCAGCCCCAGTACAGGCCAGGCACAGGTGCCGACCCCAGCCGCACACCTCTGCTGACGCCGCCGCCGCTACCCCCACCGCGTTCCTGGAGGACTACACCGCAGGTAAAATTTGGACTATAAGACGCACCCCTCATTTTCTTCCCAAATATTGGGGGAAAAAAAGTGTGTCTTATGGTACGAAAAAAAGGTAATAATAAAATTAATCATCAAAAATACAAATTGTATAATAATTGTGCTGACATATTCCAGAACTACAATCTTCCTGGAGGCCCAGAAATACAAGGTGTTCAATGCTCAGAGACATGGCCAAGGTAAGGAAGGATGAAACCCGAACACCACTGAACAAGACACAGAAGTACAAGGTGTTCAGTGCTCAGAGATATGGCTGAGGTAAGGGAGGCTGGAACCTGACCACCACTAAAGAAAACAGAGAAGTTGAAATGTCAAGACTGGGCCAAGAATTATCTGAAGACAGAGAAAGGTTTATGGACTGATGAGATGAGAGTGACTCTTAACAAACCAGATTGATGGGCCCATGGCTGGATCAGTGTTGGGCACAGACCTCGACTTTCACTCAGATGCCAGAAAGGGGGTAGGGTCCTGCTATGGGCTGCTAATATTAAATATGAGTTAGTTGGACCTTTTTGGGTTCAAGATGGACTCAAAATCAACTCCCAAACCTTGCAGTACCTGCCTGCCTGCCTGTCTGTATACCAGCCGTGCCTGCCAGTACTCACCCGCCTATCTGCATTCCCGTTGGACCTACCGCACCTGCCGATGCTTATCTACACACCAGCCAAACCTGCCCGTTTCTGCATAACCCGGTGTGGGTCAATATCTGTGTGACCGAGGTCTGCCCTGGAGTAGCACCTGGGCCACCTCCCTAGTCCATCCTCGGACCGCGGAGTCGATTAAGCCGCCATGCGTCCGGGGTTGGATCTGGCGAGGTCCCTAGTCACACCCATCCAGGCACTCCTCGGTTTGTGTCCCAGTGGGACCACAAACCACGGTCACGCCAGAAGATCCAGGTGTGAGCGTAACAAAGGGCGACTATGTTGGCAACTGAGATATATTTTTTTGAAATGTCAGAAATGTGTTTTTGTATATTTTAAGTAGTTTGGTTATTATTCTCACATTACCAGATGAAAATAAACAATTGAAATTGGAAATTTTAAGTTTTTCATTTATTTGCATAATAATTCTGCTCTAATTGTTGTCCAATACACATAGATCTTCTAAGAAAGATGAAACCTCACTTTTACTTTCTTAAATATTTGGGTTTCAGGGTTATTAAACTTTTGGATTGATAGACAGCAATGTAATAATTATAAAATGAATCATCAAAACTACAACTTGCATAATAATTGTGCAGACAGTGTATATCTCTCCCTATCTCTCTCAGGGTGCCTAGGAGTCCCATTTCCCTCGTCCCCTTTCCAGACACCTCTGTTTTCCTTTCAGAATGTCATTTCACATTTTTCACATATACAAAGATACCTGCCCTGTGTAACTGCTTACACTCAGGCAGCTTTAGTTCAGGGTCCTATATGGAGGCACGCAGCCGCTGCTTTTCCTTCCTGCTGCTGCTGACAATGTGATAGTGTGCAATAAGCTCACTGATTGGTGGAGCAGTCCTGCTTGCTGACTGTTGCTCTGCCTATCAGCGCCGTGCACACTTACCCGAGATTAGGAAGGGGATGAGGAGCCCACTAACTGCTGTGACTGTTTGGTCCCCCCTCTTTACCTATCCTATAAAGCCTGAGTTGGACAGAGAGTTGAGAAGGGTGTTTAACATAACAATATGTTATTTCTATTAGCTGTGACTGACGCCGTCCTGCCACCTGCCGCCCTGGGCACGGGACCTTCAGTGCCTTGTAGCAAATACAACCCTACACCAGAATGGTGCTGAAACGAAATGCAATGTGTCCTGCATACATCAAAGCCTCATACAGCTATGTCACTTAAAAAATAATAAAGATATGGCTGCTAAAAAGCAGAAAGGGAAAAACATGGCCAGTAATTAAAGCCCTTCCAGCAGGGTTGTAACTATAGTTGATGGAAGAGTCACAGTCACATCTGGGCTCTTGAGTCTAAAAGGGCCCAAAGATAACTTTGTCCCACATGAAAAGATCAATACTATTAATGAGCTGTGATAGATGGGGTCTTTGTTGGAGATTTTAGACACACAAGCCTTAAGCTACGCCCCAGCTTTCCAGGTCTGGTCATTAAGTGGTTAATAGTTGTGAGCAAACCTTTGAAAGTAACATTTTCCCTTTAAATAAACTAAGTCTAGTGATCAATAATGTGAGAGTTTTACTTTACAAAGGAAAATGTGGAGCAAATTGTACCAAAAGTATCACTGCATAAAATATTGTCCGCGCCATCTGATACCGATTTAGGGAGTGTTCACCATATCTGATGCATTTATTTAGAGTTGTCATTTACAGTATGTCACTTCAAAACTTTTCATAAACCCGTTTCTCCTGTCTTTTCTACAGCACACATTTCTAGAACATTATTACTCCACTTTCCTGGCACTTTTTGTTGATAAAAGTCCCCAATGTATTTCTTAATTATCGGAATGAAAAATAAAATTCATTATAATATTTGTTAAAGAAAAGATTATAATACATATAAGATTATGCCATATATATGGATGGCACATAAGGCTAAGTTCTATTGGTCAGTTAGTGATCACATGACCAGTGCAGCCCGTGCGGCCAAGGAAGTTCTATGTGAGCGACAGTTGGCAGTTGGCGAGTGACTGGAGATGGTGGAGAACTCTGCTAGCCCCAAACAAAGCGCTAAAATGGATTGTGAGGATGAAGAGGAGATTGTAGTGAAGAGGAGAAGAGGACAGAAAAGATGTCTAATTTCTGACTCATCGGCTGATGAGCAGAATATGATGGAGGACGAAGAAGAAATAATTGTGAGGAGGAGAAGAGGGAAGAAGCTAAGATCAATTTCTGACTCATCGGCTGATGAGCAGAATGTGATAGAGGAAAAAGAGGTTACCTTCAAGAGGAAAGGACCAAAGAGACGACGTGCCATCCACACCTCATCTGATGAAGAAAAGATGCCAAAGAACAAGAGCAAGAAGAGGAAAAAGCGACAGACAACATCCAGCTCCTCTATGAAGATGTCTTCCAACCAAAACATCATTCAAGCAGATGAAGATGTGCCAATGGTGAAAAAATGTGCCAAGAAGAGAAAACTCATCCTGGTTTCTTCAAAAGATGCAAAGAAGCCGCTGATCAAGAAAGAAGATGACATCCAGACGCAAAAAGACCGTCTGGATGTCCCAAAAGACTCAGGTAGATATATAAATACACACACTAACATAGGAGTCATAGTCACATCCCCTACACAAGCATTTTATATGAAGTCTCTTCTATTGTACTGAGATTTGGGACAACACAAGTGACATTATTACAAATATACATTTATTGCATGGCAGGGGGGATGGGAGCATGGCATGTGCCCTGGGTGCTGAGTTCCCTGTTGGTGGTCACAAGCTCTATAGCGACAGTTAGTTAGTTGTTAGTGAATGGAATCTATGATATCTAAGCTACTGTAATGCCCTTCACATAGGGAAAGTGACATAGCTAATCAGAAGAACTATGCTACATTTCCAATTGCTAATATCATTATTGCAAAAAAAGAACCACTCACCGGTCCTATTAAAATCCAACGTTTTTATACAAGACATCATATAAAAATTGGCTGCAGGAGAGAGTGAAGCACATGGGATGGACAACGGCTGTTTCCAGAACTCGTTGAAGCACAGAAAGGCTCGAAATGTCTGTCGTCCATCCCATGTGCTTCACTCTCCCCTGCAGCCAGTTTAATACAATGTATTGAATAAAAATGTTGGATTTTAATAGGACTGGGGAGTGCCACTATGTTTTTCTTTTTTTGAAATGTTCATGGACTTTATCAGGTGTGCACCCGGGATCTCTAGGCGTGATTGCTCTGTCTAATTACAATTGTGTAAGGAAACACACAGGTTTTTGGTGCTGGCTTTAACTTTCTGTGTTCATGTTAATATTATTATTATTACACCTACTACATATTGGGATAGGATCTTGGAGATGGGAATACCCTTTTAAGTTATTACTGGATACAAACTAGTAATTAACGGTAACCTGGTCAGGTCATTTTACTGTAAAAACAAAGCCTTGGCAACAACAGCAAAATTAAAATTTTTTAACCATTTTATCTTAAATAAAAAAAATGTTCTGCTTTTTAGTCCATTATATGGCAAACTGAATGGTGCAATTTAAAGCTATAACTTGTCTCGTAAAAAAATAAGGCCTAATATGGCTATCAATGAAAAAATAAAAACATTATGGCTCTTGAACTATGGGGAAACAAACGTGGCCGCAGTGATAAAGTGTCCATCCCACACTGCTGTCCTCAATGGTGAGAGACCTGTCAATCACCTGGAGCGGTACTGGGAGAAGCCGACCGGGTGGCAGCACTGGACTGGTCACGTCACATCCTATGATCCCAGCAGCGTCTTCAAACTGTATGTTCTCTGAAATACTGGAGTGACTCGCCCCCTGGGCCGAGGGGCACCCGGAACCGGGCTTCTGGGGGTTGTAGAATCCGTGGCGGTGACCCGGTCCGTGCCCAGGGTGGTCAAATCAGTGGCAGTCTTTTTAGTGTGATAAGGTCCGACTACGCCACCCGTGGATTGCGGTCAATGGGGACCGCCACTGCAAGGCAGACCGCTGAGGCCGGTGTTATGTGTGCAGCTAAGAATGGGATGACTCCCCACGGGAGGAGTACAGCCTCAGGGCAGTTAGCGTGGATGATGGGAGTGATGGTGGAGATAGTCCCAATACCAATAGTGCCGGAGGAGCAAGAAGTCACAGACAATGCGTTGCAATCCAATGTCCTTTACTCACAGTTTGTATTCTCCAGGTCACTCTCGCGAAGCAGTGACCACCCAAGCCGTGCTGCGTCCACCAGGCAAGGGACTCGGTCAACTCCCAGGTCTTTCTGGAGTATGTCTCAAAGCTCCCTTCCGTCCTTTCTCTGACTCGTGCCCCACGAGTGACCAAGCTTATGTCCAGCTCCCGCGGGCCTTCTCTTGGGAGGGCTACGTGCCCACGTCCCTGACCCTATATGGTATGCCTTCCTAGCAAGGTGTAGCGAGGGGTCGCACCAAGGGCTGGTCACGACCTCCGATTCTTGGCTGAAGATGATTCGCTTCCACCAATTTGGGATCCGGTACCCTGTTCTGCCAACCAGTCACCCGCAATCTCCTGGGTCCTTAGGGTTCTCTCTTCCTTCTCGTTCCTGAGCTTTTCTGTTTCACTTGTTACTTCTGTTCTGGTCTTGTTCCCTTTTCCTTTCCACTGTTCCTTCTCCTCTCTCTCTCTCTGGCCCCGGCCTCTGTGCTAGGCCTGCCCAGGGAGCAGAGCCCATGCAGCAGTCCTGCTCCCTGCCTTCTCCACTTCTCCTCACAGACTGAACTTCTTCTTCTTTCTCTTTCAGTGCTGGCTGGGCCTCACAGGCTAGGCCCGCCTCCGGAGCAGAGCTCCACAGAGGCCCTGCTCTGTCACTTCCTCTCTCAGACTGAACACTGTTCTAAGATGGTGCCCTCCTTATATACCTCCCTCTCTGTGTATGAGCCCAGGTGACCAGCAACCAATGGGCTCCTTCCTATGCTCAGGACCCAACCCCTATCTGCCCCTACAGCACTGGGTATTCCACCCCCCTCCCCACTCCAGCCAGGGACAGATGCTGTCGTGCCTGCACTTCTGTCTAGTGGGAGCACCGTTGAGCTGTCCCTCGGAAATGGGGTGTGTGTCTTGTATGCAACCTACTGAGCCTTGATCCATACTCCATCCTTACCCGGGAGTGGGATATCACACCTCTGGATGAGGTGCAATACCTCTGTAGCGACCAAGTCCTCGGGGCGCTACAGGAGCATTTCAGAGGAAAATATTCCAGGCTGCAATTGTGCAGCCGGCTCTGATTCCCGCTGCCCGCAGTTTGGGCACAATGGATCACATGACACGTTCCCTTTAACACCTTACTGCTGCGGTCAGTGTTTCTTCCCCATAGTTTAAGAGCCATAACCTTTTAGTTTTTTCATTGCCATAGCCGTATTAGGGCTTGTTTTATTTACAAGACGAGTTATAGCTTTGAATTGCGCCTTTAAATTAACCATATAATGTGCTGCAAGCAGGAAAAACAACCACTGTTGTTGCTGAGGTTTTGCTTTTACAGTACAATGAGCTGGTGACTTAATTCTACGGTCACTACAATTACACTGATACCAAATTTATATGGACTTTTTTTTTACTTTCGTGTCACCTGTTTGCTGATATGCTTTGCACTTGGTACTTCAATGCAACGTACCATTTATTTTCAGATCGATTTGAATTTAATTTTATACCCATTACGTTGAGCTTCACATTTTCACATTACACTCAATTGTTCTTTACACACAATATGGCACATGAACTGATATTTTTTAATGGATTGAAATATAATATTATTCATATTGTCTATTACGTCCCATACTTATTTAGTATACCACACTTTTTTTTTTTCTTTTTTTTTTTCACCATTCACCCCACTTCATTTATGTCTACATTATTTCACACCATTCATCACACAACATCCATTTGATATTTTGTCAATAATGGTTCTTTGGCATTTTTCAATCCCAAAGTACATTACCTTATGCTCACGATATTTCATGAATTATTACCCTATTCACAATGTTTCACATATAATATTTTATGCACACAATTTTGCGCTGTCACATTCACAAGTATTAGCATATCAAGTTGGATTTATTTACCTTATCATCCGTTGTCTGCTATATACTTTATTTTATATTTTCAATATTTTCATGCAATTTTCTAGTGTATATATATGAACTAGCATATCAGGTTGAATTTTTGTATTATAGTATCGATTATTATTTATTTACGTATTTATATTTTCTTGTATTTTAATGCAACTTTCTAGTATATAACATTTTTAACATGATATACAATTTACATGTGTAGTTGGGAATTCATATTTGACAACTCAATACATTTGAAGTACCCTTTATATGCAGCATAACATACACTTATTTTGCCAACATGCCAGTCAAACTTTTTCATCCATTGCCCGCTGGTCAGACAAGTGCGCTCGTGTATGATTGATGAACTTCCAAGTTCTTCCTTACGTGGACATGATGACCGCTGGCGCTTATGTTGCCAAGCAACTCAGCTCTTGCGTGTCACGGACCATGAACGGAAGTCCTCCTTCACAGGAAGTCATCATCGGACACGTGCGCCATGTACCATCTGACTTCCGGTTGGCGGCCACGGAACGCACAGCTGTATGCACTTTTTCCATGATTATCATCCCTATACATACCTCACATTATACACCACACACTGCGCTCCCTGAATAAGGTAGACGAAACGCGCGTCAGAGCGGAGGGTCGTCCTGCACATTCATTTTCATCTCACCAGGTAATGAACATTATGGTTCAATACGCTCAACATACAGTTTTGATTTACTCCATTTCTTAAGTGTAGTTTAAAGATACCAATTCTGTTACATAGGATTGCTTCGCAACTATTAAACTTTGAGTTCGGTATATTGTAGCCATTTTAGATGTATATCTCTGCACATCACAACACTGGTGATTCATATTCATGGAAATATATCATTGAATGCTATTTGGTGACGATACCAACTTTATGAAGTTTACTGGTGTATTCTTTTAGCCACACTTTTTTAGTGAACTTTATTCAATAAAAGTTAAATTTTATGATCTTATACACTCAGTCTCTTGTTCTTTGGACTAGTATCCAATATACAAGTCGTTGTTATACTTTTTTTATTTTATTGCTTTTAAAGTGAACCTCTCACATCCCAAAATGCTATTAACCGGCTGAAATGGGGTTAATCTGCGGGTTAATAACTTTCTAAAGCCATGCGACTGCCGTACTGAGAGCCTCGGCTACCAGAAGGAAGGGAAGATTATTCCTCTTGGCAGCCTCCGGTTTTCAGTCATAGAGGCGGCTGATGTGGCTTTAGTTACTGCTTAGTACACAATGAATGACGGCTGCAACCACTCCCCGGTACTGACTGACAGCCAGCTCTGTACTGATGCACTGCTGAGCCGGCTGTCAGTCAGTGCTGTGGCGTGGTTACTGCCGCAGGTCACTATGTACTGCGTGGTGACTGAAGCCGCCCCAGCCGCGCCTCTATGACTGAAAGCCGGAGACTGACAGCAGGAATACAATTAATTCACCCCCGGTAGCCAGATTTCAGAGCAGCGGCTGCACTGCTTCAGAGCGCTATTACCCGGCAGATTAACCCCATATCTGCAGTTAAATAGTGCTTTGGGATGTGACAGGTTCCCTTTAAAACATTAAAAACTTTTTTTTATTTAGTTTGTGCTATTATTATTATGTAAGATCCATAACTTGTTTCTTGCTGAGCTTTAGTTTTTATTGGTACCACTTTAGGGATACAAACATCATTTGTTACATTTTTGGGGGGATGTGGGTGTGACGCCTCATTCTCGAAAGAGCCCTTTAGTTTACCCTGGGTGATGGGGGACTCGGAGTCGGGTCCTGTGATGAAGAGATGGGGTGCAGCCGTGGCCCGGACCCGACCCGTGCTCAGGGCCGTCACATTAAAAAAAGGATGTTGTGGGCTCGTCCGGGTTGAGTGGCTGATTTAACGACTACGCCACCTGTGGCACCTGGTGAAGGCCACCACCGCCGCCGCAGTCCGCTGAGGCATGGTGTTATGGCGGCTAGAGTTCTTACTACTCCCCACAGGCGGAGCAAGGCCTCAGGGCAGAGGGACAGGACGGAGGGGGTAGTAGTAGAGGAGTACGGGCGCCGCGTCGTGCGGTGTAGCGCAGAATAAACAGTCCGGAGGCCATAGGAGTGAACTTCCAAGGCTTTACTCAGTTTAGAGATGGCAGTAGGAAGGCGACTCCCTGCTCCTCGCGGAGTCCTGCGGTCACCAGGGACGGGGGTCCGACAACCTCCGAGTAAGTCCAGCGTTCAATCGGGACCCTACACCAGAGTGTTCCTGAACTACAGACTGAATCCTTTCCTGTCCGTGTGTGTGCGAACAGGCCTGGTCTCCCTCTGAGCTCCTCTCAGAACAAGGACACGGGTGGCAGCTCCGCTCCGTCCGATACCCGGTGGGATCATCTGGGCCTACCGGGCTTTCCCGTCCAGGACGTAGAGTAGCAAGGTCGGGTGTCGGGTGCCGGTACCCCTTTCGCAGCCGGAGTCCCTCTGAATATATCAGCATGGCTAGGACAGGTGGCGTACACCGCTCCGTCTGCATCCTGCCTGGGATCCATTTGCTGTGGAGCCACACTCTTAAGCTCCGGGCCTTCTTGATCCTGGTCCTTGGCCCGGTTGAGACATTCCTTGTCTGCAACCTACCTCTCGTCCCAAGGCTAAGGTACGAGGGCTGTGTCCCTTGCCGGTGCAGACCCACACAGGATCTGCGCTCCGGGAGGGAGGTCACATTATACACAGTATTTGACAGCACAGAGAACAGCCGAAGACTAGCCAAAGCTAGACAAAGGACTAGCAAAAGGACTAAAGGACCAAGATCAAAGATGGCTTTTTATTAAATATGAAATTTAAAGTGTAACTAACTTGTAAGTCCTCCACCCTCACCCACTAACTGGTTCCCCTAACTCTTGGTTCCCCAGTCTCCCTGTAACCAGGGGAGCAGCACCTAGTGCATACTAGCTCCCTCTGGTGGAGAAATGTGGTGCTGGATGCAAAAGGTTGGGTCGCGACTATCACGCTGTCCTTACCTCAGAGGAGGAACACCACATTCCATTAGAGAAGTGCAGTATCCCTGTGGCGGTCGAAACCTCAGGTGCACCACATTCCCCCCTGGTAAAACACAGCACGTCCGCGGGCTGCAAAAGAAGTAACACCCAGGAACTTTCTTTTTAATATAAACATAACCATCTTCCCTTTATGGGAGGCACATATTCTTGAACATTGCATAACAGGGTATACAGTATAAAAGTACAAAAGTATAAAATTACAAAAGTGCTAGCATTTTTCCAGAGACATTTGTGCAAACAGACGGGTTAAGGTGCAAACCCTCAACGTGGGCCCTGGGGTGGCTGCAGGGCATGAAGATCCCGGGTTGGACCTCCCACAGAGCCACCCTGACAGGTTTTCTTCTGAGGTCTTGAGGTAGAAATATATACGCGGTTTTTGTATAAAACCAATATGGAGCACCTAAAGATTTGCAAACTATTTACAAAGAAAAGAGTCTGTCTGCGAGAAGTCCGCAGGGACACATGTCTCTAGAAATCCAGGTAGGAAATAAGCAAAAATAGAAAACGTCAACACATTAAACTTGTAAACGAAAACTGTAACAGCCGGGGGCTGCTTTAAACCTCGGGCTCTCTCCTTGGAAAGGGCTCATTCCTCCCGACGGAGGCTAACCGGTCCCCTGAGGCTGAGCACGGGGTGGCGTCGCTCCCGGACACTTTGCGTACGTCCAGGGCGTACCACCCTCGCACCCCCTGGTGGCGAGAGAAAGTCACTGTATCGCCCGGGAAGAGGTTCCGGCCAGGGTGTCCCTTCTTTAGGCGCGGCTCGACTTCCCGCCGGCTGACGAAGACATCGTCCTGGTACTGGAGACATTGGATGAACCCCCACCCCGCCTCATGGTGAAAACAGACGACTTGGCCTTCCACTCGGGGACTGGGACGGGTGGCCTCCCCCTGCCGAGCCCGGGATTTCGCAGCTTTGGCCTGTACCTCGAGGCGCTCGCAGCGCTGCTCCCGTTGACGCTGCTCCCGAGCGAGCTGGAAGATCTGGTCGCTGCACCACTGGCTCCTCCTCCGCGCTTCAGCCCGGGTCTCCCGTGGGAAGCCCATTAGGTCGCCCCCCTGGTTTTCCCAGGCCCACTCCTCAGCCTCGGGCCAGGTTACTGCTAGTGCAGGTAGCGGGGTCAAAACAGGTTGCTGCGGGTCCCCTGAAGGCGCAGACAAGTCCAGGTTGGAGCCGGTATATTCCTCCACAGTTTCAGGCACCTCCGAGTCAGGGTTCGGGTGGCATCGCAGGTCCCCACTCATTGCTGCCGATTGCAGCTCCGGAGCCAAAGCCTGCTCCCAGGTGACCGCGTGGGGAATTAGGTACTCCGTCATGAGGTCCAGGATAGTCACGGTAGGCTCTGCAGCCGGGGCAGGGATTGCACACTCACCCGCTGCTGGGCCGCCCTCGACCTCTGTCACCGCGTCGCCTTGTCCTGGGACCTCAACTCCTTGGCGGCGGTCCCGGACACGCAGCAGCATCTCCTCCTGCCACGCAGCTGTCGCCGCCTCCTGGGCCTCTCTCTGCCTTCTCAAGAGTCCCGAAGCTTCCTGCCGGAGAAATTCAAAATCTCCCGAGGTTAAAACGCTGCCGCCTTTCTCTCTGCCGGGTGAAGGGCCTGAACCGGGTTCAGTAGGTGCGTGGATTTGCTCCCCAGAGGCGTCCATGTCTGCCTCTGACGAATGCCAAGCTCCGACTGCAATGGCCGCACCTTGTTGCTTTTCTTCTTCCTCCTCTTTCGGGGCGGATCCTGGGCGGAATGCTGACAGGTCCGCCTTCGCTCAGCCCATTCCATTTGACGGGCATTACCCCGCGGACAGTCTCTGATGGAAGGGGCAGTTGACATTTTTGGCGCCAAGCGGGAGCCCAGCGCACGATGGGAGGCGTTCAAAGACAGTCTTTTCACAGCATTATGGCGTCTGTTCTTCTTGGGCGGGCGCCATTTTAAGTGTAAAACGACAGTTCAAGGTGTAAGGCACACAGTACCCGGTAGCAATGGGTACTTCTTCCTTTGCTGCGGGCACGCGATCCTGCCGACTACGCCAGGTAGTGACGCCTCATTCTCGAAAGAGCCCTTTAGTTTACCCTGGGTGATGGGGGACTCGGAGTCGGGTCCTGTGATGAAGAGATGGGGTGCAGCCGTGGCCCGGACCCGATCCGTGCTCAGGGCCGTCACATTAAAAAAAGGATGTTGTGGGCTCGTCCGGGTTGAGTGTCTGATTTAACGACTACGCCACCTGTGGCACCTGGTGAAGGCCACCAGCGCCGCCGCAGTCCGCTGAGGCATGGTGTTATGGCGGCTAGAGTTCTTACTACTCCCCACAGGCGGACCAAGGCCGAAGGGCAGAGGGACAGGACGGAGGAGGTAGTAATAGAGGAGTACTTCCAAGGCTTTACTCAGTTTAGAGATGGCAATAGGAAGGCGACTCCCTGCTCCTCGCGTAGTCCTGCGGTCACCAGGGACGGGGGTCCGACAACCTTCGATTAAGTCCAGCGTTCAATCGGGACCCTACACCAGAGTGTTCCTGAACTACAGACCGAATCCTTTCCTGTCCGTGTGTGTGCGAATAGGCCGGGTCTCCATCTGAGCTCCTCTCAAAACAAGGGCACAGGTGGCAGCTCCGCTCCGTCCGATACCCGGTGGGATCCTCTGGGCCTACCGGGCTTTCTCGTCCAAGACGTAGAGTAGCAAGGTCGGGTGTCGGGGGCCGGTACCCCTTTCACAGCCGGAGTCCCTCTGAATATATCAGCTTGGCTAGGACAGGTGGCGTACACCGCTCCGTCTGCATCCTGCCTGGGATCCATTTGCTGTGGAGCCACACTCTTAAGCTCCGGGCCTTCTTGATCCTGGTCCTTGGCCGGGTTGAGACATTCCTTGTCTGCAACCTACCTCTCGTCCCAAGGCTAAGGTACGAGGGCTGTGTCCCTTGCCGGTGCAGACCCACACAGGATCTGCGCTCCGGGAGGGAGGTCACATTACACACACAGTATTTGACAGCACAGAGAACAGCCGAAGACTAGCCAAAAGCTAGACAAAGGACTAGCAAAATGACTAAAGGACCAAGATCAAAGATGGCTTTTTATTAAATATGAAATTTAAAGTGTAACTAACTTGTAAGTCCTCACCCACTAACTGGTTCCCCTAACTC
The DNA here is from genome assembly GCF_046119375.1 of Phyllobates terribilis. Classification (NCBI taxonomy): domain Eukaryota; kingdom Metazoa; phylum Chordata; class Amphibia; order Anura; family Dendrobatidae; genus Phyllobates; species Phyllobates terribilis. The sequence goes on along the minus strand of NW_027362762.1, from coordinate 162,833,584 downwards.
TTGGTTCCCCAGTCTCCCTGTAACCAGGGGAGCAGCACCTAGCGCATACTTGCTCCCTCTGGTGGAGAAATGTGGTGTTGGATGCGAAAGGTTGGGTCGCGACTATCACGCTGTCCTTACCTCAGAGGAGGAACACCACACTCCATTAGAGAAGTGCAGCATCCCTGTGGCGGTCGAACCCTCAGGGGTGCCACATGGGATGACTGAAAAACTGCAACCCAGGTGTTTTTTTTTTCTTTTATGGTATTCATCGAATGAGAGAAATAATGTCACATTTGAAGGATCTGACTTTTACAGGCTCAACAGTCATGTGACATACATGTGAATAAGGGGTTAAAGGATTTTCTAGGTTCTGAACTTTAAAGGGGTTCTCCAGGCTTGGGGCTAAAGTCTGCAGTCACTGTATATGATTGCGGCCTTGTGAATCCTCACAGTGCGCACAGTAGCGCTATCAGATTTCTCCTGTGCCGGCGCCAGGAGTGGGTGCAAGTATGTGATTTGCATACTCCCGGCCACATTCCGTCTAGACATGATCGGCTTTTGTCTATTCACTTGTATTGAGCGAGGCCGCGGCCCTCTAGTCGTCACGTGACCACATGTATACAAATTACACACTTGCAGTCACGTTTCTGCCCACTTCTGGCGCCAATGAATGCTGACAGCGCGCACAATGAACCCTAAGCCCGGACAACCCCTTTAAACAGAACTTGTCATGTGCAAAAATGCTATTTGTCAGCAGATATGGAGTTTATATGCAGGTAAGCAGCATTATAATCCTGACCAGCTGCCTAAATGACAGCACGGCTACCAGGAGGAGCTGACTTTACATTCTCCCAGGAGCGACTCGTCTCAGTCGCTGGGGCGTGCACGGAGCAGTCATCACTGACTATACTGTGGGCGGGAGCTGTAATCACTGCTCTGCATTTTGATTGACAGCTCTCTCTGCAGCGTGTATGTGCCGCGTGTATGCGCATAAAAAGCTGCCAATCAGTCTGCCGGGAAGTGATTACTGCTGCTGCTCACAATACACTGTGTGCAGAATTATTAGGCAAATTGTATTTTAGAGGATTAATTTTATTATTGATCAACAACTATGTTCTCAATCAACCCAAAAGACTCATAAATATCCAAGCTTAATATTTTTGGAAGTTGGAGCGTTTTTTTTTTAGATTTGGCTATCTTAGGAGGATATCGGTTTGTGCAAGTAACTATTACTGTGCAGAGTTATTAGGCAACTTAATAAAAACCAAATATAATCCCATCTCACTTGTTTATTTTCACCAGCTAAACCAATATGAGTGCACAAAATTTAGAAATAAACATTTCTGACATGCAAAAACAAAAAAATTAGTGATGAATATAGCCACCTTTCTTTATGATGACACTCAACAGCCTTCCATCCATAGATTCTGTCAGTTGCTTGATCTGTTTTCGATCAACATTGTGTGCAGCAGCCACCACAGCCTCCTAGACACTGTTCCGAGAGGTGTACTGTTTTCCCTCCCTGTAGATCTCACATTTTATGATGGACCACAGGTTCTCTATGGCAGTGGTCGGCAAACTTTTTTGCACCAGGGATCGGCTTTAAGCAAGACCAGTTTTCAATGGCCCGGTGGGGGTGGGGGCGGGGCTTTGGTCATATGTGTTCGACCCCAAGGCTGTAGGTCTGGTGGGGGGAGAATCAAAAAACAGGCGCAGATCTAAGTGTAGATGTATATATATATATAGGAACAGAAGAAAAATGAACTGCTCACCTTTAGCAGATCTTGTACCAAGGCTTATCGACCAATTCTGGTCTAATGTGGGTAGCTGGTCCACTGGTATGCAGCTTCTATCTGGATTAAACGGATCTCCCAGCTGGAGTCCGTAAGAATAGGGTTCAGAGTATGTATCCAGCCAATTCAGCGCTCCCAGGGTCACAAGGAATGATTATCCAAAAAAAGGATTTAATTCTTCAGAAGATTTATTCAGGTTGGTAAATAGATAAAACTTATAAATAAAACAACGCGTTTCGGCTATTAAAATTAAAGATATATAGCCTTCCTCAGGTCTAATGTAAGAGAGTCAATAGTGGTGGTTATATAATCACTATAAAAACCTACCTAGTGAAATAATTATCCTAATCACATGTAAATTGGTTTGAGTTGGAACGCCCAAATCCCATTCTATAGAGACTCAGAATGTTTTATCTATTTACCAACCTGAATAAATCTTCTGAAGAATTAAATCCTTTTTTTGGATAATCATTCCTTGTGACCCTGGGAGCGCTCAATTGGCTGGATACATACTCTGAACCCTATCATATAATTATGACATTTATAATGAGAATGTGATTCAACTTACCATAGGTTCAGAATGAGTGGGAGCACCAGGCTTGTTTCCCTGGATCAGTGGGAGCACTGGGCTTGTTTTCCTGCAACAAGACGGTCCCATCTAGGTCCCATCTGATGATGATGACCACTACTGCTGCTACTGGACACAGCCACTGCTGCTATGAATTTTCACTGTTATTTGCTTTTTTCACTTTAACCAGAAAATCTGCTGCTGGGCCGCACGACACCAGAACACAGCTACAGGAGTCATAAGGGTGGGACACCTGACGTCATATCTAGCTGTCCATTAGCATCCAGAGCCCCTCCCCCTCCAACTCGCAGCTAGCAGGAGGGGAAGGAGCGCTGGACACACATGACCTGCTTGTCCCTGCTCCTGCCTGAGCACATTCTGCGAGTAGGGCCGCATGGCTAATTATCTATTCACTGCCAGTCCCTCCTCCTCTTTTCTTATAGGCTACTGATCACATGCTGGCTTTCTCCCTGCTGATCCTCTACAACTGTCAGCGGCGCCGCAGACCGGCTGAAAAACCCCAACGGCCCGGTCCTGGTCCGCGGACCGGCGGTTGGGGACCTCTGCTCTATGGGGTTCAGATCAGATGAACAAGGGGGCCATGTCATTATTTTTTCTTCTTTTAGACCTTTACTGGCCAGCCACGCTGTGGAGTAGTTGGATGCATGTGATGGAGCATTGTCCTGCATGAAAATCATGTTTTTCTTGAACGATACTGACTTCTTCCTGTACCACTGCTTGAAGAGATTGTCTTCCAGAAACTGACAGTAGGTCTGGGAGTTAAGCTTCACTCCATCCTCAACCCGAAAAGGTCCCACAAGTTCATCTTTGATGATACCAGCCCATACCAGTACCCCACCTCCACCTTGCTGGCGTCTGAGTAGGAGTGGAGCTCTCTGCCCTTTACTGATCCAGCCTCTGGTCCATCCATCTGGCCCATCAAGAGTCACTCTCATTTCATCAGTCCATAAAACCTTTGAAAAATCAGTCTTAAGATATTTCTTGGCCCATTCTTGACGTTTTATCTTATGTTTCTTGTTCAAAGGTGGTCGTTTTTCAGCCTTCCTTACCTTGGCAATGTCCCTGAGTATTGCACACCTTGTGCTTTTTGATACTCCAGTAACGTTGCAGCTCTGAAATATGGCAAAACTGGTGGCTAATGGCATCTTGGCAGCTTCAAGCTTGATTTTCCTCAATTCATGGGCAGTTATTTTGCGCCTTTTTTTGGCCAACACACTTCTTCCGACCCTGTTGGCTATTTGCCATGAAATGCTTGATTGCTCGGTGATCACGCTTCAAAAGTTTGGAAATTTCAAGACTGCTGCATCCCTCTGCAAGACATCTCACAATTTTGGACTTTTCAGAGCCCGTCAAATCTCTCTTCTGACCCATTTTGCCAAAGGAAAGGAAGTTGCCTAATAATTAAGCACACCTTGTATAGGGTGTTGATGTCATAAATCAACACCCCTCCTCATTGCAGAGATGCACATCACCAGATTTACTTAATTGGTAGTTGGCTCTCAAGCCTATGCAGCTCGGATTAGGACAACATGTACAGTACAGACCAAAAGTTTGGACACACCTTCTCATTTAAAGGTTTTTCTGTATTTTCATGACTATGAAAATTGTACATTCACACTGAAGGCATCAAAACTATGAATTAACACACGTGGAATTATATACTTAACAAAAAAAAGTGTGAAACAACTGAAAATATGTCTTATATTCTAGGTTTTTCAAAGTAGCCACCTTTTGCTTTGATGACTGCTTTGCACACTCTTGGCATTCTCTTGATGAGCTTCAAGAGGTAGTCACCGGAAATGGTTTTCACTTCACAGGTGTGCCCTGTCAGATTTAATAAGTGGGATTTCTTGCCTTAAAAATGGGGTTGGCACCATCAGTTGTGTTGTGCAGAAGTCTGGTGGATACACAGCTGATAGTCCTACTGAATAGACTGTTAGAATTTGTATTATGGCAAGAAGAAAGCAGCTAAGTAAAGAAAATCGAGTGGCCATCATTACTTTAAGAAATGAAGGTCAGTCAGTGCGAAAAATTGGGAAAACTTTGAAAGTGTCCCCAAGTGCAGTTGCAAAAACCATCAAGCGCTACAAAGAAACTGGCTCACATGAGGACCGCCCCAGGAAAGGAAGACCAAGAGTCACCTCTGCTTCTGAGGATAATTTTATCTGAGTCACCAGCCTCAGAAATCGCAGGTTAACAGCAGCTCAGATTAGAGACCAGGTCAATGCCACACAGAGTTCTAGCAGTAGACACATCTCTTCAACATCTGATAAGAGGAGACTTTGTGCAGCAGGCCTTCATGGTAAAATAGCTGCTAGGTAACCACTGCTAAGGACAGGCAACAAGCAGAAGAGACTTGTTTGGGCTAAAGAACATAAGGAATGGACATTAGACCAGTGGAAATCTGTGCTTTGGTCTGATGAGTCCAAATTTGAGATCTTTGGTTCCAACCACCGTGTCTTTGTGCGAAGCAGAAAAGGTGAACGGATGGACTCTACATGCCTGGTTCCCACTGTGAAGCATGGAGGAGGAGGTGTGATGGTGTGGGGGTGCTTTGCTGGTGACACTGTTAGGGATTTATACAAAATTGAAGGCATACTGAACCAGCATGGCTACCACAGCATCTTGCAGCAGCATGCTATTCCTTCCGGTTTGCGTTTAGTTGGACCATCATTTATTTTTCAACAGGAGAATGACCCCAAACACACCTCCAGGTTGTGTAAGGGCTATTTGACCAAGAAGGAGAGTGATGGTGTGCTACACCAGATGACCTGGCCTCCACAGTCACCAGACCTGAACCCAATCGAGATGGTTTGGGGTGAGCTGGACCGCAGAGTGAAGGCAAAAGGGCCAACAAGTGCTAAGCATCTCTGGGAACTCCTTCAAAATTGTTGGAAGACCATTTCCGGTGACTACCTCTTGAAGCTTATCAAGAGAATGCCAAGAATGTGCAAAGCAGTCATCAAAGCAAAAGGTGGCTACTTTGAAGAACCTAGAATATAAGACATATTTTCAGTTGTTTCACACTTTTTTGCTAAGTATATAATTCCACATGTGTTAATTCATAGTTTTGATGCCTTCAGTGTGAATGTACAATTTTCATAGTCATGAAAATACAGAAAAATCTTTAAATGAGAAGGTGTGTCCAAACTTTTGGTCTGTACTGTATAAAAAGTATCATATGATCAAAATACTCATTTGCCTAATAATTCTGCACACAGTGTATAGTGAGAGGTGATTGTAACCGCTCCGTATGGAGTGGCTGCAGGTGTTAGGGTGAACACTTTGGTATGTTCATTAGTTGCCTGCTCCTGGCCTAATGAATATGATCAAGTGCATGCAAGAAAGAATAACATCAGACACACACAGTCGGATGTAAGCTCTCCTTGATCAGATATGACACAGCTCCAAGTGTCTTTATTCAACCCGAACATAGACTTATATAAACTGTAAATAGGGGCTCAGTTAGCCCTAGAATGTGAGTAACCAGATGTATTCATTGGTTAGTCCATGGGCAGATCCATGAGGTGATCAGGGTGGGTATGGTCCATGAGGTCATCAGGGGGTGTGATCCATGAGGTCATCAGGGGGCGTGGTTCATGAGGTCATCATGGTGGGTTGGTCCATGAGGTCATCAGGGGACGTGATCCATGAGGTCATCAGGGGGCGTGATCCATGAGGTCATCAGGGTGGGTTTTTCCAAGCAATGTGTCGCTCTGTGGTTGGTTAGTCCTTCTATAGAATGCAGCTTCCTCCCAGAACAGAGCGTGGTGTGATGAAACAGGAAATGGCAGCCATCTTTTGATCTAAACAAGCTTATGTAAGGTGAAATAATACACTTTGTGGATCTTGTCTCTCAGTCTCCTATGTCTTGAGGTTAATTAAGTATTTGATGCTATGGCTCTCCTCAACACGGTGAGGATAGAAGCTAATTTCTATTACTGATAGAAGCTAATTTCATCAGTAATGTGGCCAGACAGCATTTTAACGCTTTTTACCTGCAGATTAACCTTATATCTGCCGGTAAATAGTGGTTTTGCACATGACAGGTTCCATTTAAGGTGCTTATCCTTACTTGATAACAAGAGACATTAAAAGGGATATTTCCAACCAACTTCCAGTAACACCTGAATGACTTTTTTAAGGGGTCTCAGAACTTAGTAAGTGCTGCAGCCTCTTCTGCCCCGTTACCTGCACGCTGGCTACATACTACAGCATCTGATGGATTTTGCAACATTGTTCCATTGAGGTGAATGGGACACTGAAATACCAAACACAGTCGCTACTATCTGGTCAGAGGAAACCAGCAAAAGAGCTGATGGTGGAGATGATAAGAGTCGGACCTCCCACGATCTGTTATTGATGGCCTATTCTAAGGATAGGACATTCATATTGTAAACCTAGGAATCCACTTTCTGAAAATACTTTGAACACTTTGTGAAATGCAAAAGGGATTTTCCCATTCCCAGAATAAGCCATAAGTACCGTCTCTTGCCTGAGGCTCCCAAAAGTCAACTCCTGACATTCTCCATACACTTCAATTGTGAGGAGGCCGCGTGTGCATGTGGCCCTCTTCATTAATGTCCATGAGGGTTATAGAAAGAGCCAAATAAATGCTAATGTCAGAAATGCCTAAGATGGGAACATCCTTGTAAATGTCTCCTGTTCTGTAATTCTTCACCCTAGTAGAGGACAGCGGTGTTCGGCCGACCTGCTCTAGTAGCACAATCTCAGATAACATCAGGCAGAGATTAATATTCCATCATGTGCTCGGGCAGGGGAGTTATGGGAAGGTTGTCCTGGCGGAGGATGCTTCTAACCATCAGAAGTATGCTGTGAAGATCATCAGCAAGAGATCCCTGCTCTCTACTGGCGATGAGGCGGATGTGATGGTGGAGCACCGAGTGTTACAGCTGGCATCTGGGAGCCCCTTCCTCGTCCACGCAGACTTTGCATTCCAGACCAAGGTATAATACTGACTACTACTTTATTACTATCCCCATAGGTAATCAGCAGATCAGGAGGGCAGCAGCGCTTACTGGGATACTCTGACCGATTCACTGCACTACCTGACAGAGCCCCGGCCATGTGCGAGCAAATTGTCTGGTACAGAGAATGGGAATGCGCTGCAGTACCGGACACAGGGTCATGGATTCTACACATAATCTACTTTCTATATCAATTCATCGCCGTCTCTAAGATCTCTGCTTTCAGTCAGTTAGTAAGCTCCATTGTTTGCCTCCAATGTATGAAAACCCTTTCCTGATCATGTGATGGACGCTCAGGCGCACGGCTCATTGCAGGCCAGTTACTGGATCTGTTTCTTGTAAAGTGACCTGTGTGTCCACTACATGATCAGGAGAGGGTTTGTAGCCACTGGAGGTGAACAATGTAGGTTCCTACACAGTGACTGAAAGCAGAGATCTTAGAAAGTTTGAGGAATGGATATAAAAAGCAAAGTGGAAAATTGTATAACTAATCATTAATGGGTTTATCCATGGCTAATTATTTTTTTGGCTATGGGCCTAAGAGCTGACAGGCAGGTGATTGTTAATTACCGGCCTGTTGTGCCTGGCGTTGATCTCTGCCGGCTTAGAGCAGTCACAGACCACTCCTGCCAGTGATTCTGCGGCCTCCACTGACATCACATCAACAGAGCAGCGGCTTCTCTTGTACTTTGCTCTGTTGATGGGGTGTGACTGCTGATGTCATGCTGATTGACAGCCGGCTCCTCACTGCGTAACTGCAGGAAACTGACTGTCAATCAGCATGAAGCCAGCAGTCATGCCTCGTCGACAGAGTAGGCGCCGGGTAGAAAACCCAGGTAGTTAGCAACTACCTGACTGTTAGTTCTTAGATCCATAGTAAAAACATAGTACTGCAAAAGCTCTTTAAGGAAAACCTGACAAGTCCCCATGCCCTCCAAACCACCATGCATTTTTTATTTTGTTAATACTAAAGGTAAGCGAATAAATTCAAATTTTACTAAAATTTTTCAAAAATCCAAATTTGCCAAAATGATGATTTTTTTGTAATTCACTTCTGCTTGGATTCAACAAAATGCCACATTTTTTTTTAATCATAAAAGGGCCATTCAAAGGTTAAAAAAATAAAACAAATCCTCATCTTACCGCTCACATCTCAGGCCCCTCTACTACCCACCGCCACCTGTCCTAGAATTTAGTCTGATTTGCCTTTCTGTAGTTATTCCACTTTATCACAAGACCTTTGTATATTTGATGGGACGACTAGTCTGGTGAAGCCAACACCGTGTTGACTAGTCTGATGCTAATTGGCATATTGCAAAGAAAATTTATAAAATCATTTTTTGTCATTCACTACAATCAAATATACAGTACAAAGGGCTTGTTTGGAAGGGTATTATCATCAGAATAAATACATGGTGGTGGTTTGGGGGACGTGGGGGAGCTGTCAGATTCTCTTTAAAAAAATAAAAAAAAATTCTTGCTAAAGCTGGAATATCCCTTCAAGCATTAGAGAAGCCGCTAATGTATTCTGTATAGTAAAATTGTAGATATTAGGATGATTCAGTAATTATATCTTCTCTTTGCCGTGTTTCTTCCATGACACAGATGTTTGTGCTACTTGGTCTGGAATACATGAGCTGCGGGGACTTCCACCACTTACTACAGATGAAGGGGCGGCTTAACATCCCCAGTGCAAGGTAATAAGTTATAACATTCACCTGTCAGTCTATAGATTAGTGTGGACTTCTAAGGGTCTCCTCACATTACATCTTTCCATTTTCTTTTGTGCCAGATTCTATGCCGCGGAGCTCGTGTGTGGCATCCAGTATCTCCATTCTAAGGGCATCGTCCACAGAGACCTCAAGCCCGAGAACATCTTGGTGGCTGAGTCGGGCCATGTTAAGATCACAGATTTCGGTCTCGCACTTGAGAACATGCTTGGAGACCGCACAGCCACCGAATATGCTGGGACCAAGGAATTTGTGGCTCCTGAGGTGAGAAGAAGAGAATTTTCCTCTTTTTACTGATGCAATGATAGTAATAATTTTATATCACAGACAATGGAGAGGTGGAGAGATTAGGAACATGGACAATACAAGACCAGGGAAAGTGTTACCCCATCTCTTACATAGGGGTAAATGTCCCCTCTTAATAGTAGCATCAAGTCTGGTCAGTCCACAATGTTGGCTCCTTAGTATTTTCTGTGCAGTAACTGTTCTCTCCTCTTTGGCAGATGCTGGCTGAGGAGGAGTATGGCGCTGGAGTGGACTGGTATTCATTTGGCATCATCTTAAATAAAATGATTACCAGTAAGTGCAATTACCATCCTGCACTATTTAATCAATTATCCTCCAGCGCTGAAGACCTCATCAAAAAGGTGAGTATGGCACTGTAATAAGACACCACTGTATTTTATACCATATTACATGAAAACCTCCGACAGCAAGACATCCCCCCTCTACTACACCCCAGACTGCACCATTATAGGTGATATCGGTGACATAGTGAAAAACAAAAAACGTAGCTAAAGACTAACAGGCAGGGAGTTGCTACCTATCTGCCTGTTGTGCTTGACACCATTCTTTGCCGGCACAGATTGCTCCTGCCGGTGATTCAGCTGTCTCTGCTGTTGTCACGTTGACTGAGTAGCGGCTTCTTTTCCGCCATGCTCTATTGACGGAGCGTAACTTCTGCCGTCATTCTGATTCACAGTCGGCTCCTCCAGTTAGGCAGCGGGAATACGGCTGTTAATCAGAATGACGTCAGAAGTCATGCTCCATCAACAGAGCAGGGCGGAAAAGAAGCCACCGCTCTGTCGACGTGACGTCAGCAGAGGCAGCTGAATCGCCTGTACTGGGAAAGAGCAGTACCGGCCACCTGCCTGCCTTTGTTTTTCACAATATCCCGGATATCCCCTTTAAGGGACAACATTTTACTGACCTAATGAATAATAAGGGTGAGAGTTTCCCTTTACAGTATCGGTCTGGTAGCAGATGTACGGAAGGCATCTTTTCACACCTAGAAGCCTCCATGTGCAATCTTCTTGTTTAGGTCTTTGCTAAATGATGTTTCTAATGATGTTTCTCTATTTCAGCTCCTCCAGAGAGATCCTGCCGAGCGCTTAGGAGTCCACGGAAACATCAGAGGTCATCACTTGTTCCAGCATATTGACTGGGTCTCTGTGGAAGCCCTTCGGATGCCCCCACCACACATCCCTGTAGTAAGTATATACACAAACATTCTACATTCTGGACACATTTTATAGACAATATATGCTACCTAATGTTAGGAGGTAGATGAAGAGGGATGTGCCCAGGGGCTGCAGAGGAAGGTGTGGATGCCATTCAGCAGTAGTGTGGACATATAGCCTGTGCAGCCAGTGTAGCTACACACAGGCATAGTGAGGAGGGAGCCCGTCACAAACTCTGAGGTTTGACCAAAAAAGATGCAAGTGTTAATGATCGGGGAGGACTTTTTCTTCTGTTTGGTTTGATCTTGTTGGAGGTCAGTGCTGGATGTGGAAAGTATTTATACCAATGTGATTGGCATGATTTACTGATGTGTGTATAACCTGTGTATTTGCGTTTGTCTGATGTACGTGTCAAGTCCATGTCTTGTGCTTGTGTAATATGTGGACTGTGCATGTGTGTGCTGTGCTTTTGTGATGTGTGCACTGTGCTGTATAAGTTGTGCGCTGTGCTTCTGTGATGTGTTTTTATCATGTTTTTGTTCTATAATGTTTTGTTGTACTTATAGGGGTCGTCCACTACTCAGACAAACCTTTCTTAATCCCTATGTTTACCCCCCAGTAAAATAATAACACTTATACCCCCCTCTGTTGCCGGTGCCATTCCAGCAGTGTCAGCACTGGCTCTCCTGCGGCTCGGGAGGCATGGTTATGTCATGCAATCCCTGCAGCCAATCAGCACTGGCTTTACTCTCCTCTCCTATGGACATAAGTGACTTTCGGAGGAAGTGAGTGCAGCCGCTGCTAGTAGTGACTATCCTGTAAGTGTTATTTTACTGAGGGGACACTTAGGGACTGAAAAGGCATTGTCCGAGCAGTGGATAACCCTTTACGTGAGGGGGTCAATACAGAATTCTCGGACAAGGGCCTTAAATTCTCAGTGTTCGCATCTGCAGTAGTGATAGGGCATGATATCCCTATGATTCAGCCACTTCATTCTAAATCCAAATATGCTTGTGAGCCTTCAGAGATTTGTGTGCATGATGGGGAGAGAAAAGCACAAAATATATAGTATCATGTAAGTTACATGCTTGGATGCCATTAGGACGTATCGTCTGACCATCAGAACATCATAATCTATTTTTATTTCTCTCTTACAGCCACCTATACCTCAACGCCGTGCCAGAAAATTCAACCTGAACAACACGGAGAGAGCAGAGGCCGAGAAGGGACCTTTACCAGTTAACTCTACGGCCATGTTCAGAGGTTTATCGTTTGTCACCTGGTGAATCCTCTAGACACCAGCTCTAATGTCACCAGAGCGAGTTGTCCTCCTGAGCTCCTGGAAGAAGATCTACTGACGTGTAGAAGAGTGGACCCAGGCATCGAAGAACTGGAACGTCTAATAACACCTACAATTGGCACAGGACCGAAGCACATCATCTTCCCAAGAATTCATCAGCGATGAGGACAAGACTGACAGTGAAGACACCTGTCAGTGGAGATGTCGAGGGACCCGACAAGAAGTCAGCAGAAGAGCAACACAGCCGATGGTTGTAAGTGGTGGCGCCAGAACATCTGCGCTCCTTTCCACTCATAGGCATGTGAAAAACACTTCAAAATGTATCTACCGGTAACTGGATTTCCTCACATTCATGACAGCACCACCATATTGTGCTGTCTTGGGTTGGAAGAAACCAAGTGGTGAGTGTTGGCCGGCTATTTAGGGGTGGAGGAGGCCGGATTTTTTTTTTTTTTTAAGTAACATCTCCCACATGCCTATGACACTTAAAAGTGTTACTATATACAGATGTATCCACTGTGTATAGTAATTTTTAAAACTGACCGGTAATAGGATTTCCTCTGATTCATGACAAAGCTGTCATAGGTGAGGGGAAAAAGGTGAGTGATGGCCGGCTATTTAGGGGTGGAGGAGGCCGGATTTTTTTTTTTTTTTTTTTATAAATGGAGGATTCTGAGCGATAGGGCTACTGTACACCAAAAGATCAGCTCAGACAATGGCGGTAAGTAGGAGCCAGAACATCTGTGCTCACACATAGGCATGTATCATACACTCCAGAATATACAGGCCGGGAACTGCGATCCACCCGCGGCTGTTAAAATGTTAAATGCCCTGTCAATCTCTGACAGCGGCATTTAACATGGCCGCAGCGGAAAGGCGTCATAAGTCCCTCCCATCGGCGCCCCTGTCACATGACTGTGGGTCGCCGATGAGTTGGCATGACAACCCAGGGTCTGCAGGAGACCCCTGCGGTTGTCATTGCTCATAGCCAGTGAGCATTTCTGCTGCACACAGGCGATCTGATGGTCGCAGCTTCTAGTCTCCCATGGAGACTATTGAAGCAAGTGAAAAGTAATAAAAAATCTTTTTAAAAATATAAAAAAAGTAAAAATATAAAAATCACCCCCCTTTCGTCCCATTCAAAATAAAACAATAAAAAAATCAAATATACACATCGCCACATTCAGAATAACCCGATCTATTAATATATAAAAAGGATTAGTTCGATTAGTAAACGGTGTAACAAGAAAAAAAATGAAAACGCCAGAATTTCTGTGTTTTTGGTTGCCGAACATTGCAATAAAATGCAATAACGGGCGATCAAAACATCATATCTACCCCAAAATGATATAATTAAAAACATTAGCTTGGCGTGCAAAAAATAAGCCGTACCCGGGTCTCAGAAATGGCGACATTTTTTTTTTTTACAAAATTTGGATTTTTGTTCCTCACTTAAATAAAAATGAACCTATACATGCTTGGTATCTGTGAACTTGTAATGACCCGGAGAATCATTATGGCAGGTTAGTTTTAGCATTTAGTGAACATGGTAAAAAAAAAAAAAAACAACTGTGGAACTGCACTTCTTTTGCAATTTCATCGCACTTGGAATTTTTTTTCCCATTTTCCAGTACACGATATGGTAAAACAAATGGAGTCGCTCAAAAGTACAACTTGTCCCACAAAAAATAAGACCCCACATAGCCAAATTGATAGGAAAAAAAAGTTATGGTTCCGGGAAGAAGGGGAGCAAAAAAGTAAAAGCGCAAAGCGGAAAATGGCCTGGGGTTGAAGGGGTTAAGGTGGCATGTTTTTTTTTTTTTGTTTTGTTTTTAGTAACATCTAGCACATGCCTATGACACATATTTATTACTATATACAGATGTATCCACTGTGTATAGTAAATTCTAAAACTGACCGGTAATAAGATTTCCTCTTATCCATGATAGAGCTGTAGGTGAGGGGTAAAAGGTACGTGATGGCCGGCTAATAACACTATAATTTGCACTTTACATAATTGACCAAAGGATTTAACTAAATGACTCTTATAAAAAGTAGATTTAGTTAGCTAAATGTTTAGTAATGTGTTAGGAAGCTTTTATGTTAAGGCATTGACCACTTTCTGATTATTGTTAAATAATGTGTTTGTGAGATGATTAAAAGGCACTTAGAAATATAGGCTATTCTGCACTATTTCCCATATTTCATATTTGGTGACAAAATTCAAGAAAGGTCATATTAGTAAGTGCCTTATCATCATCTCAAACACATGGGTCAACAAAAAACAGAAAATGGCCATTGCTTTTAATCATACTTTAAAGATCTGGAAAGAATTGACTTTAACGTTTGTCACCCCTTATATCATCAAATAACAAATAAACAGAAATTGCTTTTATAATAGATTGACACATCCAGAAGAGATCCCATTTCAGCAGTCACTTCATTATCATAACAAGCAGGATTACAATGAGAGATAACAGAATCCACCATTCACAGTAGGTAGTGTCACAGCTCACCTCTTCCCCCTTCCTGCACAATGACATCTTTATGTCACTAAACATGAGAACCTCTATATAAAACTCTCCCAAGGAACGAAATAAAGTCCCCTATATAGATAGATAGATAGATAAATAGATAGATAGATAGATAGATAGATGCCTATGTCTAATCTCCAAACAGGCAAGAGAGCAGCTTCCATTAATGTACAAAAAAAAAACAGTAATCTGCAATCAGAAATACAGGTTCTAAAAAAAATTATCACAATCTGGTTTCAATTAGATTCAAAAAATTATTTGATACATTCCCTTAAAGAAAAATAAATAAAAAATATACATAAAAAGAGTATTAGATATTATAAGAAATGTTTAATAGGTTAGAGTAGAGTAGGGCCCTGCTGAAAGAGTCTACCTTGTCGTGGTGGCAGGCTTAAAAAATCTTTTGGTCAAAACAAATCCTGATGGCTATGTATGTGATCTGGTGTTCAATGGAAACTATTAATGTGTGATTGGTGAGGACGTGGTGCAGAAGTGGAGTTTTTCAAAAGTGGGCGGTGGGACTGTGGAAGGTTTGAGGGTTGGAGGCGAAGCTAGGGTGGAGGCGCAGCTGGGGTGGAGGCGGTGCTGGGGTGGAGGCAGCGCTGGGGTGGGGCCTGGTCGGAGTCTCAAGGGGGCCTGAACATTTTGCCAGTATGTGGCCCTGAAATTCCCAGCGGCAGCCCCGACGACTCCTATAGCATGTGATAGAATATTTTTTTCAGCTTTACTGACAATCAAGAGGAAAGGGCTGACATTTCCTCCCAATTACATTACTTACACTCCAGTACTTCATTTTCACAAAGGCTGCTAGTAGATAAAATAAATGGTCATTTTAAAGGGATTGTGCCACCATTAAAGGGGTTTTCCCACGAACAAAAGTTGATTTTAACCAATAGATCTTGGAATAATAATAACTTTCACAATTGAATGTGTTTAAATACACTGTGTTCCAAATTATTATGCAAATAATATTTTCTCAGATTTTCCCAAATTACCTATATGAATTGCAGTCATTGTAATTTTCCAGTCAAATAACTATTAGAGTACAATTGAAAGGTTTTTGAACAAACTGCCTATGATAACAGTATATTTAAAAAAAAATAAAACACTTAAACTGCACTCAAAATGCATGTTCCAAATTATTATACACAGCAGAGTTTTCAACCTTTTCATTTTAATAAAGAACAAAAAACTGGTCATTTTTTAAATTATAAGCATTAGCAGGTTATTACAAACTGAAATAAAGCAGTTTTCAACTCAAAACTTTATTCTAGGTGATGTTACAATTGCACATGGGACCCCTTGTTTGAAAGGAGCTTCTGAACTCTCATTCATTGAATTTGTCAGGTTTTGGATGGTTTCTGCTTCAATTGTTTTGCATGAGGACAGAATACCCTCCCAGAGCTGTTGCTTAGATGTGAACTGCCTCCCGCTATCATAAACACTCCTTTTGATGATGCTCCAGAGGTTCTCAATGGGGTTGAGGTCAGGGGAGCATGGGTGCCACACCATACGTTTGTCCCCTTTTATGCCCATAGCAGCCAGAGATGCAGATGTGCAGCCATCTATACACAGCGGGAGGCCGCACGTAGCCATCTATACACAGCAGGAGGCCGCACGTAGCCATCTATACACAGCAGGAGGCCGCACGTAGCCATCTAAACACAGCAGAGGGCGTCACGTAGCCATCTATACACAGTGGGAGGCAGCACGGCAACATCTATACACAGCGGTAGGCTGCAAATAGCCATCTATAAACAGCAGGAGGCAGCACGGTGCCATTTTTACACAGCGGGAAGCCGCACGGCGCCATCTATACACAGCAGGAGGCCGCACGGTGCCATTTTTACACAGTGGGAAGCCGCACGTAGCCATCTATACACAGCAGGAGGCCGCACGTAGCCATCTATCCACAGTGGGAGGCCGCACGTAGCCATCTATACACAGCAGGAAGCCGCACGTAGCCATCTATACACAGCAGGACGCCGCTCATAGCTATTTATACACAGCAGGAGGCCGCAAGTAGCCATCTATACACAAGAGGAGGCCGCACATAGCCATCTATACACAGTAGGAGGCAGCACGGTGCCATTTTTACACAGCGGGAAGCCGCACGGCGCCATCTATACACAGCAGGAGGCCGCACGGTGCCATTTTTACACAGTGGGAAGCCGCACGTAGCCATCTATACACAGCAGGAGGCCGCACGTAGCCATCTATCCACAGTGGGAGGCCGCACGTAGCCATCTATACACAGCAGGAAGCCGCACGTAGCCACCTATACACAGCAGGACGCCGCTCATAGCTATTTATACACAGCAGGAGGCCGCAAGTAGCCATCTATACACAAGAGGAGGCCGCACATAGCCATCTATACACAGCAGGAGGCCGCTCATAGCCATCTATACACAAGAGGAGGCCGCACATAGCCATCTATACACAGCAGGAGGCCGCTCATAGCCATCTATACACAGCATGAGGCCGCACATAGCCATCTATACACAGTAGGAGGCCGCACGTAGCCATCTATATACAGCGGGAGGCAGCACATAGCCATCTATACTCAGCAGGAGGCCGCACATAGCCATCTATACACAGCTGGAATCCACACGTAGCCATCTATACACAGAAGGGGGCCGCAAGTAGCCATCTATACACAGCTAGAGGCCGCATGTAGCCATCTATACCCAGCAGTAGGCCGCATGTAGCGATCTATACACAGCAGCAGGCCGCAAGTAGCCATCTATACACAGCGGGAGGTCGCACGTAGCCATGTATACACAGCAGGAGCCCGCACGTAGCCATGTATACATAGCAGGAGGCCACACGTAGCCATCTATGCACAGCAGGATGCCGCTCATAGCCATCTATACATAGCAGGAAGTCGCACATAGCCATCTACACACAGTAGGAGACCGCACATAGCCATCTATACACAGCTGGAATCCGCACGTAGCCATCTATACACAGCAGGGTGCCGCAAGTAGCCATCTATACACAGCAGGAGGCCGCACGTGGCCATCTATACACAGCAGGAGGCCGCATGTAGCCATCTATACACAGCAGGAGGCCACATGTAACCATCTATGCACAGCAGGAGGCCGTACGTAGCCATCTATACACAGCGGGAGGCCACACATAGCCATCTATACAAAGCAGTAGCCCGCACGTAGCCATCTATACACAGCAGGAGGCCGCACGTAGCCATCTATACACAGCAGGAGGCTGCTCATAGCCATCTATACACAGCAGGAGGCCGCATGTATCCATCTATACACAGCAGGAGGCCACAATTAGCCTTCTATACACAGCTGGAGGCCACCCGTAGCCATCTATACACAGCAGGAGCCCGCATGTAGCCATCTATACACAGCAGGAGGCCGCACGTAGCCATCTATACACAGCAGGAGGCCGCTCATAGCCATCTATACACAGCAGGAGGCCGCAAGTAGCAATCTATACACAGCAGGAGGCCGCACGTAGCCATCTATCCACAGTGGGAGGCCGCACGTAGCCATCTATACACAGCAGGAAGCCACACGTAGCCATCTATACACAGCAGGACGCCGCTCATAGCTATTTATACACAGCAGGAGGCCGCAAGTAGCCATCTATACACAAGAGGAGGCCGCACATAGCCATCTATACACAGCAGGAGGCCGCTCATAGCCATCTATACACAAGAGGAGGCCGCACATAGCCATCTATACACATCAGGAGGCCGCTCATAGCAATCTATACACAGCATGAGGCCGCACATAGCCATCTATACACAGTAGGAGCCCGCACGTAGCCATCTATATACAGCGGGAGGCAGCACATAGCCATCTATACTCAGCAGGAGGCCGCACATAGCCATCTATACACAGCTGGAATCCACACGTAGCCATCTATACACAGCAGGGGGCCGCAAGTAGCCATATATACACAGCTAGAGGCCGCATGTAGCCATCTATACCCAGCAGTAGGCCGCATGTAGCTATCTATACACAGCAGCAGGCCGCAAGTAGCCATCTATACACAGTGGGAGGTCGCACGTAGCCATGTATACACAGCAGGAGCCCGCACGTAGCCATGTATACATAGCAGGAGGCCACACGTAGCCATCTATGCACAGCAGGATGCCGCTCATAGCCATCTATACATAGCAGGAAGTCGCACATAGCCATCTACACACAGTAGGAGACCGCACATAGCCATCTATACACAGCTGGAATCCGCACATAGCCATCTATACACAGCAGGGTGCCGCAAGTAGCCATCTATACACAGCAGGAGGCCGCACGTGGCCATCTACATACAGCAGGAGGCCGCATGTAGCCATCTATACACAGCAGGAGGCCACATGTAACCATCTATGCACAGCAGGAGGCCGTACGTAGCCATCTATACACAGCTGGAGGCCGCAATTAGCCATCTATACACAGCGGGAGGCCACACATAGCCATCTATACAAAGCAGGAGCCCGCACGTAGCCATCTATACACAGCAGGAGGCCGCACGTAGCCATCTATACACAGCAGGAGGCTGCTCATAGCCATCTATACACAGCAGGAGGCCGCATGTAGCCATCTATACACAGCAGGAGGCCACAATTAGCCTTCTATACACAGCTGGAGGCCACCCGTAGCCATCTATACACAGCAGGAGCCCGCATGTAGCCATCTATACACAGCAGGAGGCCGCACGTAGCCATCTATACACAGCAGGAGGCCGCTCATAGCCATCTATACACAGCAGGAGGCCGCAAGTAGCAATCTATACACAGCGTGAGGCCGCACATAGCCATCTATACACAGTAGGAGGCCGCACATAGCCATCTATATACAGCGGGAGGCAGCACATAGCCATCTATACTCAGCAGGAGGATGCATGTAGCCATCTATACACAGCAGGGGGCCGCAAGTAGCCATCTATACACAGCAGGGGGCCGCAAGTAGCCATCTATACACAGCAGGGGGTCGCATGTAGCCATCTATACACAGCAGGAGTCCGCACGTAGCCGTCTTTACACAGCGGGAGGCCGCATGCAGCCATCTATAAACAGCAGGAGGCAGCACGGCGCCATTCATACACAGCGGTAGACCGCATATAGCAGTCTATAAACAGCAGGAGGCAGCATTGCGCCATGAATACACAGCGGGAGGCCGCATGTAGCCCTCTATAATCAGCAGGCGGCAGCACAGCGCCATCTATGCACAGCAGGAGGCCGCACATAGCCTTCTATACACAGCAGGAGGCCGCACATAGCCATCTATACATAGCGAGAGGCCACACGACACCATCTATACCCAGGAGGAGGCTGCACGTAGCCATGTATTCACATGAGGAGGCCTCACGTAGCCATCTATACACAGCAAGAGGCTGCACGTAGCCATATACACACAGCAAGAGGCCACAAGTAGCCATTTATACACAGCGGAAGGCCACACGTAGCCATCTTTACACAGCAGGAGGCCGCACATAGCCATCTATACTCAGCAGGAGGCCGCACATAGCCATCTATACACAGCAGGAATCTGCACGTAGCCATTTATAAACAGCAGGGGGCCGCAAGTAGCCATCTATACACAGCAGGGGGCCGCATGTAGCCATCTATACATAGCAGGAGTCCGCACGTAGCCATCTTTACACAGCGGGAGGCCGCATGTAGCCGTCTGTAAACAGCAGGAGGCAGCACGGCGCGCTCTATACAAAGCAGGAGGCCGCACGTAGCCATCTATAAACAGCAGGAGGCAGCACGGTGCCATCTATACACAGCGGGAGGCCGCATGTAGCCATCTAAAATAGCAGGAGGCAGCACAGCGCCATCTACTCACAATGGGAGGCCGCACATAGCCATCTATACATAGCAGGAGGCCGAACATAGCCATCTATACATAGCAGGAGGCCGCACGTAGCCATCTATACACAGCGGGAGGCCGCACATAGCAATCTATACACAGCAGGAGGCCACACGTAGCCAACTATACACAGCAGGAGGCCGCACGTAGCCATCTATTCACAGCGGGAGGCTGGACAGCACCCCCCAGATAAAGCAGAAGGCCGCACGGTGCCCCCCCAAGACAGCGGGAGGCCACACGCAGTCACGCACACACACAAACATATACAGACATATAAACACATTTGAAACACTAAAATACATATAAACAGACATCACACAATGATTTCTGCCTGCACACACACAGACACACTCACTCACACACACACTCACTCATTCACTCACACACTCACTCATACACACACACCCTCACACATACACACACTCACTCACACTCACCATCCCCCTGCTCGGCTCCAGTCGTCCTGCTCCTCTCCGATGCAGCAGTACAGGGCGCACACTGCATGATGTCATGCTAGCAGACATGGCCGCGCACAGGGCCGTGTCTGCTAGCTGTGACGCGGCCGAGCCAGCACAAGCACACAGGGAAGTTAACAGGTGCAGTGCTGGCCTGGCCAAAGAAGCAGCGGCCGTGCAAAGCTGCTGTGGGAGCGGTCGGGGCCCCCGCCTCTGCCTGCCTACCTGTAACTAATATTAATTTCAGAACAATTAGAAGAGAAATTCTACTCTAAACATGGACATGTTTAGGGATGAGCGAAACCAAACTGTAAAGTTCGGGGTTTGTACCGGACACCAGGTGATTTTTTTCTGGATGTCCGGTTTACTGTTCGAAAGTTCAATGGCTGTGCGAAGTTCTTGTATGGCCAGCATACTCACCGGACATGTCACCCATTGAGCATGTTTGGGGTGCTCTGGATCAACGTATATGACATCTTGTTCAAGTTCCCCCCAATATCCAGCAACTTCGCACAGCCATTGAAGAGGAGTGGACCAACATTCCACAGGCCACAATCAACAGCCTTATCAACTCTATGTGAAGGAGATTTGACCACCATTTGCATCACGCAGTTCAACACACCAGATACTGATTGGTTTTCTGACCCCTGCAATACTGTAAAACTGCACATTTTAGAGTGACCTTTTATTGTGGGCAGTCTAAGGCACACCTCTGCAATAGTCATGTGTCTTAGATTTTTGGTCACTATAGGACACTATAGTGGGTGCAGGGGTTGCAGTTGCAACTTTTTCCAAGAGCCTAGGGAAGGCGGGGGACCAAATGGTCTGTTTAGCCCATCTGAAAAATCAATTCTAATATAGAGATTCTCTGAGAATATGATAAAAATGTCCCCCAACACTTATTTCAAGCTACAACCTGTTCTAGTCATGTCAGGATGGGCTACATCCTAAACAAACACCATCTGAGACGTGTCAACTGTCAGAGGAGTAAGGGCCCCGTCACACTTAGCGACGCTGCAACGATCCCGACAACGATACGACCTGTCAGGGATCGTTACTGCGTCGCTATGTGGTCGCTGGTGAGCTGTCAAACAGGCAGGCTCACCAACGATCAGGGGAGCAGCGACATCGTGGAAAGAATCTTTCCACGATGTCCTGCTCCTGGTTACCAGCCTGCTGAAGCAGGAACAGGCTGGTATCCATGATAAACATTGGGTTACTAGAGGCACACGCGCACCTAGTAACTAGAGATGAGCGTTGTTCTACTCGAACTGTTCGCCAATCTCAAATTCGAGCTGTTTTGGGCGGTGTTCGAGCCGTTCGGCGAACACGAACAATTTGAGAAAAATTCGGCTGTTCGAGGTTATGTTCGATAACTGTTCTTGCACCAAAATCATAACTGGATTTTTTCTCAGTAATGATGAAAATTAATGTTAATACGCAGTTTGAGTGTACAGCGGGGTGGGGGGAGGGGCAGGGGATGGATCTCTGCAGGAACAATGAAGATCTCCATTTTTTTTTCTCTTTCCCGCATTTACAGTGGGGAGGTGCAATCTGTCAGCCTATCAGCAGCGCACACACGGAGCGAAGTGCTTTTTTTCACACAAGCAAGGGCATGTGTCATTGGCAGTGTATGTCACATGTCCTTGCCCTATAAGACCAAGCCATTTTCCCCGTCGCCACCATTTTCTCACTGCTGCAGCTGCGTGTTAGACGGCACCGCTGTTGCTGTGTGCGCTATACCTTGTTAATTTCAAGCCAATTTTCGCACAAATATACAGATAGCTTGGGAGTAGGGAATAGTTGTGATTGCAGTCCTTTTAAGGACTAGGTTACAGCATTTCCTACGACTTTTATCAGGGAGGTCTGTGCTCTTAAATAGATAGGTTGTGGGAGTAAAGACTAATTGTAATTGGAGTCCTTTTCAGGACTAGGTTACATCAGTTCCTATCAGTTTTTGCCAGGCAGGTCTGTGCCAGTGCTGTGCAAGTTTTTTTCACAGCATTTGGCTGAATCTAGCAAAGCTAATCCTTTTTGGCCTATTGCAGAGTGTGTTAGTCAGTGGAGTAGCCTATCTGTGTTGCAAGATATACCACCTGTGTATAGAATACCAATTTTTTTACTGCACCTAGTGAAGTAAAATCTTTTGGGCATAGCATCATTCTATTAGTCCATCTATACTGACCTCCATCAGGTTGCAAATTAAAACTAATTTTTATCTGCATCTACAGTACCTCTGAAAAAATATTTGGGCTTCTAGCAGTGTGTGGGACTTGTTCTATTAGTCCATCTATACTGACCTCCATCAGGTTGCAAACTGAATATATTTTTTTCTGCATCTACCTCTGAAAAAATATTGGGCTTCTAGCTGTGTGTGGGTCTTGTTCTATTAATCCATCTATACTGACCTCCATCAGGTTGCAAACTGAATATAATTTTTTTCTGCATCTAGCTCTGAAAAAATATTTGGCCTTCTAGTAGTGTGTCGGACTTTCTCTATTAGTCCATCTATACTGACCTCCATCAGGTTGCAAATTAAAACTAATTTTTATCTGCATCTACAGTACCTCTGAAAAAATATTTGGGCTTCTAGATGTGTGTGGGACTTGTTCTATTAGTCCATCTATACTGACCTCCATCAGGTTGCAAACTGAATATATTTTTTTCTGCATCTACCTCTGAAAAAATATTTGGCCTTCTAGTAGTGTGTCGGACTTTCTCTATTAGTCCATCTATACTGACCTCCATCAGGTTGCAAATTAAAACTAATTTTTATCTGCATCTACAGTACCTCTGAAAAAATATTTGGGCTTCTAGTAGTGTGTCGGACTTTCTCTATTAGTCCATCTATACTGACCTCCATCAGGTTGCAAACTGAATATAATTTTTTTCTGCATCTAGCTCTGAAAAAATATTTGGCCTTCTAGTAGTGTGTCGGACATTCTCTATTAGTCCATCTATACTGACCTCCATCAGGTTGCAAATTAAAACTAATTTTTATCTGCATCAACAGTACCTCTGAAAAAATATTTGGGCTTCTAGCAGTGTGTGGGACTTGTTCTATTAGTCCATCTATACTGACCTCCATCAGGTTGCAAACTGAATATATTTTTTTCTGCATCTACCTCTGAAAAAATATTGGGCTTCTAGCTGTGTGTGGGTCTTGTTCTATTAATCCATCTATACTGACCTCCATCAGGTTGCAAACTGAATATATTTTTTTCTACATCTACCTCTGAAAAAATATTTGGCCTTCTAGTAGTGTGTCGGACTTTCTCTATTAGTCCATCTATACTGACCTCCATCAGGTTGCAAATTAAAACTAATTTTTATCTGCATCTACAGTACCTCTGAATAAATATTTGGGCTTCTAGCAGTGTGTGGGACTTGTTCTATTAGTCCATCTATACTGACCTCCATCAGGTTGCAAACTGAATATATTTTTTTCTGCATCTATCTCTGAAAAAATATTGGGCTTCTAGCTGTGTGTGGGTCTTGTTCTATTAATCCATCTATACTGACCTCCATCAGGTTGCAAACTGAATATATTTTTTTCTGCATCTACCTCTGAAAAAATATTTGGCCTTCTAGTAGTGTGTCGGACTTTCTCTATTAGTCCATCTATACTGACCTCCATCAGGTTGCAAATTAAAACTAATTTTTATCTGCATCTACAGTACCTCTGAAAAAATATTTGGGCTTCTAGCAGTGTGTGGGACTTGTTCTATTAGTCCATCTATACTGACCTCCATCAGGTTGCAAACTGAATATAGTTTTTTCTGCATCTACCTCTGAAAAAATATTGGGCTTCTAGCTGTGTGTGGGTCTTGTTCTATTAATCCATCTATACTGACCTCCATCAGGTTGCAAACTGAATATATTTTTTTCTGCATCTACCTCTGAAAAAATATTTGGCCTTCTAGTAGTGTGTCGGACTTTCTCTATTAGTCCATCTATACTGACCTCCATCAGGTTGCAAATTAAAACTAATTTTTATCTGCATCTACAGTACCTCTGAAAAAATATTTGGGCTTCTAGCAGTGTGTGGGACTTGTTCTATTAGTCCATCTATACTGACCTCCATCAGGTTGCAAACTGAATATAGTTTTTCTGCATCTACCTCTGAAAAAATATTGGGCTTCTAGCTGTGTGTGGGTCTTGTTCTATTAATCCATCTATACTGACCTCCATCAGGTTGCAAACTGAATATATTTTTTTCTGCATCTACCTCTGAAAAAATATTTGGCCTTCTAGTAGTGTGTCGGACTTTCTCTATTAGTCCATCTATACTGACCTCCATCAGGTTGCAAATTAAAACTAATTTTTATCTGCATCTACAGTACCTCTGAAAAAATATTTGGGCTTCTAGCTGTGTGTGGGACTTGTTGTATTAGTCCATCTATACTGACCTCCATCAGGTTGCAAACTGAATATATTTTTTTCTGCATCTACCTCTGAAAAAATATTTGGCCTTCTAGTAGTGTGTCGGACTTTCTCTATTAGTCCATCTATACTGACCTCCATCAGGTTGCAAATTAAAACTAATTTTTATCTGCATCTACAGTACCTCTGAAAAAATATTTGGGCTTCTAGCTGTGTGCGGGACTTGTTGTATCAGTCCATCTATACTGACCTCCATCAGGTTGCAAACTGAATATATTTTTTTCTGCATCTACCTCTGAAAAAATATTTGGCCTTCTAGTAGTGTGTCGGACTTTCTCTATTAGTCCATCTATACTGACCTCCATCAGGTTGCAAATTCAAAATAATTTTTTTCTGCATCTAACCCAGCCAATAGTTTTGGCCTAATACCACAGTTTGGCCACTCAGCTCTGCTCGGTTACCATCCATTGTTTTTTTGTGCAAACAACTCCAGAGTTGTGAATTAGTTAACCACCAAAATGAGTGGAAAAAGGCCTGCTGCTGGTGGAAAGGGGAATAGGCGTGTTGGGAAGGGGAAAAAAGGTTGTGTCCGTGGGGTAGGTGTTAAAGCAACAGTAACATCTGCAGAAGAAAGACCATCTTCCAGCCAAACTAAAATGTCTACTTCTTTTAGCGGACAATGTGATAAGATCCCTTTCTTACGGCCACGCCAATCGCTACAAATTCCAGATGAGGCACAAAAACAGCAGGTGCTTCAACGGATATCAAGTGCTCCTTTAAGTGGGCTCTCCTCCACATCAACTTCAACATCACAAATACTCCAGTCCTCAAAGGTGTCACCCAAATCGCACTTGCTTCCTCACAGCTCCCAAATCTCCAGCTGCCCGTCTGAGTATGAGGTAGAACAGATGGTTGAGTCTGCAGAGCTGTTTACTCATACTATAGCCTGGGAATCAGAGGTCGACTCCAGCGCTTCTGTGAATCCAGACGAGGAAATGATCTGCACTGATGCCCAGAATCTTTATGAGTCGGATCCAGGACCAGACGCAGAAGGTTCTGACCATAATGTAGACCCTCATTCCCAAACTGTAACTCCTGTTGGTGGAGACAATGAGGAAGACGATGATTAGACTCAAATACCTGATTGGAGCGACAACTTTAGTTTTTTGTCAGGGCAGGAACAGGTTGGCTCTGAGGACGACGGGTGTGATAACGCACAGGGTGATGATGATGAGGTCGGAGATCCCACTTACTGTCAACCCACAGTCAGCCAAGAGATGAGGTCAGCAGAGGAGGTGGAGGAAGATGCTAGTGACGACGAGGTCAGGTTGCGCCTTCCTGGACAGAGACGTAGTACTGGAAGCACGTCAACAACTGCATCCTCAAACACAACTCTGCCTCTCACCACAAGTCGTGGTGGCTCTTCAGGTCGCATGGGTGCTAAGCCTTGCATAGCCTGGGCATTTTTTCAGATCGATAAAGATGACCCAACTCGTGTTATCTGTAACATTTGTCAGCAAAAGCTAAGTAGAGGCCAAAAAATACATAGTTTGAGTACTTCATGCATGAACCGGCACATGGACATGAAGCATAAGTTGCAGTGGGAAGCTCAGTGTGCAACAATGCGGCCTAGCCGGCCGGGCCAACCACCGTCTGCCATATCTTGTGCATCCGCGGCCTCTTCATCCTCTGTGACTGGGGGGACAGCAGTCACACCTGTTTTGGGGCGCAGACCTGCCACCTCTTTACCCACAACAGCCAGCGTGATTGGCAGGTCATCATTTTCTTTGGAGGTGGTAACACCAGCTGGTGTTGAGCGCTGTCCGACATCGATAGCACCACCTTTGGATGAAGGCAACCTAACATGTCCGCCTGCATCTTCCTCACAGACCGGCAGTTTGCCGGGGACACCCTTATCAACCCCGTCTAAGCACAATAGCCAGCCCTCGGTCCCTCAGATGTGGACAAGTAAAAGACCATTTCCTCCTAGCCATGAGAAAGCTAAGAGGTTGAATTTCACCATCTGCAAGCTCTTGGCTACAGAAATGCTGCCTTTCCGCCTGGTGGACACAGAGGATTTTCGAGACCTTATGTTCGTCGCAGTGCCCCAGTACCAGATGCCCAGTCGGCACTACTTCTCAAAGAAAGGTGTGCCTGCGCTCCACCAGCATGTCGCACACAACATCACCGCTTCTTTGAGAAACTCTGTGTGTGACAGGGTGCATTTCACCACAGACACTTGGACGAGTAGGCATGGACAGGGGCGTTACATGTCGCTGACTGGGCACTGGGTAACAATGGTGACAGCAGGACAAGGGGCTGCTGTCCAAGTCTTGCCCAATCCTCTTTATGTCAAAGTTCCTCCACTGCTTCTGCCTCCTCAACCTCCTCTCGGTCTTCCACCTGCACCCAAAGCCTGTCTGGTCATGCCACAAGCTTTCTAACTGCGCAGAAGGGATCCTGCACACCTCCTTACTATGCTGGCAGTAGGGCTCAACGTCATCAGGCGGTTTTTACATTGAAATGTCTGGGAAATGTGAGTCACACAGCTGAGGAGTTGTGGTCAGCTCTGGAGAACCAATTTCATGAATGGTTGTCTCCACTGGACCTGAAACCAGGGAAGGCCGTGTGCGACAATGCTGCAAACCTGGGTGCGGCCCTTCGCCGGGGCAATGTCACACACGTGCCTTGTATGGCTCACGTGTTGAACCTGGTTGTCCAGCAATTTTTAGCCCACTATCCCAGACTAGATGGCCTTCTGCAGAGGGCACGGTCGCTGTGTGCTCACTTCCGCCGTTCGCATCCCGCAGCTCAGCGACTTACATCTCTACAGAAGTCGTTGGGCCTGCCACTTCACCGGCTAAAATGCGATGTGCCTACCCGGTGGAATTCAACTCTGCACATGTTGCAGCGACTGTGGCAGCACCGACAAGCCCTGGTGCAATACGTTCTGACGTATAGCCTGGGCCAACGAGATTCAGAGGTGGGGCAAATCACGCTGGAGGAGTGGTCTCAGATCAGGGACCTATGCACCCTTCTGCACAGTTTTGAAATGGCGACGAAGATGTTTAGTGCTGACGATGCCATTATCAGCATGACTATTCCGGTGATTTACATGCTGGAGCACATGTTAAACAGAATTCGGAGTCAGGTGGTGGCACAAGAGGAGGTGGAGGAAGTAGAGGAGGAGGAGTTGTATGCGGAAGGGCTAACATCTGCAAGGTCCAGAAGGTCGGCAGCACCAAGGCGGCAGGCATGTGAGGGTGGGGGAGATGGTTTTACCAGGGCGCATGGTAGCAGCCAAACTAGTGAGGAAGGTGCAGGAGCCCAGGAAGAAGTGGAGGACGAACTGATGGAAGACTCATCAGATGAGGGAGACCTTGATCACATTTCTGTTGTGCGAGGTTGGGGGGAGAGGACAGAGGAAGGAAGCATGATTGTTACCTCGCCACCAACACAACAGGGACTTGGTGCTCCTGGATGCGCAACACACATGAGTGCCTTCTTGCTGCACTACCTGCAACATGACCCTCGAATTGTGAGAATTAGAAATAATCCTGACTACTGGGTTGCCACACTGTTAGATCCCCGGTACAAAAGTAAATTTGCAGAAATTATTCCTGCCATAGAAAGGGATGCACGCATGCAGGAGTATCAGCAGAGACTGTTGCAGAATCTTACATGTGCTTTTCCACAAAATACCAGTGGTGCACGTAGTGAATCTCACAGTTCCAACTTGCCAACCGTGGGACCGTCAAGTGTTCAGCACTCAAACCGTAACAGAACCACAGTATCTGCTGGTAACATCAATTTTGCGGAATCATTTCACCACTTTTTTAGCCCATCCTTTGCAAGGCCACAGGAGACAAGAAGTCTGACACATAGTCAACGCCTAGAGACGATGGTACAGGAGTATCTCCAAGTAAACCTTGAAGCCACGACTGTGTCACTGGACCCTAGCTCCTTTTGGGCTTCCAATCTGGATAAATGGCCGGAGCTAGCCACTTACGCCTTGGAGATCTTGTCATGCCCCGCAGCCAGCGTTCTGTCTGAACGTGTGTTCAGCGCTGCTGGTGGTGTGCTGACAGATAAGCGCACGCGGCTCTCCACTGATAATGTAGACAGACTCACGTTCATAAAGATGAACAAATCATGGATCCGAAACGACTTTTCTACCCCTGTGTCATCCTGGGGAGAGTAAAAGCTTGATGATTGGTTAAAATCACCCTACCAAACGTTTTAAGCTTTCAAATTACTAATCATGTTTATCTGTATCTTGACTGGAAAATAATTTGGGCTTTGTAGCAGTGTGCAGCACTGATCCTATTAGGCCATCTATAATAAGCTCCACCAGATTTAAAATTAAAAATAATTTTTAGCTGCATCTAGCCCGGAAAATAATTTTGGGGCTCCGAGATGCGCAAGACACATAAGTGCCTTCTTGCTGCACTACCTGCAGCATGACCCTCATATTGTCAGAATTCGAAGTAATCATGACTACTGGGTTGCCACACTCTTAGATCCCCCAAACTTTTCGATCAACCTTTTCATTTTAATAAAGACCAAAAAAATGGTCATTTTTGAAATTATAAGCATTAGCAGGTTGTTAGAAACTGAAATCAAACAGTTTTCAACTCAAAACTTTATTCTAGGTGATGTTACATTTTCACATAGGACCCCTTGTTCGAAAGGAGCTTCTGAACTCTCTCGTCCATTGAATTTGTCAGGTTTTGGATGGTTTCTGCTTCAATTGTTTTGCATGAGGACAGAATACCCTCCCAGAGCTGTTGCTTAGATGTGAACTGCCTCCCGCCATCATAGACACTCCTTTTAATGATGCTCCAAAGGTTCTGAATGGGGTAGAGGTCAGGGGAGCATGGGGGTCACACCATAAGTTTGTCCCCTTTTATGCCCATATCAGCCAGAGATGCAGATGTTTTATGTGCAGCATGAGATGGTGCATTATCATGCAGAAAAATGATCTTGCTGTGAAATACACGGTTCTTCTTCTTGAACCATGGCAGGAAGTGCTGTTTGAGAAAATCTACATACATTATGGAGTTCATCTTTAGCGCCTTCAGGGATCCTAAAGGGGCCGACAATCTCTCTCCCCATGATTCCAGTCCAAAACATTACTCCACCTCCTCCTTGTTGGCGCTGTAGCCGTGTTTGCGTGGGGTGTCCATCAACCAGCCATCCTCCACTCCATCCATCTGGACCATCGAGCGCTGCACGGCACTCATCCGTGAACAAAACAGTTTTGAAATCAGTCTTCATGTAATGTTTGGCCCACTGGAGCCGTTTCTGCTTGTGTGAAGTGGATAGAGGAGGTCGACAGGATGGCGTTTGCACAGCTGCAAACCTCTGAAGGACCCTGCATCTTGTTGTTCGGGGGACGTTGGAGGCACAAGCAGCTTCAAAAACTTGTCTGCTGCTATGACAAGGCTTTTTTGCCGCTGCTCTTTCAACCTGACGTAATTGCCTGTAGGAAAGAGTCCTCAATTTGCCCTTATCAGCACGCACACGTGTGTACTGTGAATCAGCTACATACTTCTTGATTGCCAAGACACTTCATCCTGATCATCGCACAATGTTGATTGTAGTCATGCCTTGACCTAAACACTCCACAATTTGTTGCTTCTCAGCAGCCGACACATCCTTTTTCTTTCCCATTTTGGCAGAAAATGTAGGCTGCTTAATAATGTGAGAGAGCCTTCTTAAGTAGTCTTGCCTTTCATTGGACACACCTGCCAAACTAATTAGCACAGGTGTCTGCAATTGCTTACAGTGATATAAAGAGCCCTGACACACATCACCATCAATGAGTTTAACTGACAAACAAACAAATTCTTCCCTTATCACTCCTAAACACTTTTTGCATAATAATTTGGAACGCGGTGTACATGTGCTTTTCCACAAAACACCAGCGGTTCACGTAGTGAATCTTACAGTTCTAACTTGCCAACCGTGGTCTGTATGGAATTGTTCAATAAAGGGCCCAAAATTAAGATAACATAGATGGGAGAGGTCTCTATGAATAGGAATTCCTAAGTATTTGATACCCTGTGAGGGCCAGGCAAAGGGAAAGTTGGACTGGATGGAATCCTATATGGATTTGGGGAGGGAGACATCGAGGGCCTCAGACTTCGCTGCATTGATTTTAAAATTTTACCATGTAACAAAGTGATCTATTTCAGCCATAACAGCATGGATGGATATATGTGATTGAGTGATATATACTAGGACATCATCAGCAAATAGAGAGCACTTGTACTCGGTGCCTCCCACCTCAATCCACCTAATATTGGGGTTATGGCGAATTGATGAGAGCAGGTGCTCCGTCACTAGGATGTATAAGAGAGGGGACAGAGGACATCCCTGCCTTGTCCCATTGGTGATTGTGAAAGGTGATGAAAATGTTCTGACGCACCCCCTGGGCCTTGGGACACCCGGAGCCGGACCCTTTTTGGTGGATGCTGGTGGTTGTAGTCTTCGTGGCGGCGACCCGGTTCCGTGGCTCAGGGCGGTCAAACCAGTGGCGGAACTATTTATGTGGTTTTGATGTTTAAATGTCCGACTACGCCACCCGTGGATTGCGGTCAGAGTGAACCGCCGCTACAGGGCAGACCGCTGAGGCTGGTGTTGTGGGTGCAGCAGAGCGTAGCATAACTCCCCACGGGAGGAGTATAGCCTCAGGGCAGTGTATGCGGAGGATGGGGGTGATGGTGCAGGGCAGCAGCAGTAACGACACGGAGTCAGTGATGCAGTCCAGGGCCTTTACTCACAGTTCTTATTATCCAGACCACGTCTGCAGGTAACAGCTGCCCACGTCGTACTGTGCTCACCAGGTGAGGGGCTCAGACAACTCCCAGATAACTTTGGAGCACTTCACAGGACCCCCTTTGTGTGTCCTTTGTCTGGCCTTTCTTACCAACACTTCTGTCCGGCTGCCTCGGGCCTCCTCTTGGTAAACTTGGCGCCAGTTTCCCTGTCCCTATGTGGTGCCTTCCTAGCGGGTGTAGCGAGGGGCTGCGCCACATAAAATGTCAGAGCCTCCGGTTTCTAGCTGAGGGTCGTTTCCTGCCTCCACTAGTTCGGGGACCGGTCTCCCCCTTTGGCCTGACCCCTCCACGCAGGTGGATTCGGGCGTGCGGTGGCGACTCGCCCGTCCGCACCCCTGGGATCCCTTCATTCCTCGTTCCTGGAGCCTTCTCCGCTCCTCTTCCTTCCTTCTCCCTCTTCCAGGCCTGGGCCTCTGTTACTAGGCCCGCCTCCGGAGCAGAGCTCATGCAGAGCCCCTGCTCCCTGCCACTTCTGCTCAGACTTCTCTGCACTGAACTAAGATGGTGCCCACCTTTTATACTCCCTTCTCAATGCACCCAGGAACTGCTTCCTCCCTGCTCCTGCACTACAGGGTTCCCCTTCCTCAGTGTTCCCTCCCCCCACTCCAGCCAGGGACAGGGACTGTCGTGCCCATCTCAGGGGCATATTGGTCGCCCTGCCCCACGGCAATGTGGTGTAATGCATGCAGGTGTCGGGTCCTGATCCACACTCCATCCTTACCTGAGAGTGAGATATCACACCTCTGGGTGAGGTGCAATATGTCTGTAGCAACCGAGCCCTCAGGGTGCTACAGTTCCATTTATCTTCAGCCTAGGTGACGTATTGCGATACAGGGCCGTGATTTTGGCTATAAAAGGGTCCCCTAGACCCCTACCCCAAGCTTTTTAAGAGAATCATATATGGCGTGCCAGGAGACTCTATGGAATGCTTTCTCAGCATCCAACGAGAGTATCTAATTACAAATTTTTAACTGCATCTAGCCCAGGAAATACTTTGTGCCTAGTAGCAGTGTCTGCTAGTCAGCGGATTATCCCGGCTGTTAAGCAAGCTACACCACCTGTAGTTTAGACACTTAATTTTTTCAAAGGAAATGCTTCGGGACCATGGGATACTCAGTGAAGAGCATCAGGAGGCACCCCAAGGCATAGGGGCTGGGACTGGCAGTAGGATGCCTTGCGGTGGACAGCCGAGCTCGATCCTTATAAAAGCTT
Organism: Phyllobates terribilis; assembly: GCF_046119375.1. Classification (NCBI taxonomy): domain Eukaryota; kingdom Metazoa; phylum Chordata; class Amphibia; order Anura; family Dendrobatidae; genus Phyllobates; species Phyllobates terribilis. Next base: position 162,800,473 of record NW_027362762.1, on the reverse strand, counting down.
TTTAACTGCAGCAGCTTTAGTGGACGCTACTGGAGCTGGAATTACGCGGCTGCTGGCATGAGACTTGCCCTCCAATAGATCCTTGTAAATGGATTTAAAGTGTATTCATTCAAATTAGAGAGACAATTTAAATTAAAAAGCTTAGAGCTGCCTCCACCACAGGGGGGCTCGCTCGACCCACCAGCGGACAGGCACCAGTATTGGAAGAGGGGGGCTGGCCATCAGGGTTCACCGCGGCTCTGGCACAAACCCGGCGACACGGAGGTGGCACGGGCAGGAGCGGACTGGCCGTGTCGGCTTCTCACTTTTTGGATTTTAGAAGGGCATGACATGCCTATATCTGTGTCTCCCCCTCCTTTTACTCCTCCACCTCTTTTATTTTCGCATGACTATATGTACTTGTCACTTTTCCATGTGTTAGTTGTGTCTTCTGAGCAGTTTGTCAGCTTTTGGACACCTTTGAAGGTGTTTTCTATGTGTTTCTATGTGTTTTTGTTTGCCTGCCATTGGTTTTAACGGTGTTCGAAGGTGTTCGACGAACAGTTCGACGAACAGTTCGGCGAACACACGGGTGTTCGACGAACCGAACCGAACTCGAACACTACGGGGGTGGCTCAACACTACTAGTAACCCATTGTTTATCATGGTTACCACTCTGCTACAGTGAGCTGGAGGTTACCGCTCACTTTAGCAGGCTCGTAACCATGATAAACAACGGGTTACTACGTGCGCGTGTGCCCCTAGTAACCCAATGTTTATCATGGTTACCAGCCTGATCGCTGCTCCCGCTGGTCACACATAGCGATGTGTGCTGACCAGCGGGAGGGCAACGACCAAAAAATGGTCCAGGACACTTTGCAGCGATCAGCGACCTCATAGCAGGGGCCTGATCGCTGCAAAGTGTCACACATAGCGACATCGCTGGTGAGGTCGCTGTTACGTCACCAAAACCGTGACACAGCAGCGATCTCGCTAGCGATCTCGCTATGTGAGACGGGGGCTTAACACTGTAAGCAAACACATCTGATCTTCCCACTCAAATATGATCTACCCCCTGTCAGTCTGACAGCTTTACAGCACGGCACAGAGACTGACTGAGCACACAGTCAGACTGAAAGCGGACAAAAAACAACCATTGTGCTGTTAGCTGAGGGGGAAGTTTTTTGGGTTTTTTTCGTTTGTGTTACAGCCTTGCTCTGTGGCTTAGTGAGCAGATGAAGTATGTTTGTTCACGATGCTGCATCTCTGACACTTGGGACATGTCTCGAGCGGTATTTATTCACCCTGAAAGCCGTCCTGACAAGTACCTAGGAAGGGTTGCAGCTTGATACAGTGAAGGAAATAAGTATTTGATCCCTTGCTGTTTGTAAATTTGCCCCCTGACAAAGACATGAACAGTCTATAATTTTAAGGGTAGGTTAATTTTAACATTGAGAAATAGAATATCCCAAAAATATCAAGAAAATCACATTGTATAAATTAGATAAATTATTTTGCATTTTGTAGTGAGAGATAAGTATTTGATCCCCTACAAACCATTATGAGTTCTGGCTCCTACAGACCAGTTAGATGTTCCTAATCAGCTCATTACCTGCATTAAAGACAGCTGTCTTACATAGTCACCTATATAAAAGACTCCTGTCCACAGACTCAATTAATCAGTCAGACTGTAACCTCTACAACATGGGCAAGACCAAAGAGCTTTCTAAGGATGTCACGGACTAGATCATAGACTTGCACAAAGTTGGAATGGGCTACAAAACCATAAGTAAGACGCTGGGTGAGAATGAGACAACTGTTGGTGCAATAGTAAAAAATAAAAAATGACTGTCAATCAACATCGATCTGGGGCACCATGCAAAATCTCACCTCCTGGGGTATCCTTGATCATGAGGAAGGTGAGAGATCAGCCTAAAACTACACGGGGGGGAACTTGTTAATGATCTCAAGGCATCTGGGACCACAGACACCAAGAAAACCATTGGTAACACATTACACCTTAAAGGTTTAAAACCCTGCAGTGCCTGCAAGGTACCCCTGCTCAAGAAGACACATGTGCAGGCCCGTCTGAAGTTTGCCAATGAACACCTGATGATTCTGTGAGTTACCGTGAGAAGGTGCTGTGGTCAAATGAGACAAAAATTGAGCTGTTTGGCATTAACTCAACTCGCCATGTTTGGAGGAAGAGAATTGCTGCCTATGACCCAAAGAACACCGTCCCCACTGTCAAGCATGGAGGTGGAAACATTATGTTTTGAGGGTGCTTCTCTGCTAAGGGCACAGGACTAGTTCACCGCATTAATGGGATAATGGATGGAGCCATGTACCATAAAATCCTGAGTGACAACCTCCTTCACTCCACCAGGACATTAAAAATTAGTCGTGGCTGGGTCTTTCAGCAAGACAATGACCCAAAACATACAGCCAAGGCAACAAAGTGGCTCAAAAAGAAGCACATTAAGATCATAGAGTGGCCTAGCCAGTCTCCAGACCTTAATCCTATAGAAAGCTTATGGAGGAAGTTGAAGCTCCGAGTTGCCAAGCGACAGCCTCAAAATCTTAATGATTTAGAGATGATCTGCAAAGAGGAGTGGACCAAAATTCCTCCTGAGTCCTGACATGTGCGCAAACCTCATCATCAACTACAAAAAACGTCTGACTGCTGTGCTTACCAACAAGGGTTTAGCCACCAAGTATTAAGTGTTGTTTGCCAGAGGGATCAAATGCTTATTTCTCACTGCAAAATGCAAATAAATTTATCTAATTTATACAATGTGATTTTCTTGATTGTTTTTGGATATTCTCTCAATGATAAAATTAACCTACCCTTAAAATGATAGACTGTTCATGTCTTTGTCAGTGGGCAAACTTACAAAAACAGCAAGGGATCAAATAATTATTTCCTTCACTGTACATTGCAAACTTTTTAATTTTGCATTTCTACACTTGGGTTTCCAAATCCAGAATTCATGTTTTGAATAATAATCTTTTTATTTGGGGATTTTTACAATTAGGGGAAAGGGATAATAAAATGTAATATATTGTTACATCAACCTCAAGAAAACAAACTTGTAACATAGAAGAAACAAAGAAGAGAACAGGGAAAGAGATTTGGAGGGTAAGGAAAAGAGGAAAGGAAAAGAGGAAAGGAAAAGGTGGACAAAAAAGAGGGGGGTAAATTTAAATATGGAAAGAGGGATAAAGGGAAATAAAAGAGAGATCATACATATTATAATCATAGCTATAATTTCACAGGTTTTCAATTTATATGTATTGAAATAAAGAAATCTATATATTTTCTGGCTAAAAATAATAACACATTTATGTAGAGAGGTTATTCCTGCTTGGGGAGAAGTACTTATTCCAGGAAGATCATCTAGAATAATATTTTTTAAGAGAGTTGTTTCTTAAAGCAAAAGAGTATTCAAAAGAATTATGAGTGGACATTCTTTCTATAATATCTGAAATATTGAATTATATACTTAACAAAAAAGTGTGAAACAACTCAAAATATGTCTTATATTGTAGGTTCTTCAAAGTAGCCACCTTTTGCTTTGATGACTGCTTTGCACACTCTTGGCATTCTCTTGATGAGCTTCAAGAGGTAGTCACCGGAAATGGCTTTCACTTCACAGGTGTGCCCTGTTAGGTTTAATAAGTAGGATTTCTTGCCTTATAAATGGGGTTGGGACCATCAGTTGTGTTGTGCAGAAGTCTGGGGGATACACAGCTGATAGTCCTACTGAATAGACTGTTAAAATTTGTATTGTGGCAAGAAAAAAGCAGCTAAGTAAAAAAAATGAGTGGCTATCATTACTTTAAGAAATGAAGGTCAGTCAGTCCGAAGAATTGGGAAAACTTTGAACGTGTCCCCAAGTGCAGTTGCAAAAACCGTCAAGCGCTACAAAGAAACTGGCTCACATGAGGACAGCTCCAGGAAAGGAAGACCAAGAGTCACCTCTGCTTCTGAGGATAAGTTTATCCGAGTCACCAGCCTCAGAAATCGCAGGTTAACAGCAGCTCAGATTAGAGACCAGGTCAATGCCACATAGAGTTCTAGCAGCAGACACATCTCTTCAACAACTGTTAAGAGGAGACTTTGTGCAGCAGGCCTTCATGGTAAAATAGCTGCTAGGAAACCACTGTTAAGGACAGGCAACAAGCAGAAGAGACTTGTTTGGGCTAAAGAACACAAGGAATGGACATTAGACCAGTGGAAATCTGTGCTTTGGTCTGATGAGTCCAAATTTGAGATCTTTGGTTCCAACCACTGTGTCTTTGTGCAACGCCGAAAAGGTGAACGGATAGACTCTACATGCCTGGTTCCCACCGTGAAGCAAGGAGAAGGAGGTGTGATGGTGTGGGGGTGCTTTGCTGGTGACACTGTTGGGGATTTATTCAAAATTGAAGGCATACTGAACCAGCATGGCTAGCACAGCATCTTGCAGCGGCATGCTAATCCATCATGTTTGCGTTTAGTTGGACCATCATTTATTTTTTCAACAGGACAATGACCCCAAACACACCTCCAGGCTGTGTAAGGGCTATTTGACCAAGAGGGAGAGTGATGGGGTGCTATGCCAGATGACCTGGCCTCCACAGTCACCAGACCTGAACCCAATCGAGATGGTTTGGGGTCAGTTGGACCGCAGAGTGAAGGCAAAAGGGCCAACACGTGCTAAGTATCTCTGGGAACTCCTTCAAGATTGTTGGAAGACCATTTCCAGTGACTACCTTTTGAAGCTCATCAAGAGAATGCCAAGAATGTGCAATGCAGTCATCAAAGCAAACGGTGGTTACTTTGAAGAACCTAGAATATAAGACATATTTTCAGTTGTTTCACACTTTTTTGTTAAGTATATAATTCCACATGTGTTAATTCATAGTTTTGATGCCATTAGTGTGAATGTACAATTTTCATAGTCAAGAAAATACAGAAAAATCTTTAAATGAGAAGGTGTGTCCAAACTTTTGGTCTGTACTGTATATTTCTTGTATTCCAAATATTAGCCTTTGTAAAGTTTTTAAAAAGGGAAATAATAACTCTAGGAAGAAGTATAGGGAGATTACATTTTTTTCTAATATATTTCCTAAGCTCTAGAAAATTAAAAAATTTCCTCCTCTGAAAGATTGTATAGAATTTTTAGGGCTTGAAAGTTAAAAACTGCATCTTTTTTAAGACCTGTAATTAAAGCAGAGCAATTTACAATTCAAAATTTTTCCCATTTATCAATCGTAAAATTAGGAAAGGCAGTGTGGAAAAAAGATATAGGAAGTTTCTCTAATGGTTAGTTATGTTGGTTATTTTTTGTGATCTTAACTAATTTCCTCCATAATGTAATACTGCATTTTATTAGTGTATGTTAGGGTAATAGAAGAGTTTGGCCTAATAAATGCAAAATAGTGAGTGCTAACAAAGAAAAATTTCCATTGTACAGCTTTTCCATTGCTGTTCAATTATTTTTCCCTTCATCTAGAAACCAGTGTCTGCTTTGGAGAATGATGTTGGTTTCAGAATAGGCCTGAATATTTGGTAGGCACATGCCACCTTTTCTTTTATTTTTGAATAATAATAATTTTGCGATTCTTGAGTTTTTTGTTTGCCATATGTAGTTAGAAAGCTGTTTATGAAGTTTTTAGTCCATAGATCTGGTATTTGAATTGGGATTGATCTGAAAATATACTGAAATTTAGGCAAGATAATCATTTTTATAAAAAATCGATTCTGCCTAATCATGAAGTGTAGATTTTATCAAAATTGTTCATACTAGTTTGAATATGTTTTTGTAAGCAATTTAAGTTTTCATTCAAGATTTTGTTTAAGGGGTTCATAATTTTAATTCCTAAGTAAGGAATTTGGGATGTTTCCCAGGTGTAGGGAAATTCCCTTTCCATTGCTTTTTTTAATTGAGAGTCTAAAAAAACTTAAGATTTTTGAGTTTTTTAGATTAATTTTGTAATAGGATACCGGCGAGAACGCCCTAATTATTAAAGAAACAGCTCTTAAAGAGTTAATAGGGTCCATAATAGAAATTAAAATGACGTCCGCAAATAGTCCAATTTTATATTGTCTATATTGTATACAGTCTATATTGTGATTGAATGGAATGCCCTTTATGAGATTGCTGGTTCTGATGGTTTCAGCGAAAGGTTCCATCATAAGATCAAAAAGAAGCTTGGATAATGGGCAACCTTAGCGTGTGCCGTTTGAGATAAAAAGGAATTAGAAAGTAGATTATTGACTTGGACCCTTGCTGAAAGGCAAGAATATAGGGAAAAGATGGCCTTAAGAATTTGTCCCTGAAAGCCAAATTTATTTAAAATGACGCGCATAAAATCCCAATTGATCCTATCAAACGCCTTTTCTGCATCTAAAGAAATCAGAATGAAGGGGATTTTCCCTTTTTCCACATATGTAAGTAAATTCAAAATTCTCCTGGTTCCATTTGAAGCCTGTCTCCCCTTAAAAAACCCTACTTGATCAGACTGAATTAATAAAGGTAAGATTTTCAGAAATTAGTTTAGCAAAAATTTTTATGTCTGTTTTTAAGAGGGATATGGGTCTATCATTCGAAATCACCTCAACAGCACTGTTTGGTTTGGTATAACAACGATAGTCACTTCTAAGGATTCTTTTGGAAGAAGGCCTTCGTTATTAGCTTGATTAAACATGGAGGTCAAGGGGCTGGATACTTTATGCTTAAATAATTTGTAATATTCATTGGGGAATCCATCAGGTCCAAGAGATTTATTTTCTTGTACTTTTTTAATGGCAATTTCTGTTTTATCTATGGAGAAAGGGGAATTTAGCGAGTTAATTTGTTCAGAATTTAGTTGCCGTAGGTTGACTTTAGAAAGGAATTTATTTATTTCTTTGATGTTTGGTTGGGTGGTATTCACATCCTCTTTCACGTTATATAAAGAGGAATAGAATGCTGCAAATTGCTCAGCTATGTCTTGCGGATGGACATAAGAGGCTCCAATTTTTTTAATAGAAATTACCCTTGATCTTAAATGTGGTTTTCTAACTTTATTAGCCATAAATAGTTTTGTTGTTGTTTTTCCTCCTCATCATTAATCTTTTGAATTATATGTTTGATACTTTCTCTAGTTTTTCTTTTATGTTGTGAGTATAATTGTATGACAACTCCTGCCTTATGGGCGTTCCACATAGTAGCGGGAGAAATGTTTTGTGAGATATTTTCTTGGAAGTATAATTTAATTATTATCAATTTTTGTTTTATACATTGGAAAATGTAGTAGAAAAGAATTGCATTTCCACATTTTAGAGTAATTATTTGATTGTGTGGATTTCAAAGACAATTTGATACGAGCAAGGTCTGAACAAGTGATGGTACCTATTTGAATATCCTTACATTTTTGTAGGGTATGTAAATTAGTCAGAACCATGTCTATTCTCGAAAAGGTTTTATGTTTAGCAGAATAATAGGTGTATTCCCTTGAGGTAAATTTTAAATTTCTGAATAAATCAAATAACTGTTCCTTTAGTAACCAGTTTTTTAAAGTAAACATTTTACATCTCGGAGAAGCCGAAGTAACCAAATTTTGCTTGGGGATAATATTAAAATCACCAAAAAGAAATACATTTCTTTTTTGGTGTCTATACCTTTTTCATTAATTTGGCTCTGTTAGGGGCATACACATTTACCAAAGTGTACGTTATTGTATCGATAATGCAGACAAGAATATGGTAGCGACCATTGTTATCTATAATCTCTTCTAATAATTGAAAGGACACGGTGTTTCTTATGGTTGTAATCACACCGGTCTTTTTTTCCTCCAAAGAGGATCTAAAAATATGGGGGAAATCTTTATGAGAAAATTCTGGTGGGTTAATTTGAGAGAATTTAGTATTTTTGAATGCCGCTATATCAGTATTAGAGCTCTTGGCTTCCCTCCAGGCGGAATACCTCTTAAACCAACTATTTAGTCCTTTGACATAAAGTGATAGAATTTTTAGCACCATTGGGATTTAAACAAGAAAAATATGTATAATAGCCAGAAAAAAAACATATGTAGTGCTTTGTACAATATTTAAAAGCATATACCTATGGTGACGGTGGTAAAATGAAATACAATTCTGTAGAAAACCAATCATAAAACAAAAAACAAAACAAAAGAAAGCCAGATTCTGATACTCCTTAGATGATCCGGGGAAAAAGGTTGAGAACAAAAATATACCAGTTCTCGAACACCTCATGCTATATCTGGGAAAAGAAAGTTCGGCGAACTCTGCGTGCGAGTCCTGGAGTTAAAGCAATTTTAAGGAGAAGAAGAGAACTCAAATCAGAAGATTGCTTATAATCAGCTGTAAAATAAAATAGAACAAGAACAAGGAAACTGTATAGCAAGTTTTACTTTAAAACCTTCAACTACCATTACTCCGCAGTGTCTTCTTTTCCTTCATGGTCACAGTTGTATCTATTTCCGGGTATTTTGCATTGTTTTAAACAGTTCCATCTCGTCTCTGGATCCTGTAACGTGTTTGTCCTTCCATTAAAAAATACTGTGAGTTTAGTGGGGAAACCCCACTTAAAGGAAATGTTGTTTGATCTTAAAATGGAAGTAATACCTGCAAAAGATTCTCTGATGACCAAAGTTTCTTTCAAGAAATCAGGAAAAACTTTAATCGACTCATAGGGGGGAGGTGGGTTCTTGCTTTTTCTTAGATAGTCTCTTAAATTGATCTTTTGCAATCACTTCTCTTGGTGTTTCTTTTGGAAGAAAGCTAGGTTTTTGTAACCTAGGTGCTCTGTCGATTTTAAATCTGCAGTAGGAAAGGAAGGCAAGGATTTGTGCAATATATATTTAATATATGGAACAAGATCTGCTGGTGGTACATTTTCCGGGATACCTCTGAATTTTATATTGTTCCGCCCAGTAGCATAGCTACCGGGGTGGCAGAGGGGGCGGCAGAGGGGCCGCGCTCTGAGGGGGACCACAACGGAGCTACGCCAGTGTAACTGTATTAGCGTGCGCAACACGCCGATACAGTTACACGTTGGGCCAGAGCAGGGAGTCTCGATGTCCCTGCACCTCCAGGTGGCCACTATCGGGCCCTTGAGCAGGAGGGGGGGCCCCAGTGCCAGCATCGGGCCCCCCACCAGTCATCCCAAGACAGTTCAATGATGAGAGAGGAAACGTGACGCTCCCTCTCCCATCAGTCCCCTCTACGCCTGACGTCGCTGAACGGGCACGATGACGTTACACTTGGGGCCCGCTGTTCTGTAGATCTACAGGCACTCGGAGCATTGGGGGAATGAGGAGGAAAGGTGAGTATTGTATTTATTTATTTTTATGGGGGTGCATTACTATTTAAACTGACTCTAGAGCTGCATTATACTATATACTCTGTCTATGGGGGTGCATTATACTATATAGAAGCCTATGGGGGTGCATAATACTATATAGACTGCCTATACAGGTGCATTATACTATATAGACTGCCTATGGAGAGTGCATTATACTATATAGAGGCCTATGGGGGTGCATCATACTATATAGACTGCCTATGGGGGTGTATTATACTATATAGACTGCCTATGGCGATGTATTATACTATATACTCTGCCTATGGGGATGAATTATACTATATACTCTGCCTATAGGGCTGCATTATACTATAGACTCTGCATATGGATGTGCATTATACTATATATTCTGCTTATGGGGGTGCATTATTCTATATACTCTGCCAATGGGGGTGCATTATACTATATACTCTGCCTATGGGGGTGCATTATACTATATAAAGTCTGCCTATGGGGAGTGCATTATACTATATACTCTGCCTATGGGAGTGCATTATAGTATAGGCTCTGCATATGGGGTACATTATACTATATACTCTGCCTATAGGGGTGAATCATACTATATAGACTGCCTATGGGGGTGCATTATACTATATACTCTGCCTATAGGGATGCATTATACTATAGACTCTGCATATGGGGGTGTATTATACTATATACTATGCCTATGGTAAGTGCATTATACTATCTACTCTGCCTATGGGGGTGCATTATACTATATACTCTGGCTATGGGGGTGTATTATACTATAGACTCTGCCTATGGGGGTGCATTATACTATATGGAGGCCTATGGAGGTGCAGTATACTATAGAGGCCTATGGCATGCATTTTACTATATAGAGTCTGCCTATGGGGAGTGTATTACACTATAGAGGCCTATGGGGAGCGCATTATACTATATTGGGGACTATCTGGTGTTGTGCATTATACTTTATGTAGGCTACAGTGGGTACGAAAAGTATTCAGACCCCTTTAAATTTTTACTCTGTGTTTCATTGCAGCCATTTGGTAAATCTAGGTGTTAAGGTGAGTTCTGTTGATAAGGAATTGAATAGCCTTATCAGTTTGAATTCCCAGATTTTTCTGGGAATTCAAATTGATAAGGCTATTCAATTCCTTATCAACAGGACTCAACCTAACACTTGGATTTATGACTCGCTACATGGATACAATTCACACCTCCAGATAATTAAACATCCCCACTGCATCTCCACTTGCAACAAAAAAAAAACTAATTTGATCTCCTGGACTTATCAGTAGGAAGCATCACTCCCTCCACCTCATGAACAAATGTCATACTGTAACATCTCTTAAATGTTGTACATTGTGTTTTATGTATTCATTCGTAATAATGCCTGAAGAAGGAGCCTCTGTGCTCGGAAAGCTTGCATATACAGTATATTTTTTTCTGGTTAGCCAATAAAGGAATCACTCCTAGAATGCTTTTGACATTTTTGGACTTAAAAGTATTTACATAGATTGTCAGTTTCAATAATTTTGTGATTTATATCATTTATATCATCCAGTGATGTTTGTAAACTGTTAAACCTTTTGATCATATTGACCAGGGGTCCTCAAACTTTTTAAACACGGGGCCAGATCACAGTCCCTCAGACCATTGGAGGGCCGGAATATAGTTTTTAAAAAAAACAATGAACAAATTACTATGCACACAGCACATATCTTATTTTGTAGAAAAAAAACAATACAGGAACAAATACAATATTTAAAATGAAGAACAAGTAAAGTTAAATCAACCGGTATTTCAATAGGTAGCATAGGTCCTCAATAGGCAGGTAAACGTCCCCAATAGGCAGCATAGGTCCCCAATAGGCAGGTAAATGTACCCAATAGGCAGCATAGGTCCCCAATAGGCAAGTAAATGTCCCCAATATGCAGGTAAATGTCCCCAATAGGCAGGTAAATGTCCCCAATAGGCAGCATAGGTCCCCAATAGGCAGGTAAATGTACCCAATAGGCAGGATAGGTCCCCAATAGGCAGGTAAATGTCCCCAATAGGCACGTAAATATCCCCAATAGGCAGGTAAATATCCCCAATAGGCAGCATAGGTCCTCAATGGGTAGGTACATTTTCCCAATAGGCAGGCCGTTTCCCCCTTATAATGCCATATGCAGGCTGTTCCCCCCTTATAATCTCCATGCTGGATGCCACCCCCCATATAATGCCCCATGCAGCATGTCACCCCCCCCATATAATGCCCCATGCAGCATGTCACCCCCCGCATATTATGCCCCATGCAGCATGTCACCCCCCATATGATGCCCCATGCAGCTTGTCACCCCCCCATATAATGCCCCATTCAGCATGTCACCCCCCCATATAATGCCCCATGCAGGATGTCACCCCCCCATATTATACCCCTTGCAGGATGTCACCCCCCCCCATATAATGACCTATACCTCCATACATTAAAAAAGAAAAAATCCAATACTCACCTCACTTCTCACTTGCTGCCGTTGCCGCTGCTCTGGTCTGGACTCCAGCGTCGCGGCGGCGTTGTCCCGCTCTGCGCTGCCTGTGACGGCACTCGGGAGGGCGCGGTGGAAAGACGTCACCGCACCCTCTGACCTGAGACGTCACAGGAAGCGCAGAGCAGGAAGACAGCGGATCTGCGGAGGCACGGGGAGAGGTAAGTATCCGCCTGCCGGGGCCCTGAGCAAGCGGGGGAGAAGGGCGGGCGCTGACACCGCTCCCCTCTCCCTCCGCCCATAGCCCGGCGGGCCGGATAAAAGTCCTCCGCGGGCCTCATGTGACCCGCGGGCCGTAGTTTGAGGACCCCTGATATTGACATTCAATTGCTGTATTGTAGATGTCAGAAGGTCTAGTATACACTTATGTGATGCTGAAAGGTTTACAGAGTGTCTAGTTGTTGGGAATGTTTGGGAAATATCACTAGGAATATTTTTAGGTAGGAACAGCAAGTGTGGAAGAGGGACTTGTACAGTCCATTTTAGGTCATTGTTTATAAGGTGTCACTTTTGGTGAGTAGTCCTCTGAATCCTTATCTGTTTCTACTGAAGGTGATTTCTATTATCATTCTTCCCACTGCCAAGCTCTTTCCTTTTATTTCTTGACAGTGAAACCCCTGCAAGAAATGTCATGTCCAGATCAACTATTTGGCTATGTGCGCAAGATGCATATTTGAAGCAGAAATTTTCTGTTCATTTCTGCTTCTCCTTGGTAGGGAAAATACATGCGATTTTACATGCATTTTTGACGCGTTTTTTGATGCATTTTTTGAAGCATTTTTGTACATCAATGAATGATTTTTGGAGCTAAATAAAGTTATTTGAACATTGCTTAAACCTTGGATTACCATCAGAACTGGGGTGAGTATATTGGTTAATTTGAATGATTAAAGAATGTGTTTGTTGTAATTCAAATAAAGTGTTTGCTGTTTCTGTGTGTTTATTTAAGTCTTTACTTTACTTTAATTAAATTTGGTAATGAAAAGGTCTGATTGACACCTTGTCATAACCAAACAAAAGATCAAGATGTCAGCTAGTCCCATTCACCCAATCTTCATTAGCATTTCTATTCACATAATTTATGCAGCTGCTGTGAGCTGCTATTTTTAGCCTGGGAAGGTGCCATTAGGCAAACATGGTCAGTGGCCATTAATAACATCTCACAGCTGGTTCGTTAGCCACTATGTCCCCCCAATCAGCACTCAGCAGCTCTTTGGACACAGCTTATTTTTGCTGCGTCCAAAATGTGATGTTCTAATGCCACACTTGTGTTGTCGGTAAATAGTAATCCAGCTCATATAACGACACTTCAATCGGTCAAAATCTGCAGCAGAGACTGGCGTGTCCGATACTGAAATTGACATGCTGCGGGTGAGTTTGGGTACGTGGCCACGATCAGGAGCCGCTGCAGGTCTGACGCTGCGTGTTTATACAGCGTCAAACCTGCAGCATCCAGATGTTACAGCATAGTGGATGGGATGTCTAGAAATCCCATGACCACTATGCGTGCATCAGAGGCTGCGAATCACCCATGGACACTGACATGCGGCGCGTCTTTCAGGACCGCAGCATGTCAAACTCTATTGCGGAGTCGCTAATCTCCGTAACCGAAATTTGATCATTAGAAAGTATTGAATGCGGTAAATCTACATGGTTGAGTGAACACATGTGGATTTACCTGCGTTCAAGAGAATGCAACGTTTTGGATACAGCAAAAAATATGCATCCAAAGCGCTGCTACCGGATCGTTTGCACATAGCCAAACATTTAAAAAAAAATGACGTGGGCTCCCGCGTCATTTTTATAACTAGCAGAAGGAAAGCAGACCACTGCTGGCTGATATTAGTAGCCGGAGAAGGGGCCATTAGCCAACAATGTTCCCTGGCTATTAATATTAGCCCACAGCTGTTTGTTTAGCCTTTACTGGCTGGATTACAGGGGGACCCCAGAAAAAAATGACATAGGGTCCCCTTATAAAATCTAACCAGCAAAGGCTAAACTAGACAACTGCGGGCTGAAGTTAATATCCAGGGAAGGGGCCATGGATACTAGCCCCCTCCGCAGATATTAATATCACCACTCAGCAGTCCCAGAAATGGCACATCCATAAGATGTGCCAAATCTGGCGCTTAGCCTCCGCTCTTCCCACTGCCCTGTAGCGGTGGCGAGTGGGGTAATGGGGTTGGGGTTCACGTCAGCTTTGTATTGGTGGCTGACGTGACGCCCAGGTTAGTAATGGAGGGCGTCTCCATTACTAACTGCGTAGTAAAATGGTCACCGCTTTTTCAATAAAAGACACGGCCAAAATAAAGTATTATAATGAGATAAAACACACACGGTTTTACAATTTTTTTTATTACACGCCTCTGCGAAGCCGTCGATCTCCTGAAAAAAACGTAAAATAAAAAGCAACCATATTCCTCACCTGTCCGCCGTCAACGATGCAGTCCACGTACCACCAAGTGTCCCACGACAGTTCGTGTCACTTCTACAGCAGTGACATCAGCTATCACTTAGGTCACTGCTGTAGAAGACAGCAATGTATACTGACAGGGATGTAAAATCACCCCCTGACAGTGTACATTGCTGTGCAAGATACTGACGTCACCGCTCAGCTGATGGTCACGTGACCAGCCATGCCCACCAACACCTGCCTGTCTGTAAACCAGCCGTGCCCACCAGCACCTACCCAGCCTGTCTGTTTACCAGCCATGCCCGCCTGCGCCTACCTGTCTGTCTGTATACCAGTTGTGCCCGCCAGTACCTACCTAAATGTCTGTGACGCGCCCCTGGGCCTGCTGTGTCGCGCAGCGTCTCGCTCACGGGGGCTTACCCGGAACCGGATCAGATGAGGGTTGTAGTCTCCGAGTGGTGGGGACCCGGTCCGTGCCCAGGGAGTCAAATCAGTGTGTGGCAGTCTTGATAGATGTTATTTGAGTGTCGACTACGCCACCCGTTGATTTGCAGCTATGGAGCTGCCGCTGCAGGGCAGACCGCTGAGGCCGGTGTAGAATTGTGCAGCGTGATAGTATAACCCCCAACGGGAGGGGTATGGCCTCAGGGCAGCCGACATGGAAGATGAGGGTAGCAGGAACCACTCAGAGACGGTGCGGTGTAATTCAGGGTCTTTACTGGTAACAACGATAGACCCTCCCGGAGTACTTGCTAGCGAACGGGGCCTGGTCAGTCCTTGAGCAGATGGGATCTCCCCTGGCCAGGCGGAGTTGTAGGCCTCCCAAACTGACTGTACTCTTCTGGCTACCTTGCTAGAAGCGGATATAAGTAGCCCACGTCCCTGAGTGTACCGTGTGGTGCTCACCCGTATGGCCGGTGACTCGGGGCCTTCTAATGGCTTCCGCTCCACGATGGCGGCGCTGGTCCCACGCGTGTGACCGTGCCTTCGGGTTTCTGGGCCTGAGGACCTGAAATCCCCTGCCGGTCGGCTTCTGCTGCTGGGTAAGAGTTAGTCCCCACAGCCTCGGACGCCGGGTCCGGTAAGAAAGCTTCTCAGTCAGGGCGAGCTCTGCAGCTGCCAGCCCCTGACTTGTAGTAGTATTGCTCCCACTGAGCTTCTGCTGTTTCTTCCTGTGACTGTTTCTTGTCTCTACTCTCCTTGACTGACCAACCCTGCTTCAGCCCCGGGTTTATATAGGGGAAGGTCTTCCCCTCCCAAGACTGGGCAGGAGGTGTGGCATGCACAGGATCCCTGACCAAAGGACCTCCCACCTGCTCTCAGACATAACATTACATTACTGTGGGAAACCAGACCCCTGGGGTGCCACATTCCCCACTAGTGAAATTTAGTACTCCGGGACTAAACATATTTTAGAAAAACATAACAAGATATAACAACAATAATAGTACAATAAGAAGAAACACATAAAGGTGGTCACGGCATGTCCGTAACCGGGTGTAGTCTTTGAAGAAAAGCAAGGTGTCCATTTCACCAAAACAGGGAGACGTAACCAGGTAGGGATTTGTCCTGCCCCGAGTCCTTAAGAGTCTTTAGTCCGTCCTGGGTTACGCTCCAACTATGTACAAAGGATTCCCGGTAAATCCACCAAGGACTCCTACAAATAACTAGAAACACAAAATTATACACAAGCAACAATACACAGGTAAACATAAATAAAACAATTTATACACTTCAAATCCTCCAACGTGCGGGTAACTGGCCTCTAGTGGCCCTAGTGGACCTATGGAGCTGACTGTCTAGCCCTGAACTACAGGGTGTAGGAGCTGTCAAGGGTAAACTGGGCAGCTGTCTACCGGCTCTTTGGCTCACTAGGGATATGGCAGGCTCACTGCAAGCAGAGGGTTGATCCTCCTGGTCTGCGGGTGTGGGGTCTTCTGCCTCCTGGACCGGCTGTTCTTCCAGCTCTACCTGTTGCTCCGTAGGTGCTTGGGATGCTGGTTGGAGGAAGGTGAGTACGGGTACCACAACTGCACCATTGACTTGAGTCCAAGACCGAGGGAAGTCCCCGAGCACAGTACTAACCATATCTTCCCTTTCCTCTACGGGTCGATGGTCTTCTTGTTCCTCTTCAGGGTTTCCTCAGTTGTTCGGGACACTTCTTCAGGTGGTCCCGGGATACAATGGCTGTAGTTTCCCCTCCGTCTTTACTGATGGTACAAACCTTCGGGTTCTCGTGGCTTGAGGGCAGTACGGTGTACGGGTCCTTCTCCCACTGGTCGTCCAACTTGTGGAGCCGTCTCTTCCTCTTCAAGACCTGCTCTCCGGGTACCAGGGGAACAGCGGGAGCATACTGGTTGTAAGTTTTCTCTTGTCTTTCCCTAGCCTGACAGAGACTTCGCTCCACGCTCTCCTGTACTCTCCGGTACTGCTGCTGCCTCTCTGTGTCCCAGTCTGCTTCTGGTGAAGTGTCCTCGGGTGTCAGGACTCCCATTTCCAGGTCAACAGGTAACTTACCAGGTCTTGCCCTCATTAGGTAAGCCGGGGTACAGTTGGTGGAACCTACCGGGATGTGGTTGTATAGGTCCACCAGATCGGGCAGCTTCTCAGGCCACAGACTGCGTTCTTCCAGGGGCAACGTTTTCAGAAGATCCATTACCACCTGGTTCATTTTCTCACAAAGTCCATTAGTTTGCGGATGATAGGGTGTCGTCCTTATCTTCCGGCAGCCATACAGAGTGCAGAATTCTTGGAAGACCTCCGCTTCAAAGGCAGGTCCCTGGTCTGTCAACCCTTGGTCCGGGTACCCGTGTGGACGGCAGAAATGCTGCTGGAAGGCTCTCGCTGCTGTTCGAGCTGTTAAGTCCTTGACGGGGACGACAACCAAGAACCGGGAGTAGTGATCCACGATGGTTAGTGCGTAGACGTAGCCACTTCTGCTTGGGGTCAGTTTTACATGATCCAAGGCTACCAGTTCCAACGGCTGCCGGGTGACGATGGACTGCAGGGGAGTCTTCTGGCTGGCACGATCCTTCCTTCTTAGGTTGCACGGGCCACAGTCTCTGCACCACTTCTCAATGGTTCCCCTCATGCCTACCCAGTGGAATCGCTCGCGCAGGAGGAACTCCAGCTTCTTCCACCCGAAGTGTCCAGCTCCGTCGTGGTATGCCTCCATCACCATGGCTGCGTCTCTTCGTGGCACCACTACTTGCCAGAGTAGTTCATGCGTCCGGGAGTTAACCATTCTGCGGCACAACTTCCCCTTGTAAAGGAACAGTCGACTCCTCTCTGCCCATAGTTGTTTGGCTTCCTCCGGAGCGTCTGGTTCAAGGCAAGCCTCCGGGCGAGTCAGCATCTCCTTCACCAGTCGGACGGCAGGGTCGCTGTCTTGCGTTTCCGCCCAGTTGTAGTGAGGTAAGGGGTTCAACGTAGCAGCCTGCTTACTCCTTACCCGGTGGGAGTACTGGATAGTCCCATGACGGTGGAACGCAGGGAGTTCAACTTCTTCCAGTCCCTCCGGATCTTCTCCTTCGTCCGGCAGGTTGGGCATCCTGGACAGGGCGTCCGCGTTGTTATTGGAGCGTCCGGCCCGGTATTTGATTGTGAACTCGTAGTTGGACAGACGGGCCATCCCCCTCTGCTCCAGGGCACCGAGTCTTGCCGTGTCCAGGTGTGTCAACGTTTTGTTATCCGTGTACACGGTGAACCGGGAAGAAGCGAGGTAATGCTTAAAGCGCTCGGTGACTGCCCATACTACGGCCAGGAACTCTAGCTTAAATGAGCTGTAATTCTCGGGATTCCTTTCGGTGGGTCGCAGCTTTCGGCTGGCGTAGGCGATTACTCGTTCCTTCCCCTGCTGGATCTGGGACAGTACGGCTCCTAGCCCGATGTTACTGGCGTCGGTGTAGAGGATAAAGGGCTGGCTATAATCCGGGTACGCCAGGATTTCGTCCCCCGTGAGGGCCATCTTCAGCTGGCGGAAGGACTCTTCTTCCAGCTCCTCCCATTTGAAGGGCGGCTTCTGGTTCTTGGCCTTCCGGGACTGGCCTATCAGGAGGTCCTGCATAGGTGCTGCCTTTTTGGTGAAACCGGGAATAAACCTTCGGTAGTAGCCTACCAACCCGAGGAACTGCCGCACTTCTTTTACGCTGGAGGGGCTTGGCCATTCCTTAATTGCGGTGATCTTATCAGGGTCGGGAGCCACTCCGTCAGCGCTCACCACGTGTCCCAGGTACTGCACCTTTGGTTTCAGGAGGTGACACTTGGAGGGTTTCACCTTTAGGCCGTAACTCGCCAGAGCTTCGAACACTTCCGCCAGGTGTTTCAGGTGGTCCTCATACGTCTTGGAATATACGATGACATCGTCCAGGTACAACAGGACCGTCTCGAAGTTTCTGTGGCCCAGACAACACTCCATTAGTCGTTGGAAGGTTCCTGGTGCGTTGCAGAGTCCGAACGGCATGCAGGTGAACTCGCTAAGTCCCATCGGGGTGGTGAATGCGGTCTTCTCCCGGTCCGCCTCTGCTACAGGAACCTGCCAGTACCCGCTAGTGAGATCCAAGGTAGAGAAGAAGTTAGCAGATCTTAACGCAGCCAATGACTCCTCTATCCTTGGTAAGGGGTACGCATCCTTGTGTGTGATACGGTTGATTTTCCGGTAATCTACACACATCCTCATGGTGTTGTCTTTTTTTCTGACTAAGACTAGTGGAGCTGCCCAGGGGCTACAGCTATCCCTGATCACCCCAGCCTCCTTCATGTCTCTAAGCATCCCCTTGGCGTGTTGGTAGTGTGCAGGGGGTACGGGTCGATACCTCTCTTTTATGGGAGGATGGTCTCCCGTGGGGATGTGGTGTTCTACCCCCTTGACTCGCCCGAAGTCTAACGGGTGTTTACTAAACACTCTCTCGTACTCTTGAACCACCCGATAGACTCCCTGTTTCTGATGTGAGGGAGTGGAGTCAGTACCCAAATGTAGTTGCTGACACCAGTCCTCCTTTGTTTTCTTAGAGCCGTTACCTTCCTCCGGGTGAGATGGAGGCAAGGGTTCCACAGATTGTATAGCATTTTGGTTAATGGTATATAATTTGGCTAGCGTGGCATACCGGGGCAGGTACACTTCCCTCTTCCCGATATTGATTATGCGAACGGGCACCCTCCCATGGCGTACATTAACCACCCCCCGTGCTGTCAAGATGGTGGGCCTACTGTCTGAGTAAACTGGTTCTACCATTGCCTGGTAATCTCTACCTCTCAGACCAATAGCTGCCCGGCACCAAATCATCATTTCACTTTTTGGGGGCATGGCAATAGGAAAAGGGTCACACATTCTTACGCTACCAATCTCACCGCCGGAGAGTTCCACCTGTTGCCGTCGCATCAGTGCCCGGATCTCTTTCTGGAGCACCCGCTGCTCGCCGGAGCTGGCGTTCTTGGCAACCTGCTGTAAAAGGAAAATCACCTCTGCAAGACAATTTTCAATTACATTAGTTCCTAGAGTTATTTTTGGGTGACTCTCATGTTTGTCAATATCTACAATGATCAGTCCCTGTGCTGCCAGTTCGACTCTACCGATTTTGATGGTCACCTCTTTAAATCCGATCTGTGGCACGGGCTGGCCATTTCTGGCGATGATACTCAAGTCGTCGTCAGGGTAGCGGGTAATATCCGAGTCATTCCAGTACTGCTTAAAGAGCACGTACGGGATGGTGGTGACCTGTGACCCGGTGTCCAGTAGGGCACTCATGGGAATGCCATCCGGTACCACAGGCAAGACTGGACGTCCTCCCACATATCTGTCGCGCCAGTTCGATGGGCCTGGTGATCTTTTTCCTGGGGGTTGGCCCTCTACCCCAGGTTGTGCCCGTTTAAAGAACAGTACCTTGCCATATGTCCGGGTTGATTGCAGCGGCGGCAGATGGGTCGTCCGTCTTCGCTGTATCGGTCACTGGGTCTTCCTCTGGCCGGTGGGGTCCTCCTTGGTCGACGCCACGGGATGTCCTCCGGTCCGGATGCCAGCTGGATCTTCCCTGGGGTGGAAACCTGTAAAGACTGCACAGTTCGGGTTAGCGCAGCAACGCTCTTAGCTAGCTCTTGGACCTGATGGTGTAGGTCTGGAGCCGGGTCATTGTCCAAAGCCTGCGCATCTGCTCCCACAGGCCCTGCCGACAAGGGCGCCGCCTCCTGGTGGTAAGTGCTAGCTGGGCGCCTGTGGGTCACAACGCCACCCGGTGCCGGTTCTCGGAGCACCCGGATGGCTCTGTCCTTGAACTGTGCAAAGCCCAGATGGGGATCCTGTAAGGCCATCGCCCGCAACTAGGTTCGGTGGGCATTACAATATAGTCCCTCTATAAATTGTTCGGTCAACAGCCTGTCCTCGTTTCCCACTCCATCAGGGTCGGTCTGCTTAATGGCCCTCAGGGCCTCTTGTAGGTTTAGTGCATAGTCCCTTATACTCTCATGCGCTCGCTGCTTGCACCCGTAGAATCTAAGCTTAATCTCGGCTGAGGTGCGGGTATCAAAGGTATCCTTCAGCCGGGTTAGTATCCCTGCGACAGTCTTCCTCCCAGGTGGCCAGGATTTTACTTCCCTTTTGGCTGCCCCGGTTAGTTGGGCCACCAGGATGCTCACTTTTTGCTCTTCTGTGAGGGGGTACACCTGGAAGAGGCTATCCAGCTTTTCTCTAAAGTCATGCAGGGTATGTGACTCCCCTGAGTACTGGGGTAGCCAAGCTGCTCCCGGGATATAGGGCATGGTGAAGGGCATAACTGCAGCAGCGGTGGCGCTGGCGGGGGTTGAGGCAATGAAACTCTCCTCCGCATCCGACATCTTCCTCCCCCCTAGTGGACCGTGGCCTACCTTGCGATGATCCTGTTCTGTAGGCCGCGGCTCCGCAGTAGATCGTCAGGGTTGAGGACCTTCCGTCGCGCTCCGGTGACGTCGGCGTCTGCTGGGCTCCTTCCAGGACCTTACGCAACGTTCGGACGTGAGGCGGGGCTTCAGTTCTCGCGCGCTTTCGGAGTCCACGCCCCTCTTCTTCCCGCGCGGCGTCCTCAAGATGGCGTCCAACGGCGGGAAAACTCCACGGATGGCGGGAAGAAGGCTGAAGATGGCGCCGGATGGCGGGAATCTTCACAGATGGCGGGAAGAAGGCTGAAAATGGAGCCGGATGGCGGGAATCTTCACCGATGACGGGAAAACTTCACGGATGGTAAGTTTTAAAAGTCTCTTTTTCAGGCACGCAGTATCCGGTGGTTGCGGGCACGAAATCCTGCCGACTACGCCAAAGTTGACGCGCCCCTGGGCCTGCTGTGTCGTGCAGCGTCTCGCGCACGGGGGCTTACCCGGAACCGGATCAGATGAGGGTTGTAGTCTCCGAGTGGCGGGGACCCGGTCCGTGCCCAGGGAGTCAACTCAGTGTGTGGCAGTCTTGATAGATGTTATTTGAGTGTCGACTACGCCACCCGTTGATTTGCAGCTATGGAGCTGCCGCTGCAGGGCAGACCGCTGAGGCCGGTGTAGAATTGTGCAGCGTGATAGTATAACCCCCAACGGGAGGGGTATGGCCTCAGGGCAGCCGACGTGGAAGATGAGGGTAGCAGGAACCACTCAGAGACGGTGCGGTGTAATTCAGGGTCTTTACTGGTAACAACGATAGACCCTCCCGGAGTACTTGCTAGCGAACGGGGCCTGGTCAGTCCTTGAGCAGATGGGATCTCCCCTGGCCAGGCGGAGTTGTAGGCCTCCCAAACTGACTGTACTCTTCTGGCTACCTTGCTAGAAGCGGATATAAGTAGCCCACGTCCCTGAGTGTACCGTGTGGTGCTCACCCGTATGGCCGGTGACTCGGGGCCTTCTAATGGCTTCCGCTCCACGATGGCGGCGCTGGTCCCACGCGTGTGACCGTGCCTTCGGGTTTCTGGGCCTGAGGACCTGAAATCCCCTGCCGGTCGGCTTCTGCTGCTGGGTAAGAGTTAGTCCCCACAGCCTCGGACGCCGGGTCCGGTAAGAAAGCTTCTCAGTCAGGGCGAGCTCTGCAGCTGCCAGCCCCTGACTTGTAGTAGTATTGCTCCCACTGAGCTTCTGCTGTTTCTTCCTGTGACTGTTTCTTGTCTCTACTCTCCTTGACTGACCAACCCTGCTTCAGCCCCGGGTTTATATAGGGGAAGGTCTTCCCCTCCCAAGACTGGGCAGGAGGTGTGGCATGCACAGGATCCCTGACCAAAGGACCTCCCACCTGCTCTCAGACATAACATTACATTACTGTGGGAAACCAGACCCCTGGGGTGCCACATCTGCATACCAGACGGATTTGCCCGCACCTGCCAGTGCTTATCCAGTGTGTCCTGGGCCCTACCCGTTCCTGTATTCCAGTCTGTTCTGGGCCCTACCCAGCCTGGCTTTGTATCAGCTGTGCCTGCCAGCACCTACCTTCCTGTCTGTATACCAGCCATGCCCACGAGCACCTACCTGTCTGTATACCAGCCGTGCCCGCCAACACCGGCCTGTCTGTATACCAGCCGTGCCCGCCAGCAACTACCGAGCCTATCTGTAAACCAGCCGTGCCCGCCAGCACCTACCCAGCCTGTCTGTATACCGGCTGTGCCTGCCAGCACCTACCTGCCTGTCTGTATAAAAGTCGGATCTGCCCGCACCTGCTAGTGCTTATCTGCATACCAGCCGAACCGGCCAGTGCGTGCATACCTCGCTGAGGGTCACAGACGTGTGTCCGAGGTCTGCCCTGGTGTAGCACCTGGTCCACCTCCCTCGTCGCTCCTCAGACTGCGGAGTAATCAAGGCGTCGTACATCTGCGTTTGGATTTGCTGAGGTCCCTAGTTACACCCCTCCAGGCACTCCTTGGTCCCTGGCACAGTGGGACCAAAATCCATGCTTGCGCTAAACTGAGCGTGAGCATAACAACATCTAATGATGTTTGAAATAAATCAAATTTCTGATCTGGGACAAAATTTAATCCCTTGGATAATACTTCTCTCTGTTCGTTACTTTCTGAGTAAGAAGTATGACATTATTTTCAGTGTCTTCTAGGATGTTGATTCTTGTCTCTTCTTCCTTGTAAAGTATCCTTTTATATTGTCCATTTCTTCTGCGTCGTCTTCTCCTTTGTCTTTCCCGTTTTTTGATAGTTGTTGTCGATTACCCATATCATTGTTGCCATTTTTTTTTTTTTTTTTAAATTTTGGCCGTATCGGGACAAGAGTCAAACGCTTCATAATCTGATGAAGAGAAATTTACTTTTTTTCTTTTCCTCATTAAAATTGCATGTTTTTTGTTTTTGTTTTTTTTTAAATATATTTTGGTGTACATTCTTTCCAAGTAGGTCTCCAGTCATAAACTTTATTATTTTCATAGTCAATACTGTCCCTTTGCAATTTTTTTTCTATACTTGCATAATAGAATTTTCAAATTTATCCACATTTTCTTTTAATTTTTTTTATGTAGGTCTTCATATAGTTAGTGAGTAGAAAATTTCAATGCTTCTTTTTTTATCTCCACAATTTGCTCTTTAACCATTCTTAGCTTTTTCTCTTCCTCCATTATAATTGCATTCATTAGATCTAAAGAGATTTTGATATGATCTTATTCATTTAAAGATTGTAAGCCCACAAGGGCAGGGTCCTTTCCCTCTGTACAAGTCTATCATTGTTAGTTTACTGTAAGTGATATCTGTATTTGGTATGTAACCCCTTCTTATGTACAGCACCATGGAATCAATGGCGCTATATAAATAAATAATAATAATTTCATTTAATCATGAATTCATCAGAGAATATATATGTGGGTATTTTTTTAATCCTTTAACCTCGTGGTATCATTTGATATTCCACATAGATGCTTAAGGTATTGCAGTCCCATCATGTGTGTGTTTCTTGATTTAATTTCTTTTCCCACTCATGCATTCATTTTTTTATTTCTATATAATACGGTGCATCCTCCATTGTTTCCCCAAAAACTTGTGCTAACTTAGCAAAACGTTCATCTCCATTGGAATTAGGCATATTGCCTTGAGTGTGGTTCACATTGCAATTATCCATCATAGTGCTAGCATCCAGCTGCTATGCAGGTATAAATGCTTCAATACACTGGCAGACACAGACAGAAATGGGCCCCTGTGCAAGAACAATATATGATTCCTTTGCAGCCCAAGAGCTCCTAAAAATGCTAAATTCCTGCTTTGGAAGTAGAAGTGGACCCCCTTAACTCTTGGCCCCCTCTGCGGCCATACAGGTTGCACCAATGATATATCCTGACCTGCTTCAATATATGAATGCAGTGTTTTTTGTCTTTTTTACAATATATCATTCATGCACTATCCTTCCTTATAAGTGGAGTTCAAATAAATCAAAAACATAGCATAACTTGTAAAAAAGTTTTTTTTCAGAACTCACCACCTTTATATATTCAAGAATTCACACTGTGTGTGGGATATATTTTAACTGCTAACTTGCAGTATATTATATGTTCCTTTGGAGATAAACGGTACATCCACTTGTAAGAACCAATTTTTTTTATTTCTTATCCATTAAAGCATGTTTCGATAGTCCATTAGACTTTAGAATTAGACATATTGCCATGGGTGTAGTTCACATTGCAATTTTCCACAATAGCACTGGCTTCCTGCTGCTATACAGGCATAAATACTTTAGTATATAAATTCGGTGCAGTATTTTTATAATAATATATCATCCATGCATTATCCTTCCATATACAGTTGAAACCAGAAATTTGACGCCATCATCAGTGTTACTATCCCACTTTATTGTCTCCTAGAAAAAACGCTTCAGGTGATGATAGATGAGGTAGTAGCACAGGAGGAAGAGGAGGAGGAACAGGGACTATTCACACCATTATCAGTTCAGTCTTCTACACATGGATTGGATGGTGGGATCCTGTACCAACAGTGGACAGGTACACAATTGTCCAGCCAGGTGACAGTTCTAGAGGATGAGGAGGAACCGTGTTCACAACGGGATAGCACTCAAGGAAGTTTACAGCATCACTGGAGTGTGTCTGGGGGATATGTAGTGCCCCGAGGGTTCAGTTGCTATAGAGGTATTGCATCTCACCCAGAGGTGTGATATCTCACTTCCATTTAAGGATGGAGTGTGGCTCAGGACCCTAACACCCACATGCACTACACCACATTTCCGGGGGGCAGGGCGACAATGCTCCCAAGAGTGAGCGCAACTGCCCCTGTCCCTGGCTGGAGTGGGGGGAGGGAACACCTAGAAAGGGGGGACCCGGTAGTGTGTGGGTGGGGAGAGTAGATTCAGGGTGCACTGGAAGGAGGAGTTTATAAGGTGGGCACCATCTTGGAGAAGAGAGAGAGAAGAGAGAGAGAAGAAGACTGGGAGCAGGGGCTCTGTACAGGCTCTGCTCCGCAGGGGGGCCAAGTCTCAAGGCCTGAGCCTAGAGAAGAGAAGAGCTGCTGAGTTCAGTCAGAGAGGAGAGGAATGGAGGAGGCTCCAGGAGTAGAGTGAAGGGACCCCAGGGGTGCGGACCGGCCAGTCGCCACCGTACGCCCGCCGCTACCAGAGTAGGGGGTCAGGCCAAGAAAGGGAACCGGATCCCTCATCTAGTGGAGGAGAGCAATTACCCTCAGCTAGTAACCGGAGGCCGTGGCATTGCACGTGTTACAGCCCCTCACTACACCCGTTAGGAAGGCACCATATAGGGCCCAGGGAAACGGAACATACGTCTGCCCGCCAAGGCCCGAGGCAGCTGGACAGAAACGTGGTCAATTGTGGGGTACGACGGGCCAGAGAAAGGACACACAAAGGGGGTCCTGAAAAGCATTCCAAAGGTACCTGGGAGTTGGCCGAGCCCCTTACCTGGTGAACACAGTACAACGTGGGCAGCCATTACCTGCAGAAGTGGCTTGGAGTGTAAAACTGTGAGTAAAGACCCTGGACTGCATCACTGGACTCTGAGTCATTACTGTTGCTCCCGCGCATGATCACCCCCACCATCTGCATTCACTGCCCTGAGGCTATACTTCTCCCGTGGGGAGT
The DNA here is from genome assembly GCF_046119375.1 of Phyllobates terribilis. NCBI lineage: Eukaryota > Metazoa > Chordata > Amphibia > Anura > Dendrobatidae > Phyllobates > Phyllobates terribilis. Next base: position 162,774,206 of record NW_027362762.1, on the reverse strand, counting down.
TATACTATCCTCTGCTGTGCACACAACATCAGCCTCAGCGGTCTGCCCCGCAGCGGCGGTTCTCAGTGACCGCAATCCACGGGTGGCGTAGTCGGACATTTAAACATTAAAAACCAAATAAACAGATCCGCCACTGATTTGACCACCCTGAGCCACGGGACCGGGTCGCCACCACGGAAACTACAACCCCTAGCATTACACAGAGACCCGGCTCTGGGTATTCCCCCACACACGGCCCAGGGGGCGCGTCAGATACAGAGGACACAGACGATACACCTCCCACCCAGGCCAGCTTGTCGTTGTTATGATCTGCAACATGTACTAAGGAAAGATAAGGAAAAACTGTCCCTACAGTAAAACTAAGCTGAATCCCTACGATGTAGCAGGCTGCCTGTTCCTAGCGAACAGACCCGCCTTAGTCCTCGGCTAGTCTGAACGAAGACTTATAGCATAAGAGGAGGGGTCCCTAAAAGAACTAAGGACTGGGACAAAAATGGGACACCTCCTAAACAGAGAAATTGTTGCAGAACACAAAAAAGACAAACAGACAAAAAAAGTACTAGAGGTCCCAGAAGGACCAAACAAACTGACAGAGAAAGGCACAGAAGCACCTGGCTAGAGAAACAGTCAAACACTGAAGTCCAGCACAGCCAAAAGGGCGGAGCTGGAATATAAAGGTAGATGGTCACATGACCGCAAAACACAAGATGGAAAAAACAAACAGGAGAGTTCTAACAGTACCCGCTCTTTTATGAGGATCCTCCGGATCCTCCAAGCTCAGGCCTATCCAGAAACCTCTTGTGGAAAGCTTTAACAAGCCTAGGAGCAGAGACATCATCCGTCCTTACCCAGGAGTTGTGTTTGGGACCGAAACCCTTCCAGGAGACAAGATACTGTAATCTCCCTCTATACCATCTAGAGTTCAAGATACGAGAAATTTCATATTCGCCGTCTTCCACCACAGGAGGAACTGAGACAGTGGCATCCCTATCTGATACATCAGCCTTTTTCAACAAGGAAACATGAAACACAGGATTAATCTTCCAGGAAGTAGGGACATCCAACCTAACAGCAGATGGGTTAACAACCTGAAGCACTTTAAATGGACCCACAAACTTAGGACCCAGTTTTTTAGAGGGAATCCTCAACCGCAGGTTCTTTGAGGACACATAAACCAAGTTACCCACAGTAAAAAAAATCCTCCTTACGTTTCCTGTCAAAATACTTCTTGGACTTCTTGTTAGCCTCTTGAAGGTTGCAACGTACATTAGTCCAAACTCTCTCCAAATCACCGGAAAAAAACAAAAAAAAGGAGAACACCCAGCAGAGGAGGATGTATGATTGTTAAGAGCAAATTCTGCGAGAGGCAGAAACTCAGACAACACCTCTTGTTTGTCTGCCACAAAACAACGCAAAAAATGTTCAACATCCTGGTTCACTCTTTCAGTCTGTCCATTAGACTCAGGATGATACCCAGACGAAAATGACAAATGGACTCCCAACCTGTCATAAAAAGCACGCCAAAAGCGAGCCACAAACTGAGGTCCTCTATCAGAAACAATAACAGTGGGAACGCCATGGAGCTTGATAATCCTCTTAGCAAACGACTTAGCGAGTGTCTTGGCATAGGGCAACTTAATGAATGGAACCAAATGACACATCTTACTAAAACAGTCCACGACCACCCAGATGACAGTAAAACCCTCGGACACAGGAAGATCAGTAATAAAATCCATTGTGAGATGCGTCCAAGGCGCACTAGGAACCTCCAGAGGGCAAAGCAACCCCGCAACAGGAGTATGTGAAGCCTTTAACCTAGCACACACAGTACATTGACTCACCCACTTGATGACTTCCTTCTGCCATCCAGGCCACCAAAAACTGCGACTGATAAGTCTCTTAGTCTCCGAAATTCCTGGATGACCTGCCAACCGAAGCTCATGACACTCAACAAACAAATCTCTCCTAAAGGCTCTAGGCACGAACAACCTCCCATGGGGAGTGTTAGATGGAGCATCATCTTGAGCTTTCAGAATCCCATTCTCCAAAACGGAGTCCAATACCGCCACCACAACTCCTTTCTGTAAAATGCTCTCCTCCTCCTCGGCACCGACCGCAGGAGAGAAGCTGCGAGATAAAGCATCGGCTTTAACATTCTTAGTACCAGGGATATAGGTAACAGAAAAATGAAACCGAGAAAAAAAAAGTGCCCACCTAGCTTGACGGGCATTCAAGCGCTTGGCAGCATCCAGATAGATCAAATTCTTATGATCTGTGAAAACCTGAATAGGAAATCTAGCGCCTTCCAAAAAATGACGCCAAAGTTCAAATGCGAGTTTAATAGCCAGCAACTCCTGATTTCCAACTTCATAATTCAGTTAGGTTTCCGAATTTTTTTTCGAAAAGAAGGCACAAGGATGTACTCCATCCTTGTTCTCCTGAGACAAAACTGCTCCGACCCCCATGAAGCATCGACCTCGACCAAAAAAGGCTTGGTCTCATCAGGCTACAAAAGGATAGGAACTGAACCTCTCTTTGAGATACTCAAACGCTACAATGGCCTCAGTAGTCCACTGGACCGTATTTGCACCTTTCCTGGTGAGATCGGTCAGAGGCTTAACAATTACAGAAAAATTCTTAATGAATTTCCTGTAATAATTGGCAAAACTCAAAAATCTCTGTATAGATTTCAAACCAATAGGCCTAGGCCATTCCTGCACAGCCTGAACCTTCACCGGGTCCATCTCAAAGCCCTCGCTGGAGACAATGTAGCCCAAAAAAATAATTTTCTGCACAGCGAACTCACATTTCTCCAGCTTAGCAAAGAGTGAATTATCACTCAATAACTGCAAAACTTCACATACACTCTGCCAATGGGACTCTAGATCTGGTGAATAAATCAAAATGTCATCCAAATGCACAACCACATTCTTACCAATCAAAGGTCTCAGGATGTCATTAATAAGGTTCTGAAAAAATGCAGGTGCATTGGTAAGACCAAAAGGCATCACCGGATTCTCAAAATGACCTACCGGAGTGTTAAAAGCAGTTTTCCGTTCATCACCCTTCTTCACTCGTAACAAATTGTATGCCCCCTGGAGATCAATTTTAGAGAACCACTTGGCCCTCACCTACTGCTTAAACAAGTCAGGAATTAACGGCAATGGGTAGGAATTGCGTACGGTAATCTTATTAATTTCACGAAAATCCTGACATGGACGTAAATCCCCGTCCTTTTTTTTAACAAAGAAAAATCCAACTGCCACAGGCGACTTAGAAGGTCTAATGTGACCAGCAGCCAGGATAGTCTGTATGTACTCCTCCAATGCCTTTCTTTCAGGGATAGTCAGATTAAACAAGTGACTCTTGGGAAGAGTAGCTCCAGGAACAAACTCAATGGCGCAATCAATATCCCTATGAGCAGGTAAAACTTGTGACTCCTCCTCTGAGAAAACCCTCCAAAAATCTTGAATAGGTACAGGTAATTCCCCTTTTTCCACAGCCGCAATGCGACCATTGCAACACTTATCATAGCACTTCGGACTTCAAGACTTAATCACATTAGTAGACCAGTCCAGCAAAGGATTGTGCAGTTTTAACCAAGGCAATCTTAGAACGACCGGAGAGGGTAAATTATCTAATACAACCAAGTCCAAAATTTCTTGGTGAACTCCATTGATAGTGAGGGGAAATGCAGCAACCTTGTGAGTAATACATTTCAAGGGAGTGTTATCAATTGCAATCACAGAAATAGGTGATGACAAAGGTTTGGATTTCAATTTAAGGTTTTCCAAAAACCCTTTATCAATCACATTAAGTGTTGAACCACAATCCACAAATACCTGAAATTCAATCAAATTTTCCTGCAAAGTAGTACTCCCAGAAAGAAATACTCCTGCAGAGCGTAAACAAGCTATACGGGCGTAACTGACCTTTTTTTTTCTTTACGTAAATGAAGCTCACAATACTTAATCAAATGGTCAGCATTACCACAATAAAGACACAATCCCTCGGCGAACCTCCGGTCTCTTTCCTGAGAGGGGAGCGACTTCGCCCCAACCTCCATCGGTTCACCGCCGTAAGAGCAGATTTTCTGGGGACTAGGACCTGGCATTACAGGAGTCTTTACCTCATTCTGTTTAAATCTCAGTCTCCTATCCACATGAACAGCTAATTGCATGGCATCCTGCAGAGTCTCAGGTGCGGGGAATGCAATTAGCAAATCCTTAACCCTTTCACTCAGACCAGCAAGAAATAGACATTTCAGAGCTGGATCATTCCATTTAACATCTGAGGCCCATCTTCTGAAGTGTGTGCAATAATTTTCAACATCACCTGACCCCTGATTCAAATGCCTGAGTTCTGCCTCAGCAGATGAGATTCGATCAGGATCGTCATATAATAGCCCCATAGCAGAAAAAAATTCTTCTACAGACCTTAAACATGGATCATTAGGTTAGAGAGAAAAGGCCCATCCCTGTTGTGGTTCTTGGCGCAAAAGTGACATAATAAAACCAATGCGCTGTGATTTATTCCCAGAGGACCTTGGTCTCAAACGAAAATATAACAAACAAGCATTTTTAAAGGAAAAAAAATCTTGCTGTTTACCATAAAAAACATCAGGCAGTCCTACCTTGGGTTCCACAAAATGTGCTTCAGAACAGCTACTCACGTGTTGCTGGAGCTCGGCCACCTCCAGAGACAATCCCTGAAGGCGTTGAGCCAAATCCTGGATGGAAACTGTTATGATCTGCAACATGTACTAATGAAAGATAAGGAAAAATTGTCCCTACAGTAAAACTAAGCTGAATCCGTACAATGTAGCGGGCTGCCTGTTCCTAGCGAACAGACCCGCCTTAGTCCTCGGCTAGTCTGATCAAAGACCTATAGCACAAGGGGAGGTGTCCCTAAAAGAGCTAAGGACTGGGACAAAAACGGGACACCTCCTAAACAGAGAAGTTGTTGCAGAACACAAAAAGACAAACAGACAAAAAAAAGTACTAGAGGTCCCAGAAGGACCAAACGAACTGACAGAGAAAGGCACAGATGCACCTGGCTAGAAAAACAGCCAAACACTGAAATCCAGCACAGCCAAAAGGGCGGAGCTGGAATATAAAGGCAGATGGTCACGTGACCGCAAAACACAAGATGGAAAAAACAAACAGGAGGGTTCTAACAGTCGTGCCTCTGGGCAGCTTGGCACACATTAGCGAAGACATGCTGCGGTGCCTGCGCAATCACCGCAGCGTTGCCTGGATTGTTACCAGTGCAGATTATTGGGTGGCCACCCTGCTGGATCCTCTCTATAAGAATAAAGTACCATCCTTACTTCCGTCAGTGTTGCGTGATCGGAAAATGCTGGAACACAAGCGCACAAGGCTAGACGCACTACTAACGGTGTTGACACCAGACAGAGGGGGCTCAGTGGAAGCTCATGGCCAAGGAGGAGGAGTAATTCGCAAACACAGCTGGGACACTGGTACCACCTTGAAAAGGAGAGTTAGCCTGCCTCAGACTCAGGGATTATCATGACTAGGTCACAGCGGGCCACCCAAGCATTCAGTCGACTTGTTACCTGTTGAGCACAAAGTATTGGTGGCAGTCCTTAGGTAAGGATATTGAAGCTTGCACATGAGATCTGTGCAAGAACAAAGTGCCTGACATCGCCCCGGCAGACAAACTTCGCCACTTGCTTATTCCTGTATGTCCCTGGTCCCGCATATCCATGGACTTCATTACATATCTCCCTGACTCCAAGGGTATGCTTATAGTGTGGGCCATTGTGGACCAATTTTCTAAACAATGGCATTTGGTTCCTTTGGCTCAGTCCAGTGCGCAGGACTTGGTAGGTTAGTTCCTTGTTCAGGTCATAAGATTACATGGGGTTCCTATGAATATTGTCTCCAATCGTGGGTCCCAGTTTGTCTCCAGATTCTGGAGGGTTTTCTGTAAACGCCTCTGGTCGGAACTCTCGTTTTCATCTGCATATCATCCTCAAACTAATGGGCAAACGGAACGAACCAACCAGTGTTTTGAGTCCTATCTAAGATGTTTTTGCTCCCATATTCAGCATGATTGGGGATCATAATTAGCCTTGGCAGAGTTCGCCCTAAACAATAGACAGCACAAGGACTTGGGAATGTCTCCCTTCTTCTGTAATCTAGGATTCCATCCTAGGTCTCCTTGTTTTGATGGAGGAGACATTGTACTTCCAGCGTTCTCTGCTACTATCCACCGCCTCCGGAAGGTTTGGGGGGAAGCCCGTATCTATCTGAAGAAAGCAGGGGAGAGCATGAAGAAGCAGGCTGATAAATGTCGTCAAAAAGGTTGCAAACTCAGAGTGGGGTACAGAGTTTGGGTGTCTATTAAGAATCTGAAGATTAAGGTACCATCTACTAAGCTCGCATCCGGGTTTATAGGTCCATTTCCCATTATCGAAGTTGTCAATAAGGTGGCTTTTTGGGTAGATCTGCATTCCTCTATGTGGGTTCCCAATATTTTACACAAGACATTAATAAAGAAGGTGGTTACCCCGCTTTTGACACAGGATCCTCCTCCTCCTATTATGGTAGATAATACTGAGGAATTTGAGATAGAAAGTATTGTGGACTCTCGTGGAGTTAAAAACTCCATTCAGTATTTGATTCATTGGAAGGAGTACAGTCCTGAGGAGAGGTCCTGGGTCTCGAGAGGTAATATACATGCCAATCGTCTCATCGCTGAGTTCAATAAGAGGTTTCCGGACAAGGTGGGTGGTGAGAGCCCAGAGGTCTCTCCTAGGGAGGTGGGTACTGTTAGGAATCGTGATTTTGTGCTCCCACCTGGGAATGGAGCAGGTCTGGTGCTACGCTACTCTAGTCGCAGGCGCCACCATTGCCCTGACCCTGCAGGCGGAGCTACTACGCATGCATGGAGACTACCCCAATCTTATGGAGCATCGCGTTCTGGTGTTGCAGGATGTGTGAGGACATGGGTTGCCGTGTCTCTCACTGATTTCCCAGGTTGCTAGGCTATGCAGGACGCTGCTTTGTCTGACACTAAGCAGTGGTGCAATTATGTTCATTCTGCTGTGCAAGAAAGCAGGGAGTGGCTGTCTGGGGATGATTGAGAGATATTCAACACCTGAACATTAGGCGGGCTATTTAATCATGCTCCCTGCTCAGTGCTTTGTTCTTCATTGCAGTTCCTATGTGCAGTGGTGGTGAGTGGTGCTAGTACTAGTGTTGTTAGCTTTTCAGGGGTTTTCTCATTTTCTCTTCTGGCTTCACTTCCTGGAGTTCTTGCAGAGGTACTCACCTGGTTCTTGACAAGGTTCCAGCCACGTCACCAGACCCCAGCTCTCCGGCGACAGCGAACCTGGGAAGGGCTCTGTCAAAGTTCCCCTTCCATTTAGTGGAAGCTGAATGAAGAATATTCCCAGCCTTTAGGGAGTTGCCTAGCTTGGCAGCTTGTGCCAAGTGCGTCTGTGGCTGCGCCTTTGCTGGTTTAGTGCCATTCTTGTTGCATCTCTCTGCAAAGCGCATAACAGAAACAAAGCTCTGGAAAGTTCTGAAGTGGCCAGCAATAAGTCAGGATTAGTGTTGATCGAACACTAAAATGCTAGGGTGCTCGAAGATCGGGCTGAGCTCACCGTGATACTCGGGTGCTCGACCCGAGCACCGAGCCCAATGTTAGTCTATGGGAGATCCGAGCATTTTTGCGGCGGCATCCCCGGCAGTCTGTAGAAAGCCTAAAAAGTGCTCAAAATGATAGTGACAGTGCTCAAATGACATGGGGACAGCATGGGGATCGCCACAGGAAGCATTTCTGACCCCCAGGTCACTGCTGTCAACAACATGGTCAGAGGTATTAAGCCACTTTTACTGGTTCACATTAAAACGTTCAAAAACTAAACTGAAACTGTTTTCCTGTGAAATATGTTAAGGAACATCCTTTCCAGGGTAAAGACTTGTGTATAAGGTAAAATAAATAATCAAAAAACAAAAATACTCCTCCACTCCTTGTGCTATGTTCACAAGTAGTATTTTTAATGCGTTTTTGCACTTTTGTATTGCTTTCAATTGTGACAAATGCATTCACCGGGAACTGTCATTTTAACATTTTACAACCTTATCTGGCCATGTGCTGTGTGACACATGCATACAGTGCTGAAAAGACATGGGAACAGCATGGGGAAGACCCCTGGAAGCATCTCTGACACCCAGGTCACTGCCTAAAAGTGTGCCCATCAGAAGTGATCCTTGCCGCATCAAAAGATGCAGACTTGCAACTATCCCCGTGCAAGTCCTTGTCCCAGGGCAGTGTTCAATTGTACCTCCCCAATTCCTTGCAATGCAAGCGCAAGTATGCAGCCTGCCACCCACCCACCTCCAGGCTGCAATACCATACTGCTTGCTTGCACTTGAAATTGGGCCTTTTAGGCATGTGGAGGTGGAATCTTGCCACCACGTCATGGCTGCGTCGGCGGCCTGGTATCCATACTCAGTCCCCAGCCGCCCTGCGGCCGGGTGTCCACACACGGTCCCCAGCCGCCTGGGGGCGGCCGGGTGTCCATAAACAGTCCCCAGTCGCCCCTATTTGTCCCGGTGCGCCTTATACACAAGCGCGCATACTAAAACATTACCTGTGCCCTCCCCAGTGCATTTAGTGGGAAGGACAGCCTAACCACAAACACGTGGACAAGTGAATGTGGCCAGGGATGGTCCATCTCACTGACGCCTTCACACTGGGTTAATATTGTGGAAGACGCGACACAGCTGGACACTGGGATGCAACACGTCCTCCAGACATAGAGGATTGCGGGTCCTGGGTCAATCAGGCTTCAACACAAAGTTCAGAAGGTAGACAGCAGCAGTGGTCAGCCTCCTACACAACGAGTAAATTATTCATGATCATGAGGACATCCATCTCCTTCGCTTTCTGTTCCTTGCAATGCAAGCGCATGTATGTAGTAGCCGCTAGGCCTGAGGTGGTCAGCGTTTTGGCGCATATCCTACCTCCTTCGAGGATTGCTGGATGTTTTCCTGCTACTATCCCAGTTCTATGACTCCTGTTAAAACAAAGCTTCAGGTGATGAATGATGGATGACGTGGTGGCAAAGGAGAAAAAGCAGGAGGAACAGGGACCATTCACATCAATATCAAGCCAGTCAACCACACATGTCTTGTAGGATATGTTTCTGTACCAAAAGGAGCGGTTCGGCTACACAGTTATAGGGCATACAGTGAATGCAATGCCTACCAAAGGCACTCCAATTTATAGCAACTGGGTCTCCTGTACACTGTTGGCTTAAGCAGTGAATGGAAGGCTTTCCAAAAATTATGAGGAACTGCAATGCCCCTTGAAAAAGACATGGATTACACCGTACTAAAAACTTTCTATCCATTATTGGGGAGTGGGTCTCCCTTAGTGTTCGCCTATGCATTGAAAAACAAAAGCTGACTAAAATTGGGAGGAAATAAAATGCCCGTTGGAAGAGTCGTGGAGGTTAGAGGCAATTAAAAACAACATTTCAACGTCCCTTGGAAGAGCTGTGGAGTTCACAGTGGTTTAACAAGACAGTTTTAATGCCCCTTGGAAGAGACGTGGAGGCCACAGTAGCTTAACAAGACAGTTTTAATGCCCCTTGGAAAGGACGTGGAGTTCAGAGTGGTTTAACAAGACGGTTTTAATGCCCCTTGGAAGAGACGTGGAGGTCCCAGTGGAATAAAAAGACAATATCAATGCCCCTTGGAAGAGTGGTGGAGGTCGCAGTGGAATAAAAATACAATATCAATGCCCCTTGGAAGAGTGGTGGAGGTCGCAGTGGAATAAAAAGACAATATCAATGCCCCTTGGAAGAGTGGTGGAGGTCCCAGTGGAATAAAAAGACAATATCAATGACTCTTGAAAGAGACGTGGAGGTCACAGTAGCTTAACAAGACGATTTTAATGCCCCTTGGAAGAGACGTGGAGTTCCGAGTGGTTTAACAAGACGGTTTTAATGCCCCTTAGAAGAGATGTGGCGTTCAGAGTGGTCTAACAAGACGGTTTTAATGCTCCTTGAAAGCGACGTGGAGGTCCAAGTGGAATAAAAAGACAATATCAATGCCCCTTGGAAGAGTGGTGGAGGTCCCATTGGAATAAAAAGACAACATCAATGACCCTTGGAAGAGACGTGGAGGTCGCAGTGGAATAAAAATACAATATCAATGCCCCTTGGAAGAGTGATGGAGGTCCCAGTGGAATAAAAAGACAATATCAATGACTCTTGGAAGAAACGCGGAGGTCACAGTAGCTTAACAAGATGATTTTAATGCCCCTTGGAAGTGATGTGGAGTTCAGAGTGGTTTAACAAGACGGTTTTAATGCCACTTAGAAGAGACGTGGCGTTCAGAGTGGTTTAACAAGACTGTTTTAATGCCCCTTGAAAGAGACGTGGAGGTCAAAGTGGAATAAAAAGACAATATCAATGCCCCTTGGAAGAGTGGTGGTGGTCCCAGTGGAATAAAAAGACTATATGAATGCCCCTTGGAAGAGTGGTGGAGGTCCCAGTGGAATAAAAATACAACATCAATGACCCTTGGAAGAGACGTGGAGGTCACAGTAGCTTAACAAGACGATTTTAATGCCCCTTGGAAGAGACGTGGAGTTCAGAGTGGTTTAACAAGACAGTTTTAATGCCCCTTGGAAGAGACGTGGAGGTCCCAGTGGAATAAAAAGACAATATCAATGCCCCTTGGAAGAGTGGTGGAGGTCGCAGTGGAATAAAAAGACAATATCAATGCCCCTTGGAAGAGTGGTGGAGGTCCCAGTGGAATAAAAAGACAACATCAATGACCCTTGGAAGAGACATGGAGGTTACAGTAGCTTAACAAGATGATTTTAATGCTCCTTGGAAGAGACGTGGAGGTCAGAGTGATTTAACACGACGGTTTTAATGCCCCTTGGAAGAGACGTGGAGGTCACAGTAGCTTAACAAGACGGTTTTAATGCCCCTTGGAAGAGACGTGGAGTTCAGAGTGGTTTAACAATACGGATTTAATGCCCCTTGGAAGAGACGTGGAGGTCCCAGTGGAATAAAAAGACAATATCAACGCCCCTTGGAAGTGTGGTGTAGGTCGCAGTGGAATAAAAATACAATATCAATGCCCCTTGGAAGAGTGGTGGAGGTCGCAGTAGATTAAAAAGACAATATCAATACCCCTTGGAAGAGTGGTGGAGGTCGCAGTGGAATAAAAAGACAATATTAATGCCCCTTGGAAGAGTGATGGAGGTCCCAGTGGAATAAAGAGACAATATCAATGACCCTTGGAAGAGACGTGGAGGTCACTGTAGCTTAACAAGACAATTTTAATGCCACTTGGAAGAGAAGTGGAGTTCAGAGTGGTTTAACACAATGGTTTTAATGCCCCTTGAAAGAGACGTGGAGGTCACAGTAGCTTAACAAGAAGGTTTTAATGCTCCTTGGAAGAGACGTGGCGTTCAGAGTGGTTTAACAAGACGGTTTTAATGCCTCTTGAAAGAGACGTGGATTTCCCAGTGGAATAAAAAGACAATATCAATGCCCCTTGGATGAGTGGTGGAGGTCCCAGTGGAATAAAAAGACTATATCAATGCCCCTTGGAAGAGTGGTGGAGGTCCCAGTGGAATAAAAAGACAATATCAGTGACCCTTGAAAGAGACGTGAAGGTCACAGTAGCTTAACAAGATGATTTTAATGCCCCTTGGAAGAGACGTGGAGTTCAGAGTGGTTTAACAAGACGGTTTTAATGCCCCTTGGAAGAGACATGGAGGTCACAGTAGCTTAACAAGTCGGATTTAATGCCCCTTGGAAGAGACGTGGAGTTCAGAGTAGTTTAACAAGATGGTTTTAATGCCCCTTGGAAGAGACGTGGAGGTCCCAATGGAATAAAAAGACAATATCAATGACCCTTGGAAGAGTGGTGGAGGTCGCAGTGGAATAAAAAGACAATATCAATGCCCCTTGGAAGAGTGGTTTAGGTCACAGTAGCTTAACAAGACGGATTTAATGCCCCTTGGAAGAGACGTGGAGTTCAGAGTGGTTTAACAATTACGTTTTAATGCCCCTTGGAAGAGACGTGGAGGTCCCAGTGGAATAAAAAGACATTATCAATGACCCTTGGAAGAGTGGTGGAGGTCGCAGTGGAATGAAAATACAATATCAATGCCCCTTGGAAGAGTGGTGGAGGTCGCAGTGGAATAAAAAGACAATATCAATGACCCTTGGAAGAGACGTGGAGGTCACAGTAGCTTAACAAGACGATTTTAATGCCCCTTGGAAGAGACGTGGAGTTCAGAGTGGTTTAACAAGACGGTTTTAATGCCCCTTGGAAGAGACGTGGAGGTCACAGTAGCTTAACAAGACGGTCAATATCAATGACCCTTGGAAGAGTGGTGGAGTTCGCAGTGGAATAAAAAAGACAATATCAATGCCCCTTGGAAGAGTGGTGGAGGTCGCAGTGGAATAAAAAGACAATATCAATGACCCTTGTAAGAGACGTGGATGTCACAGTAGCTCAACAAGACGATTTTAATGCCCCTTGGAAGAGACGTGGAGTTCAGAGTGGTTTAACAAGACGGTTTTAATGCCCCTTGGAAGAGACATGGAGGACACAGTAGCTTAACAAGATGATTTTAATGCCCCTTGGAAGAGACGTGGAGGTCCCAGTGGAATAAAAAGACAGTATCAATGACCCTTGGAAGAGATTGTGAGGTCACAGTAGACGATTTTAATGCCCCTTACAAGAGGCATGCAGTACAGCATATTAAAAACATTATTCCCATTATTGGGGAGTGGGTCTCCTATATTCTTTGCCTATGCCTTCCAAGCAAAAGCTGCCAAAAAGTAGGACGGAGGAACTTGCAATGCCCCTTGCAAGAGCCATGCAGTACAGCACATTAAAAACATTATTCCCATTATTGGGGAGTGGGTCTCCCATAGTCTTTGCCTATGCCTTCCAAGCAAAAGCTGCCAAAAATTAGGACGGAGGAACTTGCAATGCTGGCAACACGGACCACGGTCACCCTGGTGGTATAGTGGTGGTGGAGGCTGCGGATAAGGAGAAGAGCAAAAAACAGCCGAAATGAGGAAGCGTATACCCATGTGTGGGTGTGAAGCGGTGCATGGTAATACACCTCCCGGAATAATACAGTGGATTTTACTTTATGTTTCTGTGCTGTCATTTGGTGGTGATGAGAAGTCTGGCCCAATCCAGCCCTTGTTCATTTTGATAAGGGTCATCTTGTCAGCATTGTCAGTTGACAGGCGAGTGCGCTTATCAGTTATAATTCCCCCAGCGGCACTAAAAACACGCTCAGATAACACGCTAGCGGCAGGGCAGGCCAGGACCTCCAAGGTGTACAGAGCGAGTTCATTCTAAGTGTCCAGCTTGGATACCCAATAATTAAAAGGCACAGAGGAATCACGGAGGACGCTGGTACGGTCGGCAAGGTACTCCCTCACTATCTTTTGAAACTTTCAACTCCTTGTGAGAGTACCCCGCGCCTCAGGGCCTGTAAGCTGGGCGGGTCTCAGAAAATTGTCACAGAACGTTGACAGTGTTCCCATGCCTCTACTGGATTGGAGTTGCGTCTCTCTCGCCTGTACGCTTTGGTTGGGCAGCGAACTGTGACCTCTGCCGCTAGCGTGTTCAGATAGGAATTTTTTTAACAGTTCTGCAGCAAGGGCTTTCTGGTACTGCCCCATTTTTGTAGACCTCTCCACCTCAAGAATAAGAGAGTGAAAGTTCTCCTTGTAGCGGGGGTCTAAAAGTGTCACCAACCAGTATTGACTGTCACCCAACATTTTGACAACACGAGGGTCACAGTTAAGGCAGCGTAACATAAAGTCAGCCATGCGTGCCAGACTAGTAACGGGCAAGACTTCCGTGTCCTCACCAAGATGACGACTGACCATGCTCTCCTCCTCCTCCTCCTCCCCCCTGTCCTCAGGCCACCCACGCTGAACCGACGGTATGACAGTTGTACAGGTACTACCGTCTACAGCACATGATACCAGCTCCTGTTCTTCCTCCTCCTCCTCTTTTCCGTCATTGTCCTCCAATGCAAGTAGGGATTAGATGAGGCTGGGCTGTGTGTAATCGCCCATTACAGCCTCTTGTTCCATCTCATCATACTGTGGCTGCAATGCATCCTCTTTATTTCTCTGCAGAGAGCGTTGCAAAAGACAGACAAGTGGGATGCTGACGCTAATGGTGGCATCATCGCCACTCACCATCTTGGTGGACTCCTCAAAGTTTGTCAGGATGGTACATATGTCAGACATCCAGGTCCACTCCTGAGGTCTTATGTGTGGAGTCTGACCTGAATATCGACGGCCTTTTTGCAGCTGGTACTCCACAACTGCTCCCTTCTGCTCACAAATCTTTTCCAACATGTGGAGGGTAGAGTTCCAACGTGTGGGGACATTGTTAGAACTCTCCTGTTAGTTTTTTTCTATTTTGCTGGTCACATGACCTTTTTGCCTATTTAATCCTGCTCCGCCCTTCTGGCCTTACTGGACTTCATTGTAATTTCTACTCTTAAGCTAGCCAGGTGCTTTGTTACCTTTCTCAGGCAGTTTAGCTTGGTGTTTTGACCTCTATGTTCTATGTTGTTTGTTTGTCTTTTTACTGCTACAATTTCTGCTAGGAGGTGTCCATCTTTCTCCCAGTCCCTAGTTCTTGTAGGGATCCCTCCCTCACATCTATAGGTCTTCGTTCAGACTAGCTGAGGACTTTAGCGGGTCTGATCGCAGGATCAGGTTCCCGTTACATCGTAGGGATCTAGCGTAGTTCTATTGTAGGGACAGATCTCCTGTCTTTCCTTAGTGCTTGTAGCAGATCATAACAGTAAGTCCAGCCACAAAAATATCTCTAAGGAAAGACCTCCAGTTTCCATCATGGTGTCGGTTCAGGATTTGGCTCAACGCCTGCAGGGACTCTCTCTGGAGGTGGCCGAGCTCCAACAACATGTGAGTAGCTGTTCTGGAGCGCATTTTGTGGAGCCAAAGGTACGATTGCCTGATTTATTTTTTGGTGAACAACAAGATTTTTTTTCCTTTAAAAATGCTTGTTTATTGTATTTTCGTTTGAGACCCAGATCCTCTGGTGATGAATCACAGCACATAGGGTTCATAATGTCACTTTTGCACAAAGAACCTCAGGGATGGGCCTTTTCTCTCCAACCTAGTGATCCGTGCTTTAGATCAGTGGATAGTTTTTTTTCTGCTTTGGGGTTGTTGTATGATGATCGTGATCGTGTCTCATCAGCTGAGACGGAATTGAGACTTTTGAGGCAGGGATCAGGTAATGTGGAAAATTATTGTACTCACTTCCGTCGGTGGTCTGCTCAGGTGGGGTGGAACGATTCAGCTCTGAAAAGTTTGTTTCTTGCTGGGCTAGGTGAAAGGGTTAAGGATCTGCTGATTGCTTATCCTACACCTGGAAATTTGCAGGAGGCAATGCAATTAGCTATACGGGTGGACAGGAGACTGCGTGCAAGGGTTAATGAGAGTAGATCCTTTGCCATGTCAGCTCCGAGTCTTGAGAGGGTCTGTACTGACATTGGAGAGCCGATGGAGATTGGGGCGATGTCACCCCGCTCTCAGGAAAAAGACCGCAGGTTTTCTGAAGGTTTGTGCTTTTATTGCAGAAAATCTGACCATTTCATTAAGAACTGTGTGCTTCGTATGAACAAAGAAAAAAAAAGGTCAGTTACACCCATATAGCCTGTTTAAACACTAAGGGGGTATTTCTTTCTGCTACTACTGCAGTTCAGGAAGAATTAATTGAATTTCGAATATTTGTGGATTGTGGTTCTACTCTGAATGTGATTGATGGGGGATTCTTGGAAAAACTTAAATTAATACCCAAACCTTTGTCATCCCCTATTGCCGTGGTTTCTGTCGATGGCTCTCCTTTGAAATGTGTTACTCACAAGGTGTATGAATTTCCCCTCACTATTAATGGTATTCACCAAGAAAATTTGGATTTGGTGGTATTAAATAATTTGCCTTCTCCAGTAGTTTTGGGGTTACCCTGGTTAAAATTGCACAATCCTGTACTGGATTGGTCTACTAATGAAATGAAGTCCTGGAGCCCTAAGTGTTATGACAAGTGTTGCAACGGGCACATTGCTGCTGTGGATAAAGGGGAATTACCTGTACCTATTCAGGATTTTTGGAAAGTTTTTTCTGAGGAGGAGTCGCAAATTTTGCCTCCCCATAGAGACTTTGATTGTACCATTGAATTTGTCCCTGGAGCGACTCTTCCTAAAAGTCGTTTATTTAATCTTACTATTCCTGAGAGAAAGGCTTTGGAGGAATACATACAGACGAGCTTGGCCGCCGGTCATATCAGACCCTCTAAGTCACCTGTGGCTGTTGGATTTTTTTTTGTCTGGACTTTCGCGAGATTAAAAAAAATTACTGTACGCAATCCCTACCCACTGCCATTGATTCCTGATTTGTTTAACCAGTTAGTGGGGGCCAAGTGCTTCTCTAAAATTGATCTCCGGGGGGCATACAATTTGTTGCGCATGAAGGAGGGTGATGAATGGAAGACTGCTTTTAACACTCCTGTGGGTCATTTTGAGAATCTGGTTATGCCTTTTGGTCTTACCAATGCACCAGCATTTTTTCAGAATTTTATTAATGACATCCTTAGACCTTTGATCAGCAAAAATGTGGTTGTGTATTTGGATGACATTCTGATTTATTCATCTGATCTGGAGTCTTATTGGCGGAGCGTGCGTGAGGTATTACAGTTATTAATTGACAATTCGCTTTTTGCTAAGCTAGAGAAATGTGAGTTCACTGTACAGAGAATTAGTTTTTTGGGCTACATTATCTCCAGCGAGGGTTTTGAGATGGACCCGGTTAAAGTTCAAGCTGTGCAGGAATGGCCTAGGCCTATTGGTTTGAAATCGATACAGAGGTTTTTGAGTTTCGCCAATTATTACAGAAAATTCATTAAAAAATTTTCTATTATTGTTAAACCACTGACCGATCTCACCAGGAAAGGTGCTAATACGGTTCAGTGGACTACTGGAGCCATTGAAGCTTTTGTGTTTCTAAAAGAGAGGTTCAGCTCTGCCCCCATCCTTATGCAGCCTGATGTGACTAAGCCGTTTTTGGTTGAGGTTGATGCTTCTTCTGTGGGGGTCGGTGCGGTGTTGTCTCAGGAAAACAAGGATGGAGTACATCCCTGTGCCTTTTTTTCAAAAAAATTTTCTGAGACTGAACTTAATTACGATATTGGTAATCGGGAATTGCTGGCTATTAAACTCGCATTTGAACACTGGCGTCATCTCTTGGAAGGTGCTGAATTTCCCATTCAGGTTTTCACTGATCATAAAAATCTGATCTATCTTGATGCTGCCAAGCGCTTGAATGCCCGTCAGGCTAGGTGGGCACATTTTTTTTCGCGGTTTAATTTTTCCGTTACTTACATCCCGGGTACCAAGAATGTTAAAGCTGATGCTTTGTCTCGCAGCTTTTCTCCCATGGTCGGTGCTGAGGAGGAGGAGAGCATTTTACAAGAAGGTGTTGTGATTGCTGCATTGGACTCCGTTTTGGAAGATGAGATTCTTAAAGCACAGGAGAATGCCCCATCTAACACTCCCCATGGGAGGTTGTTTGTGCCTAGGACCTTTAGGAGAGATTTGTTTGCTGAGTGTCACGAGTCTCGGTTGGCAGGTCATCCAGGAATTTCTGAGACCAAGAGACTTGTGGGTCGCAGTTTTTGGTGGCTTGGATGGCAGAAGGAAGTCATTAAGTGGGTGCGTCAATGTACTGTGTGTGCTAGATCTAAGTCTTCTCATACTCCTGCTGCAGGGTTGCTTTGCCCTCTGGAGGTTCCTAGTGCACCTTGGACACATCTGGCTATGGACTTTATTACTGACCTTCCCTCCTCTGAGGGTTTCACGGTCATCTGGGTGGTCGTGGACCGTTTTAGCAAGATGTGTCACTTGGTTCCCTTCATCAAACTGCCCTGCGCTAAGACACTTGCTAAGGCCTTTGTTAAGGAAATTGTCAGACTCCATGGTGTTCCTACTGACATTGTTTCTGATAGGGGTCCTCAGTTCGTGGCTCGTTTTTGGCGTGCCTTTTGTGACAGGTTGGGAGTTCATTTGTCGTTTTCATCTGGATATCATCCTGAGTCTAATGGCCAGACAGAAAGGAAGAATCAGGATGTTGAGCAGTTCTTGCGTTGTTTTGTGGCAGACAATCAGGAGGGGTGGTCTGAGTTTCTGCCGCTTGCTGAATTTGCTCTTAACAACCATACATCCTATTCTGCTGGGTGTTCGCCTTTTTTTTGTTGTTCTGGGAGACATTCGTCTTTTGGGTCATTCTCCAAATTGGTATCGGCTGTGCCTGAGGAGGAGAGTTTTTCAGGTGATTTGGAGAGAGTTTGGACGGATGTGCGTGGTAATCTTCAGGAGGCTTATAAAAAATCTAAGAGGTACTTTGACAGGAAACGTCAAGAGGTTTTGTCTACGGTTGGTGACATGGTTTGGTTGTCCTCAAAGAATCTGCAGTTGAGGATTCCTTCTAAAAAATTGGGTCCCAAGTTTGTAGGGCCCTTTAAGGTGCTTCAGGTAGTTAACCAATCTGCTGTTAGGTTGGAGATTCCCACCTCCTGGAAGATTAATCCGGTGTTTCATGTTTCTCTTTTGACAAAAGCTGATGTATCAGATAGAGACGCCACTGCCACTGTTCCTCCGGTGGTGGAGGACGGGGAATATGAGATTTCCCGCATCCTTAATTCTAGACGGTATAGGGGGAGTTTGCAGTATCTCGTCGCTTGGAAGGGTTTCGGTCCCGAGGATAACTCATGGGTGAGGGCGGATGATGTTTCTGCTTCCAGACTTGTCAGAGCGTTTCACAAGAGGTTTCCTGATAAGCCCGGGCCTAGGGGATCCGGAGGATCCTCACAGAAGAGGGGGTACTGTTAGAACTCTCCTGTTAGGTTTTTTCTATTTTGCTGGTCACATGACCTTTTTGCCTATTTAATCCTGCTCCGCCCTTCTGGCCTTACTGGACTTCATTGTAATTTCTACTCTTAAGCTAGCCAGGTGCTTTGTTACCTTTCTCAGGCAGTTTAGCTTGGTCTTTTGACCTCTATGTTCTATGTTGTTTGTTTGTCTTTTTACTGCTACAATTTCTGCTAGGAGGTGTCCATCTTTCTCCCAGTCCCTAGTTCTTGTAGGGATCCCTCCCTCACATCTATAGGTCTTCGTTCAGACTAGCTGAGGTCTTTAGTGGGTCTGATCGCAGGATCAGGTTCCCCGTTACATCGCAGGGATCTAGCGTAGTTCTATTGTAGGGACAGATCTCCTGTCTTTCCTTAGTGCTTGTAGCAGATCATAACAGACATCCAACACCAGTCGGTGTGCCGGAAGCTGAAAATGCTGCTGCAACACAGCAAGGGCGGCGGAAGCTGTAGCCGACTTCCGAAAATGAGCTGAGAGGCGGCGTACTTTGACGAGCAGATCTGGCAACTCGGGGTACGATTTAAGAAACCGCTGAACCATGAGGTTAAGCACATGAGCCAGGCATGGTACGTGTGTGATCTCGCCAGTAGGTTCAGTGGTCTCAGCCACAGATCTGCCTGCTCTTTCACAGCTGTCCACAACTCACAAGCAGTGTGAGGTTTATCACCTAAGCTTATAAGTTTCAGCACAGCCTGTTGCCGCTTGGCTGAGGCAGTACTGCAGTCCTTTCAGCTTGTAACTGATGTGGTGATATCTGAGATGGAGGCTGAACATGAGGAGGAGGAGGAGGATGATGCGCAGGAGCTGTACACTGTGGGGGCAACTCTGACTGACATAGGGCCCGCAATCCTCGGTGTGGGGAGGATGTGTTCCGTCCCAAGGTCCGACTGGGTCCCGGCTTCCATTATGTTTACCCAGTGTGCCGTCAGGGAGATGTACCGTCCCTGGCCACAAGCACTTGTCCACGTGTCCGTTGTCAGGTGGACTCTCCCAGTAACTGCGTTGTTGAGGGCACGGTAGATGTTTTGGCACACGTGCTTGTGTAGTGCGGGGACGGCACACCGGGCAAAATAGTGTCGGCTGGGGACCGAGTACCGAGGGACGGTCACCGCCATAAGGTTGCGGAAGGATTTCGTCTCCACCAGCCTAAAAAGCGCATTTCCAACGCAAGCAGTCGTGAAATGTGCGAATTTAGGACTGTGGCCTGTGGGGCGTTGGCTGCGAATTTGCTCTTTAGTTCAAAGATCTGGGACATGGACAATTGAATGCTGCGGTGGGACGTGGAAGTGGACGTTGATGCTGTTTCTTGAGAAAATGCCATAACAAGTGAAGACTGAGAGGAGGGGGCATCTTTGCATGCAGTATGGACAGGGGATTGCCTAGCACGCACAACAGGGGCTTCTCTTACAACAGCGGAACAAGCAGTGGTGACACACGCTGACACTGGTCGTGGACCCTGGGGTTTGCCCTAAAAAGCAGCATTTCCAACGCAAGCAGTCGTGAAATGTGCGAATTTAGGACTGTGGCCTGTGGGGCATTGGCTGCGAATTTGCGCTTTAGTTCAAAGGTCTGGGATATGGACAATTGAATGCTGCGGTGGGACGTGGATGTGGACGTTGATGCTGTTTCTTGAGAAACTGCCATAACAAGTGAAGACTAAGAGGAGGGAGCATCTTTGCATGCAGTATGGACAGGGGATTGCCTTGCACGCACAACAGGGGGTTCTCTTACAACAGCGGAACAAGCAGTGGTGACACCCGCTGACACTGGTCGTGGACCCTGGGGTTTGCCCTACAAAGTCGGGTGCTTTGCTGACATGTGTCTGATCATGCTGGTGGTGGTCAGGCTGGTAGCTTTGTCAACCCTGCTGATGCTGGCCTGGCAGGTGGTACAAATGGCCTTTTCGGGGTTATCAGCAGAGTCTTTAAAAAAATTTCAGACTCTGGAAGACCTACCGGTTGTACTGGTAACTTCCCTTGTGTTGGTGTATCGGGGAAAAATTGCTCACCTTCTGTCTGCGGCCACCACACTGCTTCTTCCTGCCTGTTGGGGTACTCTGCCTCCCTCCCCCTGTGTGCTTCTGGCCTCGCTCTGCGTGTCCTCCTGCCATGTTGGGTCAGCTACTAGATCATCCACCACCTCCTCCTCTTCCACTTCCGCACCATGGTCCTCCTCCTCACTTCGTGGCAATTGTGTCTCGTCATCGTCCACCTCTTGTGACAAATTGCCAGCGTCGCCTTCCTGTAGCCCTGGCTGTTCAAATATTTGGCCATCGCTACATGGGATCTCCTCTTCCACCACTTCAAGCAGAGCAGGCGAGGAGACCAAATATGGAAATGGACCAGTGAACAGCTCTTCAGAGTGTCCAACTGTGGGATCAGTTGCTGACTGACGACAATCGGTATGGTGGGTGGAAGGAGCATCAGGGTAAGGAGGAATATGCGGTCGAGACTCACGGCTACTAACACTTGACTGTGTGGAAGACAGACCAGAGGTGGTGGTGCCCAGGTGACTGGAAGTATTATCTGCTATCCAATTAATAACCTGTCCACACTGATCAGTTCGCAATAGTGGTGTTGCTGTGTGCTTCCCTAGTAATTCGGTCAAGAACTGGGAGCGAGAAGATGTGGCTGTTGGTTGTGGCACATTTTCACCTTGGCCACGGCCTGGTCCTCTGCACGCACCATCACCAGAACGTCCAGCTCCACGTCCCTTGCCACGCGCCTTGCCCATTGCAAATTAAGTAAAATAGCTTACACTTGCACTATCAATGGCAAAAGGGTAATAAAAAGGAGATTAGAACCATGGAAGAGGAAAACCACAGTTCTATTTCTCTGGCCTACACCAGAATCTTTTAAACAGATATATTTGTGTCTGAACAGTCAGCGAGTCACTCAAACTGCTTTTTTTTTATGGAAAAAAGGCAAAAAAGTGGATAATACAGAGATTTGAACCGTGGAACTGCAAAACCACAGTTCTAGTTATCTGGCCAAAACCAGACTCTTTTAAACAGATATATTTGTGTCTGAACACTCACAGACACAATAAAAAATAATTTTTTTTGGGGGGGGGGATACCAAAAGGTTAATAAGACGGTTATTAGTACAGTCTGACTGAGGAAAAATAAAAAAGAGGATTTAGATGAAAAAAAAAGGATTTTTCCAGGCCCTGAGACCTGGGGCTAAGTCTAGCAATTTGAGAAGCAGCACACAGGACTGTAATGCAGTGTTTGTTGGTATAACCACTGAGTCTCCTATACAGCCTGCCTGCCTGCCTGATATCTGGGATGGATATTAGTCCTCAGAAGGACTGTTTGCTTGATTTTGCAGGCTTTAGAGACCCTACACTAACTATTTTGCAGTATAAATCTCTCCCTAGCTCAGTAGCACTCTCCCTACACTGTCTGATCCTTAGCGACTGTGTCCAAGATGGCAGCGCCCGGTTTTAAATACTTGAGGTGACACTGTGCGGCCAGCCAATCACTGTAATGCCTACAACCAACATGGCTGCGGCATTACAGTGACTGGCTGGCAATCCCTGCATGTTCATTAGCTCTGTAAAGAGCGCCAAACATGCAGGGCGGAAACCTGAGCTCCCGCCCGAGTAACCCGAAAATGCTCGGTGCTCGCCGAGTATCCCGAGTAGTGAGATGCTCGGGCGAGTACCGAGCAGTGTGGAGCATGCTCGCTCAACACTAGTCAGAATCTAAATACCTTTGAACATCTGTGAAGAGATCTTAAAATTGCTGTTGGGAGAAGGCACAATTGAAATATGAGAGACCTGTAACAGTTTCCAAAAGAAGAGTGGTCCAAAATTCCAGTTGAGAGGTGTAAGAATCTTGTTGATGACAATAGAAAGTGATGAGCCCCCTGGGCCATGGGGTACCCGGTGCGGGGCCGGTAAATGCTGGGGGATGTCACAGTAGCGGTGACCTGGTCCGTGACCCAGGGCAGTCAATAAAAAGGGGTTATTGATAGGGGATTTATAGTGATTGTATAAAGTTCGTGACGCCACCTGTGGTATGCGGCTAAGGGAGCCGCCGCTGCGGAGCAGGTCCTCTGGAGCTGATGTTACTGCAGCAGGGATAGTGTGGCTCTCCACAGGTAGCACTTAGCTCCAGGGCAGTGTAGATGTTATGGGTTATGCTGGGCGTTGTAGTGCATGGGTTGATGGCGCAGCAATAATCAGTCCACAACTTAATGGAGGTTTCCTCTTATTTTTACTGGCGGTGATTAAGCAAACCGGGACTAGGGTACTGGCTAGAAGTGGAAGTCCGGGCAGCCTGGAAGCAAGTAAAGAATCCTCCTTGCCAGGTGAAGTTGGAGGCCTACCCTTTCCACTAAACTCTTTGGCCCTGCTGCTTGTAGCTGTGCGGTGGCCCTCGTTCCTGAGTGCAACGTTTCTGTGCTCACCCGTATGGCAGGCAGCTCGGGCTGCTGAGCCTCCGGGCGTCTGATGGGGCCAGGAGACATGCAGTTTCCTGCCCTCCGGTTTCTACTGCTGGGCCTTCGGTGCCCCACAGCCTCGGACTCCCGTGTCCGGTTCTTCTGTGCTGGTTCTTCTGGGGTGAGCTGCCGCGCAGCTCCACTCCCCAGCTCCTCTCTCCTCAATGTCCTGACTTCAACTCCTCACACTAAGTCTAACTAACCCCGCCCCCAGATCACAGTTGCCAAAGGGAGGAACCCCCCTTGCTGGTCTGGAGCCAGGACAGTGTTGCATGCTTAGTAAAACCTGATTAGGGGACCCCTGCTTGCTTCCAGGCATGGCATCACCTCTTGTGAGGGAGGCAATGCCACTGTGGCAACCGGACCCCTGGGGTGCCACAAAAGCGATTGATTGTAGTTATCTATTCCAAAGAGTGTGCAACCAAATATTGAGTTGAGAGTGCCAACAATTTTATTCGGCTTATTTCTGGAGTTTTGTGTGAAATTATGTCCAATTTGCTTTTTTTTCTCAGGTTTTTTTTTGTGTTGTTCCAATAAACACGAAGGAAATAAACATGTCTATAACAAAACATGAGTAATTGCAATAATTTTGTGGGAGAAATACTTCATTTTCTGGAACAATTTCAAGGGTGTCAACTCTTTTGGCCATGACTGTATGGTTGGCTGATTTCACAACTCTAGAATACAGGGCGTAATACAGCCATAGTACAATTTGCTGCAGGCCAGAGTCCAATTCTAGTTAGCAACTCTTCACAAGTAGTACCGTACGTCTGCACAGGAAGAAATGGCCCAGTACACTCAAAAACTCCAGAGGCGGCAAGCGTTTCTCTCTGCCCAGTGATCAGCATCTGTTTTCATGGGTTGACCAACGAAGCCTGGTCTTTGGTACTTGACCGACGAAGCCAGGTCCTCTCTGGGATCAGGTCACTCTCTAAAGCTTTTACTGCAGTGTCAGCCTCGAGCCTAGTCCGCTGCTCACGCATACACTATCTCTTTCATACCCTGGTGCCAACTGAACTCTTGCGTCATCGTCCTGGCCTTTTACATTTAGCAACTGCGTCACAGCTGTCATCTGAATGGGTGCACTCTTCAAGCTCTAACCTCAGGGAACGTACTCTTCACCCTTCAGTTTCTGCCTGTGTAGTCCAACCAGCAGATGGCGATATTACAGGTGTTGTTGGCTCTTGACTAGATACATCTTCTGCTCACCACCCCTTAAATATCTATCTGTCTATCTCTTGAAAAACTGATCCTCATTTATTTTATGCTACATAGTACTGCAAGGGGCAGTATTGGACAAAGTTTGTATTATGTATTATAAAAGCTTCATAATAATTTGCAGTAAGTACAGTAGAATACTAGCTGTTACCATGCCAGATAAAGATAACAGAAATCAAGGAAAAAAGCACATTTATGTGCAGCCCACGTTTTTTTTTGCTGTATTTAAAACATAGTAATTGAGATTATTTCTCTTTTATCATCCCAAATATCTTTTTTTCCTAAGAAACAGCAACGAGATTTGAATCATGGACTTCTAGTTAGACACTTAGGCCAGGTTCACACGTTCAGTATCTGGTCAGTATTTTACTAGTGTTGAGCGAGCATGATCGACACTGCTCGGTACTCGGCCGAGCATCTCACTACTCGTGATGTTCGGCGAGCACCGAGCATTTTCGGGTTACTCGGGCGGGAGCTCGGGTCTCCGCCCTGCATGTTTGGCGCTCTTTACAGAGCTAATGAACATGCAGGGATTGCCAGCCAGTCACTGTAATGCCGCAGCCATGTTGGTTGTAGGCATTACAGTGATTGGCTGGCCACACAGTGTCACCTCGAGTATTTAAAACCGGGCGCTGCCATCTTGGACACAGTCGCTCCGGATCAGACAGTGTAGGGAGAGTGCTACTGAGCTAGGGAGAGATTTATACTGCGAAATAGTTAGTGTAGGGTCTCTAAAGCCTGCAAAATCAAGCAAACAGTCCTTCTGAGGACTAATATCCATCCCAGAAATCAGGCAGGCAGGCAGGCTGTATAGGAGACTCGGTGGTTATACCAACAAACACTGCATTACAGTCCTGTGTGCTGCTTCTCAAATTGCTAGACTTAGCCCCAGGTCTCAGGGCCAGGAAAAATCCTTTTTTTTTTATCTAAATCCTCTTTTTTATTTTTCCTCAGTCAGACTGTACAAATAACTGTCTTATTAACCTTTTGGTATCCTCCCCCCCCAAAAAAATTTTTTTTTTTCATTGTGTCTGTGAGTGTTCAGACACAAATATATCTGTTTAAAAGAGTCTGGTTTTGGCCCGAGAAATAGAAGTGTGGTTTTGCAGTTCCACGGTTCAAACCTGTGTATTATCCACTTTTGGGCCATTTGTATCTAAAAAAAAACAGTTTGAGTGTGTCGCTCACTGTTCAGCCGCAAATATATATATTTAAATAAGTCTGGTATACATACACCAGTAAATTATAACTGTGGTTTTGCTGTTCCACGGTAAGAAATCTCTATTATTCAGCTTTTGGTATTTTTTCCGTAAAGAAAAACAGTAATATTTTCTCCCTGATTGTTCAGATTGTTTAAAAGAGTCGGGTGTAGGCCAGAGAAATAGAACTGTGGTTTTCCTCTTCCACGGTTCTAATCTACTTTTTATTACCCTTTTTCCATTGATAGTGCGAGTGTAAGCTATTTTACTTACTTTACAATGGGCAAGGCGCGTGGCAAGGGACGTGGAAGTGGACGTTCTGGTAATGGTGCGTGCAGAGGACGGGGCCGTGGCCAAGGTGAAAATGTGCCACAACCAACAGCCACATCTTCTTGCTCCCACTTCTTGACCGAATTACTAGGGAAGCACAGAACAACACCACTATTGCGAACTGATCAGTGTGAACAGGTTATTAATTGGATAGCAGATAATACTTCCAGTTACCAGGGCACCACCACCTCCGGCCTGTCTTCCACACAGTCGACTCTTAGTAGCCGTGAGTCTTGACCGCATACTCCTCCTCACCCTGATGCTCCTGTCTCCCACCATGCCGATTGTCGTCAGACAGCAACTGATCCCACACTTGGACACTCTTAAGAGCTGTTCACTGGTCCATTTCCAGATTTGTGCCCCTCACCTGCTCCGCTTGAAGTGGTGGAAGAGGAGATCCCATGTAGCGATGCCCAAATATTTGAACAGCCACGGCCACAGGAAGTCGATGCTGGCAATTTGTCACAAGAGGTGGACGATGACGAGACACAATTGCCACAAAGTGAGGAGGAGGATCGTGATGCGCAAGTGAAAGAGGAGGAGGTGGTGGATGATCTAGTAACTGACCCAACGTGGCAGGAGGACATGCAGAGTGAGGCCAGCAGCACACAGGGGGAGGGAGGCAAAGTACCCCAACAGGCAGGAAGAAGCAGTGTGGTGGCCGCAGACAGAAGGCGGGCAACCGTTTCCCGTAACACCAACACGAGGGACGTTGCCAGTACAACCGGTAGGTCTTCCAAAGTCTGGAATTTTTTTAAAGACTCTGCTGATAACTCCAAAAAGGCCATTTGTACCACCTGCCATGCCAGCATCAGCAGGGTTGACAAAACTACCAGCCTGACCACCACTAGCATGATCAGGCACATGGCAGCAAAGCACCCGACTTTGTGGAGCGAACCCCAGGGTCCACGACCAGTGTCAGCGGGTGTCACCACTGCTTCTTCCACTGTTGTGCGTGCAATAGAACCCCCTGTTGTGTGTGCAAGGCAATCCCCTGTCCATACTGCATGCAAAGATGCCCCCTCCTCTCAGTCTTCACTTGTTATGGCAGTTTCTCAAGAAACAGCATCAACATCCACATCCACGTCCCACCGCAGCGTTCAATTGTCCATATCCCAGAGCTTTGAACGAAAGCGCAAATTCGCAGCCAATGCCCCACAGGCCACAGTCCTAAATTCGCACATTTCACGACTGCTTGCATTGGAAATGCTGCCTTTTAGGCTGGTGGAGACGGAATCCTTCCGGAACCTTATGTCGGTGGCCGTCCCTCGCTACTCGGTCCCCAGCCGGCACTATTTTGCCTGGTGTGCCATCCTCGCAGTAGACAAGCACGTGTCCCAAAACATCTGCCGTGCCCTCAACAACGCAGTTGCTGGGAGAGTCCACCTGACAACGGACACGCGGTCAAGTGCTTGTGGCCAGGGATGGTACATCTCCCTGACGGCACACTGGGTAAACATAGTGGAAGCCGGGACCCAGTCGGACCTTGGGACGGAACACATCCTCCCCACACCGAGGATTGCGGGCCCTATGTCAGTCAGAGTTGCCCCCACAGTGTACAGCTCCTGCACATCATCCTCCTCCTCATGTTCAGCCTCCATCTCAGATATCACCACATCAGTTACAAGCTGGAAGCACTGCAGTACTGCCTTCGCCAAGCGGCAACAGGCTGTGCTGAAACTCATAAGCTTAGGTGATAAACCTCACACTGCTTGTGAGTTGTGGACAGCTGTGAAAGAGCAGGCAGATCTGTGGCTGAGACCGATGAACCTACATCCAGGCATGGTCGTGTGTGACAATGGCCGTAACCTGGTGATGGCTCTGAGGCGAGGCGAGATCACACACGTACCATGCCTGGCTCATGTGATTAACCTCGTGGTTCAGTGGTTTCTTAAATCGTACCCCGAGTTGCCAGATCTGCTCGTCAAAGTACGCCGCCTGTCAGCTCATTTTCGGAAGTCGGCTACAGCTTCCGCCGCCCTTGCTGTGTTGCAGCAGCGTTTGCAGCTTCCGTCACACCGACTGGTGTGTGATGTCCCCACACGTTGGAACTCTACCCTCCACATGTTGCAAAGGATTTGTGAGCAGAAGACAGCAGTTGTGGAGTACCAGCTGCAACAAGGCCGTCGATATTCAGGTCCGACTCCACACATAAGACCTCAGGAGTGGACCTGGATGTCTGACATCTGTACCATCTTGACAAACTTTGAGGAGTCCACATAGATGGGGAGTGGTGATGACGCCATCATTAGCGTCAGCATTCCACTTGTCTGTCTTTTGCAACGCTCTCTGCAGAGAATTAAAGAGGAGGCATTACAGCCAGAGTATGATGAGATGGATCAAGAAGCCGTAGCGGTCGATTACACACAGCCCAGCCTCATCTCATCCCAACGTGCACTGGGGGACAATGAGGGAGAGGAGGAGGAGGCGGAGGAAGAACAGGAGCTTGTATCATGCGCTGTAGAAGGTAGTACCTGTACAACTGTCATACCGTCGGTTCAGCGTGGGTGGCCTGAGGACAGGGGGGAGGAGGAGGAGGAGGAGGAGATGAGCATGGTCAGTCGTCATCTTGGTAAGGACACGGAAGTCTTGCCCGTTACTAGTCTGGCACGCATGGCTGACTTTATGTTACGCTGCCTTAACCGTGACCCTCGCGTTGTCAAAATGTTGGGTGACAGTCATTACTGGTTGGTGACACTTTTAGACCCCCACTACAAGGAGAACTTTCACTCTCTTATTCCTGAGGTGGAGAGGTCTAGGTTCTCTGGTGGGCTCGTCCAATGCTGCCCTAAAGAAGACCGGGCTAAGAAAAGTGTGTGGGGGGATGTTCCAAGGAGAAATAGGGGCGGCTGGGGACTGTTTATGGACACCCGGCTGCCCCCAGGCGGCTGGGGACCGTGTGTGGACACACGGCCGTGGGGCGACTGGGGACCGAGTATGGACACCCGGCCACCCCCTGGCGGCTGGGGACCGAGTGTGGACACCCGGCCGCCGGGCGGCTGGGGACTGAGTATGGATTCCAGGCCGCCAACGCAGCTATGACATGGTGGCCAGATTCCGCCTCCACATGCCTAAAAGGCCCAATTTCAAATGCAAGCAAGCAGTATGGTATTGCAGCCTGGGGGTGGGTGGGTGGCAGGCTGCACACTTACGCTTGCATTCCAAGAAAACAAAGCAGATGCTAACTTGTATCATCATCATCATGGTCCTCACCTTGGCACTCTCAACTCCCCTGATGGAGAAGCCAGGGCCCACCGGAGGAGTTTGGTTCTCTGGTGGGCTCATCCAATGCTGCCCTAAAGAAGGCCGGGCTAAGAACAGTGCATGGGGGGATGTTCCAAGGAGAAATAGGGGCTGCTGGGGACCGTTTATGGACACCCGGCTGCCCCCAGGCGGCTGGGGACCGTGTGTGGACACACGGCCGCGGGCGGCTGGGGACTGAGTATGGATTCCAGGCCGCCAACACAGCCATGACGTGGTGGAGAGATTCCTCCTCCACATGCCTAAAAGGCCCAATTTCAAGGGCAAGCAAGCAGTATGGTATTGCAGCCTGGTGGTGGGTGGGTGGTTGGCTGCATATTTGCGCTTGCATTGCAAGGAATGGGGGAGGTAAAATTGAACACTGCCCTGGGACAAGAACTTGCATGGGGATAGTTGCAAGTCTGCATCTTCTGATGCGGCAAGGATGACTTCTGATGGGCACACTTTTAGGCAGTGACCTGGGTGTCAGAGATGCTTCCAGGGGTCTTCCCCATACTGTTCCCATGTCTTTTCAGCACTGTATGCATGTGTCACACAGCACATGGCCAGATAAGGTTGTAAAATGTTAAAATGACATTTCCCGGTGAATGCATTTGTCACGGTTAAAAGCAATAGAAAAGTGCAAAAACGCATAAAAAATGCTACTTGTGAACATAGCCCAAGGTGTGGAGGAGTATTTTTTTGGGGGGTTATTTATTTTACCTTATACACAAGTCTTTACCCTGGAATGGAACTTCCTTAACATATTTCACAGGAAAGCAGTTTCAGTTTAGTTTTTGAACATTTTATTGTGAGCCCTTAAAAGTGGCTTAATACCTCTGACCACGTTGTTGACAACAGTGACCTGGGGGCAGAAATGCTTCCTGGGGCGATCACCATGCTGGCCCCTTGTCATTTGAGCACTGTCACTATCGTTTTGGGCACTTGTTAGGCTTTTAAAAGACTGACGGGGGTGCCGCCGCAAAAATGCTCGGGTCTCCCATAGACTAACATTGGGCTTGTTGCTCGGGTCGAGCACCCGAGTATCACGGCGAGCTCGGCCTGAGCTTCGAGCACCCGAGCATTTTAGTGCTCGCTCAACACTACCTCAGTATTTGTAATCCAAAATCAAGAGAGGAATAATCAGAGGAAAAGTATAATAGAAACAAGAGCATTTTTCATCCACTCCTGGTTTTGACTTACAAATACTGATGCAAAATACTGACTAAATACTCAACGTGTGAATATGGCCTTAGGGTCCAATTCATTAAGACTGGCGTTGTTCCAATCTTAATCATCGGCATGCAGAAGTAACATGCACCTGATTTGTTAAGAGGCACCTCTTATCTTATCAGTGGCATGCACCTCCCCCAGAATTGTTACTCTAGTCAGGGACTGAAGTAAGATTTCTTGTGTAAGTTACGCCACAACTTTTAATGAATTTATCAGGCGGGCCTCTACGACCAACCCTCCATGATTGATTCCTTACCCGAGGATTAAAGGGGAGTCATTCGAGATTTAATTGATCTCCTAATGGAAAATGAATCCCACACGGGTAAGAGACCCCCCTTTCCTGGTAGGCTACCCTCACATGCCACTCCTTCATTTTCACTCTTTCCCGCGGTCCAGATCTTTTTTGACGTGGTCCGTAGGGAAATAGAACAATTGGCAATCGACACATGCAGACATGGTAACCTTACCTACCAGGAATCCTTGGCACTTAACCGGTTAAAAAATAATAATAACTTCACCATCAAGGAGGCTGACAAAGGGGGGAATGTCATACTTTGGCCTCTTGATTTGTATCACAAAGAGGCCAGACAACAACTATCCAATGTGGCTTACTATCATGTTCTTCCCTCACATACAACTTTGATCTTTAAACAAAAAATGGATAAGCTACTCACCATGGCACTACAAAGAGGAATCATCAACAAAAAAGAAAGGCATTTCCTTACCAATGATCACCCGACTACGCCAACGTTTTATATGCTCCCAAAGGTGCATAAGTCTCTGGAAGAGCCCCCTGGAAGACCGATCGTCTCAGGTATTGGTGGCCTTTTCGAACGCCCGTGTGTGTACATTGACCACTTTTTATAGCCTCTAGCCTTAAAATTACCCTCTTATATCAGGGATTCTTCACATCTCTTACAGCAATTGGAGAACCTAATATTACCTGAAAACACACTGATGGTCACGATGGATGTGGAGGCGCTATATTCCAATATTGGTCATGATTTGGGTCTGGAGGCCGTTTCTCATTTCTTGGACAAATACACCACAGGTACTCGTGCGCATGACCTATTTTTGTTGGACCTTTTGGGTATGGTCTTGCGTAATAACTACTTTGTGTTCGATCGGGCCTTCTACCGCCAGATCTCTGGGACTGCTATGGGGGCCAGGTGTGCTCCAGCTTATGCAAACCTCTTTTTGGGGTGGTGGGAGGAGATCAGGGTGCGCCCACTAAATCACTTTCAACATCATGTAACTGGTTGGTACCGTTACATAGATGACATTTTTATGCTATGGTCGGGCCCTTTGGAACTATGTAAGGAATTTATTGACACTCTCAACAATAATCCTTGGAATATTATCTTGACTTCCAACTTTTCTTACTCTGTTGTAGAGTTTCTGGATCTAAAAATTACTTTGGAAGGATCATCTCTCAGAACTTCATTATTTAGGAAACCAACGGCTATAATAGCCTACTTCACTTCACAAGCTTCCACCTAGACAACATCAAAAGAGGGATCCCCAAGGGACAATTTCTGAGACTAAAAAGAAATTGCAGTTCCCAAGAAGACTTCAAAACCCAATCAAGGGACCTTACTCAGACGTTTGTGGCTAGGGGATATACTTGAAAACTAGTTTCACGAGCATATCAGCATTGTATGGGTGTAACGGGTCTGGGAGGTGGAACCTCTGAGCAACTATACAAAGGGGCAGTCCTTGTAAGGAAGCGGGTGGCTCCCAGGGTAGGCGGGCAGGTAGTCACGGCTAGTGACGGGGACAGTCTCTGGGTAGAAGGGCAGGAGGTCACGGCAAGTGACGGGGACAGTCTCTGGGTAGAAGGGCAGGAGGTCACGGCAAGTGACGGGGACAGTCTCTGGGTAGAAGGGCAGGAGGTCACGGCAAGTGACGGGGACAGTCTCTTGGCAGGCGGGTGGTCACGGCAAGTGACGGCTAAGCCTCCAGATAGGCTAGCAGGCAGGTAGCAGGTGGACGCTCCCAGGTGAGCGGGCAAGAGTCTCTGGACAGGCAGGTGGTCACAGCAAGTGACGGCGGAGCCTCCAGGTAGGCTAGCAGGCAGGTAGCAGGTGGACGCTCCCAGGTGAGCGGGCAAGAGTCTCTGGACAAGCAGGTGGTCACAGCAAGTGACGGCTAAGCCTCCAGGTAGGCTAGCAGGCAGGTAGCAGGTGGACACTCCCAGGTGAGCGGGCAAGAGTCTCTGGACAGGCAGGTGGTCACAGCACGTGACGGCAGAGCCTCCAGGTAGGCTAGCAGGCAGGTAGCAGGTGAGCGCTCCCAGGTGAGCGGGTAAGAGTCTATGGACAGGCAGGTGGTCACAGCACGTGACGGCAGAGCCTCCAGGTAGGCTAGCAGGCAGGTAGCAGGTGGGCGCTCCCAGGTGAGAGGGCAAATAGATCCATAGACAGACTGGCAGGGCTGGTAGGCAGACTGTCGGACCGCAGGAATGTAAGCAGATAGACAAGTATCAGGCAGGTATCAAGCAGGAATCTGGCAGGTAACTGGCAGGTAACTGGCAGGTATCTGGTAACGGGGCCTGAGGGCTGAAGCAGAGTGATAGGCTATGCAACAACATTGCTCGGGCACCTCCATTTTGGAGGAGGTGCCTTATATATGGAGAGGTCCTCCGGCCATTGGCCGGGGACTCCTTAGGACGGCGCGCGCAGCCCCTTTAAGAGAGGGGGAGCGCGCGCGCACCCTAAGCACAGTGGCCGGGAAGCAGCGCGCGCTGCCAGCAGAGCGGGAGGAAGACGCCGGGCACGGAGCGGAGAGGTGAGGGGAACAGCATCCCTGCCTAGCAGGAGGCAGGGACACCGACGCTACAATGGGTTTGGAGCGTGGAGAGACTTTTTTGCCTAGAGATCACAAAAAACCTGAGAGGGTTAATTTGATAACGACTTACCACAACCAATGGTAGGACGTCTACAAAATATTGTCTAGAAATTGGGGGATCTTATTAAGCGACCCCAAAATCCACAGATTTGTCTCTGACAAACCAAGGATTGTAGCCAGAAGGGCCCGAAACTTGAAAGAGCATTTGGTCAATAGCCATTTTGTACGGCCTAAACAATCACTAAATAGGGGCGTCAGGCTAAAGGGCACTTTCCCATGTGGCGAGTGTACGGTATGTCCCTTCATGTTGGCAAGCAACTGTGTTCCTAACAATGTATTTCCTACACAGATTCGCCTTAACAACTACGTGAATTGTAAAACACAAAATGTTATATATGCGGTGGTGTGTAGCTGCCCCAAAATTTATGTGGGGCAAACCACACAGGAATTAAGAAAAAGATTCCAACAGCATCTCTCCACTATCAACACTGCGAGAACGGACCGCAAAAAAGGAAAAACTCTTACATCAGTCGCTGCGCATTTCTTGGACTTTCACAACTGCAAGACCAGCGGAACTTACCTGGTAGGCTTGCAAACAATTGAAAGGAACATTCGCAACAGGGATATAGTCCCGGAGCTTCTACGACAGGAATCAAGATGGATATATAAATTAAACAGCCTGGCCCCTAGTGGATTAAACGAAGAGCTTCTATTTACCGGCTTCTACAAATCACGCTGACTATTGGGATACCCCTTCCCCTTTCCCTTCCACCCCCCCCCTTCTTTATTGGACTCTATGCATATCTATATATATCCCCTCCAGGGCCGGCTCCAGGTTTTTCTGGGCCCCGGGCGAAAGAGTCTCAGTGGGCCCCTTTAACACATACCACGATTCATGATGCAGAGATACGGCGGAGAAATATATATATATAGTACAATGCAAAGATTTCACTTCATGAGTGATATCTATTGTAAATTCCACAATAGCTCAGAAACCGGTGAATCGCTCCACACAGAATAGTGGCCCCCATATAAGGCTCCATACGGAATACTGGCCCCCATATAACGCCCATACGGAATACTGGCCCCCATATAACGCTTCATACGGAATACTGGCCCCCATATAAGGCCCCATACGGAATACTTGCCCCCATATAAGGCCCCATACGGAATACTGGCCCCCATATAAGACCCCATACGGAATACTGGCCCCCATATAAGACCCCATACGGAATACTGGCCCCCATATAAGGCCCCATACGGAATACTGGCCCCCATATAAGGCCCCATACGGAATACTGGCCCCCATATAAGACCCCATACGGAATACTGGCCCCCATATAAGACCCCATACGGAATACTGGCCCCCATATAAGACCCCATACGGAATACTGGCCCCCATACAAGGCCCCATACGGAATACTGACCCCCATAAAAGGCTCCATGCGGAATACTGACCCCCATATAAGGCTCCATGCGGAATACTGACCCCCATATAAGGCTCCATGCGGAATACTGACCCCCATATAAGGCTCCATGCGGAATACTGACCCCCATATAAGGCTCCATGCGGAATACTGGCCCCCATATAAGGCTCCATACGGAATACTGGCCCCCATATTAGGCTCCATACGGAATACTGGCCCCCATATAAGGCTCCATACGGAATACTGGTCCCCATATAAGGCCCCATATGGAATACTGGCCCCTATATACTGCTCCATATGGAATACTGGCCCCCATATAAGGCTCCATAAGGAATACTGGCCCCCATATAAGGCTCCATACGGAATACTGGCCCCCATATAAGGCTCCATACGGAATACTGGCCCCCATATGGAATACTGGCCCCCACATAAGGCTCCATACGGAATACTGGCTTCCATATAAGGCTCCATACGGAATACTGGCCCCCATATAAGGCTCCATACAGAATACTGGCCCCCATATAACGCTCCATACAGGATACTGGCCCCCATATAACGCTCCATACAGGATACCGGTCCCCATATAATGCTGCATGCAGGCTGTTACCCCCACATAATGCCCCATACAGGCTGTCCCCCCCTTATAATGCTCCATGCAGGCTGTTACCCCCCACATAATGCCCCATACAGGCCCCTCCCTTTTAATGCTCCATGCAGGCTGTTACCCCCCACATAATGCCCCATACAGGCTGCCCCCCCCTTATAATGCTCCATGCAGGCTGTTCCCCCCCACATAATGCCCCATACAGCCCCCCCTATTAATGCTCCATGCAGGCTGTTACCCCCCACATAATGCCCCATACAGGCTGCCCCCCCTCTTTATAATGCCCCATGCAGGCTGTCACCCCTCCTCTTTATAATGCTCCATGCAGGCTGTCACCCCTCCTCTTTATACTGCCCCATGCAGGCTGTCACCCCTCCTCTTTATAATGCCCCATGCAGGATGTCCCCCCCTCTCTTTATAATGCCCCGTGCAGGCTGTTCCCCACCTTATAATGCCCCATGCAGGCTGGTCCCCACCTTATAATGCCCCATGCAGGCTGTCACCCCTCCTCATTATAATGCCCCAAGCAGGAATCCCCCCCTCTTTATAATGCCCCATGCAGGCTGTTCCCCACCTTATAATGCCCCATGCAGGCTGTCACCCCTCCTCTTTATACTGCCCCATGCAGGCTGTCACCCCTCCTCTTTATAATGCCCCATGCAGGCTGTCACCCCTCCTCTTTATACTGCCCCATGCAGGCTGTCACCCCTCCTCTTTATAATGCCCCATGCAGGATGTCCCCCCCTCTCTTTATAATGCCCCGTGCAGGCTGTTCCCCACCTTATTATGCCCCATGCAGGCTGGTCCCCACCTTATAATGCCCCATGCAGGCTGTCACCCCTCCTCATTATAATGCCCCAAGCAGGAATCCCCCCCTCTTTATAATGCCCCATGCAGGCTGTTCCCCACCTTATAATGCCCCATGCAGGCTGTCACCCCTCCTCTTTATAATACCCCATGCAGGATGCCCCCCCTCTCTTTATAATGCCCCGTGCAGGCTGTTCCCCACCTTATAATGCCCCATGCAGGCTGGTCCCCACCTTATAATGCCCCATGCAGGCTGTCACCCCTCCTCATTATAATGCCCCAAGCAGGAATCCCCCCCTCTTTATAATGCCCATGCAGGCTGTTCCCCACCTTATAATGCCCCATGCAGGCTGTCACCCCTCCTCTTTATAATGCCCCATGCAGGATGCCCCCCCTCCCCTCTTTATAATGCCCCATGCCTCCATACATTAAAAAAAAAAAAAATCAAATACTCACCTCCCTTCTCCCCACCTGCTACCTGCTGCCCGCTGCCTGCTGCCCGCCGCTCGCTGCTCGGCTCCGAACTCCAGCGTTGTCGGCGTCTTCCCGCTCAGCGCTCCCTGTGACGGCTCAGGGGAGGGCGCGGTGTAAAGACGTCACCGCGCCCTCTGACCTTGAGACGTCACAGGGAGCTCAGAGCAGGAAGACAGCTGATCTGCGGAGGCACGGGGAGAGGTAAGTATCGGGCTGCCGGGGCCCTGAGCAAGCGGCGGAGAAGGGCGGGTGCTGACACCGCTCTCCTCCGCCCATAGCCCAGAGGGGTGCGCGACCGCCAGTGGGCCCCTCTGCCTGCTCAGGGCCCCGGCATTTGCCCGGGTGCTGACGCCGGCCCTGATCCCCTCTATTATCAAGCATCGCCTGTTTTTGGTTGGGTCTGGGCTTTGGCTCTTAGGTAACCACTATTGTCCTGGCCAATTTTGGTTTGAATTATAACTCTTACCCTTAGTATTACAAAATATTATTTAAGTTCCCTTTTTTTGGGGGGGGAATTTCTTTTGGGATGAATGGTGCGGCCACACGTGGTTTTCTGTCATTATTTGTTTTAGTACTTGTGTCATGATCAGTTGACATTTGAGCATTATTGTCTACAAGTATTTAAAATACATGTCTAACAATATGTCAAAAAACACCAATTTCTCTATATTTCTGTGACGCGCCCCTGGGCCTACTTGGTGTAGCGTTGCGCACGCGGGGACTACCCGGAGCCGGGTCTGTTGGGGGTAGTAGTCTCGTGGCGGTGACCCGGTCCGTGCCCAGGGAGTCAAACTGTGTGGCTGAGTGTTAGCAGTAGATGTTGGACGACTACGCCACCCGTTGAATGCAGCTATGGAGCTGCCGCTGCAGGGCAGACCGCTGAGGCCGGTGGAAGGATTGTGCAGCGTGGATGGTATAACCCCCAACGGGAGGGGTATGGCCTCAGGGCAGCCGACGTGGATGATGGGGGTAGCAGGAACCACTCAGAGACGATGCGGTGTAGTTCAGGGTCTTTACTGGTGATAAAGATAGACCCTCCCGGAGTACTGGTTAGCGATCGGGGCCTGGTCAGTCTTTGAGCAGATGGGATTTCCCCTGGCCAGGCGGAGTTGTAGGCCTCCCCAACTAATTGTACTCTTCTGGCTACCTTGCTAGAGGCGGGTAAAAGTAGCCCACGTCCCTGAGTGTACCGTGTGGTGCTCACCCGTATGGCCGGTGACTCGGGGCCTTCTAGTGGCTTCCGCTCCACGACGGCGGTGCTGGTCCCACGCGTGTGACCGTGCCTTCGGGTTTCTTGGCCAGAGGACCTGAAATCCCCTGCCGGTCGGTTTCTGCTGCTGGGTAAGGATTAGTCCCCACAGCCTCGGACTCCGGGTCCGGTGGTAACTCTTCAATCAGGGCGAGCTCTTCAGCTGCCAGCCCCTGATTCCTTGTAGCACTGCTCCCACTGAGCTCCTGATCTTTCTTTCCTATAGCTGCTCCTCTTCTTAACTCACTAACCCTGCCTCAGCCCCAGTTTTATATAGGGGAAGTTCTTCCCCTCCCAGGACTGGGCAGGAGGTGTGGCATGCATAGGATTCCTGACCAGGAGACCTCCCACCTGCTCTCAGACGTAATATCTCTATCACTGTGGCAACCAGACCCCTGGGGTGTCACATTCCCCCCTAGTGAAATTTAGTACTCCGGGACTAAACATATTTTTGTAACATAACAAGTAAAAACAAAAACAGTACAATAAAGAAAAAAAACACATTAGGATGGTTACGGCATGTCCGCAACCGGGTGCAGTCTTTGAAGAAAACAAAGGTGTCCATTTCACCAAAAACAGGGAGACGTAACCAGGTAGGGGTCTGTCCTGCCCCGAGTCCTTAACAGTCTTTAGTCCATCCTGGGTTACGCTCCAACTATATGCAAAAAGGATTCCCGGTAAATCCACCAAAGACTCCTACAAATAACTAGAAACACATAATTATTTACAAGTAACAGAAAACAGGTAAATACAAATAAACAGTTTAAACATTTAGATCCTCCACCGTATGGGCAACTGGCCTCTAGTGACCCTAGTGGACCTACGGAGCTGGCTGACTGGTCCTGAGCTACAGGGTATAGGAGCTGTCAAGGGTAAACTGGGCAGCCGTCTACGGACTCGTTGGCTCACTAGGGGTATGGCAGGCTCACTATAAGCAGAGGGTTGATTCTCCGGGTCTGCTTGTGTGGGGTCTTCTGCCTCCTGGACCGGCTGTTCTTCCAGCTCTACCTGTGTCTCCGTAGGCACTTGGGATGCTGGTTGGAGGAACGTGAGGACGGGTACCACAACAGCACCATTGACTTGAGTCCAAGACCGAGGGAAGTCTCCGAGCACAGTACTAACCATATCTTCCCTTTCCTCTACGGGTCGAGGGTCTTCTTGTTCCTCTTCAGGGTTCCGTAGCTGTTCGGGACACTTCTTCAGGTGATCCCGGGATACAATGGCTGTGGTTTCCCCTCCGTCTTTACTGATTGTACAGATCTTTGGGTTGTCGTGGCTTGAGGGCAGTACGGTGTACGGGTCCTTCTCCCACTGGTCGTCCAACTTGTGGAGCCGTCTTTTCCTCTTCAAGACCTGCTCTCCGGGCACCAGGGGAACAGCGGGAGCATACTGGTTGTAAGTTTTCTCTTGTCTTTCCCTAGCTTGACAGAGACTTCGCTCCACGCTCTCCTGTACTTTCCGGTACTGCTGCTGCCTCTCTGTGTCCCAGTCTGCTTCTGGTGAAGTGTCCTCGGGTGTTAGGACTCCCATCTCCAGATCAACAGGAAGCTTACCAGGTCTTGCCCTCATTAGGTAAGCCGGGGTACAGTTGGTGGAACCTACAGGGATGTGGTTGTATAGGTCCACCAGGTCGGGCAGCTTTTCAGGCCACAGACTACGTTCTTCCAGGGGCAATGTTTTCAGAAGATCTATCACCACCTGGTTCATTTTCTCACAAAGTCCATTAGTTTGCGGGTGATAGGGTGTTGTTCTAATCTTCCGGCAGCCATACAGGGTGCAGAACTCCTGGAAGACCTCCGCTTCAAAGGCAGGCCCCTGGTCCGTCAGCACCTGCTCCGGGTATCCGTGCGGACGGCAGAAGTGCTGCTGGAAGGCTCTAGCTGCTGTTTGAGCCGTTAAGTCCTTGACGGGGACGACAACCAAGAACCGGGAGTAGTGATCCACGATGGTTAATGCGTAGACGTAGCCACTTCTGCTTGGGGTCAGTTTTACATGATCCAAGGCTACCAGTTCCAGCGGCTGTCTGGTGATGATGGACTGCAGGGGAGTCTTCTGGCTGGCACGGTCCCTCCTTCTTAGGTTGCATGGGCCACAGTCTCTGCACCACCTCTCGATGGTCCCTCTCATGCCTACCCAATGGAACCGCCCGCGCAGCAGGAACTCCAGCTTCTTCCATCCGAAGTGCCCAGCTCCGTCGTGGTATGCCTCCATCACCATAGCTGCGTCTCTTCTTGGCACCACTACTTGCCAGATTAGTTCATGCGTCCGGGAGTTAACCATTCTGCGGCACAACTTCCCCTTGTAAAGGAACAGTCGACTCTTCTCAGCCCACAGTTGCTTGGCTTCCTCCGGAGCGTCTGGGTCAAGGCGTGCATCGGGCCGGGTCAGCATCTCCTTTACCAGTCGGACGGCAGGGTCACTGTCTTGCGTTTCCGCCCAGTTGTAATGAGGTAATGGGTTGAACGTAGCGGATTGCTTACTCCTTACACGGTGGGAATACTGGATAGTCCCATGACGGTGGAACACGGGGAGTTCAACTTCTTCCAGTTCCTCTGAATCTTCCCCTACGTCCGGTAGGTTCGGCATCCTGGACAGGGCGTCCGCGTTGGTATTGGAGCGTCCTGCCCGGTATTTAATTGTAAACTCATAGTTGGACAAGCGGGCCATCCATCTCTGCTCTAGGGCACCGAGTCTTGCAGTGTCCAGGTGTGTCAACGGGTTGTTATCCGTGTACACGGTGAACCGGGAAGCAGCGAGGTAGTGCTTAAAGCGTTGGGTGACTGCCCACACCACTGCCAGGAACTCTAGCTTAAATGAGCTGTAATTCTCAGGGTTTCTTTCGGTGGGTCGCAGTTTTTTGGCTGGCGTAAGCAATTACCCGTTCCTTCCCCTGCTGGATCTGGGACAGTACGGCTCCTAGCCCGATGTTACTGGCGTCGGTGTAGAGGATAAAGGGCTGGCTATAATCAGGGTACGCCAGGATTTCATCCCCCGTGAGGGCCATCTTCAGCTGGCGGAAGGACTCTTCTTCCAGCTTCTCCCATCTGAAGGGTGGCTTCTGGTTCTTGGCCTTCCTGGACTGGCCTATCAGGAGGTCCTGCATAGGAGCTGCCTTTTTGGTGAAACCGGGAATGAACCTTCGGTAGTAGCCTACCAATCCGAGGAACTGCCTCACTTCCTTTACGCTGGAGGGGCTTGGCCATTCCTTGATTGCGGTGATCTTATCAGGGTCGGGAGCCACTCCGTCAGCACTCACCACGTGTCCCAGGTACTGCACCTTTGGCTTCAGGAGGTGACACTTGGAGGGTTTCACCTTTAGGCCGTAACTTGCCAGAGCTTCGAACACTTCCGCCAGGTGTTTCAGGTGGTCCTCGTAGGTCTTAGAATAGACGATGACATCGTCCAGGTATAACAGGACCGTCTCAAAGTTTCGGTGTCCCAGACAGCATTCCATCAATCGCTGGAAGGTTCCTGGTGCGTTGCAGAGTCCGAACGGCATGCAGGTAAACTCGCTAAGTCCCATCGGGGTGGTGAATGCGGTCTTCTCCCGGTCCGCCTCTGCTACAGGAACCTGCCAGTACCCGCTAGTGAGATCCAAGGTGGAGAAGAAGTTAGCAGATTTTAAAGCAGCCAAAGACTCCTCTATTCTTGGTAAGGGGTACGCATCTTTGTGTGTGATACGGTTAATTTTCCGGTAATCTACACACATTCTCATGGTGTTGTCTTTCTTTTTGACCAAGACTAGTGGAGCTGCCCAGGGGCTACAGCTATCCCTGATTACCCCAGCCTCCTTCATGTCTCTAAGCATCCCCTTGGCGTGTTGGTAGTGTGCAGGGGGTACGGGTCGATACCTCTCTTTTATGGGAGGATGGTCTCCCGTGGGGATGTGGTGTTCTACCCCCTTGACTCGCCCGAAGTCTAACGGGTGTTTACTAAACACTCTCTCGTACTCTCGAACCACCCGGTAGACTCCCTGTTTCTGGTGGGAGGGAGTGGAGTCAGTACCCAAATGTAGTTGCTGACACCAATCCTCCATTATTTTCGTAGAGCCGTTACCTTCCTCCGGGTGAGATGGAGGCAAGGGTTCCACAGACTGTATAGAATTTTGGTTGATAGTAAAAAATTTGGCTAGCGTAGCATACCGGGGCAGGTATACTTCCCTTTTCCCGATATTTATTATACGAACGGGCACCCTCCCATGGCGTACATCAACTACCCCCCGTGCTGTCAAAATGGTGGGCCTACTGTCTGAGTAGACTGGTTCTACCATGGCCTGGTAATCTCTACCTCTCAGACCAATAGCTGCCCGGCACCAAATCATCATTTCACTTTTCGGGGGCATGGCAATAGGGAAAGGGTCACACATTCTTACGCTACCAATCTCACCACCGGAGAGTTCCACCTGTTTCCGTCGCATCAGTGCCCGGATCTCTTTCTGGAGCACTCGCTGCTGGCCGGAGCTGGCGTTCTTGGCAACCTGCTGTAAAATGAAAATCACCTCTGCAAGACAATTTTCAATCACATTAGTTCCTAGAGTTATCTTTGGGTGACTCTCGCGCTTGTCAATGTCTACAATGATCAGTCCCTGTGCTGCCAGTTCGACTCTACCGATTTTAATGGTCATTTCTTTAAATCCGATCTGTGGCACGGGCTGACCATTACTGGCGATGATACTCAAGTCGTCGTCTGGATAGCGGGTTATATCCGAGTCATTCCAGTACTGCTTGAAGAGCACGTACGGGATGGTGGTGACCTGTGACCCGGTGTCCAGTAGGGCACTCATGGGAATGCCATCCAGTACTACAGGCAAGACTGGACGTCCTCCCACATATTTGTCGCGCCAGTTCGATGGGCCTGGTGATCTTTTTCCTGGGGGTTGGCCCTCTACCCCAGGTTGTGCCAGTTTAAAGGACAGTACCTTGCCATATGTCCGGGGTGATTGCAGCGGCGGCAGATGGGTTGTCCGTCCTCGTTGTACCGGTCGCTGGGTCTTCCTCTGGCCGGTGGGGTCCTCCTTGGTCGACGCCACGGGATGTCCTCCGGTCCGGATGCCAGCTGGATCTTCCCTGGAGTGGAAACCTGTAAAGACTGCACAGTTCGGGTTAGCGCAGCAACGCTTTTAGCTAGCTCTTGGACCTGATGGTGCAGGTCCGGAGCCGGGTCATTGTTCAAAGCCTGCGCATCAGCCCCCACAGGCCCTGCCGACAAGGGCGCCGCCTCCTGGTGGTAAGTGATAGCTGGGCGCCTGTGGGTCACAACGCCACCCGGTGCCGGTTCTCGAAGCACCCGGATGGCTCTGTCCTTGAACTGTGCAAAGTCCAGATGAGGATCCTGTAAGGCCATTGCCCGCAACTGGGTTCGGTGGGCATTGCAATATAGTCCCTCTATAAATTGTTCAGTCAACAGCCTGTCCTCGTTTCCCACGCCGTCAGGGTTGGTCTGCTTAATGGCTCTCAGGGCCTCTTGTAGGTTTAGTGCATAGTCCCTTATACTCTCATGTGCTCGCTGCTTGCACCCATAGAATCTAAGCTTAATCTCGGCTGAGGTGCGGGTATCAAAGGTGTCCCTCAGCCGGGTTAGTATCCCTGCGACAGTCCTCCTCCCAGGTGGCCAGGACTTTACCTCCCTTTGGGCTGCCCCGGTTAGTTGGGCCACCAGGATGCTCACTTTTTGCTCTTCTGTGAGGGGGTACACCTGGAAGAGGCTATCCAGCTTTTCTTTAAAGTCATTCAGGGTATGTGACTCCCCTGAGTACTGGGGTAGCCAGGCTGCTCCCGGGATATAGGGCAT
Organism: Phyllobates terribilis; assembly: GCF_046119375.1. Taxonomy (NCBI): domain Eukaryota; kingdom Metazoa; phylum Chordata; class Amphibia; order Anura; family Dendrobatidae; genus Phyllobates; species Phyllobates terribilis. Next base: position 162,730,347 of record NW_027362762.1, on the reverse strand, counting down.
GGTGAAAGGCATGACTGCAGCAGCGGTGGCGCTGGCGGGGGTTGAGGCAGTGAAGCTCTCCTCCGTATCCGACATCTTTCTCCCCCCCTAGTGGACAGTGGCCTACCTTGCGATGATCCTCTTCCGTAGGCCGCGGTTCCGCAGTGGATCGTCAGGGTTGAGGACCTTCCGTTGCGCTCCTGTGACGTCGGCGTCTGCTGGGCTCCTTCCAGGACCTTACGCAACGTCCGGACGTGAGGCGGGGCTTCAGTTCTCGCGCGCTTTCGGAGTCCACGCCCCTCTTCTTCCCGCGCGGCGTCTTCAAGATGGCGTCCAACGGCGGGAAAACTCCACGGATGGCGGGAAGAAGGCAGAAGATGGCGTCGGATGGCGGGAAAAAGGTAGAAGATGGCGCCGGATGGCGGGAAACCTCCACGGATGGCGGGAATCTTCACCACTGGTAAGTTTGAACAGTCTCTTTCAGGCACGCAGTACCCGGTGGTTGCGGGCACGAAATCCTGCCGACTACGCCAAAAGTTGACGCGCCCCTGGGCCTACTTGGTGTAGCGTTGCGCACGCGGGGACTACCCGGAGCCGGGTCTGTTGGGGGTAGTAGTCTCGTGGCGGTGACCCGGTCCGTGCCCAGGGAGTCAAACTGTGTGGCTGAGTGTTAGCAGTAGATGTTGGACGACTACGCCACCCGTTGAATGCAGCTATGGAGCTGCCGCTGCAGGGCAGACCGCTGAGGCCGGTGGAAGGATTGTGCAGCGTGGATGGTATAACCCCCAACGGGAGGGGTATGGCCTCAGGGCAGCCGACGTGGATGATGGGGGTAGCAGGAACCACTCAGAGACGATGCGGTGTAGTTCAGGGTCTTTACTGGTGATAAAGATAGACCCTCCCGGAGTACTGGTTAGCGATCGGGGCCTGGTCAGTCTTTGAGCAGATGGGATTTCCCCTGGCCAGGCGGAGTTGTAGGCCTCCCCAACTAATTGTACTCTTCTGGCTACCTTGCTAGAGGCGGGTAAAAGTAGCCCACGTCCCTGAGTGTACCGTGTGGTGCTCACCCGTATGGCCGGTGACTCGGGGCCTTCTAGTGGCTTCCGCTCCACGACGGCGGTGCTGGTCCCACGCGTGTGACCGTGCCTTCGGGTTTCTTGGCCAGAGGACCTGAAATCCCCTGCCGGTCGGTTTCTGCTGCTGGGTAAGGATTAGTCCCCACAGCCTCGGACTCCGGGTCCGGTGGTAACTCTTCAATCAGGGCGAGCTCTTCAGCTGCCAGCCCCTGATTCCTTGTAGCACTGCTCCCACTGAGCTCCTGATCTTTCTTTCCTATAGCTGCTCCTCTTCTTAACTCACTAACCATGCCTCAGCCCCAGTTTTATATAGGGGAAGTTCTTCCCCTCCCAGGACTGGGCAGGAGGTGTGGCATGCATAGGATTCCTGACCAGGAGACCTCCCACCTGCTCTCAGACGTAATATCTCTATCACTGTGGCAACCAGACCCCTGGGGTGTCACATCTGTGTTCCAGATTTCTTGGAGTCTTTGTGCTATTGCTGTTGCTGTTTTTTTCTTATTATTTTTTTGTTCCTTTTTGACAATTTTTCTACAGACTTGGCATTGAACCAGTGTCTCTGGAGCACGACACAGCCAAGTTCTATACTTATACCTCTACTCCATTGCACTCTTGGGGAATAGAATGAGTCTGGTCTGAGCCTTCCACCTACTCTAACATGCCACCCATTGTGGCTCACTGCAGCTGACTCCAATCTAGGTAATTACCACACTATTTAGAGTATAAATACAGGACTGGTCCAACTATCCTCACACCACATCTTTTCCCCTGATGAAGCCACAGCGTTAGTGGCGATACGCGTGGGGTAATGGCCCTCTATTGATCCTCCCACCCTTTGCACACTGTGACAGCCCCACTTCTAACTCACAGGCTGGATTTTTGGAGGTATTTATTCATAACTCCAGGGATTTACATTCCCTTTATTTTTGAATTTATTTCCTTAGATGCCTCCCCCCTGTGGGATTTTCTATTGAATTTAACAGAACCAGGATAGACTGGTAGCTTACAGTTATATGAAAAAGTTTGGGCACCCCTATTAATCTTAAGCTTAATGTTTTATAAAAATTGGTGTTTTTGCAACAGCTATTTCAGTTTGATATATGTAATAACTGTTGGATACAGTAATGTTTCTGCCTTGAAATGAGGTTTATTGTACTAACAGAAAATGTGCAATCTGCATTCAAACAAAATTTGACAGGTGCATAAGTATGGGCACCTCACCAGAAAAGTGACATTAATATTTAGTAGATCCTCCTTTTGCAAAAATAACAGCCTCTAGTCGCTTCCTGTAGCTTTTAATGAGTTCCTGGATCCTGGATGAAGGTATTTTTGACCATTCCTCTTTACAAAACAATTCCAGTTCAGTTAAGTTTGATGGTCGCTGAGCATGGACAGCCTCTTCAAATGATCCCACAGATGTTCAATGATATTCAGGTCTGGGGACTGGGATGGCCATTCCAGAACATTATAATTGTTCCTCTGCATGAATGCCTGAGTAGATTTGGAGCGGTGTTTTGGATCATTGTCTTGCTGAAAGATCCATCCACTGCGTAACTTCAACTTTATCACTGATTCTTGAACACTATTGCCAAGAATCTGCTGATACTGAGTGGAATCCATGCGTCCCTCAACTTTAACAAGATTCCCAGTGCCGGCATTAACCACACAGCCCCAAAGCATGATGGAACCTTCACCAAATTTTACTGTGGGTAGCAAGTGTTTTTCTTGGAATGCTGTGTTTTTTTGCCTCCATGCATAACGCCTTTTTGTATGACCAAACAACTCAATCTTGGTTTCATCAGTCCACAGGACCTTCTTCCCAAAAGAAATAGGCTTCTTCAAATGTGCTTTTGCATACCTCAGCCGACTCTGTTTGTGCGTACTTGCAGAAACGGCTTCTTTCGCATCACTCTCCCATACAGCTTCTCCTTGTGCAAAGTGCGTTGTATAGTTGACCGATGCACAGTGACACCATCTGCAGCAAGTTGATGCTGCAGCTCTCTGGAGGTGGTCTGAGGATTGTCCTTGACTGATCTCACCATTCTTCTTCTCTGCCTTTCTGATGTTTTTCTTGTCCTGACACTTCTGGCCTTAACAAGAACTGTCCCTATGTTCTTCCATTTCCTTACTATGTTCCTCACAGTGGAAACTGACAGGTTAAATCTCTGAGACAGCTTTTTGTATCCTTCCCCTGAACAACTATGTTGAATAATCTTTGTTTTCAGATCATTTGACAGTTGTTTTGAGGAGCCCATGATGCCACTCTTCAGAGGAGATTCAAACAGGAGAACAACTTGCAAGTGGCCACTTTAAGTAGCTTTTCTCATGATTGCATACACCTGGCTATAAAGTTCAAAGCTCAATGAGGTTACAAAACCAAAAAAAGTGCTTTAGTAAGTCAGTAAAAAGTAGGCAGGAGTATTTAAAACAAGAAAATGATAAGGGTGCCCATACTTATGCACCGGTCAAATTTTGTTTGAATGCAGATTGCACATTTTCTGTTAGCACAATAAACCTCATTTCAAGGCAGAAACATTACTGTGTCCAACAGTTATTACATATATCAAACTGAAATAGCTGTTGCAAAAACACCAATTTTTATAAAACATTAAGCTTAAGATTAATAGGGGTGCCCAAACTTTTTCATATGACTGTATGTAATAACTGTTGGACACAGTAATGTTTCTGCCTTGAAATGAGGTTTATTGTACTAACAGAAAATGTGCAATCTGCAGCTATTTTACCATGAAGGCCTGCTGCACAAAGTCTTCTCTTAAGAAGGCTGGTGACTTGGATAAACTTATCCTCAGAAGCAGAGGTGACTCTTTCCTTTCCTGGGGCAGTCCTCATGTGAGCCAGTTTCTTTGTAGCGCTTGATGGTTTTTGCAACTGCACTTGGGGACACTTTCAAAGTTTTCCCAATTTTTCGCACTGACTGACCTTCATTTCTTAAAGTAATGATGGCCACTCATTTTTCTTTACTTAGCTGCTTTTTTCTTGCCATAATACAAATTCTAACAGTCTATTCAGTAGGACTCAGCTGTGTATCCATCAGACTTCTGCACAACACAACTGATGGTCCCAACCCCATTTATAAGGCAAGAAATCTCACTTATTAAACCTGACAGGGCACACCTGTGAAGTGAAAACCATTTCCGGTGACTACCTCTTGAAGCTCATCAAGAGCATGCCAAGAGTGTGCAAAGCAGTCATCAAAGCAAAAGGTGGCTACTTTGAAGAACCTAGAATATAAGACATATTTTCAGTTGTTTCACACTTTTTTGTTAACTATATAATTCCACATGTGTTAATTCATAATTTTGATGCCTTCAGTGTGAATGTACAATTTTCATAGTCATGAAAATACAGAAAAATCTTTAAATCAGAAGGTGTGTCCAAACTTTTGGTCTATACTGTATATAAATTATATATATATATATATATATATATATATATATATATATAATTGTCTTATCCCGTCTGTCTGTCTTTCTGTCTGTCCAGGAAATCCCACATCGCTGATTGGTCTGGCCGCGGCCAATCAGCGACGCAGGATTTCAGAACAAGATGGCGGCCGTTAGCGGCTCACATTCACACGCTCACCCTCACACCCTGACACGCTCACCCTCACGGTCTGATGCTCACACTCACGCTCGGACGCTCACACTCACGCTCGGACGCTGACGCTCACGCTCGGACGCTCACCCTCGGACGCACACCCGCTCACCCGCTCCCAAGCTCACCCGCACACCCGCTCCCAAGCTCACCCGCACACCCGCTCCCAAGCTCACCCGCACACCTGCTTCCAAGCTCACCCGCACACCCTCACATTCTCACCCTCCCACGCTCACCCGCTCCCACGCTCACCCTCACACGCTCACCCTGTGCTAGACGGTCATCTCCCTCACACGCTCACCCTGTGCTAGCTGGTCATCTCCCGGCTGCTCGCAGCAGAAGTACCCCGACCGGCGGCCTCGCTCCCCGGTCCTCCAAAATTCATTAGGGGCTCCAGGGGGATACATTGGGGGGTTAATTTAAAGTAGTGCACAACCCATTTAAACACGGCTTCGTTGATTAGTCGCGCCCGGTCGGATGCATACATATTCTAGAATACCCGATGCGTTAGAATCGGGCCACCATCTAGTGTGTGTGTGTGTATATATATATATATGTGGCACCCCAGGGGTCTGGTTTTCCACAGTAATGTAATGTTATGTCTGAGAGCAGGTGGGAGGTCCTTTGGTCAGGGATCCTGTGCATGCCACACCTCCTGCCCAGTCTTGGGAGGGGAAGAACTTCCCCTGTATAAACCCGGGGCTGAGGCAGGGTGAGTCAGACAAGTGGAGTAGAGACAAGAAGCAGCATAGGAAACAGCAGAGTTACAAGGAGTCAGGGGCTGGCAGCCGCAGAGCTCGCCCTGACTAAGAAGACTTCTTTCCGGACCCGGAGTCCGAGGCTGTGGGGACTAACTCCTACCCAGCAGCAGAATCCGTCAGGCAGGGGATTTCAGGTCCTCTGGCCCAGAAGCCCGAAGGCACGGTCACACGCGTGGGACCAGCACCGCCATCGTGGAGCGGAAGCCATTAGAAGGCCCCGAGTCACCGGCCATACGGGTGAGCACCACACGGTACACTCAGGGACGTGGGCTACTTACATCAGCTTCTAGCAAGGTAGCCAGAAGAGTACAGTCAGTTTGGGAGGCCTACAACTACGCCTGGCCAGGGGAGATCCCATCTGCTCAAGGACTGACCAGGCCCCGTTCGCTAGCAAGTACTCCGGGAGGGTCTATCATTGTCACCAGTAAAGACCCTGAACTACACCGTACCGTCTCTGAGTGGTTCCTGCTACCCCCATCATCCACGTCGGCTGCCCTGAGACCATACCCCTCCCGTTGGGGGTTATACTATCACGCTGCATAATCCTACCATCGGCCTCAGCGGTCTGCCCTGCAGCAGCAGCTCCCTGGCTGCACTCAACGGGTGGCGTAGTCATCAACTATTTACTACTAGTAGACTGCCGTCCAGTTTGACTCCCTGGGCACGGACCGGGTCACCGCCACGAGACTACAACCCTCCACGGATCCGGCTCCGGGTAAGCTCCCGCGTGCGCACCGCAGCGCGACACAGGCCCAGGGGCGCGTCATATATATATATATATATATATATATATATATGTGTGTGTATGTGTGTCTTATCCTGTCTGTCTGTCTGTCTGTCCAGGAAATCCCGCGTCGCTGATTGGCCTCGGCCGGACCAATCAGCGACGCGGGATTTCAGAAAAAGATGGCGGCCGTTAGCGGCTCATCTGCTGGACGGAGGTCAGCGGCGATGCAGCAGGGAGATGACCGGAGTACCCCGACGGGCGGCGCTGCTCACCTCCATGCGGCTAATGTCGGGAGATCAGCGGCTTGGCCCGCTGATCTCTGGAGGGCAAGTGTGAATGGAGGACCGGGGAGTGGCGCCGCCGGTCGGGATGCTTCTGCTGCGAGTAGCCGCTCATCTACCGGCTTCTCGCAGTGGAAGTAGCCGCATAGGCAGCGCCGCTCCCCGGTCCTCACTAATACGACGCTGATTGGTCACGGTTGACGCCTGCAAACAATCAGCGAGATTGGCGCCAAATTTAAACCCTGCTCTGCTGATTGGTCGCGACTAATCAGCGATTTTATCGCCAAATTTAAACAAGCTCTCCGGTCCTCACTAACACAGTTCGCTGCTTGGTCGCGGTTGCCGATCGCGACCAATCAGCGATTTTGGCGGCAAATTTAAACAACGTTCTGCTGACTGCGCCCGGTCGGCCGCATACATATTCTAGAATACCCGATGCATTAGAATCGGGCCACCATCTAGTTATACATACCATTTTTTCTTGCTGTATGTCCTTTATCAGGTGGGCTTCGCCATTTTGATGGAGCTGGCTAAATCTGGTGTGAATATGGCAAGTCACAAATAATTTGCATAACTTTGTGTTACACAAAAAACATTGTGATATTTTAAGGTGTTTATGCCAAAATTCTATCAAAAACATTTTCATGAATCAGTGTCTTAGTATATGAGTAACAAAAGAGGAAATATTTGAAAGGGGAGACTGGTAATAGGCAACATGCACTTATCACAGCCCGCTATTTCTCATTTATATATTTAGATACTCTCAAAAACTTACAAAACTTAATGAGAAAATGGATTTATTTATTAAATTCCATAATTTTCTCCCCAGCATCTGGGTGACATTTGGTAAACTCTCATCCACTTTGTTGGTACAGTTACATGGAAAAATAGAAGATACACACCTTTTCCGGCCCATGAGAACAGACCTTAATTTTGGACATAAAGTTGGAGCTATCTGTTACTTTGAAATAGAGAGCTGAATAGCAAGTTGGATACCCATCATTTATCTTTGAGCAAATCAAATGGCTGAGTCTCTACATTTGGGTCATTATGGTAGGCAACTGAGTGAAATAAAAGACTGCAATGAAATATAAAATATTTGTGAATCACTTACATACAGTGGATATAAGTCTACATACCCCTGGTAAAATGCCAGGTTTTTGCCATGTGTGAGGCAGTGACCGGGATCGTATACGAGGGACGATATATATCCCCCAGAATGTGTACAGAGACCTACTAAATCCATTGGAGTGCATTGCAGTCACAAACTCACCTGCGGCTGCAATGCAGGAATGAAGGTGAGCATTGACCTGGTCAGGCTATCTGGCTAAGGCAGAAAAGGCATAGCAGGAAAGCTTGGCAGGACTGTGTATAACTGAACCCATGCCAGGGAAGGCTCTGCACCCGTCAGGCTCTGAGCGGCCCAGCGCGGCCGTTGCCCACTGCAACCGTTGTATATGGACTTCTGTTAACCCGGCTGTGAACCGGAGGACTTTCTGTTTCCACCTATAATGTCACCTATAACCTGTAGTGATTGTTATGCACACGCCCGGGCTAAGCGGCGTGTGCGTGGGATTGGTAGTGATTCCACTGGACCGTGCCGGAGAGTGAATGCCTGGAGGGGCGTGACTAAGTATTCACCCGATCCGACCAGGGTCGCACGACGGCATACGACGCCAGTGCACCAAGGAGGAACCGAGCAGAGGGACCAGGTGCTACTCCAGGACAGACCCCGGACACGGCTGTTGACCCACACAGGGGAATACAGGAACAGGCTGGTAGGCTGGCACACAGACTGGTATGCAGGCAGGCGGGTATGCAGGCAGGGGGGTAAAGGCAAGCACAGCTAGAGTGCAGACAGGGAGGCACTAGCAGGTAGGAACACAGGCGGGATAGGACCCAGTACACACCGGGACTCAGGAACAATACAGGCAGAGGGTTACAGGCAAGCACAGCTAGAGTGCCGACAAGGCTGAGCAGGGAGGACAGGGCTCTGTTCACACGGAACAGACAGGAAGGGAAAGACAGAGCCAGATACTCACACAGTACTTGCAGAGACAATAAGCAGGAGTTAGGTACGAGTTCAGACTCTGCAGAAAAAGGAAGGGAACGGACATAGAGGCAAAACAGGTAAAGGACAGGAGAGAGTTCAGACTGGAACTGAGTGTACGGAGGAGACCGACACTGCAGAGGGATACAGGAGCGGGTCTGGGAATACGGCCCCCAGAGAGGCGGAACGAACAGGCAAGGAGCGTGTTCAGACAGGACAGACCAGACGCAGGAGCGGGTCTAGGAAATCGGCCACTAGAAGGCGGAACGAACAGGCAAGGAGCGTGTTCAGACAGGACAGACCAGACACAGGAGCGGGTCTAGGAAATCGGCCACTAGAAGGCGAGAGGAACAGGCTAGGAGCGTGTTCAGACAGGACAGACAAGAGAACACAGAAAGGAGTCAGTTCAGACACGGGAGCTGAAACCGCAAAGCAGGAGACATACAGGACTCAGTTCAGACACGGGAGCTGATACCGCAAAGCAGGAGACATACAGGACTCAGTTCAGACACGGGAGCTGATACCGCAAAGCAGGAGACATACAGGACTCAGTTCAGACACGGGAACTGATACAAAAAGCAGGAGACAAGAGACGGGACCTGGCACCTTCAGAGTGCAAGCACACACTGAAGGAAACACTATGCTCAGGCAGGGATAGAAGGGAGCTGCTGAGCTATATACCAAGTGACAGACAGCAATAGGCTGAGGACGCACAAGGGGTGTGACCCACAGCAGGTACAAAAGGCAGGAAGTGATCGGGCGCCGCCCTTAAGCAGCAGAAACAGACACAAACAGACAGCATGGAGGGAAGCCAGAGAGACATTCTGGACAGGAGATCAAGTGCGCCCTCTTGCACAGTGGGAGATGGACCACCATGCAAGGACGCCGCCAGGTATGTTACAGTACCTCCCCCCTTACGCCCCCTCTTCTTCAGGCCTGCCAGAATCTTCCGCAGGGAATTCGAGGGCCAGTCGTTCACTGGGTTGGAGGGGGACAGAGACTTAAGGGTAATCTCTGCTTCGAGGTACATCTTGTCAAGCTCACAGGAAGAAATAGACGGGTTATCACGTACATAATGAGGAAAAGTCACTGTCTCTTTGTTATCTGGTGGTATCCCGGAGGATTCAGGAAACAACTGGAGGTCCTCCGCCGGGTCAGAAGAGTGCAGAGGCTCAGAGAAAACAACTGCTTCAGAGTACACTAGGTCGGACTCACTGGAGGAAGCAGGCGAGGTATCGGGTACCGAGTATAGGAAAGTCTCTGTCCATTCACCACCAGGTGGCACCCCGAAGGGTTCTGGAGACAGCTGGCGGTCCTCCGCCTGGTCAGAGGGGTGTAGAGACTCACGGGTAACCTCTGCTTCAGAGTACACTAGGTCGGACTCACTGGAGGAAGCAGGCGAGGTATCGGGTACCGAGTATAGGAAAGTCTCTGTCCATTCACCACCAGGTGGCACCCCGAAGGGTTCTGGAGACAGCTGGCGGTCCTCCGCCTGGTCAGAGGGGTGTAGAGACTCACGGGTAACCTCTGCTTCAGAGTACACTAGGTCGGACTCACTGGACGGAGCAAGCGAGGTATCAGATCCAGGATATAGGAAAGTCTCTGTCCATTCACCACCAGGTGGCACCCCGAAGGATTCTGAACACAACTGGAGGTCCTCCGCCTGGTCGGAGGGGTGTAGAGACTCAGGAGTAACCTCTGCTTCGGAGTACACTAAGTTGGACTCACTGGACGAAGCGAGCGAGGTATCAGGTACAGAGTATAGGAAAGTCTCTGTCCTTTCGCTACCAGGTAGCACCCCGAAGGGTTCAGGAGACAACTGGAGATCCTCCGCCTGGTCGGAGGGGTGTAGAGACTCGGAGGTAACTACCACTTTGGGGTACCCATTGTCAGGCTCACAGGACGAAGCGGACAAAGTATTGAGTACCGGGTGTAGAGAAGTCTCTCTCCATTTGTCATCGAGTGGTATCCTGGAGGGTTCAGGAGGCAACAGGGGATCCTCCGCCAGGTAGTAGAGGTGCACAGACTCTGAGGTAACCACAGCTTTGGAGCATCCTTGGACATGCACACCGGTTAAAGAGAAAGAAGCATCTGATGCCGGGTGCAGGAAGTTCTCCTGTGTGGAGTCTGGATGGGCAGAAGTCTCTTCGGCCAGGAGAACTGGTGCACTACCCACGCACATTACCCATTGGGGTTTCTCCGGGATACAGGGAGATGAAGCTTCAGTAGGGACTTCAAGGTTGGGGTCAGGAGGTCTCAGGGAGGACAGACCCTGGCGTGACGGCTTGCCTCTAAGTCTAGCACGTCTGGGCTGCCTCTTGAGGTTGAGAGAAGTATTCCGGAAAGCGTAGTCACCCTGTGAGGATTCTGGGTGGGCAGTAGTCTCATTGGGCTGGAGGACTATTGCGCTACCCACACACATTACCCGTCGGGGCTGCTCCGGGATATTGGGAAGTGAAGCTTCAGCAGGGGCTTCAGAGTTAGGGTCCTCGAAGACCATACGAAAGGCCACCAGGAAGGCCTGCAGGTCAAGGATGACAGGATCCCATGCTTCCCATAGGGGGGTGACCCATTTCAAGGCATCACCCGCTAGGTAGTCAATCATAAAGGCCACTTTAGCCCAATCGGAAGGAAAATAGAGAGGGTAGGCCTTAAAGTGTAGCATGCATTGCTCCACAAATGCACGACACTGTCTTGGATCCCCATAGTAACGTGGCGGATCCGCAGGAACGAGGGCTGATAGATCCATCTGGACGGGTGCGTAACTCGCCTGGAACTCAGCTAAAGGGGGAAAAAAATTTATTTATTTTATTTTAATGCATGTATTCGCTGGAAAAACTTCTCAAAGAGCGAAGGCCGTGGGGCTCAACGGGAACCATGGCCTGAGCATGCTGTTATGCACACGCCCGGGCTAAGCGGCGTGTGCGTGGGATTGGTAGTGATTCCACTGGACCGTGCCGGAGAGTGAATGCCTGGAGGGGCGTGACTAAGTATTCACCCGATCCGACCAGGGTCGCACGACGGCATACGACGCCAGTGCACCAAGGAGGAACCGAGCAGAGGGACCAGGTGCTACTCCAGGACAGACCCCGGACACGGCTGTTGACCCACACAGGGGAATACAGGAACAGGCTGGTAGGCTGGCACACAGACTGGTATGCAGGCAGGCGGGTATGCAGGCAGGGGGGTAAAGGCAAGCACAGCTAGAGTGCAGACAGGGAGGCACTAGCAGGTAGGAACACAGGCGGGATAGGACCCAGTACACACCGGGACTCAGGAACAATACAGGCAGAGGGTTACAGGCAAGCACAGCTAGAGTGCCGACAAGGCTGAGCAGGGAGGACAGGGCTCTGTTCACACGGAACAGACAGGAAGGGAAAGACAGAGCCAGATACTCACACAGTACTTGCAGAGACAATAAGCAGGAGTTAGGTACGAGTTCAGACTCTGCAGAAAAAGGAAGGGAACGGACATAGAGGCAAAACAGGTAAAGGACAGGAGAGAGTTCAGACTGGAACTGAGTGTACGGAGGAGACCGACACTGCAGAGGGATACAGGAGCGGGTCTGGGAATACGGCCCCCAGAGAGGCGGAACGAACAGGCAAGGAGCGTGTTCAGACAGGACAGACCAGACGCAGGAGCGGGTCTAGGAAATCGGCCACTAGAAGGCGGAACGAACAGGCAAGGAGCGTGTTCAGACAGGACAGACCAGACACAGGAGCGGGTCTAGGAAATCGGCCACTAGAAGGCGAGAGGAACAGGCTAGGAGCGTGTTCAGACAGGACAGACAAGAGAACACAGAAAGGAGTCAGTTCAGACACGGGAGCTGAAACCGCAAAGCAGGAGACATACAGGACTCAGTTCAGACACGGGAGCTGATACCGCAAAGCAGGAGACATACAGGACTCAGTTCAGACACGGGAGCTGATACCGCAAAGCAGGAGACATACAGGACTCAGTTCAGACACGGGAACTGATACAAAAAGCAGGAGACAAGAGACGGGACCTGGCACCTTCAGAGTGCAAGCACACACTGAAGGAAACACTATGCTCAGGCAGGGATAGAAGGGAGCTGCTGAGCTATATACCAAGTGACAGACAGCAATAGGCTGAGGACGCACAAGGGGTGTGACCCACAGCAGGTACAAAAGGCAGGAAGTGATCGGGCGCCGCCCTTAAGCAGCAGAAACAGACACAAACAGACAGCATGGAGGGAAGCCAGAGAGACATTCTGGACAGGAGATCAAGTGCGCCCTCTTGCACAGTGGGAGATGGACCACCATGCAAGGACGCCGCCAGGTATGTTACAGTGATCCATTGAAAAACAAACTGAAATAATTTTGAGGGGGGAAATAAAAATAAAAAAACTAAAAGTAAATGGTTGCATAAGTGTTAACACCCTCTTATAATTGGGGATGTGGTTGTGTTCAGAATGTACCAATCATATGAAAAATCATGTTAAATAGTAGTCAGTACACAGCTGTCATCATTTACAGTGATTCTTATTAACCCCATATAACAATAAGCTGTTCAATAACAATTTTCATGATGTTTTATTAGTTCCATTTTACAACAAAAGTCATGATTCATAAACAGCTACAACACAGCAAAAGGATCTCATTGTTGAAAGTTATCAGTGAGGAAAAAGGTACAAACAAATTACAAGGCATTAGATATACCATGTGAAAATGACCATCAAGAAGTGGCTTAAAGGGAATCTGTCACCACATTTGACCTATCTAAAATATTAAAATGGGCATACAGGTTATAGACTGCTGAAAAAAGTGATACATGTATGCCTCATATCAGATGCCTTGTTGTTAATAAATCATCTTTTATCACTTTATGAAAATGACCTCTTCCAGGCTCTGGGCAGGACACTGCCTGGAAGATAACTCTGCCTCCAGAGCTTATTTTATATAATAGGGGGAGTTACCAGTGTGAGACAAGAAACTAACGCAGGAAGGAAGAAATGAAAGTCTGCGTTTTGCAAACCCAATTTTTGCAGCTTTTGAGCTCTGCTGTATTGTAACAATATAACAGTCCTATCTATCTGTGAGATGGAAGCTGAGAGGAACCTGCAGATGTGTCAGGTATAATTACACACAGCTCTGCAGTGAGATCAGGAGAGCAGAGAGCGGCCATTACACATCACACTGCTAACTCCTCCTTCATGTATAATAATCTCTGGAGCCAGAGTTATCTTCCAGGCAGCGTCCTCCCCACAGCCTGGAAGAGGTCATTTATATCAAGTGATGAAAGACGATTTCTCAACAAGGCATCTGATATGAGGTATACAAGGATCACTCTCCTCAGCAGTCTATAACCTGTATGCCCATATTAATAGTTTAGATAGGTCAAATGTGATGACAGATTCTCTTTAAGGAGTACCTGTCATGTCAAAAAAACTATTATTCTGCAGATAGGGGGTTAATCTGCAGGTTAATAGTGTTCTGAGTTCGTGCAGCCGCTGCACTGAAAGCCCGGCTGCCAGGAGGAAATTAATTTTATTCCCCTCAGAAGCATCCGGCTTTCAGTCAAAGAGGCGCAGTCATTGCTGCTTCAGTCAACGCTCAGTACATAGTGAGTGGCGGCTGTAAGGACACCCGGCACTAACTGACAGCCAGTTTAGTGGTGCATCAGTAGAAAGCCAGCTGTCAGTCAGTGCTGGGGAATTATTACAGCCACCGCTCACTATGTACTGAGCGGTGACTGAAGCCGTGCCGGCCACACCTCTGTGGCTGAAAACAAGAGACTGCTGGGAGGAATAAAGTTAATTTTCTGGTAGCCGGAAATCCAGTGTGGCAGCCACACAGCTTTAGAATGCTATTAGCCTACAGATTAACCACATATCTGCAGATTATTAGCATTTCTTTTACATCACAGGTCCCCATTAAATTTGGTACAACAGTGGCATTACCTAGAACAGGACATACCTGAAAAAATGGTCAAGAAAATTGTTCCAGGAGGCTGCTAAGAGGCTTATAGCAACATTAAAGGAGCTGCAGAAATTTCTGGCAATCATTGATTGTGTACTACAAGTGACAACACTTATATTGTTCATATGTCTGGCCTGTGGGGTAGGAAAGCAGAATAAACACCAAACCCAGCTATGTTTTGGCAAAACCTACATCAAGAATGCCAAAAGAATGTGGGAAAACATGTTATGGTCTGATGAGACCAAGGCTTTTTGGCCATAATTCCATAAGGCATGTTTGGTGCAAAGCGTACACTGTGCATCACTAAAAGAACACCATAACCACAGTGGTGGAGGCAGCATTATGCTTTGGGGTTGTTTTTCAACAGCTGGAAAAAAAAACACAACATTTTACCTGGGGTGTAGGAACATTTTACATCCACTGTACTTGCAAATCAACAAAAGAATGGTTTCACCAGAAGAAAATTAAAGCTTTGGAGTAGCCCAGCCAGAGCCCAGACCTGATTAAAAATAAAAATCTGTGGGTGACCTGAAGAGGGCGCTGTACATTGTGATTGTAATGAAGGAGAATGTTACCCAAGGATACAACACCCTTTATCACAGTGTGCAGAATTATTAGGCAGCTTGTTTTCCTCAGGCAAAATGGGCCAAAAATTAGATTTAACTGATCCTAAAAGGTCAAAAATTGTTACAAGTCTTACAAAGGGATGCAGAACTCTTGAAATTGCTAAAATATTGGGGTGTAAACACAGAACCATCAAAAGTTTAGTTGCAAATAATCAACAGAGTCACAAAAATGTGTTGAAAAATAAAGACGCACATTTACTGCCAAATATTTGAGAAGAATGAATCATGAAGCGACCAGGGACCCATTATTCTCCATTATTATACATTTTGGGGTGGAAAATAGAAAAATATTTTTTATTAGATGGGGGTCCATCTTATAGTTTGAATAGGTACGGTTTCTAACCTGGAGGGCAGTGGAGCGAGGTTCACAGGAGGCAGGGTCCCTCAGGAAGTCGGCGGCTGCAGCTGAAGAGGTCAGATGCTGTAGAGCCTGTGCCGGGGCCTGTGCCTGGCTGAGGCCCCTACCCTAGCCGGTTCCTGTGCGGGGGGCCTCTGGCTGGGACTGGGGCCGAGGCCTCTGGCGGGGGCTGGTGCCGGGGCTTCTGGCTGGGGCTGGGGACGAGGCCTCTGCCTGGGGCTGAGGCCGTGGCCTCTGGCTGTGGCTGGTGCCGGGGCTTCTGGCTGGGGCTGGTGCTGGGGCTCGGGCCGAGGCTTCTGGCTGGGGCTGGGGTTGAGGCCGGGGCCTCTGGCTGGGGTTGAGGCCGGGGCCTCTGGCTGGGGTTGAGGCCGGGGACTCGTGCTGGGGATTCTGACTGGGGCCATGGCCTCTGGCTGGGGCCGGGGCCTCTGGCTGGGGCTGAGGCTGGGGTCTCGGGCTGGGGCTGGGACCTCTGACTGAGGTCTATACCGGGCTGCGGTTGGTGCTGGGCTGTGAGCGGCGAAGCAGTGCGGCCTGCGCAGGTTTCCGGTGTGCGGCAATCTTACTAGAGCTGTGATCTACAGGAAAATGGCCGCCGGAGATATCGGTCCGCGCATGCGCCGGCTCGGGGGGCAATTTTCCTGTAGTTCACAGCTCTAGGAAGATGACTGCGCACACCGGAAACCTGCACAGGCCGCACGCCGCTCACAGCCCGACACCGGCCCCAGCCCCAGTACAGGCCAGGCACAGGTGCCGACCCCAGCCGCACACCTCTGCTGACGCCGCCGCCGCTACCCCCACCGCGTTCCTGGAGGACTACACCGCAGGTAAAATTTGGACTATAAGACGCACCCCTCATTTTCTTCCCAAATATTGGGGGAAAAAAAGTGTGTCTTATGGTACGAAAAAAACGGTAATAATAAAATTAATCATCAAAAATACAAATTGTATAATAATTGTGCTGACATATTCCAGAACTACAATCTTCCTGGAGGCCCAGAAATACAAGGTGTTCAATGCTCAGAGACATGGCCAAGGTAAGGAAGGATGAAACCCGAACACCACTGAACAAGACACAGAAGTACAAGGTGTTCAGTGCTCAGAGATATGGCTGAGGTAAGGGAGTCTGGAACCTGACCACCACTAAAGAAAACAGAGAAGTTGAAATGTCAAGACTGGGCCAAGAATTATCTGAAGACAGAGAAAGGTTTATGGACTGATGAGATGAGAGTGACTCTTAACAAACCAGATTGATGGGCCCATGGCTGGATCAGTGTTGGGCACAGACCTCGACTTTCACTCAGATGCCAGAAAGGGGGTAGGGTCCTGCTATGGGCTGCTAATATTAAATATGAGTTAGTTGGACCTTTTTGGGTTCAAGATGGACTCAAAATCAACTCCCAAACCTCCCAGTACCTGCCTGCCTGCCTGTCTGTATACCAGCCGTGCCTGCCAGTACTCACCCGCCTATCTGCATTCCCGTTGGACCTACCGCACCTGCCGATGCTTATCTACACACCAGCCAAACCTGCCCGTTTCTGCATAACCCGGTGTGGGTCAATATCTGTGTGACCGAGGTCTGCCCTGGAGTAGCACCTGGGCCACCTCCCTAGTCCATCCTCGGACCGCGGAGTCGATTAAGCCGCCATGCGTCCGGGGTTGGATCTGGCGAGGTCCCTAGTCACACCCATCCAGGCACTCCTCGGTTTGTGGCCCAGTGGGACCACAAACCACGGTCACGCCAGAAGATCCAGGTGTGAGCGTAACAAAGGGCGACTATGTTGGCAACTGAGATATATTTTTTTGAAATGTCAGAAATGTGTTTTTGTATATTTTAAGTAGTTTGGTTATTATTCTCACATTACCAGATGAAAATAAACAATTGAAATTGGAAATTTTAAGTTTTTCATTTATTTGCATAATAATTCTGCTCTAATTGTTGTCCAATACACATAGATCTTCTAAGAAAGATGAAACCTCACTTTTACTTTCTTAAATATTTGGGTTTCAGGGTTATTAAACTTTTGGATTGATAGACAGCAATGTAATAATTATAAAATGAATCATCAAAACTACAACTTGCATAATAATTGTGCAGACAGTGTATATCTCTCCCTATCTCTCTCAGGGTGCCTAGGAGTCCCATTTCCCTCTTCCCCTTTCCAGACACCTCTGTTTTCCTTTCAGAATATCATTTCACATTTTTCACATATACAAAGATACCTGCCCTGTGTAACTGCTTACACTCAGGCAGCTTTAGTTCAGGGTTCTATATGGAGGCACGCAGCCGCTGCTTTTCCTTCCTGCTGCTGCTGACAATGTGATAGTGTGCAATAAGCTCACTGATTGGTGGAGCAGTCCTGCTTGCTGACTGTTGCTCTGCCTATCAGCGCCGTGCACACTTACCCGAGATTAGGAAGGGGATGAGGAGCCCACTAACTGCTGTGACTGTTTGGTCCCCCCTCTTTACCTATCCTATAAAGCCTGAGTTGGACAGAAAGTTGAGAAGGGTGTTTAACATAACAATATGTTATTTCTATTAGCTGTGACTGACGCCGTCCTGCCACCTGCCGCCCTGGGCACGGGACCTTCAGTGCCTTGTAGCAAATACAACCCTACACCAGAATGGTGCTGAAACGAAATGCAATGTGTCCTGCATACATCAAAGCCTCATACAGCTATGTCACTTAAAAAATAATAAAGATATGGCTGCTAAAAAGCAGAAAGGGAAAAACATGGCCAGTAATTAAAGCCCTTCCAGCAGGGTTGTAACTATAGTTGATGGAAGAGTCACAGTCACATCTGGGCTCTTGAGTCTAAAGGGGCCCAAAGATAACTTTGTCCCACATGAAAAGATCAATACTATTAATGAGCTGTGATAGATGGGGTCTTTGTTGGAGATTTTAGACACACAAGCCTTAAGCTACGCCCCAGCCTTCCAGGTCTGGTCATTAAGTGGTTAATAGTTGTGAGCAAACCTTTGAAAGTAACATTTTCCCTTTAAATAAACTAAGTCTAGTGATCAATAATGTGAGAGTTTTACTTTACAAAGGAAAATGTGGAGCAAATTGTACCAAAAGTATCACTGCATAAAATATTGTCCGCGCCATCTGATACCGATTTAGGGAGTGTTCACCATATCTGATGCATTTATTTAGAGTTGTCATTTACAGTATGTCACTTCAAAACTTTTCATAAACCCGTTTCTCCTGTCTTTTCTACAGCACACATTTCTAGAACATTATTACTCCACTTTCCTGGCACTTTTTGTTGATAAAAGTCCCCAATGTACTTCTTAATTATCGGAATGAAAAATAAAATTCATTATAATATTTGTTAAAGAAAAGATTATAATACATATAAGATTATGCCATATATATGGATGGCACATAAGGTTAAGTTCTATTGGTCAGTTAGTGATCACATGACCAGTGCAGCCCGTGCGGCCAAGGAAGTTCTATGTGAGCGACAGTTGGCAGTTGGCGAGTGACTGGAGATGGTGGAGAACTCTGCTAGCCCCAAACAAAGCGCTAAAATGGATTGTGAGGATGAAGAGGAGATTGTAGTGAAGAGGAGAAGAGGACAGAAAAGATGTCTAATTTCTGACTCATCGGCTGATGAGCAGAATATGATGGAGGACGAAGAAGAAATAATTGTGAGGAGGAGAAGAGGGAAGAAGCTAAGATCAATTTCTGACTCATCGGCTGATGAGCAGAATATGATGGAGTACAAAGATGAAGTTGTGAGGAGAAGAAGAGGGAAGAAGCTAAGATCAATTTCTGACTCATCGGCTGATGAGCAGAATGTGATAGAGGAAAAAGAGGTTACCTTCAAGAGGAAAGGACCAAAGAGACGACGTGCCATCCACACCTCATCTGATGAAGAAAAGATGCCAAAGAACAAGAGCAAGAAGAGGAAAAAGAGACAGACAACATCCAGCTCCTCTATGAAGATGTCTTCCAACCAAAACATCATTCAAGCAGATGAAGATGTGCCAATGGTGAAAAAATGTGCCAAGAAGAGAAAACTCATCCTGGTTTCTTCAAAAGATGCAAAGAAGCCGCTGATCAAGAAAGAAGATGACATCCAGACGCAAGAAGACCGTCTGGATGTCCCAAAAGACTCAGGTAGATATATAAATACACACACTAACATAGGAGTCATAGTCACATCCCCTACACAAGCATTTTATATGAAGTCTCTTCTATTGTACTGAGATTTGGGACAACACAAGTGACATTATTACAAATATACATTTATTGCATGGCAGGGGGATGGGAGCATGGCATGTGCCCTGGGTGCTGAGTTCCCTGTTGGTGGTCACAAGCTCTATAGCGACAGTTAGTTAGTTGTTAGTGAATGGAATCTATGATATCTAAGCTACTGTAATGCCCTTCACATAGGGAAAGTGACATAGCTAATCAGAAGAACTATGCTACATTTCCAATTGCTAATATCATTATTGCAAAAAAAGAACCACTCACCGGTCCTATTAAAATCCAACGTTTTTATACAAGACATCATATAAAAATTGGCTGCAGGAGAGAGTGAAGCACATGGGATGGACAACGGCTGTTTCCAGAACTCGTTGAAGCACAGAAAGGCTCGAAATGTCTGTCGTCCATCCCATGTGCTTCACTCTCCCCTGCAGCCAGTTTAATACAAAGTATTGAATAAAAATGTAGGATTTTAATAGGACTGGGGAGTGCCACTATGTTTTTCTTTTTTTGAAATGTTCATGGACTTTATCAGGTGTGCACCCGGTATCTCTAGGTGTGATTGCTCTGTCTAATTACAATTGTGTAAGGAAACACACAGGTTTTGGTGCTGGCTTTAACTTTCTGTGTTCATGTTAATATTATTATTATTGCACCTACTACATATTGGGATAGGATCTTGGAGATGGGAATACCCCTTTAAGTTATTACTGGATACAAACTAGTAATTAACGGTAACCTGGTCAGGTCATTTTACTGTAAAAACAAAGCCTTGGCAACAACAGCAAAATTAAAATTTTTTAACCATTTTATCTTAAATAAAAAAAATGTTCTGCTTTTTAGTCCATTATATGGCAAACTGAATGGTGCAATTTAAAGCTATAACTTGTCTCGTAAAAAAATAAGGCCTAATATGGCTATCAATGAAAAAATAAAAACATTATGGCTCTTGAACTATAGGGAAACAAACTTGGCTGCAGTGATAAAGTGTCCATCCCACACTGCTGTCCTCAATGGTGAGAGACCTGTCAATCACCTGGAGCGGTACTGGGAGAAGCCGACCGGGTGGCAGCACTGGACTGGTCACGTCACATCCTATGATCCCAGCAGCGTCTTCAAACTGTATGTTCTCTGAAATACTGGAGTGACTCGCCCCCTGGGCCGAGGGGGAACCCGGAACCGGGCTTCTGGGGGTTGTAGAATCCGTGGCGGTGACCCGGTCCGTGCCCAGGGTGGTCAAATCAGTGGCAGTCTTTTTAGTGTGATAAGGTCCGACTACGCCACCCGTGGATTGCGGTCAATGGGGACCGCCACTGCAAGGCAGACCGCTGAGGCCGGTGTTATGTGTGCAGCTAAGAATGGGATGACTCCCCACGGGAGGAGTACAGCCTCAGGGCAGTTAGCGTGGATGATGGGAGTGATGGTGGAGATAGTCCCAATACCAATAGTGCCGGAGGAGCAAGAAGTCACAGACAATGCGTTGCAATCCAATGTCCTTTACTCACAGTTTGTATTCTCCAGGTCACTCTCGCGAAGCAGTGACCACCCAAGCCGTGCTGCGTCCACCAGGCAAGGGACTCGGTCAACTCCCAGGTCTTTCTGGAGTATGTCTCAAAGCTCCCTTCCGTCCTTTCTCTGACTCGTGCCCCACGAGTGACCAAGCTTATGTCCAGCTCCCGCGGGCCTTCTCTTGGGAGGGCTACGTGCCCACGTCCCTGACCCTATATGGTATGCCTTCCTAGCAAGGTGTAACGAGGGGTCGCACCAAGGGCTGGTCACGACCTCCGATTCTTGGCTGAAGATGATTCGCTTCCACCAATTTTGGATCCGGTACCCTGTTCTGCCAACCAGTCACCCGCAATCTCTTGGGTCCTTAGGGTTCTCTCTTCCTTCTCGTTCCTGAGCTTTTCTGTTTCACTTGTTACTTCTGTTCTGGTCTTGTTCCCTTTTCCTTTCCACTGTTCCTTCTCCTCTCTCTCTCTCTGGCCCCGGCCTCTGTGCTAGGCCTGCCCAGGGAGCAGAGCCCATGCAGCAGCCCTGCTCCCTGCCTTCTCCACTTCTCCTCACAGACTGAACTTCTTCTTCTTTCTCTTTCAGTGCTGGCTGGGCCTCACAGGCTAGGCCCGCCTCCGGAGCAGAGCTCCACAGAGGCCCTGCTCTGTCACTTCCTCTCTCAGACTGAACACTGTTCTAAGATGGTGCCCTCCTTATATACCTCCCTCTCTGTGTATGAGCCCAGGTGACCAGCAACCAATGGGCTCCTTCCTATGCTCAGGACCCAACCCCTATCTGCTCCTACAGCACTGGGTATTCCACCCCCCTCCCCACTCCAGCCAGGGACAGATGCTGTCGTGCCTGCACTTCTGTCTAGTGGGAGCACCGTTGAGCTGTCCCTCGGAAATGGGGTGTGTGTCTTGTATGCAACCTACTGAGCCTTGATCCATACTCCATCCTTACCCGGGAGTGGGATATCACACCTCTGGATGAGGTGCAATACCTCTGTAGCGACCAAGTCCTCGGGGCGCTACAGGAGCATTTCAGAGGAAAATATTCCAGGCTGCAATTGTGCAGCCGGCTCTGATTCCCGCTGCCCGCAGTTTGGGCACAATGGATCACATGACACGTTCCCTTTAACACCTTACTGCTGCGGTCAGTGTTTCTTCCCCATAGTTTAAGAGCCATAACCTTTTAGTTTTTTCATTGCCATAGCCGTATTAGGGCTTGTTTTATTTACAAGACGAGTTATAGCTTTGAATTGCGCCTTTAAATTAACCATATAATGTGCTGCAAGCAGGAAAAACAACCACTGTTGTTGCTGAGGTTTTGCTTTTACAGTACAATGAGCTGGTGACTTAATTCTACGGTCACTACAATTACACTGATACCAAATTTATATGGACTTTTTTTATTTTCGTGTCACCTGTTTGCTGATATGCTTTGCACTTGGTACTTCAATGCAACGTACCATTTATTTTCAGATCGATTTGAATTTAATTTTATACCCATTACGTTGAGCTTCACATTTTCACATTACACTCAATTGTTCTTTACACACAATATGGCACATGAACTGATATTTTTTAATGGATTGAAATATAATATTATTCATATTGTCTATTACGTCCCATACTTATTTAGTATACCACACTTTTTTTTTTTCTTTTTTTTTTTCACCATTCACCCCACTTCATTTATGTCTACATTATTTCACACCATTCATCACACAACATCCATTTGATATTTTGTCAATAATGGTTCTTTGGCATTTTTCAATCCCAAAGTACATTACCTTATGCTCACGATATTTCATGAATTATTACCCTATTCACAATGTTTCACATATAATATTTTATGCACACAATTTTGCGCTGTCACATTCACATGTATTAGCATATCAAGTTGGATTTATTTACCTTATCATCCGTTGTCTGCTATATACTTTATTTTATATTTTCAATATTTTCATGCAATTTTCTAGTGTATATATATGAACTAGCATATCAGGTTGAATTTTTGTATTATAGTATCGATTATTATTTATTTACGTATTTATATTTTCTTGTATTTTAATGCAACTTTCTAGTATATAACATTTTTAATATGATATACAATTTACATGTGTAGTTGGGAATTCATATTTGACAACTCAATACATTTGAAGTACCCTTTATATGCAGCATAACATACACTTATTTTGCCAACATGCCAGTCAAACTTTTTCATCCATTGCCCGCTGGTCAGACAAGTGCGCTCGTGTATGATTGATGAACTTCCAAGTTCTTCCTTACGTGGACATGATGACCGCTGGCGCTTATGTTGCCAAGCAACTCAGCTCTTGCGTGTCACGGACCATGAACGGAAGTCCTCCTTCACAGGAAGTCATCATCGGACACGTGCGCCATGTACCATCTGACTTCCGGTTGGCGGCCACGGAACGCACAGCTGTATGCACTTTTTCCATGATTATCATCCCTATACATACCTCACATTATACACCACACACTGCGCTCCCTGAAGAAGGTAGACGAAACGCGCGTCAGAGCGGAGGGTCGTCCTGCACATTCATTTTCATCTCACCAGGTAATGAACATTATGGTTCAATATGCTCAACATACAGTTTTGATTTACTCCATTTCTTAAGTGTAGTTTAAAGATACCAATTCTGTTACATAGGATTGCTTCGCAACTATTAAACTTTGAGTTCGGTATATTGTAGCCATTTTAGATGTATATCTCTGCACATCACAACACTGGTGATTCATATTCATGGAAATATATCATTGAATGCTATTTGGTGACGATACCAACTTTATGAAGTTTACTGGTGTATTCTTTTAGCCACACTTTTTTAGTGAACTTTATTCAATAAAAGTTAAATTTTATGATCTTATACACTCAGTCTCTTGTTCTTTGGACTAGTATCCAATATACAAGTCGTTGTTATACTTTTTTTATTTTATTGCTTTTAAAGTGAACCTCTCACATCCCAAAATGCTATTAACCGGCTGAAATGGGGTTAATCTGCGGGTTAATAACTTTCTAAAGCCATGCGACTGCCGTACTGAGAGCCTCGGCTACCAGAAGGAAGGGAAGATTATTCCTCTTGGCAGCCTCCGGTTTTCAGTCATAGAGGCGGCTGATGTGGCTTTAGTTACTGCTTAGTACACAATGAATGACGGCTGCAACCACTCCCCGGTACTGACTGACAGCCAGCTCTGTACTGATGCACTGCTGAGCCGGCTGTCAGTCAGTGCTGTGGCGTGGTTACTGCCGCAGGTCACTATGTACTGCGTGGTGACTGAAGCCGCCCCAGCCGCGCCTCTATGACTGAAAGCCGGAGACTGACAGCAGGAATACAATTAATTCACCCCCGGTAGCCAGATTTCAGAGCAGCGGCTGCACTGCTTCAGAGCGCTATTACCCGGCAGATTAACCCCATATCTGCAGTTAAATAGTGCTTTAGGATGTGACAGGTTCCCTTTAAAACATTAAAAACTTTTTTTTATTTAGTTTGTGCTATTATTATTATGTAAGATCCATAACTTGTTTCTTGCTGAGCTTTAGTTTTTATTGGTACCACTTTAGGGATACAAACATCATTTGTTACATTTTTGGGGGGATGTGGGTGTGACGCCTCATTCTCGAAAGAGCCCTTTAGTTTACCCTGGGTGATGGGGGACTCGGAGTCGGGTCCTGTGATGAAGAGATGGGGTGCAGCCGTGGCCCGGACCCGACCCGTGCTCAGGGCCGTCACATTAAAAAAAGGATGTTGTGGGCTCGTCCGGGTTGAGTGGCTGATTTAACGACTACGCCACCTGTGGCACCTGGTGAAGGCCACCACCGCCGCCGCAGTCCGCTGAGGCATGGTGTTATGGCGGCTAGAGTTCTTACTACTCCCCACAGGCGGAGCAAGGCCTCAGGGCAGAGGGACAGGACGGAGGGGGTAGTAGTAGAGGAGTACGGGCGCCGCGTCGTGCGGTGTAGCGCAGAATAAACAGTCCGGAGGCCATAGGAGTGAACTTCCAAGGCTTTACTCAGTTTAGAGATGGCAGTAGGAAGGCGACTCCCTGCTCCTCGCGGAGTCCTGCGGTCACCAGGGACGGGGGTCCGACAACCTCCGAGTAAGTCCAGCGTTCAATCGGGACCCTACACCAGAGTGTTCCTGAACTACAGACTGAATCCTTTCCTGTCCGTGTGTGTGCGAACAGGCCGGGTCTCCCTCTGAGCTCCTCTCAGAACAAGGACACGGGTGGCAGCTCCGCTCCGTCCGATACCCGGTGGGATCCTCTGGGCCTACCGGGCTTTCCCGTCCAGGACGTAGAGTAGCAAGGTCGGGTGTCGGGGGCCGGTACCCCTTTCGCAGCCGGAGTCCCTCTGAATATATCAGCATGGCTAGGACAGGTGGCGTACACCGCTCCGTCTGCATCCTGCCTGGGATCCATTTGCTGTGGAGCCACACTCTTAAGCTCCGGGCCTTCTTGATCCTGGTCCTTGGCCCGGTTGAGACATTCCTTGTCTGCAACCTACCTCTCGTCCCAAGGCTAAGGTACGAGGGCTGTGTCCCTTGCCGGTGCAGACCCACACAGGATCTGCGCTCCGGGAGGGAGGTCACATTATACACAGTATTTGACAGTACAGAGAACAGCCGAAGACTAGCCAAAGCTAGACAAAGGACTAGCAAAAGGACTAAAGGACCAAGATCAAAGATGGCTTTTTATTAAATATGAAATTTAAAGTGTAACTAACTTGTAAGTCCTCCACCCTCACCCACTAACTGGTTCCCCTAACTCTTGGTTCCCCAGTCTCCCTGTAACCAGGGGAGCAGCACCTAGTGCATACTAGCTCCCTCTGGTGGAGAAATGTGGTGCTGGATGCAAAAGGTTGGGTCGCGACTATCACGCTGTCCTTACCTCAGAGGAGGAACACCACATTCCATTAGAGAAGTGCAGTATCCCTGTGGCGGTCGAAACCTCAGGTGCACCACATTCCCCCCTGGTAAAACACAGCACGTCCGCGGGCTGCAAAAGAAGTAACACCCAGGAACTTTCTTTTTAATATAAACATAACCATCTTCCCTTTATGGGAGGCACATATTCTTGAACATTGCATAACAGGGTATACAGTATAAAAGTACAAAAGTATAAAATTACAAAAGTGCTAGCATTTTTCCAGAGACATTTGTGCAAACAGACGGGTTAAGGTGCAAACCCTCAACGTGGGCCCTGGGGTGGCTGCAGGGCATGAAGATCCCGGGTTGGACCTCCCACAGAGCCACCCTGACAGGTTTTCTTCTGAGGTCTTGAGGTAGAAATATATACGCGGTTTTTGTATAAAACCAATATGGAGCACCTAAAGATTTGCAAACTATTTACAAAGAAAAGAGTCTGTCTGCGAGAAGTCCGCAGGGACACATGTCTCTAGAAATCCAGGTAGGAAATAAGCAAAAATAGAAAACGTCAACACATTAAACTTGTAAACGAAAACTGTAACAGCCGGGGGCTGCTTTAAACCTCGGGCTCTCTCCTTGGAAAGGGCTCATTCCTCCCGACGGAGGCTAACCGGTCCCCTGAGGCTGAGCACGGGGTGGCGTCGCTCCCGGACACTTTGCGTACGTCCAGGGCGTACCACCCTCGCACCCCCTGGTGGCGAGAGAAAGTCACTGTATCGCCCGGGAAGAGGTTCCGGCCAGGGTGTCCCTTCTTTAGGCGCGGCTCGACTTCCCGCCGGCTGACGAAGACATCGTCCTGGTACTGGAGACATTGGATGAACCCCCACCCCGCCTCATGGTGAAAACAGACGACTTGGCCTTCCACTCGGGGACTGGGACGGGTGGCCTCCCCCTGCCGAGCCCGGGATTTCGCAGCTTTGGCCCGTATCTCGAGGCGCTCGCAGCGCTGCTCCCGTTGACGCTGCTCCCGAGCGAGCTGGAAGATCTGGTCGCTGCACCACTGGCTCCTCCTCCGCGCTTCAGCCCGGGTCTCCCGTGGGAAGCCCATTAGGTCGCCCCCCTGGTTTTCCCAGGCCCACTCCTCAGCCTCGGGCCAGGTTACTGCTAGTGCAGGTAGCGGGGTCAAAACAGGTTGCTGCGGGTCCCCTGAAGGCGCAGACAAGTCCAGGTTGGAGCCGGTATATTCCTCCACAGTTTCAGGCACCTCCGAGTCAGGGTTTGGGTGGCATCGCAGGTCCCCACTCATTGCTGCCGATTGCAGCTCCGGAGCCAAAGCCTGCTCCCAGGTGACCGCGTGGGGAATTAGGTACTCCGTCATGAGGTCCAGTATAGTCACGGTAGGCTCTGCAGCCGGGGCAGGGATTGCACACTCACCCGCTGCTGGGCCGCCCTCGACCTCTGTCACCGCGTCGTCTTGTCCTGGGACCTCAACTCCTTGGTGGCGGTCCCGGACACGCAGCAGCATCTCCTCCTGCCACGCAGCCGTCGCCGCCTCCTGGGTCTCTCTCTGCCTTCTCAAGAGTCCCGAAGCTTCCTGCCGGAGAAATTCAAAATCTCCCGAGGTTAAAACGCTGCCGCCTTTCTCTCTGCCGGGTGAAGGGCCTGAACCGGGTTCAATAGGTGCGTGGATTTGCTCCCCAGAGGCGTCCATCTCTGCCTCTGACGAATGCCAAGCTCCGACTGCAATGGCCGCACCTTGTTGCTTTTCTTCTTCCTCCTCTTTCGGGGCGGATCCTGGGCGGAATGCTGACAGGTCCGCCTTCGTTCAGCCCATTCCATTTGACGGGCATTACCCCGCGGACAGTCTCTGATGGAAGGGGCAGTTGACATTTTTGGCGCCAAGCGGGAGCCCAGCGCACGATGGGAGGCGTTCAAAGACAGTCTTTTCACAGCATTATGGCGTCTGTTCTTCTTGGGCGGGCGCCATTTTAAGTGTAAAACGACAGTTCAAGGTGTAAGGCACACAGTACCCGGTAGCAATGGGTACTTCTTCCTTTGCTGCGGGCACGCGATCCTGCCGACTACGCCAGGTAGTGACGCCTCATTCTCGAAAGAGCCCTTTAGTTTACCCTGGGTGATGGGGGACTCGGAGTCGGGTCCTGTGATGAAGAGATGGGGTGCAGCCGTGGCCCGGACCCGATCCGTGCTCAGGGCCGTCACATTAAAAAAAGGATGTTGTGGGCTCGTCCGGGTTGAGTGTCTGATTTAACGACTACGCCACCTGTGGCACCTGGTGAAGGCCACCAGCGCCGCCGCAGTCCGCTGAGGCATGGTGTTATGGCGGCTAGAGTTCTTACTATTCCCCACAGGCGGACCAAGGCCTCAGGGCAGAGGGACAGGACGGAGGAGGTAGTAATAGAGGAGTACTTCCAAGGCTTTACTCAGTTTAGAGATGGCAATAGGAAGGCGACTCCCTGCTCCTCGCAGAGTCCTGCGGTCACCAGGGACGGGGGTCCGACAACCTCCGAGTAAGTCCAGCGTTCAATCGGGACCCTACACCAGAGTGTTCCTGAACTACAGACCGAATCCTTTCCTGTCCGTGTGTGTGCGAATAGGCCGGGTCTCCATCTGAGCTCCTCTCAAAACAAGGGCACAGGTGGCAGCTCCGCTCCGTCCGATACCCGGTGGGATCCTCTGGGCCTACCGGGCTTTCTCGTCCAAGACGTAGAGTAGCAAGGTCGGGTGTCGGGGGCCGGTACCCCTTTCGCAGCCGGAGTCCCTCTGAATATATCAGCTTGGCTAGGACAGGTGGCGTACACCGCTCCGTCTGCATCCTGCCTGGGATCCATTTGCTGTGGAGCCACACTTTTAAGCTCCGGGCCTTCTTGATCCTGGTCCTTGGCCGGGTTGAAACATTCCTTGTCTGCAACCTACCTCTCGTCCCAAGGCTAAGGTACGAGGGCTGTGTCCCTTGCCGGTGCAGACCCACACAGGATCTGCGCTCCGGGAGGGAGGTCACATTACACACACAGTATTTGACAGCACAGAGAACAGCCGAAGACTAGCCAAAAGCTAGACAAAGGACTAGCAAAATGACTAAAGGACCAAGATCAAAGATGGCTTTTTATTAAATATGAAATTTAAAGTGTAACTAACTTGTAAGTCCTCCACCCTCACCCACTAACTGGTTCCCCTAACTCTTGGTTCCCCAGTCTCCCTGTAACCAGGGGAGCAGCACCTAGCGCATACTTGCTCCCTCTGGTGGAGAAATGTGGTGTTGGATGCGAAAGGTTGGGTCGCGACTATCACGCTGTCCTTACCTCAGAGGAGGAACACCACACTCCATTAGAGAAGTGCAGCATCCCTGTGGCGGTCGAACCCTCAGGGGTGCCACATGGGATGACTGAAAAACAGCAACCCAGGTGTTTTTTTTTTCTTTTATGGTATTCATCGAATGAGAGAAATAATGTCACATTTGAAGGATCTGACTTTTACAGGCTCAACAGTCATGTGACATACATGTGAATAAGGGGTTAAAGGATTTTCTAGGTTCTGAACTTTAAAGGGGTTCTCCAGGCTTGGGGCTAAAGTCTGCAGTCACTGTATATGATTGCGGCCTTGTGAATCCTCACAGTGCGCACAGTAGCGCTATCAGATTTCTCCTGTGCCGGCGCCAGGAGTGGGTGCAAGTATGTGATTTGCATACTCCCGGCCACATTCCGTCTAGACATGATCGGCTTTTGTCTATTCACTTGTATTGAGCGAGGCCGCGGCCCTCTAGTCGTCACGTGACCGCATGTATACAAATTACACACTTGCAGTCACGTTTCTGCCCACTTCTGGCGCCAATGAATGCTGACAGCGCGCACAATGAACCCTAAGCCCGGACAACCCCTTTAAACAGAACTTGTCATGTGCAAAAATGCTATTTGTCAGCAGATATGGAGTTTATATGCAGGTAAGCAGCATTATAATCCTGACCAGCTGCCTAAATGACAGCACGGCTACCAGGAGGAGCTGACTTTACATTCTCCCAGGAGCGACTCGTCTCAGTCGCTGGGGCGTGCACGGAGCAGTCATCACTGACTATACTGTGGGCGGGAGCTGTAATCACTGCTCTGCATTTTGATTGACAGCTCTCTCTGCAGCGTGTATGTGCCGCGTGTATGCGCATAAAAAGCTGCCAATCAGTCTGCCGGGAAGTGATTACTGCTGCTGCTCACAATACACTGTGTGCAGAATTATT
Source organism: Phyllobates terribilis (assembly GCF_046119375.1). NCBI lineage: Eukaryota > Metazoa > Chordata > Amphibia > Anura > Dendrobatidae > Phyllobates > Phyllobates terribilis. The sequence goes on along the minus strand of NW_027362762.1, from coordinate 162,700,084 downwards.
AGGCAAATTGTATTTTAGAGGATTAATTTTATTATTGATCAACAACTATGTTCTCAATCAACCCAAAAGACTCATAAATATCCAAGCTTAATATTTTTGGAAGTTGGAGCGTTTTTTTTTTAGATTTGGCTATCTTAGGAGGATATCGGTTTGTGCAAGTAACTATTACTGTGCAGAATTATTAGGCAACTTAATAAAAACCAAATATAATCCCATCTCACTTGTTTATTTTCACCAGCTAAACCAATATGAGTGCACAAAATTTAGAAATAAACATTTCTGACATGCAAAAACAAAAAAATTAGTGATGAATATAGCCACCTTTCTTTATGATGACACTCAACAGCCTTCCATCCATAGATTCTGTCAGTTGCTTGATCTGTTTTCGATCAACATTGTGTGCAGCAGCCACCACAGCCTCCCAGACACTGTTCTGAGAGGTGTACTGTTTTCCCTCCCTGTAGATCTCACATTTTATGATGGACCACAGGTTCTCTATGGCAGTGGTCGGCAAACTTTTTTGCACCAGGGATCGGCTTTAAGCAAGACCAGTTTTCAATGGCCCGGTGGGGGTGGGGGCGGGGCTTTGGTCATATGTGGGTGGGGTTATGGAGGGGTGGAGCTTAGTGCATACTTATCATATAATTATAAATTCAATGTGTTCGACCCCAAGGCTGTAGGTCTGGTGGGGGGAGAATCAAAAAACAGGCGCAGATCTAAGTGTAGATGTATATATATATATAGGAACAGAAGAAAAATGAACTGCTCACCTTTAGCAGATCTTGTACCAAGGCTTATCGACCAATTCTGGTCTAATGTGGGTAGCTGGTCCACTGGTATGCAGCTTCTATCTGGATTAAACGGATCTCCCAGCTGGAGTCCGTAAGAATAGGGTTCAGAGTATGTATCCAGCCAATTCAGCGCTCCCAGGGTCACAAGGAATGATTATCCAAAAAAAGGATTTAATTCTTCAGAAGATTTATTCAGGTTGGTAAATAGATAAAACTTATAAATAAAACAACGCGTTTCGGCTATTAAAATTAAAGATATATAGCCTTCCTCAGGTCTAATGTAAGAGAGTCAATAGTGGTGGTTATATAATCACTATAAAAACCTACCTAGTGAAATAATTATCCTAATCACATGTAAATTGGTTTGAGTTGGAACGCCCAAATCCCATTCTATAGAGACTCAGAATGTTTTATCTATTTACCAACCTGAATAAATCTTCTGAAGAATTAAATCCTTTTTTTGGATAATCATTCCTTGTGACCCTGGGAGCGCTCAATTGGCTGGATACATACTCTGAACCCTATCATATAATTATGACATTTATAATGAGAATGTGATTCAACTTACCATAGGTTCAGAATGAGTGGGAGCACCAGGCTTGTTTCCCTGGATCAGTGGGAGCACTGGGCTTGTTTTCCTGCAACAAGACGGTCCCATCTAGGTCCCATCTGATGATGATGACCACTACTGCTGCTACTGGACACAGCCACTGCTGCTATGAATTTTCACTGTTATTTGCTTTTTTCACTTTAACCAGAAAATCTGCTGCTGGGCCGCACGACACCAGAACACAGCTACAGGAGTCATAAGGGTGGGACACCTGACGTCATATCTAGCTGTCCATTAGCATCCAGAGCCCCTCCCCCTCCAACTCGCAGCTAGTGACGCGCCCCTGGGCCTGTGTCGCGCTGCGTTGCGCACGCGGGAGCTTACCCGGAGCCGGATCTGTTTAGGGTTGTAGTCTCGTGGCGGTGACCCGGTCCGTGCCCAGGGAGTCAAACTGGACGGCAGTCTGTTAGCGGTAGAAAATGGTTGATGACTACGCCACCCGTTGAATGCAGCCAGGGGGCTGCTGCTGCAGGGCAGACCGCTGAGGCCGGTGGAAGGATGGTGCAGCGTGATAGTATAACCCCCAACGGGAGGGGTATGGCCTCAGGGCAGCCGACGTGGATGATGGGGGTAGCAGGAACCACTCAGAGACGGTATGGTAGCGTTCAGGGTCTTTACTGGTAACAACGATAGACCCTCCCGGAGTACTTGCTAGCGAACGGGGCCTGGTCAGTCCTTGAGCAGATGGGATCTCCCCTGGCCAGGCGTAGTTGTAGGCCTCCCAAGCTGACTGTACTCTTCTGGCTACCTTGCTAGAAGCTGATGTAAGTAGCCCACGTCCCTGAGTGTACCGTGTGGTGCTCACCCGTATGGCCGGTGACTCGGGGCCTTCTAATGGCTTCCGCTCCACGATGGCGGTGCTGGTCCCACGCGTGTGACCGGACCTTCGGGCTTCTGGGCCAGGGGACCTGAAATCCCCTGCCTGACGGATTCTGCTGCTGGGTAGAAGTTAGTCCCCACAGCCTCGGACTCCGGGTCCGGTAAAGAATCTTCTTAGTCAGGGCGAGCTCTTTAGCTGCCAGCCCCTGACTCCTTGTGACTCTGCTGCTTCCTATGCTGCTTCTTGTCTCTACTCCACTTGTCTGACTCACCCTGCCTCAGCCCCGGGTTTATACAGGGGAAGTTCTTCCCCTCCCAAGACTGGGCAGGAGGTGTGGCATGCACAGGATCCCTGACCAAAGGACCTCCCACCTGCTCTCAGACATAACATTACATTACTGTGGAAAACCAGACCCCTGGGGTGCCACATTCCCCCCTAGTGAAATTTAGTACTCCGGGACTAAACACATTTAGAAAAACATAACAAGGCAAAAACATTAATAATACAATAAGAAAACATATAAAGATGGTTACGGCGTGTCCGCAACCGGGTGCAGTCTCTGAAGAGAGCAAGGTGTCCATTTCACCAACACAGGGAGACGTAACCAGGTAGGGGTCTGTCCTACCCCGAGTCCTTAACAGTCTCTAGTCCATCCTGAGTTACGCTCCAACTATGTACAAGGATTCCCGGTAAATCCACCGAAGACTCCTAAAAACAACTAGAAACACAAAATTACACACAAGCAACAATAAACAGGTAAACATTGTAAAACAACTTAAACATTTAGATCCTCCAACGTGCGGGTAACTGGCCTCTAGTGGCCCTAGTGGACCTACGGAGCTGACTGTCTGGCCCTGAACTACAGGGTGTAGGAGCTGTCAAGGGTAAACTGGGCAGCTGTCTACCGGCTCTTTGTCTCACTAGGGGTACGGCAGGCTCACTATAAGCAGAGGGTGGATTCTCCTGTTCCGCTTGGGTGGAGTCTTCTGCCTCCTGGACCGGCTGCTCTTCCAGCTCTACCCGTTGCTCCGTAGGTTCTTGGGATGATGGTTGGAGGAAGGTGAGTACGGGTACCACAACTGCACCATTGACTTGAGTCCAAGACCGAGGGAAGTCCCCGAGCACGGTACTAACCATATCTTCCCTTTCTTCCACGGGTCGATGGTCTTCCTGTTCCTCCTCAGGGTTCCTCAGTTGTTCGGGGCACTTCTTCAGGTGGTCCCGGGATACAATGGCTGTGGTTTCCCCTCCGTCTTTACTGATGGTACAGACCTTCGGGTTCTCGTGGCTTGAGGGCAGTACGGTGTACGGGTCCTTCTCCCACTGGTCGTCCAACTTGTGGAGCCGTCTCTTCCTCTTCAAGACCTGCTCTCCGGGTACCAGGGGAACAGCGGGAGCATACTAGTTGTAAGTCTTCTCTTGTCTTTCCCTAGCCTGACAGAGACTTCGCTCCACGCTCTCCTGTACTTTCCGGTACTGCTGCTGCCTCTCTGTGTCCCAGTCTGTTTCTGGTGAAGTGTCCTCGGGCGTCAGGACTCCCATTTCCAGGTCAACAGGTAACTTACCAGGTCTTGCCCTCATTAGGTAAGCCGGGGTACAGTTGGTGGAACCTACCGGGATGTGGTTGTATAGGTCCACCAGATCGGGCAACTTCTCAGGCCACAGACTGCGTTCTTCCAGGGGCAACGTTTTTAGAAGATCCATTACCACCTGGTTCATTTTCTCACAAAGTCCATTAGTTTGCGGATGGTAGGGTGTCGTCCTTATCTTCCGGCAGCCATACAGATTGCAGAATTCCTGGAAGACCTCCGCTTCAAAGGCAGGTCCCTGGTCCGTCAGCACTTGGTCCGGGTACCCGTGTGGACGGCAAAAGTGCTGCTGGAAGGCTCTAGCTGCTGTTCGAGCCGTTAAGTCCTTGACGGGGACGACAACCAGAAACCGGGAGTAATGATCCACGATGGTTAACGCGTAGACGTAGCCACTTCTGCTGGGGGTCAGTTTTACATGATCCAAGGCTACCAGTTCCAACGGTTGCCGGGTGACGATGGACTGCAGGGGAGTCTTCTGGCTGGCCCGGTCCTTCCTTCTCAGATTGCACGGGCCACAGTCTCTGCACCACTTCTCGATGGTTCCCCTCATGCCTACCCAGTGGAACCGCTCGCGCAGCAGGAACTCCAGCTTTTTCCACCCGAAGTGTCCAGCTCCGTCATGGTATGCCTCCATCACCATGGCTGCGTCTCTTCGTGGCACCACTACTTGCCAGAGTAGTTCATGCGTCCTGGAGTTAACCATTCTGCGGCACAACTTCCCCTTGTAAAGGAACAGTCGACTCTTCTCTGCCCATAGTTGTTTGGCTTCCTCTGGAGCGTCTGATTCCAGGCTAGCCTCCGAGCGAGTCAGCATCTCCTTCACCAGTCGGACGGCAGGGTCGCTGTCTTGCGTTTCCGCCCAGTTGTAGTGAGGTAAGGGGTTCAACGTAGCAGCCTGCTTACTCCTTACCCGGTGGGAATACTGGATAGTCCCATGACGGTGGAACGCAGGGAGTTCAACTTCTTCCAGTCCCTCCGGATCTTCTCCTCCGTCCGGCAGGTTGGGCATCCTGGACAGGGCGTCCGCGTTGGTATTGGAGCGCCCTGCCCGGTATTTAATTGTGAACTCGTAGTTGGACAGACGGGCCATCCACCTCTGCTCCAGGGCACCGAGTCTTGCCGTGTCCAGGTGTGTCAGCGGGTTGTTATCCGTGTATACGGTGAACCGGGAAGAAGCGAGGTAATGCTTAAAGCGCTCGGTGACTGCCCATACCACGGCCAGGAACTCTAGCTTAAATGAGCTATAATTCTCGGGATTCCTTTCGGTGGGTCGCAGTTTTCGGCTGGCATAGGCGATTACTCGCTCTTTCCCCTGCTGAATCTGGGACAGTACGGCTCCTAGCCCGACGTTACTGGCGTCGGTGTAGAGGATGAAGGGCTGGCTATAGTCCGGATACGCCAAGATTTCATCCCCCGTGAGGGCCATCTTCAGCTGGCGGAAGGACTCTTCCTCTAGCTCTTCCCATTTGAAGGGCGGCTTCTGGTTCTTGGCCTTCCGGGACTGGCCTATCAGGAGGTCCTGCATAGGCGCCGCCTTTTTGGTGAAACCGGGAATAAACCTTCGGTAGTAGCCTACCAACCCTAGGAACTGCCGCACTTCTTTTACGCTGGAAGGGCTTGGCCATCCTTTGATTGCGGTGATCTTATCGGGGTCGGGAGCCACTCCGTCAGCGCTCACCACGTGTCCCAGGTATTGCACCTTTGGTTTCAGGAGGTGACACTTGGAGGGTTTCACCTTTAGGCCGTAACTCGCCAGAGCTTCGAACACCTCCGCCAGGTGTTTCAGGTGGTCCTTATAAGTTTTGGAGTATACGATGACATCGTCCAGGTACAACAGGACCGTCTCGAAGTTTCTGTGGCCCAGACAGCACTCCATTAATCGTTGGAAGGTTCCTGGGGCATTGCAGAGTCCGAACGGCATGCAGGTGAACTCGCTAAGTCCCATCGGGGTGGTGAATGCGGTCTTCTCCCGGTCCGCCTCTGCTACAGGAACCTGCCAGTACCCGCTAGTGAGATCCAAGGTAGAGAAGAAGTTAGCAGATCTTAAAGCAGCCAATGACTCCTCTATCCTTGGTAAGGGGTACGCATCCTTGTGTGTGATACGGTTGATTTTCCGGTAATCTACACACATCCTCATGGTGTTGTCTTTCTTTTTGACTAAAACTAGTGGGGCTGCCCAGGGGCTACAGCTATCCCGGATTACCCCAGCCTCCTTCATGTCTCTAAGCATCCCCTTGGCGTGTTGGTAATGTGCAGGGGGTACGGGTCGATACCTCTCTTTTATGGGAGGATGATCTCCCGTGGGGATGCGGTGTTCTACCCCCTTGACTCGCCCGAAGTCTAACGGGTGTTTACTAAACACTCTCTCATACTCTTGAACCACCCGATAGACTCCTTGTTTCTGGTGTGAGGGAGTGGAGTCAGTACCCAGATGTAGTTGCTGACACCAGTCCTCCATGTCTTTCTTAGAGCCGTTACCTTCCTCCGGGTGAGATGGAGGCAAGGGTTCCACAGATTGTATAGAATTTTGATTAGTGGTATATAATTTGGCTAGCGTGGCATACCGGGGCAGGTACACTTCCCTCTCCCCGATATTTATTATGCGAACGGGCACCCTCCCATGGCGTACATTGACCACCCCCCGTGCTGTCAAAATGGTGGGCCTACTGTCTGAGTAAACTGGTTCTACCATTGCCTGGTAATCTCTACCTCTCAGACCAATAGCTGCCCGGCACCAAATCATCATTTCACTTTTTGGGGGCATGGCAATAGGAAAAGGGTCACACATTCTTACGCTACCAATCTCACCGCCGGAGAGTTCCACTTGTTGCCGTTGCATCAGTGCCCGGATCTCTTTCTGGAGCACCCGCTGCTCGCCGGAGCTGGCATTCTTGGCAACCTGCTGTAAAAGGAAAATCACCTCTGCAAGACAATTTTCAATTACATTAGTTCCTAGAGTTATTTTTGGGTGACTCTCATGTTTGTCAATATCTACAATGATCAGTCCCTGTGCGGCCAGTTCGACTCTACCAATTTTGATGGTCACCTCTTTAAATCCGATCTGTGGCACGGGCTGACCATTGCTGGCAATGATACTCAAGTCGTCGTCAGGGTAGCGGGTAATATCCGAGTCATTCCAGTACTGCTTGAAGAGCACGTACGGGATGGTGGTGACCTGTGACCCGGTGTCCAGTAGGGCACTCATGGGAATGCCATCCAGTACCACAGGCAAGACTGGACGTCCTCCCACATATCTGTCGCGCCAGTTCGATGGGCCTGGTGATCTTTTTCCTGGGGGTTGGCCCTCTACCCCAGGTTGTGCCCGTTTAAAGAACAGTACCTTTCCATATGTCCGGGTTGATTGCAGCGGCGGCAGATGGGTCGTCCGTCCTCGCTGTATCAGTCACTGGGTCTTCCTCTGGCCGGTGGGGTCCTCCTTGGTCGACGCCACGGGATGTCCTCCGGTCCGGATGCCAGCTGGATCTTCCCTGGAGTGGAAACCTGTAAAGACTGCACAGTTCGGGTTAGCGCAGCAACGCTTTTAGCTAGCTCTTGGACCTGATGGTGTAGGTCTGGAGCCGGGTCATTGTCCAAAGCCTGCGCATCAGCTCCCACAGGCCCTGCTGACAAGGGCGCCGCCTCCTGGTAGTAAGTGGTAGTGGGGCGTCTGTGGGTCACAACGCCACCTGGTGCCGGTTCTCGGAGCACCCGGATGGCTCTGTCCTTGAACTGTGCAAATTCTAGATGAGGGTCCTGTAAGGCCATTGCCCGCAACTGGGTGCGGTGGGCATTGCAATATAAACCCTCTATAAATTGTTCGGTCAACAGCCTGTCCTCGTTTCCCACTCCATTAGGGTCGGTCTGCTTAATGGCCCTCAGGGCCTCTTGTAGGTTGAGTGCATAGTCCCTTATACTCTCATGCGCTCGCTGCTTGCACCCGTAGAATCTAAGTTTAATCTCGGCTGAGGTGCAGGTATCAAAGGTGTCCTTCAGCCGGGTTAGTATCCCTGCGACAGTCTTCCTCCCAGGTGGCCAGGATTTTACTTCCCTTTTGGCTGCCCCAGTTAGTTGGGCCACCAGGATGCTCACTTTTTGCTCTTCTGTGAGGGGGTACACCTGGAAGAGGCTATCCAGCTTTTCTCTAAAGTCATGCAGGGTATGTGACTCCCCTGAGTACTGGGGTAGCCAAGCTGCTCCCGGGATATAGGGCATGGTGAAGGGCATAACTGCAACAGCGGTAGCGCTGGCGGGGGTTGAGGCAGTGGAGCTCTCCTCCGTATCCGACATCTTCCTCCCCCCTAGTGGACCGTGGCCTACCTTGCGATGATCCTGTTCCGTAGGCCGCGGCTCCGCAGTGGATCGTCAGGGTTGAGGACCTTCCGTCGCGCTCCTGTGACGTCGGCGTCTGCTGGGCTCCTTCCAGGACCTTACGCAACGTCCGGACGTGAGGCGGGGCTTCAGTTCTCGCGCGCTTTCGGAGTCCACGCCCCTCTTCTTCCCGCGCGGCGTCCTCAAGATGGCGTACAATGGCGGGAAAACTCCACGGATGGCGGGAAGAAGGCTGAAGATGGCGCCGGATGGCGGGAAACTTCACCGATGGCGGGAAGAAGGCTGAAGATGGCGCCGGATGGCGGGAATCTTCACCGATGGTAAGTTTGAACAGTCTTTGCTTTTCAGGCACGCAGTACCCGGTGGTTGCGGGCACGTGATCCTGCCGACTACGCCAAAGTTGACGCGCCCCTGGGCCTGTGTCGCGCTGCGTTGCGCACGCGGGAGCTTACCCGGAGCCGGATCTGTTTAGGGTTGTAGTCTCGTGGCGGTGACCCGGTCCGTGCCCAGGGAGTCAAACTGGACGGCAGTCTGTTAGCGGTAGAAAATGGTTGATGACTACGCCACCCGTTGAATGCAGCCAGGGGGCTGCTGCTGCAGGGCAGACCGCTGAGGCCGGTGGAAGGATGGTGCAGCGTGATAGTATAACCCCCAACGGGAGGGGTATGGCCTCAGGGCAGCCGACGTGGATGATGGGGGTAGCAGGAACCACTCAGAGACGGTATGGTAGCGTTCAGGGTCTTTACTGGTAACAACGATAGACCCTCCCGGAGTACTTGCTAGCGAACGGGGCCTGGTCAGTCCTTGAGCAGATGGGATCTCCCCTGGCCAGGCGTAGTTGTAGGCCTCCCAAGCTGACTGTACTCTTCTGGCTACCTTGCTAGAAGCTGATGTAAGTAGCCCACGTCCCTGAGTGTACCGTGTGGTGCTCACCCGTATGGCCGGTGACTCGGGGCCTTCTAATGGCTTCCGCTCCACGATGGCGGTGCTGGTCCCACGCGTGTGACCGGACCTTCGGGCTTCTGGGCCAGGGGACCTGAAATCCCCTGCCTGACGGATTCTGCTGCTGGGTAGAAGTTAGTCCCCACAGCCTCGGACTCCGGGTCCGGTAAAGAATCTTCTTAGTCAGGGCGAGCTCTTTAGCTGCCAGCCCCTGACTCCTTGTGACTCTGCTGCTTCCTATGCTGCTTCTTGTCTCTACTCCACTTGTCTGACTCACCCTGCCTCAGCCCCGGGTTTATACAGGGGAAGTTCTTCCCCTCCCAAGACTGGGCAGGAGGTGTGGCATGCACAGGATCCCTGACCAAAGGACCTCCCACCTGCTCTCAGACATAACATTACATTACTGTGGAAAACCAGACCCCTGGGGTGCCACACTAGCAGGAGGGGAAGGAGCGCTGGACACACATGACCTGCTTGTCCCTGCTCCTGCCTGAGCACATTCTGCGAGTAGGGCCGCATGGCTAATTATCTATTCACTGCCAGTCCCTCCTCCTCTTTTCTTATAGGCTACTGATCACATGCTGGCTTTCTCCCTGCTGATCCTCTACAACTGTCAGCGGCGCCGCAGACCGGCTGAAAAACCCCAACGGCCCGGTCCTGGTCCGCGGACCGGCGGTTGGGGACCTCTGCTCTATGGGGTTCAGATCAGGTGAACAAGGGGGCCATGTCATTATTTTTTCTTCTTTTAGACCTTTACTGGCCAGCCACGCTGTGGAGTAGTTGGATGCATGTGATGGAGCATTGTCCTGCATGAAAATCATGTTTTTCTTGAACGATACTGACTTCTTCCTGTACCACTGCTTGAAGAGATTGTCTTCCAGAAACTGACAGTAGGTCTGGGAGTTAAGCTTCACTCCATCCTCAACCCGAAAAGGTCCCACAAGTTCATCTTTGATGATACCAGCCCATACCAGTACCCCACCTCCACCTTGCTGGCGTCTGAGTAGGAGTGGAGCTCTCTGCCCTTTACTGATCCAGCCTCTGGTCCATCCATCTGGCCCATCAAGAGTCACTCTCATTTCATCAGTCCATAAAACCTTTGAAAAATCAGTCTTAAGATATTTCTTGGCCCATTCTTGACGTTTTATCTTATGTTTCTTGTTCAAAGGTGGTCGTTTTTCAGCCTTCCTTACCTTGGCAATGTCCCTGAGTATTGCACACCTTGTGCTTTTTGATACTCCAGTAACGTTGCAGCTCTGAAATATGGCAAAACTGGTGGCTAATGGCATCTTGGCAGCTTCAAGCTTGATTTTCCTCAATTCATGGGCAGTTATTTTGCGCCTTTTTTTGGCCAACACACTTCTTCCGACCCTGTTGGCTATTTGCCATGAAATGCTTGATTGCTCGGTGATCACGCTTCAAAAGTTTGGAAATTTCAAGACTGCTGCATCCCTCTGCAAGACATCTCACAATTTTGGACTTTTCAGAGCCCGTCAAATCTCTCTTCTGACCCATTTTGCCAAAGGAAAGGAAGTTGCCTAATAATTAAGCACACCTTGTATAGGGTGTTGATGTCATAAATCAACACCCCTCCTCATTGCAGAGATGCACATCACCAGATTTACTTAATTGGTAGTTGGCTCTCAAGCCTATGCAGCTCGGATTAGGACAACATGTACAGTACAGACCAAAAGTTTGGACACACCTTCTCATTTAAAGGTTTTTCTGTATTTTCATGACTATGAAAATTGTACATTCACACTGAAGGCATCAAAACTATGAATTAACACACGTGGAATTATATACTTAACAAAAAAAAGTGTGAAACAACTGAAAATATGTCTTATATTCTAGGTTTTTCAAAGTAGCCACCTTTTGCTTTGATGACTGCTTTGCACACTCTTGGCATTCTCTTGATGAGCTTCAAGAGGTAGTCACCGGAAATGGTTTTCACTTCACAGGTGTGCCCTGTCAGATTTAGTAAGTGGGATTTCTTGCCTTAAAAATGGGGTTGGCACCATCAGTTGTGTTGTGCAGAAGTCTGGTGGATACACAGCTGATAGTCCTACTGAATAGACTGTTAGAATTTGTATTATGGCAAGAAGAAAGCAGCTAAGTAAAGAAAATCGAGTGGCCATCATTACTTTAAGAAATGAAGGTCAGTCAGTGCGAAAAATTGGGAAAACTTTGAAAGTGTCCCCAAGTGCAGTTGCAAAAACCATCAAGCGCTACAAAGAAACTGGCTCACATGAGGACCGCCCCAGGAAAGGAAGACCAAGAGTCACCTCTGCTTCTGAGGATAATTTTATCTGAGTCACCAGCCTCAGAAATCACAGGTTAACAGCAGCTCAGATTAGAGACCAGGTCAATGCCACACAGAGTTCTAGCAGTAGACACATCTCTTCAACATCTGATAAGAGGAGACTTTGTGCAGCAGGCCTTCATGGTAAAATAGCTGCTAGGTAACCACTGCTAAGGACAGGCAACAAGCAGAAGAGACTTGTTTGGGCAAAAGAACATAAGGAATGGACATTAGACCAGTGGAAATCTGTGCTTTGGTCTGATGAGTCCAAATTTGAGATCTTTGGTTCCAACCACCGTGTCTTTCTGCGAAGCAGAAAAGGTGAACGGATGGACTCTACATGCCTGGTTCCCACTGTGAAGCATGGAGGAGGAGGTGTGATGGTGTGGGGGTGCTTTGCTGGTGACACTGTTAGGGATTTATACAAAATTGAAGGCATACTGAACCAGCATGGCTACCACAGCATCTTGCAGCAGCATGCTATTCCTTCCGGTTTGCGTTTAGTTGGACCATCATTTATTTTTCAACAGGAGAATGACCCCAAACACACCTCCAGGTTGTGTAAGGGCTATTTGACCAAGAAGGAGAGTGATGGTGTGCTACACCAGATGACCTGGCCTCCACAGTCACCAGACCTGAACCCAATCGAGATGGTTTGGGGTGAGCTGGACCGCAGAGTGAAGGCAAAAGGGCCAACAAGTGCTAAGCATCTCTGGGAACTCCTTCAAAATTGTTGGAAGACCATTTCCGGTGACTACCTCTTGAAGCTTATCAAGAGAATGCCAAGAATGTGCAAAGCAGTCATCAAAGCAAAAGGTGGCTACTTTGAAGAACCTAGAATATAAGACATATTTTCAGTTGTTTCACACTTTTTTGCTAAGTATATAATTCCACATGTGTTAATTCATAGTTTTGATGCCTTCAGTGTGAATGTACAATTTTCATAGTCATGAAAATACAGAAAAATCTTTAAATGAGAAGGTGTGTCCAAACTTTTGGTCTGTACTGTATAAAAAGTATCATGTGATCAAAATACTCATTTGCCTAATAATTCTGCACACAGTGTATAGTGAGAGGTGATTGTAACCGCTCCGTATGGAGTGGCTGCAGGTGTTAGGGTGAACACTTTGGTATGTTCATTAGTTGCCTGCTCCTGGCCTAATGAATATGATCAAGTGCATGCAAGAAAGAATAACATCAGACACACACAGTCGGATGTAAGCTCTCCTTGATCAGATATGACACAGCTCCAAGTGTCTTTATTCAACCCGAACATAGACTTATATAAACTGTAAATAGGGGCTCAGTTAGCCCTAGAATGTGAGTAACCAGATGTATTCATTGGTTAGTCCATGGGCAGATCCATGAGGTGATCAGGGTGGGTATGGTCCATGAGGTCATCAGGGGGTGTGATCCATGAGGTCATCAGGGGGCGTGGTTCATGAGGTCATCATGGTGGGTTGGTCCATGAGGTCATCAGGGGACGTGATCCATGAGGTCATCAGGGGGCGTGATCCATGAGGTCATCAGGGTGGGTTTCTCCAAGCAATGTGTCGCTCTGTGGTTGGTTAGTCCTTCTATAGAATGCAGCTTCCTCCCAGAACAGAGCGTGGTGTGATGAAACAGGAAATGGCAGCCATCTTTTGATCTAAACAAGCTTATGTAAGGTGAAATAATACACTTTGTGGATCTTGTCTCTCAGTCTCCTATGTCTTGAGGTTAATTAAGTATTTGATGCTATGGCTCTCCTCAACACGGTGAGGATAGAAGCTAATTTCTATTACTGATAGAAGCTAATTTCATCAGTAATGTGGCCAGACAGCATTTTAACGCTTTTTACCTGCAGATTAACCTTATATCTGCCGGTAAATAGTGGTTTTGCACATGACAGGTTCCATTTAAGGTGCTTATCCTTACTTGATAACAAGAGACATTAAAAGGGATATTTCCAACCAACTTCCAGTAACACCTGAATGACTTTTTTAAGGGGTCTCAGAACTTAGTAAGTGCTGCAGCCTCTTCTGCCCCGTTACCTGCACGCTGGCTACATACTACAGCATCTGATGGATTTTGCAACATTGTTCCATTGAGGTGAATGGGACACTGAAATACCAAACACAGTCGCTACTATCTGGTCAGAGGAAACCAGCAAAAGAGCTGATGGTGGAGATGATAAGAGTCGGACCTCCCACGATCTGTTATTGATGGCCTATTCTAAGGATAGGACATTCATATTGTAAACCTAGGAATCCACTTTCTGAAAATACTTTGAACACTTTGTGAAATGCAAAAGGGATTTTCCCATTCCCAGAATAAGCCATAAGTACCGTCTCTTGCCTGAGGCTCCCAAAAGTCAACTCCTGACATTCTCCATACACTTCAATTGTGAGGAGGCCGCGTGTGCATGTGGCCCTCTTCATTAATGTCCATGAGAGTTATAGAAAGAGCCAAATAAATGCTAATGTCAGAAATGCCTAAGATGGGAACATCCTTGTAAATGTCTCCTGTTCTGTAATTCTTCACCCTAGTAGAGGACAGCGGTGTTCGGCCGACCTGCTCTAGTAGCACAATCTCAGATAACATCAGGCAGAGATTAATATTCCATCATGTGCTCGGGCAGGGGAGTTATGGGAAGGTTGTCCTGGCGGAGGATGCTTCTAACCATCAGAAGTATGCTGTGAAGATCATCAGCAAGAGATCCCTGCTCTCTACTGGCGATGAGGCGGATGTGATGGTGGAGCACCGAGTGTTACAGCTGGCATCTGGGAGCCCCTTCCTCGTCCACGCAGACTTTGCATTCCAGACCAAGGTATAATACTGACTACTACTTTATTACTATCCCCATAGGTAATCAGCAGATCAGGAGGGCAGCAGCGCTTACTGGGATACTCTGACCGATTCACTGCACTACCTGACAGAGCCCCGGCCATGTGCGAGCAAATTGTCTGGTACTGAGAATGGGAATGCGCTGCAGTACCGGACACAGGGTCATGGATTCTACACATAATCTACTTTCTATATCAATTCATCGCCGTCTCTAAGATCTCTGCTTTCAGTCAGTTAGTAAGCTCCATTGTTTGCCTCCAATGTATGAAAACCCTTTCCTGATCATGTGATGGACGCTCAGGCGCACGGCTCATTGCAGGCCAGTTACTGGATCTGTTTCTTGTAAAGTGACCTGTGTGTCCACTACATGATCAGGAGAGGGTTTGTAGCCACTGGAGGTGAACAATGTAGGTTCCTACACAGTGACTGAAAGCAGAGATCTTAGAAAGTTTGAGGAATGGATATAAAAAGCAAAGTGGAAAATTGTATAACTAATCATTAATGGGTTTATCCATGGCTAATTATTTTTTTGGCTATGGGCCTAAGAGCTGACAGGCAGGTGATTGTTAATTACCGGCCTGTTGTGCCTGGCGTTGATCTCTGCCGGCTTAGAGCAGTCACAGACCACTCCTGCCAGTGATTCTGCGGCCTCCACTGACATCACATCAACAGAGCAGCGGCTTCTCTTGTACTTTGCTCTGTTGATGGGGTGTGACTGCTGATGTCATGCTGATTGACAGCCGGCTCCTCACTGCGTAACTGCAGGAAACTGACTGTCAATCAGCATGAAGCCAGCAGTCATGCCTCGTCGACAGAGTAGGCGCCGGGTAGAAAAGCCAGGTAGTTAGCAACTACCTGACTGTTAGTTCTTAGATCCATAGTAAAAACATAGTACTGCAAAAGCTCTTTAAGGAAAACCTGACAAGTCCCCATGCCCTCCAAACCACCATGCATTTTTTATTTTGTTAATACTAAAGGTAAGCGAATAAATTCAAACTTTACTAAAATTTTTCAAAAATCCAAATTTGCCAAAATGATGATTTTTTTGTAATTCACTTCTGCTTGGATTCAACAAAATGCCACATTTTTTTTTAATCATAAAAGGGCCATTCAAAGGTTAAAAAAATAAAACAAATCCTCATCTTACCGCTCACATCTCAGGCCCCTCTACTACCCACCGCCACCTGTCCTAGAATTTAGTCTGATTTGCCTTTCTGTAGTTATTCCACTTTATCACAAGACCTTTGTATATTTGATGGGACGACTAGTCTGGTGAAGCCAACACCGTGTTGACTAGTCTGATGCTAATTGGCATATTGCAAACAAAATTTATAAAATCATTTTTTGTCATTCACTACAATCAAATATACAGTACAAAGGGCTTGTTTGGAAGGGTATTATCATAAGAATAAATACATGGTGGTGGTTTGGGGGACGTGGGGGAGCTGTCAGATTCTCTTTAAAAAAATTAAAAAAAATTCTTGCTAAAGCTGGAATATCCCTTCAAGCATTAGAGAAGCCGCTAATGTATTCTGTATAGTAAAATTGTAGATATTAGGATGATTCAGTAATTATATCTTCTCTTTGCCGTGTTTCTTCCATGACACAGATGTTTGTGCTACTTGGTCTGGAATACATGAGCTGCGGGGACTTCCACCACTTACTACAGATGAAGGGGCGGCTTAACATCCCCAGTGCAAGGTAATAAGTTATAACATTCACCTGTCAGTCTATAGATTAGTGTGGACTTCTAAGGGTCTCCTCACATTACATCTTTCCATTTTCTTTTGTGCCAGATTCTATGCCGCGGAGCTCGTGTGTGGCATCCAGTATCTCCATTCTAAGGGCATCGTTCACAGAGACCTCAAGCCCGAGAACATCTTGGTGGCTGAGTCGGGCCATGTTAAGATCACAGATTTCGGTCTCGCACTTGAGAACATGCTTGGAGACCGCACAGCCACCGAATATGCTGGGACCAAGGAATTTGTGGCTCCTGAGGTGAGAAGAAGAGAATTTTCCTCTTTTTACTGATGCAATGATAGTAATAATTTTATATCACAGACAATGGAGAGGTGGAGAGATTAGGAACATGGACAATACAAGACCAGGGAAAGTGTTACCCCATCTCTTACATAGGGGTAAATGTCCCCTCTTAATAGTAGCATCAAGTCTGGTCAGTCCACAATGTTGGCTCCTTAGTATTTTCTGTGCAGTAACTGTTCTCTCCTCTTTGGCAGATGCTGGCTGAGGAGGAGTATGGCGCTGGAGTGGACTGGTATTCATTTGGCATCATCTTAAATAAAATGATTACCAGTAAGTGCAATTACCATCCTGCACTATTTAATCAATTATCCTCCAGCGCTGAAGACCTCATCAAAAAGGTGAGTATGGCACTGTAATAAGACACCACTGTATTTTATACCATATTACATGAAAACCTCCGACAGCAAGACATCCCCCCTCTACTACACCCCAGACTGCGCCATTATAGGTGATATCGGTGACATAGTGAAAAACAAAAAACGTAGCTAAAGACTAACAGGCAGGGAGTTGCTACCTATCTTCCTGTTGTGCTTGACACCATTCTTTGCCGGCACAGATTGCTCCTGCCGGTGATTCAGCTGTCTCTGCTGTTGTCACGTTGACATAGCGGCTTCTTTTCCGCCATGCTCTATTGATGGAGCGTAACTTCTGCCGTCATTCTGATTCACAGTCGGCTCCTCCAGTTAGGCAGCGGGAATACGGCTGTTAATCAGAATGACGTCAGAAGTCATGCTCCATCAACAGAGCAGGGCGGAAAAGAAGCCACCGCTCTGTCGACGTGACGTCAGCAGAGGCAGCTGAATCGCCTGTACTTGGAAAGAGCAGTGCCGGCCACCTGCCTGTCTTTGTTTTTCACAATATCCCGGATATCCCCTTTAAGGGACAACATTTTACTGACCTAATGAATAATAAGGGTGAGAGTTTCCCTTTACAGTATCGGTCTGGTAGCAGATGTACGGAAGGCATCTTTTCACACCTAGAAGCCTCCATGTGAAAACTTCTTGTTTAGGTCTTTGCTAAATGATGTTTGTAATGATGTTTCTCTATTTCAGCTCCTCCAGAGAGATCCTGCCAAGCGCTTAGGAGTCCACGGAAACATCAGAGGTCATCACTTGTTCCAGCATATTGACTGGGTCTCTGTGGAAGCCCTTCGGATGCCCCCACCACACATCCCTGTAGTAAGTATATACACAAACATTCTACATTCTGGACACATTTTATAGACAATATATGCTACCTAATGTTAGGAGGTAGATGAAGAGGGATGTGCCCAGGGGCTGCAGAGGAAGGTGTGGATGCCATTCAGCAGTAGTGTGGACATATAGCCTGTGCAGCCAGTGTAGCTACACACAGGCATAGTGAGGAGGGAGCCCGTCACAAACTCTGAGGTTTGACCATACAAGATGCAAGTGTTAATGATCGGGGAGGACTTTTTCTTCTGTTTGGTTTGATCTTGTTGGAGGTCAGTGCTGGATGTGGAAAGTATTTATACCAATGTGATTGGCATGATTTACTGATGTGTGTATAACCTGTGTATTTGCGTTTGTCTGATGTACGTGTCAAGTCCATGTCTTGTGCTTGTGTAATATGTGGACTGTGCATGTGTGTGCTGTGCTTTTGTGATGTGTGCACTGTGCTGTATAAGTTGTGCGCTGTGCTTCTGTGATGTGTTTTTATCATGTTTTTGTTCTATAATGTTTTGTTGTACTTATAGGGGTCGTCCACTACTCAGACAAACCTTTCTTAATCCCTATGTTTACCCCCAGTAAAATAATAACACTTATACCCCCCTCTGTTGCCGGTGCCATTCCAGCAGTGGCAGCACTGGCTCTCCTGCGGCTCGGGAGGCATGGTTATGTCATGCAATCCCTGCAGCCAATCAGCACTGGCTTTACTCTCCTCTCCTATGGACATAAGTGACTTTCGGAGGAAGTGAGTGCAGCCGCTGCTAGTAGTGACTATACTGTAAGTGTTATTTTACTGAGGGGACACTTAGGGACTGAAAAGGCATTGTCCGAGCAGTGGATAACCCTTTACGTGAGGGGGTCAATACAGAATTCTCGGACAAGGGCCTTAAATTCTCAGTGTTCGCATCTGCAGTAGTGATAGGGCATGATATCTAGTGTTGAGCCACCCCCGTAGTGTTCGGGTTCGGTTCGGTTCGTCGAACACCGGGATGTTCGAGGAACTGTTCGTCGAACTGTTCGTCGAACACCTTAGAACACCGTCGAACACCGTTAAAACCAATGGCAGGCAAACAAAAACACATAGAAACACATGGAAAACACCTGCAAAGGTGTCCAAAAGCTGACAAACTGCTCAGAAGACACTCTCTTTAAAAAAGCCGGCCGGCAAATTCAGCAGCAGCATACACCGGTACCCGACAATTTAGACAAGAAGGAATAGAGCATCACACATAGATTAGATAGATAGAAACATGTCAGTCACACATATAAGAAGCACAGTGACAGTGTTGGTTACTGCACTTGTCATTTAGTGTAAAGGATTTATTAAAAAAAATATTAGTGTTTTCATGCACCGTCTCTTTAAAAAAGCCGGCCGGCAATTCAGCATCTGTACCTGACAATTTAGAACAGAAAGAATAGAGCTTCACACATAGATTAGATAGATAGAAACATGTCAGTCACATATATAATAAGTACAGTGATAGTGTTGCTTACTGTACTTGTCATTTAGTGTAAAGGATTTATTTAAAAAAATAATAGTGTTTTCATGCACTGTCTCTTTAAAAAAGCCGGCCGGCAATTCAGCAGCGGTACCCGACAATTTAGAACAGAAAGATAGAGCATCACACATAGATTAGATAGATAGAAACATGTCAGTCACATATATATGAAGTACAGTGATAGTGTTGGTTACTGTACTTGTCATTTAGTATTAAAATAAAGGATTTATTATTAAAAAAATTGGCGTGGGGTTCCCCTTAATTTTAGGCTCTAGCGGAGGTTAAGCAGACGGCTGGGGCAGATGTTTGAAGCCTGGGAAGGGGGTAATACCCACGGAGCTTCCCAGGCTACTAATATCAGCCCCCAGCTGAATACATAGCCTTTACTAGCTATTAAAATGGGGGACCCCCCAAAAAAAATGACGTGGGGTCCCCCCTAATTTAATAGCTAGCAAAGGCTAGGCAGACAGCTGGGGGCTGATATTAATAGCCCAGGAAGGGAGCCATGAATATTGGCCCCCTCCCAGGCTAGAAACACCAGCCGTCAGCCGCCCCAGAAATGGCGCATTCATAGGATGCGCCAATTCTGGCACTTAGCCTCGCTCTTCCACGCTGCCCTGGTGCGGTGGCAGGGGGTAATAGGGTTGGGGTTGATGTCAGCTTATAATGCCAGCTGACATCAAGCCCAGGTTAGTAATGGAGAGGCGTCTATAAGACACCCCCATTACTAACCCCATAGTCAAAGTTAAAAAAAACACAAACACCCAGAATAAAGTCCTTTAATTGAAATAAAGACACAATCCTTTATTGTTCTAAATTAAACCATACTTACCATCACGCCCATTCCAGCTGAAGCCAACGATCTCCTGCAATAAAAGAAAAATAATAAAGCAACCTCATCCTTACCTTTCCATGGTTCCCACGACAGCTTCAGCTCTGCTACATCGAGATGACAGGCTGGACCGCAGCAGAACGCTGCCATCCAGCCTGTCATCCCGCAGACACTGAGAAGCGCAGGCTTGCTTGCGCTGCTCAGCGTCTCTCTGTGACGACATCCAGATGAGCCGAGTTCATGTCCAATGAACTCGGCTCACCTCATGCACGTCACTGACAGCGTGGGAAAATTCTCACGCTGAAGCGCTGATTGCAGGAGAATTTTCCCACGCTGTCAGTGACGTGCAGGAGGTGAGCTGAGTTCATTGGACATGAGCTCACCTCATGCACATCACTGACAGCGTGGGAGAATTCTCCTGCACTCAGCACTTCAGCGTGAGAATTTTCCCACGCTGTCAGTGACGTGCATGAGGTGAGCCGAGTTCATTGGACATGACCTCGGCTCATCTGGATGCCGTCACAGCGAGACAGTGAGGAGCGCAAGCATGCCTGCGCTTCTCAGTGTCTGCGGGATGACAGACTGGATGGCAGCGTTCTGCTGCGGTCCAGCCTGTCATCTCGATGTAGCAGAGCTGAAGCTGTCGTGGGAACCATGGAAAGGTAAGGATGAGGTTGGTTTATTATTTTTCTTTTATTGCAGGAGATCGTTGGCTTCAGCTGGAATGGGTGTGATGGTAAGTATGGTTTAATTTAGAACAATAAAGAATTGTGTCTTTATTTCAATTAAAGGACTTTATTCTGGGTGTTGTGTTTTTTTTAAATACTTTACTAGAAATTCATGGCGGTCATGTCTAATACTGGCGTGACCCCATGAATTTTGGGCTTGGGGCCAGCTGATAATACCAAGCTGGCCCTAACCCCTTTATTACCCAGTGAGCCACCGCACCAGGGCCCTGGATGAGTTGGGTACAGCGCCAGAAGATGGCGCTTCTATGAACGCGCCATTTTCCGGGGTGGCTGCAGACTGCAATTTGTAGTGGGGGGGGGGCCCAGAAAGCTTGGGCCTCCCTGCGCTGCAGATTCCTGCCCCCAGCTGCCTAGTTGTACCTGGCTGGACACAAAAATAGGGCGAAGCCCCACGTACTTTTTTTTTAATTATTTCATGAAATTCATGAAATAATTAAGAAAAAAGGGCTTCCCTATATTGTTGTGTCCGGCCAGGTACAAATAGGCAGCTGGTGGTTGGGGGCAGCCCGTTCCTGCCTGCTGTACCTGGCTGGACACAAATATAGTGCGAAGCCCCACTTCATTTTTTTTAAATTATTTCAGGAAATTCATGAAATAATTTAAAAAAAATTGACGTGGGGCTTCGCACTATATTTGTGTCCAGCCAGGTACATCAGGCAGGAACGGGCTGCCCCCAACCACCAGCTGCCTATTTGTACCTGGCCGGACACAACAATATAGGGAAGCCCTTTTTTTCTTAATTATTTCATGAAATAATTTAAAGAAAATTGACGTGGGGCTTCGCCCTGTTTTTGTGTCCAGCCAGGTACAACTAGGCAGCTGGGGGCTGGAATCCGCAGCGCAGGGAGGCCCAAGCTTTCTGGGCCACCCCCGCTGCAAATTGCAGTCCGCAGCCACCCCGGAAAATGGCACGTTCATAGAAGCGCCATCTTCTGGCGCTGTACCCAACTCATCCAGGGCCCTGATGCGGTGGCTCACTGGGTAATAAAGGGGTTAGGGCCAGCTTGGCATTATCAGCTGGCCCTAAGCCCGAAATTCATGGGGTCACGCCAATATTAGACATGACCACCATGAATTTCTAGTAAAGTATTTAAAAAAAACACAACACCCAGAAAAAAGTCCTTTAATTGAAATAAACACACAATTCTTTATTGTTCTAAATTAAACCATACTTACCATCACGCCCATTCCAGCTGAAGCCAACGATCTCCTGAAATAAAAGAAAAATAATAAAGCAACATCATCCTTACCTTTCCATGGTTCCCATGACAGCTTCAGCTCTGCTACATCGAGATGACAGGCTGGACCGCAGCAGAACGCTGCCATCCAGCCTGTCATCCCGCAGACACTGAGAAGCGCAGGCTTGCTTGCGCTCCACAGTGTCTCTCTGTGAGGGCATCCAGATGAGCCGAGTTAATGTCCAATGAACTCGGCTCACCTCATGCACGTCACTGACAGCGTGGGAAAATTCTCCTGCACTCAGCGCTTCAGCGTGGGAGAATTCTCACACTGAAGCGCTGAGTGCAGGAGAATTCTCCCACGCTGTCAGTGACGTGCAGGAGGTGAGCTGAGTTCATTGGACATGAGCTCACCTTATGCACGTCACTGACAGCGTGGGAAAATTCTCCTGCACTCAGCGCTTCAGCGTGGGAGAATTCTCACGCTGAAGCGCTGAGTGCAGGAGAATTCTCCCACGCTGTCAGTGACGTGCAGGAGGTGAGCTGAGTTCATTGGACATGAGCTCACCTTATGGACGTCACTGACAGCGTGGGAGAATTCTCCTGCACTCACCGCTTCAGCGTGAGAATTTTCCCACGCTGTCAGTGACGTGCATGAGGTGAGCCGAGTTCATTGGACATGAACTCGGCTCATCTGGATGTCGTCACAGAGAGACGCTGAGCAGCGCAAGCAAGCCTGCGCTTCTCAGTGTCTGCGGGATGAGAGGCTGGATGGCAGCGTTCTGCTGCGGTCCAGCCTGTCATCTCGATGTAGCAGAGCTGAAGCTGTCGTGGGAACCATGGAAAGGTAAGGATGAGGTTGCTTTATTATTTTTCTTTTATTGCAGGAGATCGTTGGCTTCAGCTGGAATGGGCGTGACGGTAAGTATGGTTTAATTTAGAACAATAAAGGATTGTGTCTTTATTTCAATTAAAGGACTTTATTCTGGGTGTTTGTGTTTTTTTTAACTTTGACTATGGGGTTAGTAATGGGGGTGTCTTATAGACGCCTCTCCATTACTAACCTGGGCTTGATGTCAGCTGGCATTATAAGCTGACATCAACCCCAACCCTATTACCCCCTGCCACCGCACCAGGGCAGCGTGGAAGAGCGAGGCTAAGTGCCAGAATTGGCGCATCCTATGAATGCGCCATTTCTGGGGCGGCTGACGGCTGGTGTTTCTAGCCTGGGAGGGGGCCAATATTCATGGCTCCCTTCCTGGGCTATTAATATCAGCCCCCAGCTGTCTGCCTAGCCTTTGCTAGCTATTAAATTAGGGGGGACCCCACGTCATTTTTTGGGGGGGGTCCCCCATTTTAATAGCTAGTAAAGGCTATGTATTCAGCTGGGGGCTGATATTAGTAGCCTGGGAAGCTCCGTGGGTATTACCCCCTTCCCAGGCTTCAAACATCTGCCCCAGCCGTCTGCTTAACCTCCGCTAGAGCCTAAAATTAAGGGGAACCCCACGCCAATTTTTTTAATAATAAATCCTTTATTTTAATACTAAATGACAAGTACAGTAACCAACACTATCACTGTACTTCATATATATGTGACTGACATGTTTCTATCTATCTAATCTATGTGTGAAGCTCTATTCTGTCTGTTATAAATTGTCGGGTACCGCTGCTGAATTGCCGGCCGGCTTTTTTAAAGAGACGGTGCATGAAAATACTATTATTTTTTTTGATAAATCCTTTACGCTAAATGACAAGTACAGTAAGCAGCACTTTCACTGTACTTCGTATATATGTGGCTGACATGTTTATATCTATCTAATCTATGTGTGAAGCTCTATTCTTTCGGTTCTAAATTGTCGGGTACAGGTGTATGCCGCTGCTGAATTGCCGGCTTTTCATGTTTCACTGTTGGCACTGTTCCCATCGATTTGGGCAATCACTGTAATGCCACAACCACCATGGCTGTGGCATTACAGTGAGTGGCAGACAATCCCTGCATGATTGGTGCCCTAAATAGCGCCAGACATGCAGGACACGCTTTTGGTGCACGAACAGTTATCGAACATAACCTCGAACAGCCGAATTTTTTGCAAATCGTTCGGGTTCGTCGAACAACTCGAACACCGCCCAAAACAGCTCGAATTTGAGATTGGCGAACAGTTCTAGTCGAACACCGCTCATCTCTAATGATATCCCTATGATTCAGCCACTTCATTCTAAATCCAAATATGCTTGTGAGCCTTCAGAGATTTGTGTGCATGATGGGGAGAGAAAAGCACAAAATATATAGTATCATGTAAGTTACATGCTTGGATGCCATTAGGACGTATCGTCTGACAATCAGAACATCATAATCTATTTTTATTTCTCTCTTACAGCCACCTATACCTCAACGCCGTGCCAGAAAATTCAACCTGAACAACATGGAGAGAGCAGAGGCCGAGAAGGGACCTTTACCAGTTAACTCTACGGCCATGTTCAGAGGTTTATCGTTTGTCACCTGGTGAATCCTCTAGACACCAGCTCTAATGTCACCAGAGCGAGTTGTCCTCCTGAGCTCCTGGAAGAAGATCTACTGACGTGTAGAAGAGTGGACCCAGGCATCGAAGAACTGGAACGTCTAATAACACCTACAATTGGCACAGGACCGAAGCACATCATCTTCCCAAGAATTCATCAGCGATGAGGACAAGACTGACAGTGAAGACACCTGTCAGTGGAGATGTCGAGGGACCCGACAAGAAGACAGCAGAAGACCAACACAGCCGATGGTTGTAAGTGGTGGCGCCAGAACATCTGCGCTCCTTTCCACTCATAGGCATGTGAAAAACACTTCAAAATGTATCTACCGGTAACTGGATTTCCTCACATTCATGACAGCACCACCATATTGTGCTGTCTTGGGTTGGAAGAAACCAAGTGGTGAGTGTTGGCCGGCTATTTAGGGGTGGAGGAGGCCGGATTTTTTTTTTTTTTTAAGTAACATCTCCCACATGCCTATGACACTTAAAAGTGTTACTATATACAGATGTATCCACTGTGTATAGTAATTTTTAAAACTGACCGGTAATAGGATTTCCTCTGATTTATGACAGAGCTGTCATAGGTGAGGGGAAAAAGGTGAGTGATGGCCGGCTATTTAGGGGTGGAGGAGGCCGGATTTTTTTTTTTTTTTTTTTTTTTTTTTATAAATGGAGGATTCTGAGCGATAGGGCTACTGTACACCAAAAGATCAGCTCAGACAATGGCGGTAAGTAGGAGCCAGAACATCTGTGCTCACACATAGGCATGTATCATACACTCCAGAATATACAGGCCGGGAACTGCGATCCACCCGCGGCTGTTAAAATGTTAAATGCCCTGTCAATCTCTGACAGCGGCATTTAACATGGCCGCAGCGGAAAGGCGTCATAAGTCCCTCCCATCGGCGCCCCTGTCACATGACTGTGGGTCGCCGATGAGTTGGCATGACAACCCAGGGTCTGCAGGAGACCCCTGCGGTTGTCATTGCTCATAGCCAGTGAGCATTTCTGCTGCACACAGGCGATCTGATGGTCGCAGCTTCTAGTCTCCCATGGAGACTATTGAAGCAAGTGAAAAGTAATAAAAAATCTTTTTAAAAATATAAAAAAAGTAAAAATATAAAAATCACCCCCCTTTCGTCCCATTCAAAATAAAACAATAAAAAAATCAAATATACACATCGCCACATTCAGAATAACCCGATCTATTAATATATAAAAAGGATTAGTTCGATTAGTAAACGGTGTAACAAGAAAAAAAATGAAAACGCCAGAATTTCGGTGTTTTTGGTTGCCGAACATTGCAATAAAATGCAATAACGGGTGATCAAAACATCATATCTACCCCAAAATGATATAATTAAAAACATTAGCTTGGCGTGCAAAAAATAAGCCGTACCCGGGTCTCAGAAATGGCGACATTTTTTTTTTTTTTACAAAATTTGGATTTTTGTTCCTCACTTAAATAAAAATGAACCTATACATGCTTGGTATCTGTGAACTTGTAATGACCCGGAGAATCATTATGGCAGGTTAGTTTTAGCATTTAGTGAACATGGTAAAAAAAAAAAAAACAACTGTGGAACTGCACTTTTTTTGCAATTTCATCACACTTGGAATTTTTTTTCCCATTTTCCAGTACCCGATATGGTAAAACCAATGGAGTCGCTCAAAAGTACAACTTGTCCCACAAAAAATAAGACCCCACATAGCCAAATTGATAGGAAAAAAAAGCTATGGTTCCGGGAAGAAGGGGAGCAAAAAAGTAAAAGCGCAAAGCGGAAAATGGCCTGGGGTTGAAGGGGTTAAGGTGGCATGTTTTTTTTTTTTGTTTTGTTTTTAGTAACATCTAGCACATGCCTATGACACATATTTATTACTATATACAGATGTATCCACTGTGTATAGTCAATTCTAAAACTGACCGGTAATAGGATTTCCTCTTATCCATGATAGAGCTGTAGGTTAGGGGAAAAAGGTACGTGATGGTCGGCTAATAACACTATAATTTGCACTTTACATAATTGACCAAAGGATTTAACTAAATGACTCTTATAAAAAGTAGATTTAGTTAGCTAAATGTTTAGTAATGTGTTAGGAAGCTTTTATGTTAAGGCATTGACCACTTTCTGATTATTGTTAAATAATGTGTTTGTGAGATGATTAAAAGGCACTTAGAAATATAGGCTATTCTGCACTATTTCCCATATTTCATATTTGGTGACAAAATTCAAGAAAGGTCATATTAGTAAGTGCCTTATCATCATCTCAAACACATGGGTCAACAAAAAAACAGAAAATGGCCATTGCTTTTAATCATACTTTAAAGATCTGGAAAGAATTGACTTTAACGTTTGTCACCCCTTATATCATAAAATAACAAATAAATAGAAATTGCTTTTATAATAGATTGACACATCCAGAAGAGATCCCATTTCAGCAGTCACCTCATTATCATAACAAGCAGGATTACAATGAGAGATAACAGAATCCACCATTCACAGTAGGTAGTGTCACAGCTCACCTCTTCCCCCTTCCTGCACAATGACATCTTTATGTCACTAAACATGAGAACCTCTATATAAAACTCTCCCAAGGAACGAAATAAAGTCCCCTATATAGATAGCTAGATAGATAGATAGATAGATAGATAGATAGATAGATAGATGTCTAAGTCTAATCTCCAAACAGGCAAGAGAGCAGCTTCCATTAATGTACAAAAAAAAACAGTAATCTGCAATCAGAAATACAGGTTCTAAAAAAAATTATCACAATCTGGTTTCAATTAGTTTCAAAAAATTATTTGATACATTCCCTTAAAGAAAAATAAATAAAAAATATACATAAAAAGAGTATTAGATATTATAAGAAATGTTTAATAGGTTAGAGTAGAGTAGGGCCCTGCCGAAAGAGTCTACCTTGTCGTGGTGGCAGGCTTAAAAAATCTTTTGGTCAAAACAAATCCTGATGGCTATGTATGTGATCTGGTGTTCAATGGAAACTATTAATGTGTGATTGGTGAGGACGTGGTGCAGAAGTGGAGTTTTTCAAAAGTGGGCGGTGGGACTGTGGAAGGTTTGAGGGTTGGAGGCGAAGCTAGGGTGGAGGCGGAGCTGGGGTGGAGGCGGTGCTGGGGTGGAGGCAGCGCTGGGGTGGAGCCTGGGTGGAGTCTCAAGGGGGCCTGAACATTTTGCCAGTATGTGGCCCTGAAATTCCCAGCGGCAGCCCCGACGACTCCTATAGCATGTGATAGAATATTTTTTTCAGCTTAAGGCTATGTGCCCACGTTGCATTTTTCAAGCGTATATGCTGCGGAATTTCCGCAGCGTAAACGCTTGAAAAACGCATGTATATCCGCACCCCATGGTCCCCAATGGGATTCCGCAAGTTCTATGCACATGCTGCGGATTTTTCCGCAGCGTTTATGCCGCGTTCAAAAATCCGCAGCATGTCATTTAATTGTGCGTTTCCGCAAGCGGAATTGCCTTTGTCCAATGCATAAAAAACGCAAGGCAATTCCGCATGTGGAAAACGCGTGATAAACGCGCGAAAAATGCGCGATAAACGCGTGCGGAATTCCGCATGCGTTTTTCCGGGAGAGGACTTGCATTTATGCAGCAGAAATTTTCTGCTTCATAAATGCAACGTGGGCACATAGCCTTACTGACAATCAAGAGGAAAGGGCTGACATTTCCTCCCAATTACATTACTTACACTCCAGTACGTCATTTTAAAGGGATTGTGCCACCATTAAAGGGGTTTTCCCACGAACAAAAGTTGATTTTAACCAATAGATCTTGTAATAATAATAACTTTCACAATTGAATGTGTTTAAATACACTGTGTTCCAAATTATTATGCAAATAATATTTTCTCAGATTTTCCCAAATTACCTATATGAATTGCAGTCATTGTAATTTTCCAGTCAAATAACTATTAGAGTACAATTGAAAGGTTTTTGAACAAACTGCCTATGATAACAGTATATTTTAAAAAAAATAAAACACTCAAACTGCACTCAAAATGCATGTTCCAAATTATTATGCACAGCAGAGTTTTCAACCTTTTCATTTTAATAAAGAACAAAAAACTGGTCATTTTTGAAATTATAAGCATTAGCAGGTTATTACAAACTGAAATCAAACAGTTTTCAACTCAAAACTTTATTCTAGGTGATGTTACATTTGCACATGGGACCCCTTGTTTGAAAGGAGCTTCTGAACTCTCATTCATTGAATTTGTCAGGTTTTGGATGGTTTCTGCTTCAATTGTTTTGCATGAGGACAGAATACCCTCCCAGAGCTGTTGCTTAGATGTGAACTGCCTCCCGCCATCATAGACACTCCTTTTGATGATGCTCCAGAGGTTCTCAATGGGGTTGAGGTCAGGGGAGCATGGGTGCCACACCATACGTTTGTCCCCTTTTATGCCCATAGCAGCCAGAGATGCAGATGTGCAGCCATCTATACACAGCGGGAGGCCGCACGTAGCCATCTATACACAGCAGGAGGCCGCACGGTGCCATTTTTACACAGTGGGAAGCCGCACGTAGCCATCCATACACAGCAGGAGGCCGCACGTAGCCATCTATCCACAGTGCGAGGCCGCACGTAGCCATCTATACACAGCAGGAAGCCGCACGTAGCCATCTATACACAGCAGGACGCCGCTCATAGCTATTTATACACAGGAGGCCGCAAGTAGCCATCTATACACAAGAGGAGGCCGCACATAGCCATCTATACACAGCAGGAGGCTGCTCATAGCCATCTATACACAAGAGGAGGCCGCACATAGCCATCTATACAGAGCAGGAGGCCGCTCATAGCCATCTATACACAGCATGAGGCCGCACATAGCCATCTATACACAGTAGGAGGCCGCACGTAGCCATCTATATACAGCGGGAGGCAGCACATAGCCATCTATACTCAGCAGGAGGCCGCACATAGCCATCTATACACAGCTGGAATCCACACGTAGCCATCTATACACAGCAGGGGGCCGCAAGTAGCCATCTATACACAGCTAGAGGCCGCATGTAGCCATCTATACCCAGCAGTAGGCCGCATGTAGCTATCTATACACAGCAGCAGGCCGCAAGTAGCCATCTATACACAGCGGGAAGTCGCACGTAGCCATGTATACACAGCAGGAGCCCGCACGTAGCCATGTATACATAGCAGGAGGCCACACGTAGCCATCTATACACAGCAGGAGGCCGCTCATAGCCATCTATACACAGCAGGAAGTCACACATAGCCATCTACACACAGTAGGAGACCGCACATAGCCATCTATACACAGCTGGAATCCACACGTAGCCATCTATACACAGCAGGGTGCCGCAATTAGCCATCTATACACAGCAGGAGGCCACACGTGGCCATCTATACACAGCAGGAGGCCGCATGTAGCCATCTATACACAGCAGGAGGCCACATGTAGCCATCTATACACAGCAGGAGGCCGCTCATAGCCATCTATACACAGCAGGAGGCCGCAAGTAGCAATCTATACACAGCATGAGGCCGCACATAGCCATCTATACACAGTAGGAGGCCGCACATAGCCATCTATATACAGCGGGAGGCAGCACATAGCCATCTATACTCAGCAGGAGGATGCATGTAGCCATCTATACACAGCAGGGGGCCGCAAGTAGCCATCTATACACAGCAGGGGGCCGCATGTAGCCATCTATACACAGCAGGAGTCCGCACGTAGCCGTCTTTACACAGCGGGAGGCCGCATGCAGCCATCTATAAACAGCAGGAGGCAGCACGGCGCCATTAATACACAGTGGTAGACCGCATATAGCAATCTATAAACAGCAGGAGGCAGCATTGCGCCATGAATACACAGCGGGAGGCTACATGTAGCCCTCTATAATCAGCAGGCGGCAGCACAGCGCCATCTATGCACAGCAGGAGGCCGCACATAGCCTTCTATACACAGCAGGAGGCCGCACATAGCCATCTATACATAGCGGGAGGCCGCACGACACCATCTATACCCAGCAGGAGGCTGCACGTAGCCATGAATACACATGAGGAGGCCTCACGTAGCCATCTATACACAGCAAGAGGCTGCACGTAGCCATATACACACAGCAAGAGGCCACAAGTAGCCATTTATACACAGCGGAAGGCCACACGTAGCCATCTTTACACAGCAGGAGGCCGCACATAGCCATCTATACTCAGCAGGAGGCCGCACATAGCCATCTATACACAGCAGGAATCTGCACGTAGCCATTTATAAACAGCAGGGGGCCGCAAGTAGCCATCTATACACAGCAGGGGGCCACATGTAGCCATCTATACATAGCAGGAGTCCGCACGTAGCCATCTTTACACAGCGGGAGGCCGCATGTAGCCATCTGTAAACAGCAGGAGGCAGCACGGAGCGCTCTATACAAAGCGGGAGGCCGCACGTAGCCATCTATAAACAGCAGGAGGCAGCACGGTGCCATCTATACACAGCGGGAGGCCGCATGTAGCCATCTAAAATAGCAGGAGGCAGCACAGCGCCATCTACTCACAATGGGAGGCCGCACATAGCCATCTATACATAGCAGGAGGCCGAACATAGCCATCTATCCACAGTAGGAGGCCGCACGTAGCCATCTATACACAGCGGGAGGCCGCACATAGCAATCTATACACAGCAGGAGGCCACACGTAGCCAACTATACACAGCAGGAGGCCGCACGTAGCCATCTATTCACAGCGGGAGGCCGGACAGCACCCCCCAGATAAAGTAGAAGGTCGCACGGTGCCCCCCCAAGACAGCGGGAGGCCACACGCAGTCACGCACACACACAAACATATACAGACATATAAACACATTTGAAACACTAAAATACATATAAACAGACAACACACAATGATTTCTGCCTGCACACACACAGACACACTCACTCACACACACACTCACTCATTCACTCACACACTCACTCATACACACACACCCTCACACATACACACACTCAGTCACACTCACCATCCCCCTGCTCGGCTCCAGTCGTCCTGCTCCTCTCCGATGCAGCAGTACAGGGCGCACACTGCATGATGTCATGCTAGCAGACATGGCCGCGCACAGGGCCGTGTCTGCTAGCTGTGACGCGGCCGAGCCAGCACAAGCACACAGGGAAGTTAACAGGTGCAGTGCTGGCCTGGCCAAAGAAGCAGCGGCCGTGCAAAGCTGCTGTGGGAGCGGTCGGGGCCCCCCCCCCGCCTCTGCCTGCCTACCTGTAACTAATATTAATTTCAGAACAATTAGAAGAGAAATTCTACTCTAAACATGGACATGTTTAGGGATGAGCGAAACCAAACTGTAAAGTTCGGGGTTTGTACCGGACACCAGGTGATTTTTTTCTGGATGTCCGGTTTACTGTTCGAAAGTTCAATGGCTGTGCGAAGTTCTTGTATGGCCAGCATACTCACCGGACATGTCACCCATTGAGCATGTTTGGGGTGCTCTGGATCGACGTATATGACATCTTTTTCAAGTTCCCCCCAATATCCAGCAACTTCGCACAGCCATTGAAGAGGAGTGGACCAACATTCCACAGGCCACAATCAACAGCCTTATCAACTCTATGTGAAGGAGATTTGACCACCATTTGCATCACGCAGTTCAACACACCAGATACTGATTGGTTTTCTGACCCCTGCAATACTGTAAAACTGCACATTTTAGAGTGACCTTTTATTGTGGGCAGTGTAAGGCACACCTCTGCAATAGTCATGTGTCTTAGATTTTTGGTCACTATAGGACACTATAGTGGGTGCAGGGGTTGCAGTTGCAACTTTTTCCAGGAGCCTAGGGAAGGCGGGGGACCAAATGGTCTGTTTAGCCCATCTGAAAAATCAATTCTAATATAGAGATTCTCTGAGAATATGATAAAAATGTCCCCCAACACTTATTTCAAGCTACAACCTGTTCTAGTCATGTCAGGATGGGCTACATCCTAAACAAACACCATCTGAGACGTGTCAACTGTCAGAGGAGTAAGGGCCCCGTCACACTTAGCGACACTGCAACGATCCCGACAACGATACGACCTGTCAGGGATCGTTACTGCGTCGCTATGTGGTCGCTGGTGAGCTGTCAAACAGGCAGGCTCACCAACGATCAGGGGAGCAGCGACATTGTGGAAAGAATCTTTCCACGATGTCCTGCTCCTGGTTACCAGCCTGCTGAAGCAGGAGCAGGCTGGTAACCATGATAAACATTGGGTTACTAGGGGCACACGCGCACCTAGTAACCCATTGTTTATCATGGTTACCACTCTGCTACAGTGAGCTGGAGGTTACCGCTCACTTTAGCAGGCTCGTAACCATGATAAACAACGGGTTACTATGTGCGCGTGTGCCCCTAGTAACCCAGTGTTTATCATGGTTACCAGCCTGATCGCTGCTCCCGCTGGTCACACATAGCGATGTGTGCTGACCAGCGGGAGGGCAACGACCAAAAAATGGTCCAGGACACTTTGCAGCGATCAGCGACCTCACAGCAGCAGCCTGATCGCTGCAAAGTGTCACACATAGCGACATCGCTGGTGAGGTCACTGTTACATCACCAAAACCGTGACACAGCAGCGATCTCGCTAGCGATCTCGCTATGTGAGACGGGGGCTTAACACTGTAAGCAAACACATCTGAACTTCCCACTCAAATCTGATCTACCTCCTGTCAGTCTGACAGCTTTACAGCACGGCACAGAGACTGACTGAGCACACAGTCAGACTGAAAGCGGACAAAAAACAACCATTGTGCTGTTAGCTGAGGGGGAAGTTTTTTTGGGTTTTTTCGTTTGTGTTACAGCCTTGCTCTGTGGCTTAGTGAGCAGATGAAGTATGTTTGTTCACGATGCTGCATCTCTGACACTTGGGACATGTCTCGAGCGGTATTTATTCACCCTGAAAGCCGTCCTGACAAGTACCTAGGAAGGGTTGCAGCTTGATACAGTGAAGGAAATAAGTATTTGATCCCTTGCTGTTTGTAAATTTGCCCCCTGACAAAGACATGAACAGTCTATAATTTTAAGGGTAGGTTAATTTTAACATTGAGAGATAGAATATCCCCAAAAAATCAAGAAAATCACTTTGTATAAATTAGATAAATTATTTTGCATTTTGTAGTGACAGATAAGTATTTGATCCCCTACAAACCATTATGAGTTCTGGCTCCTACAGACCAGTTAGATGCTCCTAATCAACTCATTACCTGCATTAAAGACAGCTGTCTTACATAGTCACCTATATAAAAGACTCCTGTCCACAGACTCAATTAATCAGTCAGACTGTAACCTCTACAACATGGGCAAGACCAAAGAGCTTTCTAAGGATGTCACGGACTAGATCATAGACTTGCACAAAGTTGGAATGGGCTACAAAACCATAAGTAAGACGTTGGGTGAGAATGAGACAACTGTTGGTGCAATAGTAAAAAATAAAAAATGACTGTCAATCAACATCGATCTGGGGCACCATGCAAAATCTCACCTCCTGGGGTATCCTTGATCATGAGGAAGGTGAGAGATCAGCCTAAAACTACACGGGGGGGAACTTGTTAATGATCTCAAGGCATCTGGGACCACAGACACCAAGAAAACCATTGGTAACACATTACACCTTAAAGGTTTAAAACCCTGAAGTGCCCGCAAGGTACCCCTGCTCAAGAAGACACATGTGCAGGCCCGTCTGAAGTTTGCCAATGAACACCTGATGATTCTGTGAGTTACCGTGAGAAGGTGCTGTGGTCAGATGAGACAAAAATTGAGCTGTTTGGCATTAACTCAACTCGCCATGTTTGGAGGAAGAGAATTGCTGCCTATGACCCAAAGAACACCGTCCCCACTGTCAAGCATGGAGGTGGAAACATTATGTTTTGAGGGTGTTTCTCTGCTAAGGGCACAGGACTAGTTCACCGCATTAATGGGATAATGGATGGAGCCATGTACCATAAAATCCTGAGTGACAACCTCCTTCACTCCACCAGGACATTAAAAATGAGTCGTGGCTGGGTCTTTCAGCAAGACAATGACCCAAAACATACAGCCAAGGCAACAAAGTGGCTCAAAAAGAAGCACATTAAGATCATAGAGTGGCCTAGCCAGTCTCCAGACCTTAATCCCATAGAAAGCTTATGGAGGAAGTTGAAGCTCCGAGTTGCCAAGCGACAGCCTCAAAATCTTAATTATTTAGAGATGATCTGCAAAGAGGAGTGGACCAAAAGTCCTCCTGAGTCCTGACATGTGCGCAAACCTCATCATCAACTACAAAAAACGTCTGACTGCTGTGCTTGCCAACAAGGGTTTAGCCACCAAGTACTAAGTGTTGTTTGCCAGAGGGATCAAATACTTATTTCTCACTGCAAAATGCAAATAAATTTATCTAATTTATACAATGTGATTTTCTTGATTGTTTTTGGATATTCTCTCAATGATAAAATTAACCTACCCTTAAAATGATAGACTGTTCATGTCTTTGTCAGTGGGCAAACTTACAAAAACAGCAAGGGATCAA
Source organism: Phyllobates terribilis (assembly GCF_046119375.1). Taxonomy (NCBI): domain Eukaryota; kingdom Metazoa; phylum Chordata; class Amphibia; order Anura; family Dendrobatidae; genus Phyllobates; species Phyllobates terribilis. Next base: position 162,665,331 of record NW_027362762.1, on the reverse strand, counting down.
ATAATTATTTCCTTCACTGTACATTGCAAACTTTTTAATTTTGCATTTCTACACTTGGGTTTCCAAATCCAGAATTCATGTTTTGAATAATAATCTTTTTATTTGGGGATTTTTACAATTAGGGGAAAGGGATAATAAAATGTAATATATTGTTACATCAACCTCAAGAAAACAAACTTGTAACATAGAAGAAACAAAGAAGAGAACAGGGAAAGAGATTTGGAGGGTAAGGAAAAGAGGAAAGGAAAAGAGGAAAGGAATAGGTGGACAAAAAGGGGGGGGGGGTAAATTTAAATATGGAAAGAGGGATAAAGGGAAATAAAAGAGAAATCATACATATTATAATCATAGCTATAATTTCACAGGTTTTCAATTTATATGTATTGAAATAAAGAAATCTATATATTTTCTGGCTAAAAATAATAACACATTTATGTAGAGAGGTTATTCCTGCTTGGGGAGAAGTACTTATTCCAGGAAGATCATCTAGAATAATATTTTTAAGAGAGTTGTTTCTTAAAGCAAAAGAGTATTCAAAAGAATTATGAGTGGACATTCTTTCTATAATATCTGAAATATTGAATTATATACTTAACAAAAAAGTGTGAAACAACTCAAAATATGTCTTATATTGTAGGTTCTTCAAAGTAGCCACCTTTTGCTTTGATGACTGCTTTGCACACTCTTGGCATTCTCTTGATGAGCTTCAAGAGGTAGTCACCGGAAATGGCTTTCACTTCACAGGTGTGCCCTGTTAGGTTTAATAAGTGGGATTTCTTGCCTTATAAAATGGGGTTGGGACCATCAGTTGTGTTGTGCAGAAGTCTGGGGGATACACAGCTGATAGTGACGCGCCCCTGGGCCTGTGTCGCGCTGCGGTGCGCACGCGGGAGCTTACCCGGAGCCGGATCCGTGGAGGGTTGTAATCTCGTGGCGGTGACCCGGTCCGTGCCCAGGGAGTCAAACTAGACGGCAGTCTATTAGTAGTAAATAGTTGATGACTACGCCACCCGTTGAGTGCAGCCAGGAAGCTGCTGCTGCAGGGCAGACCGCTGAGGCCGGTGGTAGGATTGTGCAGCGTGATAGTATAACCCCCAACGGGAGGGGTATGGCCTCAGGGCAGCCGACGTAGATGATGGGGGTAGCAGGAACCACTCAGAGACGGTACTGTGTAGTTCAGGGTCTTTACTGGTAACAACGACAGACCCTCCCGGAGTACTTGCTAGCAAACGGGGCCTGGTCAGTCTTTGAGCAGATGGGATCTCCCCTGGCCAGGCGTAGTTGTAAGCCTCCCAAACTGACTGTACTCTTCTGGCTACCTTGCTAGAAGCTGATGTAAGTAGCCCACGTCCCTGAGTGTACCGTGTGGTGCTCACCCGTATGGCCGGTGACTCGGGGCCTTCTAATGGCTTCCGCTCCACGATGGCGGTGCTGGTCCCACGCGTGTGACCGTGCCTTCGGGCTTCTGGGCCAGAGGACCTGAAATCCCCTGCCCGACGGATTCTGCTGCTGGGTAGGAGTTAGTCCCCACAGCCTCGGACTCCGGGTCCGGTAAAGAATCTTCTTAGTCAGGGCGAGCTCTGTAGCTGCCAGCCCCTGACTCCTTGTAACTCTGCTGTTTCCTATGCTGCTTCTCTTCTCCACTCTCCTTGTCTGACTCACCCTGCCTCAGCCCCGGGTTTTTACAGGGGAAGTTCTTCCCCTCCCAAGACTGGGCAGGAGGTGTGGCATGCACAGGATCCCTGACCAAAGGACCTCCCACCTGCTCTCAGACATAATATCTCTATCACTGTGGCAACCAGACCCCTGGGGTGTCACAATAGTCCTACTGAATAGACTGTTAAAATTGGTATTGTGGCAAGAAAAAAGCAGCTAAGTAAAAAAAAATGAGTGGCTATCATTACTTTAAGAAATGAAGGTCAGTCAGTCCGAAGAATTGGGAAAACTTTGAAAGTGTCCCCAAGTGCAGTTGCAAAAACCGTCAAGCGCTACAAAGAAACTGGCTCACATGAGGACAGCTCCAGGAAAGGAAGACCAAGAGTCACCTCTGCTTCTGAGGATAAGTTTATCCGAGTCACCAGCCTCAGAAATCGCAGGTTAACAGCAGCTCAGATTAGAGACCAGGTCAATGCCACATAGAGTTCTAGCAGCAGACACATCTCTTCAACAACTGTTAAGAGGAGACTTTGTGAAGCAGGCCTTCATGGTAAAATAGCTGCTAGGAAACCACTGTTAAGGACAGGCAACAAGCAGAAGAGACTTGTTTGGGCTAAAAAACACAAGGAATGGACATTAGACCAGTGGAAATCTGTGCTTTGGTCTGATGAGTCCAAATTTGAGATCTTTGGTTCCAACCACTGTGTCTTTGTGCAACGCCGAAAAGGTGAACGGATAGACTCTACATGCCTGGTTCCCACCGTGAAGCAAGGAGAAGGAGGTGTGATGGTGTGGGGGTGCTTTGCTGGTGACACTGTTGGGGATTTATTCAAAATTGAAGGCATACTAAACCAGCATGGCTAGCACAGCATCTTGCAGCGGCATGCTATTCCATCATGTTTGCGTTTAGTTGGACCATCATTTATTTTTTCAACAGGACAATGACCCCAAACACACCTCCAGGCTGTGTAAGGGCTATTTGACCAAGAGGGAGAGTGATGGGGTGCTACGTCAGATGACCTGGCCTCCACAGTCACCAGACCTGAACCCAATCGAGATGGTTTGGGGTGAGTTGGACCGCAGAGTGAAGGCAAAAGGGCCAACACGTGCTAAGTATCTCTGGGAACTCCTTCAAGATTGTTGGAAGACCATTTCCAGTGGCTACCTCTTGAAGCTTATCAAGAGAATGCCAAGAATGTGCAATGCAGTCATCAAAGCAAAAGGTGGTTACTTTGAAGAACCTAGAATATAAGACATATTTTCAGTTGTTTCACACTTTTTTGTTAAGTATATAATTCCACATGTGTTAATTCATAGTTTTGATGCCATTAGTGTGAATGTACAATTTTCATAGTCAAGAAAATACAGAAAAATCTTTAAATGAGAAGGTGTGTCCAAACTTTTGGTCTGTACTGTATATTTCTTGTATTCCAAATATTAGCCTTTGTAAAATTTTTAAAAAGGGAAATAATAACTCTAGGAAGAAGTATAGGGAGATTACATTTTTTTCTAATATATTTCCTAAGCTCTAGAAAATTAAAAAATTTCCTCCTCTGAATGATTGTATAGAATTTTTAGGGCTTGAAAGTTAATAACTGCATCTTTTTTAAGACCTGTAATTAAAGCAGAGCAATTTACAATTCAAAATTTTTCCCATTTATCAATCGTAAAATTAGGAAAGGCAGTGTGGAAAAAAGATATAGGACGTTTCTCTAATGGTTAGTTATGTTGGTTATTTTTTGTGATCTTAACTAATTTCCTCCATAATGTAATACTGCATTTTATTAGTGTATGTTAGGGTAATAGAAGAGTTTGGCCTAATAAATGCAAAATAGTGAGTGCTAACAAAGAAAAATTTCCATTGTACAGCTTTTCCATTGCTGTTCAATTATTTTTCCCTTCATCTAGAAACCAGTGTCTGCTTTGGAGAATGATGTTGGTTTCAGAATAGGCCTGAATATTTGGTAGGCACATGCCACCTTTTCTTTTATTTTTGAATAATAATAATTTTGCGATTCTTGAGTTTTTTGTTTGCCATATGTAGTTAGAAAGCTGTTTATGAAGTTTTTTAGTCCGTAGATCTGGTATTTGAATTGGGATTGATCTGAAAATATATTGAAATTTAGGCAAGATAATCATTTTTATAAAAAATCGATTCTGCCTAATCATGAAGTGTTGATTTTATCAAAATTGTTCATACTAGTTTGAATATGTTTTTGTAAGCAATTTAAGTTTTCATTCAAGATTTTGTTTAAGGGGTTCATAATTTTAATTCCTAAGTAAGGAATTTGGGATGTTTCCCAGGTGTAGGGAAATTCCCTTTCCATTGCTTTTTTTAATTGAGAGTCTAAAAAAACTTAAGATTTTTGAGTTTTTTAGATTAATTTTGTAATAGGATACCGGCGAGAACGCCCTAATTATTAAAGAAACAGCTCTTAAAGAGTTAATAGGGTCCATAATAGAAATTAAAATGACGTCCGCAAATAGTCCAATTTTATATTGTCTATATTGTATACAGTCTATATTGTGATTGAATGGAATGCCCTTTATGAGATTGCTGGTTCTGATGGTTTCAGCGAAAGGTTCCATCATAAGATCAAAAAGAAGCTTGGATAATGGGCAACCTTAGCGTGTGCCGTTTGAGATAAAAAGGAATTAGAAAGTAGATTATTGACTTGGACCCTTGCTGAAAGGCAAGAATATAGGGAAAAGATGGCCTTAAGAATTTGTCCCTGAAAGCCAAATTTATTTAAAATGACGCGCATAAAATCCCAATTGATCCTATCAAACGCCTTTTCTGCATCTAGAGAAATCAGAATGAAGGGGATTTTCCCTTTTTCCACATATGTAAGTAAATTCAAAATTCTCCTGGTTCCATTTGAAGCCTGTCTCCCCTTAAAAAACCCTACTTGATCAGACTGAATTAATAAAGGTAAGATTTTCAGAAATTAGTTTAGCAAAAATTTTTATGTCTGTTTTTAAGAGGGAATTAGTCAGAACCATGTCTATTCTCGAAAAGGTTTTATGTTTAGCAGAATAATAGGTGTATTCCCTTGAGGTAAATTTTAAATTTCTGAATAAATCAAATAACTGTTCCTTTATTAACCAGTTTTTTAAAGTAAACATTTTACATCTCGGAGAAGCCGAAGTAACCAAATTTTGCTTGGGGATAATATTAAAATCACCAAAAAGAAATACATTTCTTTTTTGGTGTCTATACCTTTTTCATTAATTTGGCTCTGTTAGGGGCATACACATTTACCAAAGTGTACGTTATTGTATCGATAATGCAGACAAGAATATGGTAGCGACCATTGTTATCTATAATCTCTTCTAATAATTGAAAGGACACGGTGATTCTTATGGTTGTAATCACACCGGTCTTTTTTTCCTCCACAGAGGATCTAAAAATATGGGGGAAATCTTTATGAGAAAATTCTGGTGGGTTAATTTGAGAGAATTTAGTATTTTTGAATGCCGCTATATCAGTATTAGAGCTCTTGGCTTCCCTCCAGGCGGAATACCTCTTAAACCAACTATTTAGTCCTTTGACATAAAGTGATAGAATTTTTAGCACCATTAGGATTTAAACAAGAAAAATATGTATAATAGCCAGAAAAAAAACATATGTAGTGCTTTGTACAATATTTAAAAGCATATACCTATGGTGACGGTGGTAAAATGAAATACAATTCTGTAGAAAACCAATCATAAAACAAAAAACAAAACAAAAGAAAGCCAGATTCTGATACTCCTTAGATGATCCGGGGAAAAAGGTTGAGAACAAAAATATACCAGTTCTCGAACACCTCATGCTATATCTGGGAAAAGAAAGTTCGGCGAACTCTGCGTGCGAGTCCTGGAGTTAAAGCAATTTTAAGGAGAAGAAGAGAACTCAAATCAGAAGATTGCTTATAATCAGCTGTAAAATAAAATAGAACAAGAACAAGGAAACTGTATAGCAAGTTTTACTTTAAAACCTTCAACTACCATTACTCCGCAGTGTCTTCTTTTCCTTCATGGTCACAGTTGTATCTATTTCCGGGTATTTTGCATTGTTTTAAACAGTTCCATCTCGTCTCTGGATCCTGTAACGTGTTTGTCCTTCCATTAAAAAATACTGTGAGTTTAGTGGGGAAACCCCACTTAAAGGAAATGTTGTTTGATCTTAAAATGGAAGTAATACCTGCAAAAGATTCTCTGATGACCAAAGTTTCTTTCAAGAAATCAGGAAAAACTTTAATCGACTCATAGAGGGGAGGTGGGTTCTTGCGTTTTCTTAGATAGTCTCTTAAATTGATCTTTTGCAATCACTTCTCTTGGTGTTTCTTTTGGAAGAAAGCTAGGTTTTTGTAACCTAGGTGCTCTGTCGATTTTAAATCTGCAGTAGGAAAGGAAGGCAAGGATTTGTGCAATATATATTTAATATATGGAACAAGATCTGCTGGTGGTACATTTTCCGGGATACCTCTGAATTTTATATTGTTCCGCCCAGTAGCATAGCTACCGGGGTGGCAGAGGGGGCGGCAGAGGGGCCGCGCTCTGAGGGGGACCACAACGGAGCTACGCCAGTGTAACTGTATTAGCGTGCGCAACACGCCGATACAGTTACACGTTGGGCCAGAGCAGGGAGTCTCGATGTCCCTGCACCTCCAGGTGGCCACTATCGGGCCCTTGAGCAGGAGGGGGGGCCCCCAGTGCCAGCATCGGGCCCCCCACCAGTCATCCCAAGACAGTTCAATGATGAGAGAGGAAACGTGACGCTCCCTCTCCCATCAGTCCCCTCTACGCCTGACGTCGCTGAACGGGCACGATGACGTTACACTTGGCGCCCGCTGTTCTGTAGATCTACAGGCACTCGGAGCAGTGGGGGAATGAGGAGGAAAGGTAAGTATTGTATTTATTTATGTTTATGGGGGTGTATTACTATTTAAACTGACTCTAGGGCTGCATTATACTATATACTCTGCCTATGGGGGTGCATTATACTATATAGAAGCCTATGGGGGTGCATAATACTATATAGACTGCCTATACGGGTGCATTATACTATATAGACTGCCTATGGAGAGTGCATTATACTATATAGAGGCCTATGGGGGTGCATCATACTATATAGACTGCCTATGGGGGTGTATTATACTATATAGACTGCCTATGGCGATGTATTATACTATATACTCTGCCTATGGGGATGAATTATACTATATACTCTGCCTATAGGGCTGCATTAAACTATAGACTCTGCATATGGGTGTGCATTATACTATATATTCTGCTTATGGGGGTGCATTATTCTATATACTCTGCCAATGGGGGTGCATTATACTATATACTCTGCCTATGGGGGTGCCTTATACTATATAAAGTCTGCCTATGGGGAGTGCATTATACTATATACTCTGCCTATGGGAGTGCATTATAGTATAGACTCTGCATATTGGGTACATTATACTATATACTCTGCCTATAGGGGTGAATCATACTATATAGACTGCCTATGGGGGTGCATTATACTATATACTCTGCCTATAGGGATGCATTATACTATAGACTCTGCATATGGGGGTGTATTATACTATATACTATGCCTATGGTAAGTGCATTATACTATCTACTCTGCCTATGGGGGTGCATTATACTATATACTCTGGCTATGGGGGTGTATTATACTATAGACTCTGCCTATGGGGGTGCATTATACTATATGGAGGCCTATGGGGGTGCAGTATACTATAGAGGCCTATGGCATGCATTTTACTATATAGAGTCTGCCTATGGGGAGTGTATTACACTATAGAGGCCTATGGGGAGCGCATTATACTATATTGGGGACTATCTGGTGTTGTGCATTATACTTTATGTAGGCTACAGTGGGTACGAAAAGTATTCAGACCCCTTTAAATTTTTACTCTGTGTTTCATTGCAGCCATTTGGTAAATCTAGGTGTTAAGGTGAGTTCTGTTGATAAGGAATTGAATAGCCTTATCAGTTTGAATTCCCAGATTTTTCTGGGAATTCAAATTGATAAGGCTATTCAATTCCTTATCAACAGGACTCAACCTAACACCTGGATTTATGACTCCCTACATGGACACAATTCACACCTCCAGATAATTAAACATCCCCACTGCATCTCCACTTGCAACAAAAAAAAAACTAATTTGATCTCCTGGACTTATCAGTAGGAAGCATCACTCCCTCCACCTCATGAACAAATGTCATACTGCAACATCTCTTAAATGTTGTACATTGTGTTTTATGTATTCATTCGTAATAATGCCTGAAGAAGGAGCCTCTGTGCTCGGAAAGCTTGCATATACAGTATATTTTTTCTGGTTAGCCAATAAAGGAATCACTCCTAGAATGCTTTTGACATTTTTGGACTTAAAAGTATTTACATAGATTGTCAGTTTCAATAATTTTGTGATTTATATCATTTATATCATCCAGTGATGTTTGTAAACTGTTAAACCTTTTGATCATATTGACCAGGGGTCCTCAAACTTTTTAAACAGGGGGCCAGATCACAGTCCCTCAGACCATTGGAGGGCCGGAATATAGTCTTTAAAAAAAACTATGAACAAATTACTATGCACACAGCACATATCTTATTTTGTAGAAAAAAAAAACAATACAGGAACAAATACAATATTTAAAATGAAGAACAAGTAAAGTTAAATCAACCGGTATTTCAATAGGTAGCATAGGTCGTCAACAGGCAGGTAAACGTCCCCAATAGGCAGCATAGGTCCCCAATAGGCAGGTAAATGTACCCAATAGGCAGCATAGGTCCCCAATAGGCAGGTAAATGTCCCCAATAGGCAGGTAAATGTCCCCAATAGGCAGGTAAATGTCCCCAATAGGCAGCATAGGTCCCCAATAGGCAGGTAAATGTACCCAATAGGCAGGATAGGTCCCCAATAGGCAGGTAAATGTCCCCAATAGGCAGGTAAATATCCCCAATAGGCAGCATAGGTCCCCAATAGGCAGGTAAATGTACCCAATAGGCAGGTAAATGTACCCAATAGGCAGGTAAATGTCCCCAATAGGCAGCATAGGTCCCCAATAGGCAGGTAAATGTACCCAATAGGCAGGATAGGTCCCCAATAGGCAGGTAAATGTCCCCAATAGGCAGGTAAATATCCCCAATAGGCAGGTAAATATCCCCAATAGGCAGCATAGGTCCCCAATAGGCAGGTAAATGTACCCAATAGGCAGGTAAATGTCCCCAATAGGCAGGTAAATGTCCCCAATAGGCAGCATAGGTCCCCAATAGGCAGGTAAATGTACCCAATAGGCAGGATAGGTCCCCAATAGGCAGGTAAATGTCCCCAATAGGTAGATAAATATCCCCAATAGGCAGGTAAATATCCCCAATAGGCAGCATAGGTCCTCAATGGGCAGGTAAGTTTTCCCAATAGGCAGGCTGTTTCCCCCTTATAATGCCATATGCAGGCTGTTCCCCCCTTATAATCTCCATGCTGGATGCCACCCCCCATATAATGCCCCATGCAGCATGTCACCCCCCCATATAATGCCCCATTCAGCATGTCACCCCCCGCATATTATGTCCCATGCAGCATGTCACCCCCCCATATTATGCCCCATGCAGCATGTCACCCCCCCATATGATGCCCCATGCAGCATGTCACCCCCCCATATAATGCCCCATGCAGCATGTCACCCCCCCATATAATGCCCCATGCAGGATGTCACCCCCCCATATTATACCCCTTGCAGGATGTCACCCCCCCATATAATGACCTATACCTCCATACATTAAAAAAAAAATAATCCAATACTCACCTCACTTCTCACTTGCTGCCGCTGCTGCTGCTCTGGTCTGGACTCCAGCGTTGCGGCGGCGTTGTCCCGCTCTGCGCTGCCTGTGACGGCACTCGGGAGGGCGCGGTGGAAAGACGTCAGCGCACCCTCTGACCTGAGACGTCACAGGAAGCGCAGAGCAGGAAGACAGCGGATCTGCGGAGGCACGGGGAGAGGTAAGTATCCGCCTGCCGGGGCCCTGAGCAAGCGGGGGAGAAGGGCGGGCGCTGACACCGCTCCCCTCTCCTCCGCCCATAGCCCGGCGGGCCGCATAAAAGTCCTCCGCGGGCCTCATGTGACCCGCGGGCCGTAGTTTGAGGACCCCTGATATTGACATTCAATTGCTGTATTGTAGATGTCAGAAGGTCTAGTATACACTTATGTGATGCGGAAAGGTTTACAGAGTGTCTAGCTGTTGGGAACGTTTGGGAAATATCACTAGGAATATTTTTAGGTAGGAACAGCAAGTGTGAAAGAGGGACTTGTACAGTCCATTTTAGGTAATTGTTTATAAGGTGTCACTTTTGGTGAGTAGTCCTCTGAATCCTTATCTGTTTCTACTGAAGGTGATTTCTATTATCATTCTTCCCACTGCCAAGCTCTTTCCTTTTATTTCTTGATAGTGAAACCCCTGCAAGAAATGTCATGTCCAGATCAACTATTTGGCTATGTGCGCAAGATGCATATTTGAAGCAGAAATTTTCTGTTCATTTCTGCTTCTCCTTGGTAGGGAAAATACATGCGATTTTACATGCATTTTGACGCGTTTTTTGATGCATTTTTTGAAGCATTTTTGTACATCAATGAATGATTTTTGGAGCTAAATAAAGTTATTTGGACATTGCTTAAACCTTGGATTACCATCAGAACTGGGATGAGTATATTGGTTAATTTGAATGATTAAAGAATGTGTTTGTTGTAATTCAAATAAAGTGTTTGCTGTTTCTGTGTATTTATATAAGTCTTTACTTTACTTTAATTAAGTTTGGTAATGAAAAGGTCTGATTGACACCTTGTCATAACCAAACAAAAGAGCAAGATGTCAGCTAGTCCCATTCACCCAATCTTCATTAGCATTTCTATTCACGTAATTTATACAGCTGCTGTGAGCTGCTATTTTTAGCCTGGGAAGGTGCCATTAGGCAAACATGGTCAGTGGCCATTAATAACATCTCACAGCTGGTTTGTTAGCCACTATGTCCCCCCGATCAGCACTCAGCAGCTCTTTGGACACAGCTTATTTTTGCTGCGTCCAAAATGTGATGTTCTAATGCCACACTTGTGTTGTCGGTAAATAGTAATCCAGCTCATATAACGACACTTCAATCGGTCAAAATCTGCAGCAGAGACTGGCGTGTCCGATACTGAAATTGACATGCTGCGGGTGAGTTTGGGTACGTGGCCACGATCAGGAGCCGCTGCAGGTCTGACGCTGCGTGTTTATACAGCGTCAAAACTGCAGCATCCAGATGTTACAGCATAGTGGATGGGATATCTAGAAATCCCATGACCACTATGCGTGCATCAGAGGCTGCGAATCACCCATGGACACTGACATGCGGCGCGTCTTTCAGGACCGCAGCATGTCAAACTCTATTGCGGAGTCGCTAATCTCCGTAACCGAAATTTGATCATTAGAAAGTATTGAATGCGTTCAATAGAATGCAACATTTTGGATGCAGCAAAAAATATGCATCCAAAGCGCTGCTACCGGATCATTTGCACATAGCCAAACATTTAAAAAAAAAAGACTTGGGCTCCCGCGTCATTTTTAGAACTAGCAGAAGGAAAGCAGACCACTGCAGGCTGATATTAGTAGCCGGAGAAGGGGCCATTAGCCAACAATGTTCCCTGGCTATTAATATTAGCCCACAGCTGTTTGTTTAGCCTTTACTGGCTGGATTACAGGGGGACCCCAGAAAAAAATGACATAGGGTCCCCCTATAAAATCTAACCAGCAAAGGCTAAACTAGACAACTGCGGGCTGATGTTAATAGCCAGGGAAGGGGCCATGGAGCCTAGCCCCCTCCGCAGCTATTAATATCACCCCTCAGCAGTCCCAGAAATGGCACATCCATAAGATGTGCCAAATCTGGCGCTTAGCCTCCTCTCTTCCCACTGCCCTGTAGCGGTGGCGAGTGGGGTAATGGGGTTGGGGTTCACGTCAGCTTTGTATTGGTGGCTGACGTGACGCCCAGGTTAGTAATGGAGGGCGTCTCCATTACTAACTGCGTAGTAAAATGGTCACCGCTTTTTCAATAAAAGACACGGCCAAAATAAAGTATTATAATGAGATAAAACACACACGGTTTTACAATTTTTTTTATTACACGCCTCTGCGAAGCCGTCGATCTCCTGAAAAAAACGTAAAATAAAAAGCAACCATATTCCTCACCTGTCCGCCGTCAACGATGCAGTCCACGTACCACCAAGTGTCCCTCGACAGTTCGTGTCACTTCTACAGCAGTGACATCAGCCATCACTTAGGTCACTGCTGTAGAAGACAGCAATATATACTGACAGGGATGTAAAATCACCCCCTGACAGTGTACATTGCTGTGCAGGATACTGACGTCACCGCTCAGCTGATGGTCACGTGACCAGCCATGCCCACCAACACCTGCCTGTCTGTAAACCAGTCGTGCCCACCAGCACCTACCTAGCCTGTCTGTTTACCAGCCATGCCCGCCTGCGCCTACCTGTCTGTCTGTATACCAGTTGTGCCCGCCAGTACCTACCTACCTGTCTGCATACCAGATGGATTTGCCCGCACCTGCCAGTGCTTATCCAGTGTGTCCTGGGCCCTACCCGTTCCTGTATTCCAGTCTGTTCTGGGCCCTACCCAGCCTGGCTTTGTATCAGCTGTGCCCACCAGCACCTACCTTCCTGTCTGTATACCAGCCATGCCCGCCAACACCTGCCTGTCTGTATACCAGCCGTGCCCGCCAACACCTGCCTGTCTGTATACCAGCCGTGCCCGCCAGCAACTACCGAGCCTATCTGTAAGCCAGCCGTGCCCGCCAGCACCTACCCAGCCTGTCTGTATACCGGCTGTGCCTGCCAGCACCTACCTGCCTGTCTGTATAAAAGTCGGATCTGCCCGCACCTGCTAGTGCTTATCTGCATACCAGCCGAACCGGCCAGTGCGTGCATACCTCGCTGAGGGTCACAGACGTGTGTCCGAGGTCTGCCCTGGTGTAGCACCTGGTCCACCTCCCTCGTCGCTCCTCAGACTGAGGAGTAATCAAGGCGTCGTACATCTGCGTTTGGATTTGCTGAGGTCCCTAGTTACACCCCTCTAGGCGCTCCTTGGTCCCTGGCACAGTGGGACCACAATCCATGCTTGCGCTAAACTGAGCGCGAGCATAACAACATCTAATTTTGTTTGAAATAAATCAAATTTCTGATCTGGGACAAAATTTAATCCCTTGGATAATACTTCTCTCTGTTCGTTACTTTCTGAGTAAGAAGTATGACATTATTTTCAGTGTCTTCTAGGATGTTGATTCTTGTCTCTTCTTCCTTGTAAAGTATCCTTTTATATTGTCCATTCCTTCTGCGTCGTCTTCTCCTTTGTCTTTCCCGTTTTTTGATAGTTGTTGTCGATTACCCATATCATTGTTGCCATTTTTTTTTTTTTTTAATTTTGGCCGTATCGGGACAAGAGTCAAACGCTTCATAATCTGATGAAGAGAAATTTACTTTTTTTCTTTTCCTCATTAAAATTGCATCTTTTTTTTTTTTTTTTTTTTAATATATTTTGGTGTACATTCTTTCCAAGTAGGTCTCCAGTCATAAACGTTATTATTTTCATAGTCAATACTGTCCCTTTGCAATTTTTTTTCTCTACTTGCATAATAGAATTTTCAAATTTATCCACATTTTCTTTTAATTTTTTTTATGTAGGTCTTCATATAGTTAGTGAGTAGAAAATTTCAATGCTTCTTTTTTTATCTCCACAATTTGCTCTTTAACCATTCTTAGCTTTTTCTCTTCCTCTATTATAATTGCATTCATTAGATCTAAAGAGATTTTGATATGATCTTATTCATTTAAAGATTGTAAGCCCACAAGGGCAGGGTCCTTTCCCTCTGTACAAGTCTATCATTGTTAGTTTCTTTACTGTAAGTCAGTGGTCGGCAAACTTTTTTGCACCAGGGACCGGCTTTAAGCAAGACCAGTTTTCAATGGCCCGGTGGGGGTGGGGGCGGGGCTTTGGTCATATGTGGGTGGGGTTATGGAGGGGTGGAGCTTAGTGCATACTTATCATATAATTATAAATTCAATGTGTTCGACCCCAAGGCTGTAGGTCTGGTGGGGGGAGAAACAAAAAACAGGCGCTGATCTAAGTGTAGATGTATATATTTATATAGGAACAGAAGAAAAATGAACTGCTCACCTTTAGCAGATCTTGTACCAAGGCTTATCGACCAATTCTGGTCTAATGTGGGTAGCTGGTCCACTGGTATGCAGCTTCTATCTGGATTAAACGGATCTCCCAGCTGAAGTCCGTAAGAATAGGGTTCAGAGTATGTATCCAGCCAATTCAGCGCTCCCAGGGTCACAAGGAATGATTATCCAAAAAAAGGATTTAATTCTTCAGAAGATTTATTCAGGTTGGTAAATAGATAAAACTTATAAATAAAACAACGCGTTTCGGCTATTAAAATTAAAGATATATAGCCTTCCTCAGGTCTAATGTAAGAGAGTCAATAGTGGTGGTTATATAATCACTATAAAAACCTACCTAGTGAAATAATTATCCTAATCACATGTAAATTGGTTTGAGTTGGAACGCCCAAATCCCATTCTATAGAGACTCAGAATGTTTTATCTATTTACCAACCTGAATAAATCTTCTGAAGAATTAAATCCTTTTTTTGGATAATCATTCCTTGTGACCCTGGGAGCGCTCAATTGGCTGGATACATACTCTGAACCCTATCATATAATTATGACATTTATAATGAGAATGTGATTCAACTTACCATAGGTTCAGAATGAGTGGGAGCACCAGGCTTGTTTCCCTGGATCAGTGGGAGCACTGGGCTTGTTTTCCTGCAACAAGACGGTCCCATCTAGGTCCCATCTGATGATGATGACCACTACTGCTGCTACTGGACACAGCCACTGCTGCTATGAATTTTCACTGTTATTTGCTTTTTTCACTTTAACCAGAAAATCTGCTGCTGGGCCGCACGACACCAGAACACAGCTACAGGAGTCATAAGGGTGGGACACCTGACGTCATATCTAGCTGCCCATTAGCATCCAGAGCCCCTCCCCCTCCAACTCGCAGCTAGCAGGAGGGGAAGGAGCGCTGGACACACATGACCTGCTTGTCCCTGCTCCTGCCTGAGCACATTCTGCGAGTAGGGCCGCATGGCTAATTATCTATTCACTGCCAGTCCCTCCTCCTCTTTTCTTATAGGCTACTGATCACATGCTGGCTTTCTCCCTGCTGATCCTTTACAACTGTCAGCGGCGCAGCAGACCGGCTGAAAAACCCCAACGGCCCGGTCCTGGTCCGCGGACCGGCGGTTGGGGACCTCTGCTGTAAGTGATATCTGTATTTGGTATGTAACCCCTTCTTATGTACAGCACCATGGAATCAATGGCGCTATATAAATAAATAATAATAATTTCATTTAATCATGAATTCATCAGAGAATATATATGTGGGTATTTTTTTAATCCTTTAACCTCGTGGTATCATTTGATATTCCACATAGATGCTTAAGGTATTGCAATCCCATCATGTGTGTGTTTCTTGATTTAATTTCTTTTCCCACTCATGCATTCATTTTTTTATTTCTGTATAATACGGTGCATCCTCCATTGTTTCCCCAAAAACTTGTGCTAATTTAGCAAAACGTTCATCTCCATTGGAATTAGGCATATTGCCTTGAGTGTGGTTCACATTGCAATTATCCATCATAGTGCTAGCATCCAGCTGCTATGCAGGTATAAATGCTTCAATACACTGGCAGACACAGACAGAAATGGGCCCCTGTGCAAGAACAATATATGATTCCTTTGCAGCCCAAGAGCTCCTAAAAATGCTAAATTCCTGCTTTGGAAGTAGAAGTGGACCCCCTTAACTCTTGGCCCCCTCTGCGGCCATACAGGTTGCACCAATGATATATCCTGACCTGCTTCAATATATGAATGCAGTGTTTTTTGTCTTTTTTACAATATATCATTCATGCACTATCCTTCCTTATAAGTGGAGTTCAAATAAATCAAAAACATAGCATAACTTGTAAAAAAGTTTTTTTCCAGAACTCACCACCTTTATATATTCAAGAATTCACACTGTGTGTGGGATATATTTTAACTGCTAACTTGCAGTATATTATATGTTCCTTTGGAGATAAACGGTACATCCACTTGTAAGAACCAATTTTTTTTATTTCTTATCCATTAAAGCATGTTTTGATAGTCCATTAGACTTTAGAATTAGACATATTGCCATGGGTGTAGTTCACATTGCAATTTTCCACCATAGCACTGGCTTCCTGCTGCTATACAGGCATAAATACTTTAGTATATAAATTCGGTGCAGTATTTTTATAATAATATATCATCCATGCATTATCCTTCCATATACAGTTGAAACCAGAAATTTGACGCCATCATCAGTGTTACTATCCCACTTTATTGTCTCCTAGAAAAAATGCTTCAGGCGATGATAGATGAGGTAGTAGCACAGGAGGAAGAGGAGGAGGAACAGGGACTATTCACAAGATTATCAGTTCTGTCTTCTACACATGGATTGGATGGTGGGATCCTGTACCAACAGTGGACAGGTACACAATTGTCCAGCCAGGTGACAGTTTTAGAGGATGAGGAGGAACCGTGTTCACAACAGGATAGCACTCAAGGAAGTTTACAGCATCACTGGAGTGTGTCTGGGGGATATGTAGTGCCCCGAGGGTTCAGTCGCTATAGAGGTATTGCATCTCACCCAGAGGTGTGATATCTCACTTCCAGGTAAGGATGGAGTGTGGCTCAGGACCCTAACACCCACATGCACTACACCACATTTCCGGGGGGCAGGGCGACAATGCTCCCAAGAGTGAGCACAACTGCCCCTGTCCCTGGCTGGAGTGGGGGGAGGGAACACCTAGAAAGGGGGAACCCGGTAGTGTGTGGGTGGGGAGAGTAGATTCAGTGTGCACTGGAAGGAGGAGTATATAAGGTGGGCACCATCTTGGAGAAGAGAGAGAGAAGAGAGAGAGAAGAAGACTGGGAGCAGGGGCTCTGTACAGGCTCTGCTCCGCAGGGGCGCCCGCCGCTACCAGAGTAGGGGGTCAGGCCAAGAAAGGGAATCGGATCCCTCATCTAGTGGAGGAGAGCAATTACCCTCAGCTAGTAACCGGAGGCCGTTGCATTGCATGTGTTACAGCCCCTCGCTACACCCGTTAGGAAGGCACCATATAGGGCCCAGGGAAACGGAACATACGTTTGCCCGCCAAGGCCCGAGGCAGCTGGACAGAAACGTGGTCAATTGTGGGGTACGACGGGCCAGAGAAAGGACACACAAAGGGGGTCCTGAAAAGCATTCCAAAGGTACCTGGGAGTTGGCCGAGCCCCTCACCTGGTGAACACAGTACAACGTGGGCAGCCATTACCTGCAGAAGTGGCTTGGAGTGTAAAACTGTGAGTAAAGACCCTGGACTGCATTACTGGACTCTGAGTCATTACTGTTGCTCCCGCGCACGATCACCCCCACCATCTGCATTCACTGCCCTGAGGCTATACTCCTCCCGTGGGGAGTTATACTATCCTCTGCTGTGCACACAACATCAGCCTCAGCGGTCTGCCCCGCAGCGGCGGTTCTCAGTGACCGCAATCCACGGGTGGCGTAGTCGGGCATTTAAACATTAAAAACCAAATAAACAGATCCGCCACTGGTTTGACCACCCTAAGCCACGGGACCGGGTCGCCGCCACAGAGACTACAACCCCTAGCATTACACAGAGACCCGGCTCTGGGTATTCCCCCACACACGGCCCAGGGGGCGCATCAGATACAGAGGACACAGACGATACACCTCCCACCCAGGCCAGCTTGTCGTTGTTATGATCTGCAACATGTACTAAGGAAAGATAAGGAAAAACTGTCCCTACAGTAAAACTAAGCTGAATCCCTACGATGTAGCAGGCTGCCTGTTCCTAGCGAACAGACCCGCCTTAGTCCTCGGCTAGTCTGAACGAAGACCTATAGCATAAGGGGAGGGGTCCCTAAAAGAACTAAGGACTGGGACAAAAATGGGACACCTCCTAAACTGAGAAATTGTTGCAGAACACAAAAAAGACAAACAGACAAAAAAAGTACTAGAGGTCCCAGAAGGACCAAAGAAACTGACAGAGAAAGGCACAGAAGCACCTGGCTAGAGAAACAGTCAAACACTGAAGTCCAGCACAGCCAAAAGGGCGGAGCTGGAATATAAAGGTAGATGGTCACATGACCGAAAAAACAAGATGGAAAAAACAAACAAGAGGGTTCTAACAGTACCCGCTCTTTTATGAGGATCCTCCAGGCTCAGGCCTATCCAGAAACCTCTTGTGGAAAGCTTTAACAAGCCTAGGAGCAGAGACATCATCCGTCCTTACCCAGGAGTTGTGTTTGGGACCGAAACCCTTCCAGGAGACAAGATACTGTAATCTCCCTCTATGCCATCTAGAGTTCAAGATACGAGAAATTTCATATTCGCCGTCTTCCACCACAGGAGGAACTGAGACAGTGGCATCCCTATCTGATACATCAGCCTTTTTCAACAAGGAAACATAAAACACAGGATTAATCTTCCAGGAAGTAGGGACATCCAATCTAACAGCAGATGGGTTAACAACCTGAAGCACTTTAAATGGATCCACAAACTTAGGACCCAGTTTTTTAGAGGGAATCCTCAACCGCAGGTTCTTTGAGGACAACCAAACCAAGTTACCCACAGTAAAAAAAAACCTCCTTACATTTCCTGTCAAAATACTTCTTGGATTTCTTGTTAGCCTCTTGAAGGTTGCAACGTACATTAGTCCAAACTCTCTCCAAATCACCGGAAAAAAACAAAAAAAAGGAGAACACCCAGCAGAGGAGGATGTATGATTGTTAAGAGCAAATTCTGCGAGAGGCAGAAACTCAGACAACACCTTTTGATTGTCTGCCACAAAACAACGCAAAAAATGTTCAACATCCTGGTTCACTCTTTCAGTCTGTCCATTAGACTCAGGATGATACCCAGACGAAAATAACAAATGGACTCCCAACCTGTCACAAAAACCACGCCAAAAGCGAGCCACAAACTGAGGTCCTCTATCAGAAACAATAACAGTGGGAACGCCATGGAGCTTGATAATCCTCTTAACAAACGACTTAGCGAGTATCTTGGCGCAGGGCAACTTAATGAATGGAACCAAATGACACATCTTACTAAAACGGTCCACGACCACCCAGATGACAGTAAAACCCTTGGACACAGGAAGATCAGTAATAAAATCCATTGTGAGATGCGTCCAAGGCGCACTAGGAACCTCCAGAGGGCAAAGCAACCCCGCAACAGGAGTATGTGAAGCCTTTAACCTAGCACACACAGTACATTGACGCACCCACTTGATGACTTCCTTCTGACATCCAGGCCACCAAAAACTGCGACTGATAAGTCTCTTAGTCTCCGAAATTCCTGGATGACCTGCCAACCGAGACTCATGACACTCCACAAACAAATCTCTCCTAAAGGCTCTAGGCACGAACAACCTCCCATGGGGAGTGTTAGATGGAGCATCATCTTGAGCTTTCAGAATCCCATTCTCCAAAACGGAGTCCAATACCGCCACCACAACTCCTTTCTGTAAAATGCTCTCCTCCTCAGTACCGACCGTAGGAGAGAAGCTGCGAGATAAAGCATCGGCTTTAACATTCTTAGTACCAGGGATATAGGTAACAGAGAAATGAAACCGAGAAAAAAAAAGTGCCCACCTAGCTTGATGGGCATTCAAGCGCTTGGCAGCATCCAGATAGATCAAATTCTTATGATCTGTGAAAACCTGAATAGGAAATCTAGCGCCTTCCAAAAAATGACGCCAATGTTCAAACGCGAGTTTAATAGCCAGCAACTCCTGATTTCCAACTTCAGAATTCAGTTAGGTTTCCGAATTTTTTTTCGAAAAGAAGGCACAAGGATGTACTCCATCCTTGTTCTCCTGAGACAAAACTGCTCCGACCCCCATGAAGCATCGACCTCGACCAAAAAAGGCTTGGTCTCATCAGGCTGCAAAAGGATAGGAACTGAACCTCTCTTTGAGATACTCAAACGCTACAATGGCCTCAGTAGTCCACTGGACCGTATTTGCACCTTTCCTGGTGAGATCGGTCAGAGGCTTAATAATTACAGAAAAATTCTTAATGAATTTCCTGTAATAATTGGCAAAACCCAAAAATCTCTGTATAGATTTCAAACCAATAGGCCTAGGCCATTCCTGCACAGCCTGAACCTTCACCGGGTCCATCTCAAAGCCCTCGCTGGAGACAATGTAGCCCAAAAAAATAACTTTCTGCACAGCGAACTCACATTTCTCCAGCTTAGCAAAGAGTGAATTATCACTCAATAACTGCAAAACTTCACATACACTCTGCCAATGGGACTCTAGATCTGGTGAATAAATCAAAATGTCATCCAAATACACAACAACATTCTTACCAATCAAAGGACTCAGGATGTCATTAATAAGGTTTTGAAAAAATGCAGGTGCATTGGTAAGACCAAAAGGCATCACCAGATTCTCAAAATGACCTACCGGAGTGTTAAAAGCAGTTTTCCATTCATCACCCTCCTTCACTCGTAACAAATTGTATGCCCCCTGGAGATCAATTTTAGAGAACCACTTGGCCCTCACCAACTGCTTAAACAAGTCAGGAATTAACGGCAATGGGTAGGAATTGCGTACGGTAATCTTATTAATTTCACGAAAATCCTGACATGGACGTAAACCCCCGTCCTTTTTTTTAACAAAGAAAAATCCAACTGCCACAGGCGACTTAGAAGGTCTAATGTGACCAGCAGCCAGGATAGTCTGTATGTACTCCTCCAAGGCATTTCTTTCAGGGATAGTCAGATTAAACAAGTGACTCTTGGGAAGAGTAGCTCCAGGAACAAACTCAATGGCGCAATCAATATCCCTATGAGTAGGTAAAACTTGTGACTCCTCCTCTGAGAAAACCCTCCAAAAATCTTGAATAGGTACAGGTAATTCCCCTTTTTCCACAGCCGCAATGCGACCATTGCAACATTTATCATAGCACTTCGGACTTCAAGACTTAATCACATTAGTAGACCAGTCCAGCAAAGGATTGTGCAGTTTTAACCAAGGCAATCTTAGAACGACCGGAGAGGGTAAATTATCTAATACAACCAAGTCCAAAATTTCTTGGTGAACTCCATTGATAGTGAGGGGAAATGCAGCAACCTTGTGAGTAATACATTTCAAGGGAGTGTTATCAATTGCAATCACAGAAATAGGTGATGACAAAGGTTTGGATTTCAATTTAAGGTTTTCCAAAAACCCTTTAGCAATCACATTAAGTGTTGAACCACAATCCACAAATACCTGAAATTCAATCAAATTTTCCTGCAAAGTAGTACTTCTAGAAAGAAATACTCCTGCAGAGCGTAAACAAGCTATACGGGCGTAACTGACCTTTTTTTTTCTTTACGTAAATGAAGCTCACAATACTTAATCAAATGGTCAGCTTTACCACAATAAAGACACAATCCCTCGGCGAACCTCCAGTCTCTTTCCTGAGAGGGGAGCGACTTCGCCACAACCTCCATCGGTTCACCGCCGTAAGAGCAGATTTTCTGGGGACTAGGACCTGGCATTACAGGAGTCTTTACCTCATTCTGTTTAAATCTCAGTCTCCTATCCACATGAACAGCTAATTGCATTGCATCCTGCAGAGTCTCAGGTGCGGGGAATGCAATTAGCAAATCCTTAACCCTTTCACTCAGACCAGCAAGAAATAGACATTTCAGAGCTGGATCATTCCATTTAACATCTGAGGCCCATCTTCTGAAGTGTGTGCAATAATTTTCAACATCACCTGACCCCTGATTCAAATGCCTGAGTTCTGCCTCAGCAGATGAGATTCGATCAGGATCGTCATATAATAGCCCCATAGCAGAAAAAAATTCTTCTACAGACCTTAAACATGGATCATTAGGTTAGAGAGAAAAGGCCCACCCCTGTTGTGGTTCTTTGCGCAAAAGTGACATAATAAAACCAATGCGCTGTGATTTATTCCCAGAGGACCTTGGTCTCAAACTAAAATATAACAAACAAGCATTTTTAAAGGAAAAAAAATCTTGCTGTTTACCATAAAAAACATCAGGCAGTCCTACCTTGGGTTCCACAAAATGTGCTTCAGAACAGCTACTCACGTGTTGCTGGAGCTCGGCCACCTCCAGAGACAATCCCTGAAGGCGTTGAGCCAAATCCTGGACGGAAACTGTTATGATCTGCAACATGTACTAATGAAAGATAAGGAAAGACTGTCCCTACAGTAAAACTAAGCTGAATCCGTACAATGTAGCGGGCTACCTGTTCCTAGCGAACAGACCCGCCTTAGTCCTCGGCTAGTCTGAACGAAGACCTATAGCACAAGGGGAGGGGTCCCTAAAAGAGCTAAGGACTAGGACAAAAACGGGACACCTCCTAAACAGAGAAGTTGTTGCAGAACACAAAAAGACAAACAGACAAAAAAAAGTACTAGAGGTCCCAGAAGGACCAAACGAACTGACAGAGAAAGGCACAGATGCACCTGGCTAGAAAAACACTGAAATCCAGCACAGCCAAAAGGGCGGAGCTGGAATATAAAGGCAGATGGTCACGTGACCGCAAAACACAAGATGGAAAAAACAAACAGGAGGGTTCTAACAGTCGTGCCTCTGGGCAGCTTGGCACACATTAGCGAAGACATGCTGCAGTGCCTGCGCAATCACCACCGCGTTGCCTGGATTGTTACCAGTGCAGATTATTGGGTGGCCACCCTGCTGGATCCTCTCTATAAGAATAAAGTACCATCCTTACTTCCGTCAGTGTTGCGTGATCGGAAAATGCTGGAACACAAGCGCACAAGGCTAGACGCACTACTAACGGTGTTGACGCCAGACAGAGGGGGCTCAGTGGAAGCTCATGGCCAAGGAGGAGGAGTAATTCGCAAACACAGCTGGGACACTGGTACCACCTTGAAAAGGAGAGTTAGCCTGCCTCAGACTCAGGGATTATCATGACTAGGTCACAGCGGGCCACCCAAGCATTCAGTCGACTTGTTACCTGTTGAGCACAAAGTATTGGTGGCAGTCCTTAGGTAAGGATATTGAAGCTTGCACATGAGATCTGTGCAAGAACAAAGTGCCTGACATCGCCCCTGCAGACAAACTTCTCCACTTTCCTATTCCTGTATGTCCCTGGTCCCACATATCCATGGACTTCATTACATACAGTTATATGAAAAAGTTTGGGTACCCCTATTAATCTTAAGCTTAATGTTTTATAAAAATTGGTGTTTTTGCAACAGCTATTTCAGTTTGATATATGTAATAACTGTTGGACACAGTAATGTTTCTGCCTTGAAATGAGGTTTATTGTACTAACAGAAAATGTGCAATCTGCATTCAAACAAAATTTGACAGGTGCATAAGTATGGGCACCTCACCAGAAAAGTGACATTAATATTTAGTAGATCCTCCTTTTGCAAAAATAACAGCCTCTAGTCGCTTCCTGTAGCTTTTAATGAGTTCCTGGATCCTGGATGAAGGTATTTTTGACCATTCCTCTTTACAAAACAATTCCAGTTCAGTTAAGTTTGATGGTCGCCGAGCATGGACAGCCCTCTTCAAATGATCCCACAGATGTTTAGTGATATTCAGGTCTGGGGACTGTGATGGCCATTCCAGAAAATTGTAATTGTTCCTCTGCATGAATGCCTGAGTAGATTTGGAGCGGTGTTTTAGATCATTGTCTTGCTGAAAGATCCATCCCCTGCGTAACTTCAACTTTGTCACTGATTCTTGAACATTATTGTCAAGAATCTGCTGATACTGAGTGGAATCCATGCATCCCTCAACTTTAACAAGATTCCCGGTGCCGGCATTGGCCACACAGCCCCAAATCATGATGCTCCATCAAATTTTACTGTGGGTAGCAAGTGTTTTTCTTGGAATGCTGTGTTTTTTTGCCGCCATGCATAGCGCCTTTTTGTATGACCAAACAACTCAATCATGGTTTCATAGGTCCACAGGACCTTCTTCCAAAAAGAAATGGGCTTCTCCAAATGTGCTTTTGCATACCTCAGCCGACTCTGTTTGTGGCGTGCTTGCAGAAACGGCTTCTTTCGCATCACTCTCCCATACAGCTTCTCCTTGTGCAAAGTGTGTTGTATAGTTGACCGATGCACAGTGACACCATCTGCAGCAAGTTGATGCTGCAGCTCTCTGGAGGTGGTCTGAGGATTGTCCTTGACTGATCTCACCATTCTTCTTCTCTGCCTTTCTGATGTTTTTCTTGGCCTGCCACTTCTGGCCTTAACAAGAACTGTCCCTGTGTTCTTCCATTTCCTTACTATGTTCCTCACAGTGGAAACTGACACGTTAAATCTCTGAGACAGCTTTTTGTATCCTTCCCCTGAACGACTATGTTGAATAATCTTTGTTTTCAGATCATTTGACAGTTGTTTTGAGGAGCCCATGACGCCACTCTTCAGAGGAGATTCAAACAGGAGAACAACTTGCAAGTGGTCACTTTAAGTAGCTTTTCTCATGATTGCATACACCTGGCTATGAAGTTCAAAGCTCAATGAGGTTACAAAACCAAAAAAAGTGCTTTAGTAAGTCAGTAAAAAGTAGGTAGGAGTATTTAAAACAGGAAAATGATAAGGGTGCCCATACTTATGCACCTGTCAAATTTTGTTTGAATGCAGATTGCACATTTTCTGTTAGTACAATAAACCTCATTTCAAGGCAGAAACATTACTGAGTCCAACAGTTATTACATATATCAAACTGAAATAGCTGTTGCAAAAACACCAATTTTTTAGAAAACATTAAGCTTAAGATTAATAGGGGTGCCCAAACTTTTTCATATAACTGTATCTCCCTGACTCCAAGGGTATGCTTATAGTGTGGGCCATTGTGGACCAATTTTCTAAACAATGGCATTTGGTTCCTTTGGCTCAGTCCAGTGCGCAGGACTTGGTAGATTAGTACCTTGTTCAGGTGATAAGATTACATGGGGTTCCTATGAATATTGTCTCCAATCGTGGGTCCCAGTTTGTCTCCAGATTCTGGAGGGTTTTCTGTAAACGCCTCTGGTCGGAACTCTCGTTTTCATCTGCATATCATCCTCAAACTAATGGGCAAACGGAACGAACCAACCAGTGTTTTGAGTCCTATCTAAGATGTTTTTGCTCCCATATTCAGCATGATTGGGGATCATAATTAGCCTTGGCAGAGTTCACCCTAAACAATAGACAGCACAAGGACTTGGGAATGTCTCCCTTCTTCTGTAATCTAGGATTCCATCCTAGGTCTCCTTGTTTTGATGGAGGAGACATTGTACTTCCAGCGGTCTCTGCTGCTATCCACCGCCTCCGGAAGGTTTGGGGGGAAGCCCGTATCTATCTGAAGAAAGCAGGGGAGAGCATGAAGAAGCAGGCTGATAAATGTCATCAAAAAGGTTGCAAACTCAGAGTGGGGGACAGAGTTTGGGTGTCTATTAAAAATCTGAAGATTAAGGTACCATCTCCTAAGCTCGCATCCGGGTTTATAGGTCCATTTCCCATTATCGAAGTTGTCAATAAGGTGGCTTTTTGGGTAGATCTGCATTCCTCTATGTGGGTTCCCAATATTTTTCACAAGACGTTAATAAAGAAGGTGGTTACCGCACTTTTGACACAGGATCCTCCTCCTCCTATTATGGTAGATAATACTGAGGAATTTGAGATAGAAAGTATTGTGGACTCTCGTAGAGTTAAAAACTCCATTCAGTATTTGATTCATTGGAAGGAGTACAGTCCGGAGGAGAGGTCCTGGGTCTCGAGAGGTAATATACATGCCAATCGTCTCATCGCTGAGTTCAATAAGAGGTTTCCGGACAAGGTGGGTGGTGAGAGCCCAGAGGTCTCTCCTAGGGAGGTGGGTACTGTTAGGAATCGTGATTCTGTGCTCCCACCTGGGAATGGAGCAGGTCTGGTGCTACGCTACTCTAGTCGCAGGCGCCACCATTGACCTGACCCTGCAGGCGGAGCTACTACGCATGCATGGAGACTACCCCAATCTTATGGAGCATCGCGTTCTGGTGTTGCAGGATGTGTGAGGACATGGGTCGTCGTGTCTCTCACTGATTTCCCAGGTTGCTAGGCTATGCAGGACGCTGCTTTGTCTGACACTAAGCAGTGGTGCAATTATGTTCATTCTGCTGTACAAGAAAGCAGGGAGTGGCTGTCTGGGGATGATTGAGAGGTATTCAACACCTGAACATTAGGCGGGCTATTTAATCATGCTCCCTGCTCAGTGCTTTGTTCTTCATTGCAGTTCCTATGTGCAGTGGTGGTGAGTGGTGCTAGTACTAGTGTTGTTAGCTTTTCAGGGGATTTCTCATTTTCTCTTCTGGCTTCACTTCCTGGAGTTCTTGCAGAGGTACTCACCTGGTTCTTGACAAGGTTCCAGCCACGTCACCAGACCCCAGCTCTCCGGCGACAGCGAACCTGGGAAGGGCTCTGTCAAAGTTCCCCTTCCATTTAGTGGAAGCTGAGTGAAGAATATTCCCAGCCTTCAGGGAGTTGCCTAGCTTGGCAGCTTGTGCCAAGTGCATCTGTGGCTGCGCCTTTGCTGGTTTGGTGCCATTCTTGTTGCATCTCTCTGCAAAGCGCATAACAGAAACAAAGCTCTGGAGAGTTCTGAAGTGGCCAGCAATAAGTCAGGATTAGTGTTGATCGAACACTAAAATGCTAGAGTGCTCGAAGATCGGGCCGAGCTCACCGTGATACTCGGGTGCTCGACCCGAGCACCGAGCCCAATTTTAGTCTATGGGAGATCCGAGCATTTTTGCGGGGGCATCCCCGGCAGTCTGTAGAAAGCCTAAAAAGTGCTCAAAATGATAGTGACAGTGCTCAAATGACATCGGGACAGCATGGGGATCGCCACAGGAAGCATTTCTGACCCCCAGGTCACTGCTGTCAACAACATGGTCAGAGGTATTAAGCCACTTTTACTGGCTCACATTAAAACGTTCAAAAACAAAACTGAAACTGTTTTCCTGTGAAATATGTTAAGGAACATCCTTTCCAGGGTAAAGACTTGTGTATAAGGTAAAATAAATAATCAAAAACAAAAATACTCCTCCACACCTTGTGCTATGTTCACAAGTAGTATTTTTAATGCGTTTTTGCACTTTTGTATTGCTTTCAATTGTGACAAATGCATTCACCGGGAACTGTCATTTTAACATTTTACAACCTTATCTGGCCATGTGCTGTGTGACACATGCATACAGTGCTGAAAAGACATGGGAAAAGCATGGGGAAGACCCCTGGAAGCATCTCTGACACCCAGGTCACTGCCTAAAAGTGTGCCCATCAGAAGTGATCCTTGCCGCATCAGAAGATGCAGACTTGCAACTATCCCCGTGCAAGTCCTTGTCCCAGGGCAGTGTTCAATTGTACCTCCCCCATTCCTTGCAATGCAAGCGCAAGTATGCAGCCTGCCACCCACCCACCTCCAGGCTGCAATACCATACTGCTTGCTTGCACTTGAAATTGGGCCTTTTAGGCATGTGGAGGTGGAATCTTGCCACCACGTCATGGCTGCATCGGCGGCCTGGTATCCATACTCAGTACCCAGTCGCCCTGCGGCCGGGTGCCACACACGGTCCCCAGCCGCCTGGGGGCGGCCGGGTGTCCATAAACAGTCCCCAGTCGCCCCTATTTGTCCCGGTGCGCCTTATACACAAGCACGCATACTAAAACATTACCTGTGCCCTCCCCAGTGCATTTAGTGGGAAGGACAGCCTAACCACAAACACGTGGACAAGTGAATGTGGCCAGGGATGGTCCATCTCACTGACGCCTTCACACTGGGTTGGTTAATATTGTGGAAGACGCGACACAGTTGGACACTGGGATGCAACACGTCCTCCAGACATAGAGGATTGCGGGTCCTGGGTCAATCAGGCTTCAACACAAAGTTCAGAAGGTAGACAGCAGCAGTGGTCAGCCTCCTACACAACGAGTAAATTATTCATGATCATGAGGACATCCATCTCCTTCGCTTTCTGTTCCTAGCAAGGCAAGCGCATGTATGTAGTAGCGGCTAGGCCTGAGGTGGTCAGCGTTTTGGCGCATATCTTACCTCCTCCGAGGATTGCTGGATGTTTTCCTGCTACTATCCCAGTTCTATGACTCCTGTTAAAACAAAGCTTCAGGTGATGAATGATGGATGAGGTGGTGGCAAAGGAGAAAAAGCAGGAGGAACAGGGACCATTCACATCAATATCAGGCCAGTCAACCACACATGTCTTGTAGGATATGTTTCTGTACCAAAAGGAGCGGTTCAGCTACACAGTTATAGGGCATACAGTGAGTGCAATGCCTACCAAAGGCACTCCAATTTATAGCAACTGGGTCTCCTGTACACTGTTGGCCTAAGCAGTGAATGGAAGGCTTTCCAAAAATTATGAGGAACTGCAATGCCCCTTGAAAAAGACATGGATTACAGCGTACTAAAAACTTTCTACCCATTATTGGGGAGTGGGTCTCCCTTAGTGTTCGCCTATGCATTGAAAAACAAAAGCTGACTAAAATTAGGAGGAAATAAAATGCCCGTTGGAAGAGTCGTGGAGGTTAGAGGTAATTAAAAACAACATTTCAATGTCACTTGGAAGAACTGTGGAGTTCACAGTGGTTTAACAAGACGGTTTTAATGCCCCTTGGAAGAGACGTGGAGGCCACAGTAGCTTAACAAGACAGTTTTAATGCCCCTTGGAAAGGACGTGGAGTTCAGAGTGGTTTAACAAGACGGTTTTAATGCCCCTTGGAAGAGAAGTGGAGGTCCCAGTGGAATAAAAAGACAATATCAATGCCCCTTGGAAGAGTGGTGGAGGTCGCAGTGGAATAAAAATACAATATCAATGCCCCTTGGAAGAGTGGTGGAGGTCGCAGTGGAATAAAAAGACAATATCAATGCCCCTTGGAAGAGTGGTGGAGGTCCCAGTGGAATAAAAAGACAATATCAATGACTCTTGAAAGAGACGTGGAGGTCACAGTAGCTTAACAAGACGATTTTAATGCCCCTTGGAAGAGACGTGGAGTTCAGAGTGGTTTAACAAGACGGTTTTAATGCCCCTTAGAAGAGATGTGGCGTTCAGAGTGGTCTAACAAGACGGTTTTAATGCTCCTTGAAAGAGACATGGAGGTCCAAGTGGAATAAAAAGACAATATCAATGCCCCTTGGAAGAGTGGTGGAGGTCCCAGTGGAATAAAAAGACTATATCAATTCCCCTTGGAAGAGTGGTGGAAGTCCCATTGGAATAAAAAGACAACATCAATGACCCTTGGAAGAGACGTGGAGGTCGCAGTGGAATAAAAATACAATATCAATGCCCCTTGGAAGAGTGATGGAGGTCCCAGTGGAATAAAGAGACAATATCAATGACTCTTGGAAGAGACGTGGAGGTCACAGTAGCTTAACAAGACAATTTTAATGCCCCTTGGAAGACACGTGGAGTTCAGAGTGGTTTAACAAAATGGTTTTAATGCCCCTTGGAAGAGACGTGGAGGTCACAGTAGCTTAACAAGACGGTTTTAATGCTCCTTGGAAGAGACGTGGCGTTCAGAGTGGTTTAACAAGACGGTTTTAATGCCCCTTGAAAGAGACGTGGAGGTCCCAGTGGAATAAAAAGACATTATCAATAACCCTTGGAAGAGTGGTGGAGGTCGCAGTGGAATGAAAATACAATATCAATGCCCCTTGGAAGAGTGGTGGAGGTTGCAGTGGAATAAAAAGACAATATCAATGCCCCTTGGAAGAGTGGTGGAGGTCACAGTAGCTTAACAGGACGATTTTAATGCCCCTTGGAAGAGACGTGGAGTTCAGAGTGGTTTAAAAAGACGGTTTTAATGCCCCTTGGAAGAGACGTGGAGGTCACAGTAGCTTAACAAGACAGTTTTAATGCCACTTGGAAGACACGTGGAGGTCCCTGTGGAATAAAAAGACAATATCAATGACCCTTGGAAGAGTGGTGGAGTTCGCAGTGGAATAAAAAAGACAATATCAATGCCCCTTGGAAGAGTGGTGGAGGACGCGTGGAATAAAAAGACAATATCAATGACCCTTGGAAGAGACGTGGAGGTCACAGTAGCTTAACAAGACGATTTTAATGCCCCTTGGAAGAGACGTGGAGTTCAGAGTGGTTTAACAAGACGGTTTTAATGCCCCTTGGAAGAGACGTGGAGGTCCCAGTGGAATAAAAAGACAGTATCAATGACCCTTGGAAGAGATTGTGAGGTCACAGTAGACGATTTTAATGCCCCTTACAAGAGGCATGCAGTACAGCATATTAAAAACATTATTCCCATTATTGGGGAGTGGGTCTCCTATATTCTTTGCCTATGCCTTCCAAACAAAAGCTGCCAAAAAGTAGGACGGAGGAACTTGCAATGCCCCTTGCAAGAGCCATGCAGTACAGCATATTAAAAACATTATTCCCATTATTGGGGAGTGGGTCTCCCATAGTCTTTGCCTATGCCTTCCAAGCAAAAGCTGCCAAAAATTAGGACGGAGGAACTTGCAATGCTGGCAACACGGACCACGGTCACCCTGGTGGTATAGTGGTGGTGGAGGCTGCAGATAAGGAGAAGAGCAAAAAACAGCCGAAATGAGGAAGCGTATACCCATGTGTGGGTGTGAAGCGGTGCATGGGAATACACCTCCCGGAATGACACAGTGGATTTTACTTTAAGTTACTGTGCTGTCATTTGGTGGTGATGAGAAGTCTGGCCCAATCCAGCCCTTGTTCATTTTGATAAGGGTCATCTTGTCAGCATTGTCAGTTGACAGGCGAGTACTCTTATCAGTTATAATTCCCCCAGCGGCACTAAAAACACGCTCAGATAACACACTAGCGGCAGGGCAGGCCAGGACCTCCAAGGTGTACAGAACGAGTTCATTCCAAGTGTCCAGCTTGGATACCCAATAATTAAAAGGCACAGAGGAATCACGGAGGACGCTGGTACGGTCGGCAAGGTACTTCCTCACTATCTTTTGAAACTTTCCACTCCTTGTGAGAGTACCCCGCGTCTCAGGGCCTGTAAGCTGGGCGGGTCTCAGAAAATTGTCACAGAACGTTGACAGTGTTCCCATGCCTCTACTGGATTGGAGTTGCGTCTCTCTCGCCTGTACACCTTGGTTGGGCAACGAACTGTGACCTCTGCCGCTAGCGTGTGCAGATAGGAATTTTTTTAACAGTTCTGCAGCAAGGGCCTTCTGGTACTGCCTCCCAGGTTTAAGAGTGGTTTAACAATTCCGTTTTAATGCCCCTTGGAAGAGACGTGGAGGTCCCAGTGGAATAAAAAGACAATATCAATGACCCTTGGAAGAGTGGTGGAGGTCGCAGTGGAATGAAAATTCAATATCAATGCCCCTTGGAAGAGTGGTAGAGGTCGCAGTGGAATAAAAAGACAATATCAATGCCCCTTGGAAGAGTGGTGGAGGTCACAGTAGCTTAACAAGACGATTTTAATGCCCCTTGGAAGAGACGTGGAGTTCAGAGTGGTTTAACAAGACGGTTTTAATGCCCCTTGGAAGAGACGTGGAGGTCACAGTAGCTTAACAAGACGGTCAATATCAATGACCCTTGGAAGAGTGGTGGAGTTCGCAGTGGAATAAAAAAGACAATATCAATGCCCCTTGGAAGAGTGGTGGAGGTCACAGTGGAATAAAAAGACAATATCAATGACCCTTGGAAGAGACGTGCAGGTCACAGTAGCTTAACAAGACGATTTTAATGCCCCTTGGAAGAGACGTGGAGTTCAGAGTGGTTTAACAAGACGGTTTTATTGCCCCTTGGAAGAGACATGGAGGACATAGTAGCTTAACAAGACGATTTTAATGGCCCTTGGAAGAGACGTGGAGGTCCCAGTGGAATAAAAAGACAGTATCAATGACCCTTGGTAGAGATTGTGAGGTCACAGTAGACGATTTTAATGCCCCTTACAAGAGGCATGCAGTACAGCATATTAAAAACATTATTCCCATTATTGGGGAGTGGGTCTCCTATATTCTTTGCCTATGCCTTCCAAGCAAAAGCTGCCAAAAAGTACGACGGAGGAACTTGCAATGCCCCTTGCAAGAGCCATGCAGTACAGCATATTAAAAACATTATTCCCATTATTGGGGAGTGGGTCTCCTATATTCTTTGCCTATGCCTTCCAAGCAAAAGCTGCCAAAAAGTAGGACGGAGGAACTTGCAATGCCCCTTGCAAGAGCCATGCAGTACAGCATATTAAAAACATTATTCCCATTATTGGGGAGTGGGTCTCCCATAGTCTTTGCCTATGCCTTCCAAGCAAAAGCTGCCAAAAATTAGGACGGAGGAACTTGCAATGCTGGCAACATGGACCACGGTCACCCTGGTGGTATAGTGGTGGTGGAGGCTGCGGATAAGGAAAAGAGCAAAAAACAGCCGAAATGAAGAAGCGTATACCCATGTGTGGATGTGAAGCGGTGCATGGTAATACACCTCCCGGAATAACACAGTGGATTTTACTTTATGTTACTGTGCTGTCATTTGGTGGTGATGAGAAGTCTGGCCCAATCCAGCCCTTGTTCATTTTGATAAGGGTCATCTTGTCAGCATTGTCAGTTGACAGGCGAGTACGCTTATCAGTTATAATTCCTCGAGCGGCACTAAAAACACGCTCAGATAACACGCTAGCGGCAGGGCAGGCCAGGACCTCCAAGGTGTACAGAGCGAGTTCATTCCAAGTGTCCAGCTTGGATGCCCAATAATTAAAAGGCACAGAGGAATCACGGAGGACGCTGGTACGGTCGGCAAGGTACTCCCTCACTATCTTTTGAAACTTTCCACTCCTTGTGAGAGTACCCCGCGCCTCAGGGCCTGTAAGCTGGGCGGGTCTCAGAAAATTGTCACAGAACGTTGACAGTGTTCCCATGCCTCTACTGGATTGGAGTTGCGTCTCTCTCGCCTGTACGCCTTGGTTGGGCAACGAACTGTGACCTCTGCCGCTAGCGTGTTCAGATAGGAATTTTTTAACAGTTCTGCAGCAAGGGCTTTCTGGTACTGCCCCATTTTTGTAGACCTCTCCACCTCAAGAATAAGAGAGTGAAAGTTCTCCTTGTAGCGGGGGTCTAAAAGTGTCACCAACCAGTATTGACTGTCACCCAACATTTTGACAACACGAGGGTCACGGTTAAGGCAGCGTAACATAAAGTCAGCCATGCGTGCCAGACTAGTAACGGGCAAGACTTCCGTGTCCTCACCAAGATGACGACTGACCATGCTCTCCTCCTCCTCCTCCTCCCCCCTGTCCTCAGGCCACCCACGCTGAACCGACGGTATGACAGTTGTACAGGTACTACCGTCTACAGCGCATGATACCAGCTCCTGTTCTTCCTCCTCCTCCTCTTTTCCGTCATTGTCCTCCAATGCAAGTAGGGATTAGATGAGGCTGGGCTGTGTGTAATCGCCCATTACGGCCTCTTGATCCATCTCATCATACTCTGGATGCAATGCCTCCTCTTTATTTCTCTGCAGAGAGCGTTGCAAAAGACAGACAAGTGGGATGCTGACGCTAATGGTGGCATCATCGCCACTCACCATCTTGGTGGACTCCTCAAAGTTTGTCAGGATGGTACATATGTCAGACATCCAGGTCCACTCCTGAGGTCTTATGTGTGGAGTCTGACCTGAATATCGACGGCCTTTTTGCAGCTGGTACTCCACAACTGCTCCCTTCTGCTCACAAATCTTTTCCAACATGTGGAGGGTAGAGTTCCAATGTGTGGGGACATTGTTAGAACTCTCCTGTTAGTTTTTTTCTATTTTGCTGGTCACATGACCTTTTTGCCTATTTAATCCTGCTCCGCCCTTCTAGCCTTGCTGGACTTCATTGTAATTTCTACTCTTAAGCTAGCCAGGTGCTTTGTTACTTTTCTCAGGCAGTTTAGCTTGGTCTTTTGACCTCTATGTTATATGTTGTTTGCTTGTCTTTTTACTGCTACAATTTCTGCTAGGAGGTGTCCATCTTTCTCCCAGTCCCTAGTTCTTGTAGGGATCCCTCCCTCACATCTATAGGTCTTCGTTCAGACTAGTTGAGGACTTTAGCGGGTCTGATCGCAGGATCAGGTTCCCTGTTACATCGTAGGGATCTAGCGTAGTTCTATTGTAGGGACAGATCTCCTGTCTTTCCTTAGTGCTTGTAGCAGATCATAACAGTAAGTCCAGCCACAAAAATATCTCTAAGGAAAGACCTCCAGTTTCCATCATGGTGTCGGTTCAGGACTTGGCTCAACGCCTGCAGGGACTCTCTCTGGAGGTGGCCGAGCTCCAACAACACGTGAGTAGCTGTTCTGGAGCGCATTTTTTGGAGCCAAAGGTACGATTGCCTGATTTATTTTTTGGTGAACAACAAGATTTTTTTTCCTTTAAAAATGCTTGTTTATTGTATTTTCATTTGAGACCCAGATCCTCTGGTGATGAATCACAGCACATAGGGTTCATAATGTCACTTTTGCGCAAAGAACCTCAGGGATGGGCCTTGTCTCTCCAACCTAGTGATCTGTGCTTTAGATCAGTGGATAGTTTTTTTTCTGCTTTGGGGTTGTTGTATGATGATCCTGATCGTGTCGAATCAGCTGAGACGGAATTGAGACTTTTGAGGCAGGGATCAGGTAATGTGGAAAATTATTGTACTCACTTCCGTCGGTGGTCTGCTCAGGTGGGGTGGAACGATTCAGCTCTGAAAAGTTTGTTTTTTGCTGGGCTAGGTGAAAGGGTTAAGGATCTGCTGATTGCTTATCCTACACCTGGAAATTTGCAGGAGGCAATGCAATTAGCTATACGGGTGGACAGGAGACTGCGTGCAAGAGTTAATGAGAGTAAATCCTTTGCCATGTCAGCTCCGAGTCTTGAGAGGGTCTGTACTGACATTGGAGAGCCGATGGAGATTGGGGCGATGTCACCCCGCTCTCAGGAAAAAGACCGCAGGTTTTCTGAAGGTTTGTGCTTTTATTGCGGAAAATCTGACCATTTCATTAAGAACTGTGTGCTTCGTATGAACAAAGTAAAAAAAAAGGTCAGTTACGCCCATATAGCCTGTTTAAACACTAAGGGTGTATTTCTTTCTGCTACTACTGCAGCTCAGGAAGAATTAATTGAATTTCGGATATTTGTGGATTGTGGTTCTACTCTGAATGTGATTGATGGGGGATTCTTGGAAAAACTTAAATTAATACTCAAACCTTTGTCATCCCCTATTGCCGTGGTTTCTGTCGATGGCTCTCCCTTGAAATGTGTTACTCACAAGGTGTATGAATTTCCCCTCACTATTAATGGTATTCACCAAGAAAATTTGGATTTGGTGGTATTAAATAATTTGCCTTCTCCAGTAGTTTTGGGGTTACCCTGGTTAAAATTGCACAATCCTGTACTGGATTGGTCTACTAATGAAATTAAGTCCTGGAGCCCTAAGTGTTATGACAAGTGTTGTAACGGGCACATTGCTGCTGTGGATAAAGGGGAATTACCTGTACCTATTCAGGATTTTTGGAAAGTTTTTTCTGAGGAGGAGTCGCAAATTTTGCCTCCCCATAGAGACTATGATTGTACCATTGAATTTGTCCCTGGAGTGACTCTTCCTAAAAGTCGTTTATTTAATCTTACTATTCCTGAGAGAAAGGCTTTGGAGGAATACATACAGACGAGCTTGGCCGCCGGTCAGATCAGACCCTCTAAGTCACCTGTGGCTGTTGGATTTTTTTTTGTTAAAAAAAAGGACAGCGGTTTACGTCCTTGTCTGGACTTTCGCGAGATTAAAAAAATTACTGTACGCAATCCCTACCCACTGCCATTGATTCCTGATTTGTTTAACCAGTTAGTGGGGGCCAAGTGGTTCTCTAAAATTGATCTCCGGGGGGCATACAATTTGTTGCGCATGAAGGAGGGTGATGAATGGAAGACTGCTTTTAACACTCCTGTGGGTCATTTTGAGAATCTGGTTATGCCTTTTGGTCTTACCAATGCACCAGCATTTTTTTCAGAATCTTATTAATGACATCCTTAGACCTTTGATCGGCAAAAATGTGGTTGTGTATTTGGATGACATTCTGATTTATTCGTCTGATCTGGAGTCTTATTGGTGGAGCGTGCGTGAGGTATTACAGTTATTAATTGACAATTCGCTTTTTGCTAAGCTAGAGAAATGTGAGTTCACTGTACAGAGAATTAGTTTTTTGGGCTACATTATCTCCAGCGAGGGTTTTGAGATGGACCCGGTTAAAGTTCAAGCTGTGCAGGAATGGCCTAGGCCTATTGGTTTGAAATTGATACAGAGGTTTTTGAGTTTTGCCAATTATAACAGAAAATTCATTAAAAAATTTTCTATTATTGTTAAACCACTGACCGATCTCACCAGGAAAGGTGCTAATACGGTTCAGTGGACTACTGGAGCCATTGAAGCTTTTGTGTTTCTAAAGGAGAGGTTCAGCTCTGCCCCCATCCTTATCCAGCCTGATGTGACTAAGCCGTTTTTGGTTGAGGTTGATGCTTCTTCTGTGGGGGTCGGTGCGGTGTTGTCTCAGGAAAACAAGGATGGAGTACATCCCTGTGCCTTTTTTTCAAAAAAATTTTCTGAGACTGAACTTAATTACGATAATGGTAATCGGGAATTGCTGGCTATTAAACTCGCATTTGAACACTGGCGTCATCTCTTGGAAGGTGCTGAATTTCCCATTCAGGTTTTCACTGATCATAAAAATCTGATCTCTCTTGATGCTGCCAAGCGCTTGAATGCCCGTCAGGCTAGGTGGGCACTTTTTTTTTTGCGGTTTAATTTTTCCGTTACTTACATCCCGGGTACCAAGAATGTTAAAGCTGATGCTTTGTCTCGCAGCTTTTCTCCCATGGTCGGTGCTGAGGAGGAGGAGAGCATTTTACAAGAAGGTGTTGTGATTGCTGCATTGGACTCCGTTTTGGAATATGAGATTCTTAAAGCACAGGAGAATGCCCCATCTAACACTCCCCATGGGAGGTTGTTTGTGCCTAGGACCTTTAGGAGAGATTTGTTTGCTGAGTGTCATGAGTCTCGGTTGGCAGGTCATCCAGGAATTTCTGAGACCAAGAGACTTGTGGGTCGCAGTTTTTGGTGGCCTGGATGGCAGAAGGAAGTCATTAAGTGGGTGCGTCAATGTACTGTGTGTGCTAGATATGTCTTCTCATACTCCTGCTGCGGGGTTGCTTTGCCCTCTGGAGGTTCCTAGTGCACCTTGGACACATCTGGCTATAGACTTTATTACTGACCTTCCCTCCTCTGAGGGTTTCACGGTCATCTGGGTGGTCATGGACCGTTTTAGCAAGATGTGTCACTTGGTTCCCTTCATCAAACTGCCCTGCGCTAAGACACTCGCTAAGGCCTTTGTTAAGGAAATTGTCAGACTCCATGGTGTTCCTACTGACATTGTTTCTGATAGGGGACCTCAGTTCGTGGCTCGTTTTTGGCGTGCCTTTTGTGACAGGTTGGGAGTTCATTTGTCGTTTTCATCTGGATATTATCCTGAGTCTAATGGCCAGACAGAAAGGAAGAATCAGGATGTTGAGCAGTTCTTGCGTTGTTTTGTGGCAGACAATCAAGAGGGGTGTTCTGAGTTTCTGCCGCTTTCTGAATTTGCTCTTAACAACCATACATCCTATTCTGCTGGGTGTTCGCCTTTTTTTTGTTGTTCTGGGAGACATCCGTCTTTTGGGTCATTCTCCAAATTGGTATCGGCTGTGCCTGAGGAGGAGAGTTTTTCAGGTGATTTGGAGAGAGTTTGGACGGATGTGCGTGGTAATCTTCAGGAGGCTTATAAAAAATCTAAGAGGTACTTTGACAGGAAACGTCAAGAGGTTTTGTTTACGGTTGGTGACATGGTTTGGTTGTCCTCAAAGAATCTGCAGTTGAGGATTCCTTCTAAAAAATTGGGTCCCAAGTTTGTAGGGCCCTTTAAGGTGCTTCAGGTAGTTAACCAATCTGCTGTTAGGTTGGAGATTCCCACCTCCTGGAAGATTAATCCGGTGTTTCATGTTTCTCTTTTGACAAAAGCTGATGTATCAGATAGAGACGCCACTGCCACTGTTCCTCCGGTGGTGGAGGATGGGGAATATGAGATTTCCCGCATCCTTAATTCTAGACGGTATAGGGGGAGTTTGCAGTATCTCGTCGCTTGGAAGGGTTTCGGTCCCGAGGATAACTCATGGGTGAGGGCGGATGATGTTTCTGCTTCCAGACTTGTCAGAGCATTTCACAAGAGGTTTCCTGATAAGCCTGGGCCTAGGGGATCCGGAGGATCCTCATAGAAGAGGGGGTACTGTTAGAACTCTCCTGTTAGGTTTTTTCTATTTTGCTGGTCACATGACCTTTTTGCCTATTTAATCCTGCTCCGCCCTTCTAGCCTTGCTGGACTTCATTGTAATTTCTACTCTTAAGCTAGCCAGGTGCTTTGTTACCTTTCTCAGGCAGTTTAGCTTGGTCTTTTGACCTCTATGTTCTATGTTGTTTGTTTGTCTTTTTACTGCTACAATTTCTGCTAGGAGGTGTCCATCTTTCTCCCAGTCCCTAGTTCTTGTAGGGATCCCTCCCTCACATCTATAGGTCTTCGTTCAGACTAGCTGAGGACTTTAGTGGGTCTGATCGCAGGATCAGGTTCCCTGTTACATCGTAGGGATCTAGCGTAGTTCTATTGCAGGGACAGATCTCCTGTCTTTCCTTAGTGCTTGTAGTAGATCATAACAGACATCCCACACCAGTCGGTGTGCCGGAAGCTGAAAATGCTGCTGCAACACAGCAAGGGCGGCGGAAGCTGTAGCCGACTTCCGAAAATGAGCTGAGAGGCGGCGTACTTTGATGAGCAGATCTGGCAACTCGGGGTACGATTTAAGAAACCGCTGAACCATGAGGTTAAGCACATGAGCCAGACATGGTACGTGTGTGATCTCGCCAGTAGGTTCAGTGGTCTCAGCCACAGATCTGCCTGCTCTTTCACAGCTGTCCACAACTCACAAGCAGTGTGAGGTTTATCACCTAAGCTTATAAGTTTCAGCACAGCCTGTTGCCGCTTGGCTGAGGCAGTACTGCAGTCCTTCCAGCTTGTAACTGATGTGGTGATATCTGAGATGGAGGCTGAACATGAGGAGGAGGAGGAGGATGATGCGCAGGAGCTGTACACTGTGGGGGCAACTCTGACTGACATAGAGCCCACAATCCTCGGTGTGGGGAGGATGTGTTCCGTCCCAAGGTCCGACTGGGTCCCGGCTTCCATTATGTTTACTAAGTGTGCCATCAGGGAGATGTACCGTCCCTGGCCACAAGCACTTGTCCACGTGTCCGTTGTCAGGTGGACTCTCCCAGTAACTGCGTTGTTGAGGGCACGGCAGATGTTTTGGGACACGTGCTTGTGTAGTGCGGGGATGGCACACCGGGCAAAATAGTGTCGGCTGGGGACCGAGTACCGAGGGACGGTCACCGCCATAAGGTTGCGGAAGGATTCCCTCTCCACCAGTCTAAAAAGCAGCATTTCCAACGCAAGCAGTCGTGAAATGTGCGAATTTAGGACTGTGGCCTGTGGGGCGTTGGCTGTGAATTTGCGCTTTAGTTCAAAGGTCTGGGACATGGACAATGGAATGCTGCGGTGGGACGTGGAACTGGACGTTGATGCTGTTTCTTGAGAAACTGCCGTAACAAGTGAAGACTGAGAGGAGGGGGCATCTTTGCATGCAGTATGGACAGGGGATTGCCTTGCACGCACAACAGGGGGTTCTCTTACAACAGCGGAACAAGCAGTGGTGACACCAGCTGACACTGGTCGTGGACCCTGGGGTTTGCCCTACAAAGTCGGGTGCTTTGCTCACATGTGTCTGATCATGCTGGTGGTGGTCAGGCTGGTAGCTTTGTCACCCCTGCTGATGCTGGCCTGGCAGGTGGTACAAATGGCCTTTTTGGGGTTATCAGCAGAGTCTTTAAAAAAATTCCAGACTCTGGAAGACCTACCGGTTGTACTGGCAACGTCCCTTTTGCTGGTGTTACGGGGAACAGTTGCTCACCTTCTGTCTGCGGCCACCACACTGCTTCTTCCTGCCTGTTGGGGTACTCTGCCTCCCTCTCCCTGTGTGCTTCTGGCCTCGCTCTGCATGTCCTCCTGCCATGTTGGGTCAGTTACTAGATCATCCACCACCTCCTCCTCTTCCACTTCCGCACCATGGTCCTCCTCCTCACTTCGTGGCAATTGTGTCTCGTCATCGTCCACCTCTTGTGACAAATTGCCAGCGTCGCCTTCCTGTGGCCCTGGCTGTTCAAATATTTGGCCATCGCTACATGGGATCTCCTCTTCCACCACTTCAAGCGGAGCAGGCGAGGGCCCCAAATATGGAAATGGACCAGTGAACAGCTCTTCAGAGTGTCCAACTGTGGGATCAGTTGCTGACTGATGACAATCGGCATGGTGGGTGGAAGGAGCATCAGGGTAAGGAGGAATATGCGGTCGAGACTCATGGCTACTAACACTTGACTGTGTGGAAGACAGACCAGAGGTGGTGGTGCCCAGGTAACTGGAAGTATTATCTGCTATCCAATTACTAACCTGTTCACACTGATCAGTTCACAATAGTGGTGTTGCTGTGTGCTTTCCTAGTAATTCGGTCAAGAACTGGGAGCGAGAAGATGTGGCTGTTGGTTGTGGCACATTTTCACCTTCACCCCGGCCTCATCCTCTGCACGCACCATCACCAGAACGTCCAGTTCCACGTCCCTTGCCACGCGCCTTGCCCATTGCAAATTAAGTAAAATAGCTTACACTTGCACTATCAATGGCAAAAGGGAAATAAAAAGGAGATTAGAACCATGGAAGAGGAAAACCACAGTTCTATTTCTCTGGCCTACACCAGAATCTTTTAAACAGATATATTTGTGTCAGAACAGTCAGCGAGTCACTCAAACTGTTTTTTTTATGGAAAAAAGGCAAAAAAGTGGATAATACAGAGATTTGAACCGTGGAACTGCAAAACCACAGTTCTAGTTATCTGGCCAAAACCAGACTCTTTTAAACAGATACAGTACAGACCAAAAGTTTGGACACACCTTCTCATTTAAAGATTTTTCTGTATTTTCATGACTTTGAAAATTGTACATTCACACTGAAGGCATCAAAACTATGAATTAACACATGTGGAATTATATACTTAACAAAAAAGTGTGAAACAACTGAAAATATGTCTTATATTCTAGGGTCTTCAAAGTAGCCACCTTTTGCTTTGATGACTGCTTTGCACACTCTTGGAATTCTCTTGATGAGCTTCAAGAGGTAGTCACCGGAAATGGTCTTCCAACAATCTTGAAGGAGATCCCAGAGATGCTTAGCACTTGTTGGTCCTTTTGCCTTCACTCTGCGGTCCAGCTCACCCCTAACCATCTCGATTGGGTTCAGGTCTGGTGACTGTGGAGGCCAGGTCATCTGGCGTAGCACCCCATCAATCTGCTCCTTGGTCAAATAGCCCTTACACAGCCTGGAGGTGTGTTTGGGGTCATTGTCCTGTTGAAAAATAAATGATGGTCCAACTAAACGCAAACCGGATGGAATAGCATGCCGCTGCAAGATGCTGTGGTAGCCATGCTGGTTCAGTATGCCTTCAATTTTGAATAAATCCCCAACAGTGTCACCAGCAAAGCACCCCCACACCATCACACCTCCTCCTCCATGCTTCACGGTGGGAACCAGGCATGTAGAGTCCATCCGTTCACCTTTTCTGCGTCGCACAAAGACATGGTGGTTGGAACCAAAGATCTCAAATTTGGACTCATCAGACCAAAGCACAGATTTCCACTGGTCTAATGTCCATTCCTTGTGTTCTTTAGCCCAAACAAGTCTCTTCTGCTTGTTGCCTGTCCTTAGCAGTGGTTTCCTAGCAGCTATTTTACCATGAAGGCCGGCTGCACAAAGCCTCCTCTTAACAGTGGTTGAAGAGATGTGTCTGCTGCTAGAACTCTGTGTGGCATTGACCTGGTCTCTAATCTGAGCTGCTGTTAACCTGCGATTTCTGAGGCTGGTGACTCGGATAAACTTATCCTCAGAAGCAGAGGTGACTCTTGGTCTTCCTTTCCTGGTTCGGTCCTCATGTGAGCCAGTTTCTTTGTAGCACTTGATGGTTTTTGCAACTGCTCTTGGGGACACTTTCAAAGTTTGCCCAATTTTTCGGACTGACTGACCTTAATTTCTTAAAGTAATGATGGCCACTCGTTTTTCTTTACTTAGCTGCTTTTTTCTTGTCATAATACAAATTCTAACAGTCTATTCAGTAGGACTATCAGCTGTGTATCCACCAGACTTCTGCACAACACAACTGATGGTCCCAACCCCATTTATAAGGCAAGAAATCCCACTTATTAAACCTGACAGGGCACACCTGTGAAGTGAAAACCATTTCCGGTGACTACCTCTTGAAGCTCATCAAGAGAATGCCAAGAGTGTGCAAAGCAGTCATCAAAGCAAAAGGTGGCTACTTTGAAGAACCTAGAATATAAGACATATTTTCAGTTGTTTCACACTTTTTTGTTAAGTGTATAATTCCACATGTGTTAATTCATAGTTTTGATGCCTTCAGTGTGAATGTACAATTTTCAAAGTCATGAAAATAGACAAAAATCTTTAAATGAGAAGGTGTGTCCAAACTTTTGGTCTGTACTGTATATTTGTGTCTGAACACTCACAGACACAATAAAAAAAAATATTTTTTTTTGGGGGGGATACCAAACGGTTAATAAGACGGTTATTTGTACAGTCTGACTGAGGAAAAATAAAAAAGAGGATTTAGATGAAAAAAAAGGATTTTTCCTGGCCCTGAGACCTGGGGCTAAGTCTAGCAATTTGAGAAGCAGCACACAGGACTGTAATGCAGTGTTTGTTGGTATAACCACTGAGTCTCCTATACAGCCTGCCTGCCTGCCTGATATCTGGGATGGATATTAGTCCTCAGAAGGACTGTTTGCTTGATTTTGCAGGCTTTAGAGACCCTACACTAACTATTTTGCAGTATAAATCTCTCCCTAGCTCAGTAGCACTCTCCCCACACTGTCTGATCCGGAGCGACTGTGTCCAAGATGGCAGCGCCCGGTTTTAAATACTTGAGGTGACACTGTGCGGCCAGCCAATCACTGTAATGCCTACAACCAAAATGGCTGCGGCATTACAGTGACTGGCTGGCAATCCCTGCATGTTCATTAGCGCTGTAAAGAGCGCCAAACATGCAGGGCGGAAACCAGAGCTCCCGCCCGAGTAACCCGAAAATGCTCGGTGCTGGCCGAGCATCCCGAGTAGTGAGATGCTCGGGCGAGTACCGATAAGTGTGGAGCATGCTCGCTCAACACTAGTCAGGATCTAAATACCTTTGAACATCTGTGAAGAGATCTTAAAATTGCTGTTGGGAGAAGGCACCATTCAAATATGAGAGACCTGTAACAGTTTCCAAAAGAAGAGTGGTCCAAAATTCCAGTTGAGAGGTGTAAGAATCTTGTTGATGACAATAGAAAGTGATGAGCCCCCTGGGCCATGGGGTACCCGGTGCCGGGCCGGTAAATGCTGGGGGATGTCACAGTAGCGGTGACCTGGTCCGTGACCCAGGGCAGTCAATAAAAAGGGGTTATTGATAGGGGATTTATAGTGATTGTATAAAGTTCGTGACGCCACCTGTGGTATGCGGCTAAGGGAGCCGCCGCTGCGGAGCAGGTCCTCTGGAGCTGATGTTACGGCAGCAGGGATAGTGTGGCTCTCCACAGGTAGCACTTAGCTCCAGGGCAGTGTAGATGTTATGGG
Organism: Phyllobates terribilis; assembly: GCF_046119375.1. NCBI lineage: Eukaryota > Metazoa > Chordata > Amphibia > Anura > Dendrobatidae > Phyllobates > Phyllobates terribilis. The sequence goes on along the minus strand of NW_027362762.1, from coordinate 162,621,719 downwards.
TTATGCTGGGCGTTGTAGTGCATGGGTTGATGGCGCAGCAATAATCAGTCCACAACTTAATGGAGGTTTCCTCTTATTTTTACTGGCGGTGATTAAGCAAACCGGGACTAGGGTACTGGCTAGAAGTGGAAGTCCGGGCAGCCTGGAAGCAAGTAAAGAATCCTCCTTGCCAGGTGAAGTTGGAGGCCTACCCTTTCCACTAAACTCTTTGGCCCTGCTGCTTGTAGCTGTGCGGTGGCCCTCGTTCCTGAGTGCAACGTTTCTGTGCTCACCCGTATGGCAGGCAGCTCAGGCTGCTGAGCCTCCGGGCGTCTGATGGGGCCAGGAGACCTGCAGTCTCCTGCCCTCCGGTTTCTACTGCTGGGCCTTCGGTGCCCCACAGCCTTGGACTCCCGTGTCCGGTTCTTCTGTGCTGATTCTTCTGGGGTGAGCTGCCGCGCAGCTCCACTCCCCAGCTCCTCTCTCCTCAATGTCCTGACTTCAACTCCTCACACTAAGTCTAACTAACCCCGCCCCCAGATCACAGTTGCCAAGGGGAGGAACCCCCCTTGCTGGTCTGGAGCCAGGACAGTGTTGCATGCTTAGTAAAACCTGATTAGGGGACCCCTGCTTGCTTCCAGGCATGGCATCACCTCTTGTGAGGGAGGCAATGCCACTGTGGCAACCGGACCCCTGGGGTGCCACAGAAGCGATTGATTGTAGTTATCTATTCCAAAGAGTGTGCAACCAAATATTGAGTTGAGAGTGCCAACAATTTTATTTGGCTTATTTCTGGAGTTTTGTGTGAAATTATGTCCAATTTGCTTTTTTTTCTCAGGTTTTTTTGTGTTGTTCCAATAAACACGAAGGAAATAAACATGTCTATAACAAAACATGTGTAATTGCAATAATTTTGTGGGAGAAATACTTCATTTTCTGAAACTATTTCAAGGGTGTCAACTCTTTTGGCCATGACTGTATGGTTGGCTGATTTCACAACTCTAGAATACAGGGCGTAATACAGCCATAGTACAATTTGCTGCAGGCCAGAGTCCAATTCTAGTTAGTAACTCTTCACAAGTAGTACCGTATGTCTGCACAGGAAGAAATGGCCCAGTACACTCAAAACTTCCTCCAGAGGCGGCAAGAGTTTCTCTCTGCCCAGTGATCAGAATCTGTTTTCATGGGTTGACCAACGAAGCCTGGTCTTTGGTACTTGACCGACGAAGCCAGGTCCTCTCTGGGATCAGGTCACTCTCTAAAGCTTTTACTGCAGTGTCAGCCTCGAGCCTAGTCCGCTGCTCACGCCTACACTATCTCTTTCATACCCTGGTGCCAACTGAACTCTTGCGTCATCGTCCTGGCCTTATACATTTAGCAACTGCATCACAGCTGTCATCTGAATGGGTGCACTCTTCAAGCTCTAACCTCAGGGAACATACTCTTCACCCTTCAGTTCCTGCCTGTGTAGTCCAACCAGCAGATGGCCATATTACAGGTGTTGTTGGTTCTTGACTAGATACATCTTCTGCTCACCACCCCTTAAATATCTATCTGTCTATCTCTTGAAAAACTGATCCTCATTTATTTTATGCTACATAGTACTGCAAGGGGCAGTATTGGACAAAGTTTGTATTATGTATTATAAAAGCTTCATAATAATTTGCAGTAAGTACAGTAGAATACTAGCTGTTACCATGCCAGATAAAGATAACAGAAATCAAGGAAAAAAGCACATTTATGTGTAGCCCACGTTTTTTTTTGCTGTATTTAAAACATAGTAATTGAGATTATTTCTCTTTTATCATCCCAAATATCTTTTTTTACTAAGAAACAGCAACGAGATTTGAATCATGGACTTCTAGTTAGACACTTAGGCCAGGTTCACACGTTCAGTATCTGGTCAGTATTTTACTAGTGTTGAGCGAGCATGATCGACACTGCTCGGTACTCGGCCGAGCATCTCACTACTCGGGATGTTCGGCGAGCACCGAGCATTTTCGGGTTACTCGGGCGGGAGCTCGGGTCTCCGCCCTGCATGTTTGGCGCTCTTTACAGAGCTAATGAACATGCAGGGATTGCCAGCCAGTCACTGTAATGCCGCAGCCATGTTGGTTGTAGGCATTACAGTGATTGGCTGGCCGCACAGTGTCACCTCGAGTATTTAAAACCGGGCGCTGCCATCTTGGACACAGTCGCTCCGGATCAGACAGTGTAGGGAGAGTGCTACTGAGCTAGGGAGAGATTTATACTGCGAAATAGTTAGTGTAGGGTCTCTAAAGCCTGCAAAATCAAGCAAACAGTCCTTCTGAGGACTAATATCCATCCCAGATATCAGGCAGGCAGGCAGGCTGTATAGGAGACTCAGTGGTTATACCAACAAACACTGCATTACAGTCCTGTGTGCTGCTTCTCAAATTGCTAGACTTAGCCCCAGGTCTCAGGGCCAGGAAAAATCCTTTTTTTTCATCTAAATCCTCTTTTTTATTTTTCCTCAGTCAGACTGTACAAATAACCGTCTTATTAACCTTTTGGTATCCCCCCCCCAAAAAAAAAATTTTTTTTATTGTGTCTGTGAGTGTTCAGACACAAATATATCTGTTTAAAAGAGTCTGGTTTTGGCCCGGGAAATAGAAGTGTGGTTTTGCAGTTCCACGGTTCAAACCTCTGTATTATCCACTTTTGGGCCATTTGTATCTAAAAAAAAACAGTTTGAGTGTGTCGCTCACTGTTCAGCCGCAAATATATATATTTAAAAAAGTCTGGTATACATACACCAGTAAATTATAACTGTGGTTTTGCTGTTCCACGGTAAGAAATCTCTATTATTCAGCTTTTGGCATTTTTTACGTAAAGAAAAACAGTAATATTTTCTCCCTGATTGTTCAGATTGTTTAAAAGAGTGTAGGCCAGAGAAATAGAACTGTGGTTTTCCTCTTCCACGGTTCTAATCTACCTTTTATTACCCTTTTTCCATTGATAGTGCGAGTGTAAGCTATTTTACTTACTTTACAATGGGCAAGGCGCGTGGCAAGGGACGTGGAAGTGGACGTTCTGGTAATGGTGCGTGCAGAGGACGGGGCCGTGGCCAAGGTGAAAATGTGCCACAACCAACAGCCACATCTTCTCGCTCCCACTTCTTGACCGAATTACTAGGGAAGCACAGAACAACACCACTATTGCGAACTGATCAGTGTGAACAGGTTATTAATTGGATAGCAGATAATACTTCCAGTTACCTTCGCACCACCACCTCCGGCCTGTCTTCCACACGGTCGACTCTTAGTAGCCGTGAGTCTCGACCGCATACTCCTCCTCACCCTGATGCTCCTGTCTCCCACCATGCCGATTGTCGTCAGACAGCAACTGATCCCACAGTTGGACACTCTGAAGAGCTGTTCACTGGTCCATTTCCAGATTTGTGCCCCTCGTCTGCTCCGCTTGAAGTGGTGGAAGAGGAGATTCCATGTAGCGATGCCCAAATATTTGAACAGCCACGGCCACAGGAAGTCGATGCTGGCAATTTGTCACAAGAGGTGGACGATGACGAGACACAATTGCCACAAAGTGAGGAGGAGGATCGTGATGCGCAAGTGGAAGAGGAGGAGGTGGTGGATGATCTAGTAACTGACCCAACGTGGCAGGAGGACATGCAGAGTGAGGCCAGCAGCACACAGGGGGAGGGAGGCAAAGTACCCCAACAGGCAGGAAGAAGCAGTGTGGTGGCCGCAGACAGAAGGCGGGCAGCCGTTTCCCGTAACACCAACACGAGGGACATTGCCAGTACAACCGGTAGGTCTTCCAAAGTCTGGAATTTTTTTAAAGACTCTGCTGATAACTCCAAAAAGGCCATTTGTACCACCTGCCATGCCAGCATCAGCAGGGTTGACAAAACTACCAGCTTGACCACCACTAGCATGATCAGGCACATGGCAGCAAAGCACCCGACTTTGTGGAGCGAACCCCAGGGTCCACGACCAGTGTCAGCGGGTGTCACCACTGCTTGTTCCGCTGTTGTAAGAGAACCCCCTGTTGTGCGTGCAAGGCAATCCCCTGTCCATACTGCATGCAAAGATGCCCCCTCCTCTCAGTCTTCACTTGTTATGGCAGTTTCTCAAGAAACAGCATCAACATCCACGTCCACGTCCCACCGCAGCGTTCAATTGTCCATATCCCAGAGCTTTGAACGAAAGCGAAAATTCGCAGCCAATGCCCCACAGGCCACAGTCCTAAATTCGCACATTTCACAACTGCTTGCATTGGAAATGCTGCCTTTTAGGCTGGTGGAGACGGAATCCTTCTGGAACCTTATGGCGGTGGCCGTCCCTCGGTACTCGGTCCCCAGCCGACACTATTTTGTCTGGTGTGCCATCCTCGCAGTAGACAAGCACGTGTCCCAAAACATCTGCTGTGCCCTCAACAACGCAGTTACTGGGAGAGTCCACCTGACAATGGACACGCGGCAAGTGCTTGTGGCCAGGGATGGTACATCTCCCTGACGGCACACTGGGTAAACATAGTGGAAGCCGGGACCCAGTCGGACCTTGGGACGGAACACATCCTCCCCACACCGAGGATTGCGGGCCCTATGTCAGTCAGAGTTGCCCCCACAGTGTACAGCTCCTACGCATCATCCTCCTCCTCATGTTCAGCCTCCATCTCAGATATCACCACATCAGTTACAAGCTGGAAGCACTGCAGTACTGCCTCAGCCAAGCGGCAACAGGCTGTGCTGAAACTCATAAGCTTAGGTGATAAACCTCACACTGCTTGTGAGTTGTGGACAGCTGAGAAAGAGCAGGCAGATCTGTGGCTGAGACCGCTGAACCTACATCCAGGCATGGTCGTGTGTGACAATGGCCGTAACCTGGTGATGGCTCTGAGGCGAGGCGAGATCACACACGTACCATGCCTGGCTCGTGGTTCAGTGGTTTCTTAAATCGTACCCCGAGTTGCCAGATCTGCTCGTCAAAGTACGCCGCCTGTCAGCTCATTTTCGGAAGTCGGCTACAGCTTCCGCCGCCCTTGCTGTGTTGCAGCAGCGTTTGCAGCTTCCGTCACACCGACTGGTGTGTGATGTCCCCACACGTTGGAACTCTACCCTCCACATGTTGCAAAGGATTTGTGAGCAGAAGACAGCAGTTGTGGAGTACCAGCTGCAACAAGGCCGTCGATATTCAGGTCCGATTCCACACATAAGACCTCAGGAGTGGACCTGGATGTCTGACATCTGTACCATCTTGACAAACTTTGAGGAGTCCACCCAGATGGTGAGTGGTGATGACGCCATCATTAGCGTCAGCATTCCACTTGTCTGTCTTTTGCAACGCTCTCTGCAGAGAATTAAAGAGGAGGCATTACAGCCAGAGTATGATGAGATGGATCAAGAAGCCGTAGCGGTCGATTACACACAGCCCAGCCTCATCTCATCCCAACGTGCACTGGGGGACAATGAGGGAGAGGAGGAGGAGGAGGAGGAAGAACAGGAGCTTGTATCATGCGCTGTAGACGGTAGTACCTGTACAACTGTCATACCGTCGGTTCAGCGTGGGTGGCCTGAGGACGGGGGGGAGGAGGAGGAGGAGGAGGAGATGAGCATGGTCAGTCGTCATCTTGGTGAGGACACGGTGAGGACACGGAAGTCTTGCCCGTTACTAGTCTGGCACGCATGGATGACTTTATGTTACGCTACCTTAACCGTGACCCTCGCGTTGTCAAAATGTTGGGTGACAGTCATTACTGGTTGGTGACACTTTTAGACCCCCACTACAAGGAGAACTTTCACTCTCTTATTCCTGAGGTGGAGAGGTCTACAAAAATGGGGCAGTACCAGAAGACCCTTGCTGCAGAACTGTTAAAAAAGTTCCCATCTGAACACGCTAGCAGCAGAGGTCACAGTTTGCTGACCAACCAAAGCGTACAAGCAAGAGAGAGGCAACTCCAATCCAGCAGAGGCAGAGGAACACTGTCAACATTCTGGGACAGTTTTCTGAGACCCGCCCAGCTTACACACCCTGAGGCTTCGGTTACTCTCACAAGGAGTGGAAAGTTTCAAAAGATGGTGAGGGAGTACTTTGCCGACCGTACCAGTGTCCTCCGTGATTCCTCTGTGCCTTTTAATTATTGGGTATCCAAGTCTTGGAGGTCCTGGCCTGTCCTGCCGCTAGCGTGTTATCTGAGCGTGTTTTTAGTGCCGCTGGGGGAATTATAACTGATAAGTGCACTCGACTGTCAACTGACAATGCTGACAAGCTGACCCTTATCAAGATGAACAAGGGCTGGATTGGGCCAGACTTCTCGTCACCACCAAATGACAGCAGAGTAACATAAAGTCAAATCCACTGTGTTTTTTTGGGAGGTGTATTCCCATGCACCGCTTCACACCCACACATGGGTATACGCTTCCTCATTTCGGCTGTTTTATGTTCTTCTCCTTATCCTCGGCCTCCACCACCACTATACCACCAGGGTGACTGTGGTCCGTGTTGCCATTATTGAAAGTTCCTCCGTCCTAATTTTTGCCAGCTTTTGCTTGGAAGGCATAAGCAAATACTATGGGAGACCCACTCCCCAATCATGGGAATAATGTTTGTAATATGCTGTACTGCATGGCTCTTGTAAGGGGCATTGCAAGTTCCTCCATCCTAATTTTTGGCAGCTTTTGCTTGGAAGGCATAAGCAAATACTATGGGAGACCCACTCCCCAATCATGGGAATAATGTTGGCAATATGCTGTACTGCATGGCTCTTGTAAGGGGCATTAAAAGCGTCTTGTTAAGCTACTGGGACCTCCACGTCTCTTCTGAGGGGCATTAAAAGCGTCTTGTTAAGCTACTGGGACCTCCACCACTTTTCCGAGGGGCATTAAAAGCGTCTTGCTAAGCTACTGGGACCTCCACGTCTCTTCTGAGGGGCATTAAAAGCGTATTGTTAAGCTACTGGGACCTCCACGTCTCTTCTGAGGGGCATTAAAAGCGTCTTGTTAAGCTACTGGGACCTCCACCACTTTTCCGAGGGGCATTAAAAGCGTCTTGCTAAGCTACTGGGACCTCCACGTCTCTTCTGAGGGGCATTAAAAGCGTATTGTTAAGCTACTGGGACCTCCACGTCTCTTCTGAGGGGCATTAAAAGCGTCTTGTTAAGCTACTGGGACCTCCACCACTTTTCCGAGGGGCATTAAAAGCGTCTTGCTAAGCTACTGGGACCTCCACGTCTCTTCTGAGGGGCATTAAAAGCATCTTGTTAAGCTACTGGGACCTCCACCACTTTTCCGAGGGTCATTAAAAGAATCTTGTTAAGCTACTGGGACCTCCATGTCTCTTCTGAGGGGCATTAAAAGCGTCTTGTTAAGCTACTGTGACCTCCACGTCTCTTCCAAGGGGCATTCAAACCATCTTGTTAAGCTACTGGGACCTCCACGTCTTATCCGAGGGGCATTAAAACCGTCTTGTTAAGCTACTGTGACCTCCACGTGTCTTCGAAGGGGCATTAAAGGCGTCTTCTTAAGCCACTCTGAACTCCACAGCTCTTCCAAGGGGCATTGAAATGTTGTTTTTAATTACCTCTAACCTCCACGACTCTCCCAACGGGCATTGCATTTCCTCCTAATTTTAGTCAGCTTTTGCTTTTCAATGAAAAGGCGAAAACTAAGGGAGACCCACTCCCCAATAATGGGTAGAAGGTTTTAGCACGCTGTAATCCATGTATGTTTCAAGGGGCATTGTAGTTCATCATAATTTTTGGAAAGCCTTCCATTCACTGCTTAAGCCAACAGTGCACAGGAGACCCAGTTGCTATAAATGGAAAAAACGTCATTTCCAAGGGGCATTGGAGTGCCTCAAAATTTTTGGTAGGCATTGCACTCACTGTATGCCCTATAACTGTGTAGCCAAACCGCTCATTTTGTTACAGAAACATATCCTACAAGACATATGTGGTTGACTGGCCTGATATTGATGTGAATGGTCCCTGTTCCTCCTGCTCTTTCTCCTTTGCCACCACCTCATTCATCATTTATCACCTGAAGCTTTGTTTTAACGGGAGTCATAGAACTGGGATAGTAGCAGGAAAACATCCAGCAATCCTCGGAGGAGGTAGGGAATGCGCCAAAACGCTGACCACCTCAGGCCTAGCCGCTACTACATTCATGCGCTTGCATTCCAAGAAAACAAAGCAGATGCTAACTTCTATCATCATCATCATCATCATGGTCCTCACCTTGGCACTCTCAACTCCCCTGATGAAGAAGCCAGGGCCCACCGGAGGAGTCTGGTTCTCTGGTGGGCTCGTCCAATGCTGACCTAAAGCAGACCAGGCTAAGAAAAGTGTGTTTCTTCCAAGGAGAAATAGGGGCGGCTGGGGACCGTTTATGGACACCCGGTTGCCCCCAGGGGGCTGGGGACCATGTGTAGACACCCGGCCGCGGGGTGGCTGGGGACCGAGTTTGGACACCCGGCCGCCCCCTGGCGGCTGGGGACCGAGTGTGGACACCCGGCCGCCGGGCGGCTGGGGACTGAGTATGGATTCCAGGCCGCCAACGCAGCTATGACATGGTGGCCAGATTCCACCTCCACATGCCTAAAAGGCCCAATTTCAAATGCAAGTAAGCAGTATGGTATTGCAGCCTGGGGGTGGGTGGGTGGCAGGCTGCACACTTATGCTTGTGACGCGCCCCCTGGGCCATGTTCAGGGGATACCCGGAGCCGGATCTGTATGGGGGTAGTAGTCCTTGTGGCGGTGACCCGGTCCGTGCCCAGGGTGTCAAACTAAGTGGCAGTCTATGACAATAGATGTTAACTTGGATGTCGACTACGCCACCCGTTGAGTGCGGCTTTGAAGCCGCCGCTGCAGAGCAGTCCGCTGAGGCCGGTGGTATATGTGCAGCAGTGATGGTATAACCCCCAACGGGAGGGGTATGGCCTCAGGGCAGCAGGTGTGGATGATGGGGGTTGTGATGATGCAGGAAGGAGAGGCAGAGTCAGGAGATGCAGTTTCAGGGTTTTTACTCACTGATGTTGCTTTAGTCACTCTGGCCTTGAGTGACCACCCAAGCCGTGCTGCGTCCACCAGGTCCTGGACTCGGCTAACCCCCAGGCAGTCCGGAGCATGGTCCTGAGCTTCCCTGTCTCTCTCTCTTCCTCCTGGCCGTTCCCACCAGGGATCCACCTTTGGCCAGGTCCCTCGGGTCTCTTGGTGGTCAAACCTCCTCTGGGTTCCCTGACCCTATGCTTGGTGTGCCTTTCTGGTGGATTTGGTGAGGGTCGTGGCAAATCTTGACCACGACCTCCGGTTCCTGGCTGAGGATTAGTGGCCTCCACCAGTTCGGGTTCCGGTACCCGTGTCCGCCAACCCTTCACCCTTTCTGGTCTGTTTCTGGGTTCTTGGGGTTCCCTCTGTCTTTCTCTCTGGGTCCTTCTTACTCCTCTCTCTCTGCAGGCCTTGCTCTGGAGCTGGGCCCAGCCGGAGCCACAGCTCCCTGTCAGCCCTCCTGGCTGAGCTCCCCTGCTCTGCTTCTCCTCAGGCTCTCTGACTGACCCTCATCTAAGATGGTGCCCACCTTATATACTCCCTCTATGTGTGAGCCCAGGTGACCAGCACCCAATGAGCTCCTAGCTTTACCCAGACTACTCCCCCTATCTGCCCCTACACTACTGGGATGTTCCACCCCCCTCCCACTCCAGCCAGGGACAGACGCTGTCGTACCTGCACATTCATCTGGTGGGAGTACCGTAGTTCTGTCCCCCGGAAATGGGATGTATGTAGTGCATGCAGCCTTCTGAGCTCAGTTCCACACTCCATCCTTACCCGGGAGTGGAATACCACACCTCTGGGTTGAGGTGCAATACCCCTGTAGCAGCCGAGTCCTCAGGGTGCTACATTCCCCCCTGGTAAATCACAGCACGTCCTCGGGCTGTAAAAGAATAAACGTTCCAAAAACATACAATTTTTTTTTTTTCAAAACATCATAAACATATAAAACACTATATATATTATCAGCAGCAATAAACTCTTCATATAAAACTTTTCATTATAAACATTCTTGTTCCTCCGGCCACGGTGCAAATTGTGACCAGGTAAGTGCCACAGTCTCTGGTAGAAAAAACAGTTTCCTATAAAACCAGTAGGGGGCGCTTTAAGAAGCGCAACTATTTACAAGGGATATGGCCGCACTCAGTCCTCGGCCAGTGGGGATAAGGGAGTGGCTGCTCACAGTCCTCAGCCTGTGGGGAGATGGGACACACTGGAACAGTTCACTGGTCCCAACGGGGACTATATCTTACTGGCAACAGTTATTGTACCTTCACGGGTAACTATTTACAGTGCTCCTACTGTACATCAGTGGCGACGTCCTCCTGCTCCTGCCTGAGGGTAATCTTCAGACCCGTCCGGGTCCTCTTGTTCCTCCTGACACCTCAGCTCTTCCTCTGTCAGCCGGTGTACATGAAGGGCATAGGGTCCTTTGGCACACTGGTGCCGGGTAAAGGTGACCTCGTCACCCAGGTACAGGTCACGACCTCTATGTCCCTCCGGCAGGTGGGACTCGACATCTCTTCTGGTCACGAAGATGTCGCCGGGGGTGTGATGATCTCTGATGAAGCCCCAACCGTGCTGCAGTTGGAATTTAATTACAGTCCCGGTGGCACGGGGACCGTGGGCTGCACGGGGGTTCCTTCGGGTCCGGCTCTTTTGTTCTGCACTCTTTACTTGCAGCCGCTCCTCGCGGACCCGTCTCTCTTTCCTCTCTCTGTCAAAGACCTCTAACTGCTGCCGGCAGCACTCTGCACGCTGGGCTGCGGCCGCCCGGGTCTCTTGGGTGAACCCGATGAGGTCTTCTCCAGTGGGGTCCCACGCGAACTGCGCCTCCTCCAACGAGAGTGGGGTGATCTTGGCGGGCGCCGGAGCCGGGATCAGGGGCTCATCCAGAGGCCGTTCCCTCCGGAGTCGGGGATGGACGTATTTAGGTGGCCATACTAAGAGCAGCCCGTCCGAGGTGGTGTGTTGTGCGAAGTAGTCTTCGCCCAGACGGGGTGCTGTGGAGGCAGAGGGCGCTATGGTGCTTGCGGCGCCCAGGGGCTCCTGGCCTTGCGTCCAGGCCGAAGGTAGCCTGAAGACAAAGGGCGCTTTAGTAGCAGCGGCGCCCGGGTCTACCAGACCTTGCGACCAGGCCGGTGGCATGATGGTGGTAGAGGGCGCTGTGAAGACGGCGGCGCCCGGGGGTACTTGGCCCTGCGACCAGGCCGATTGCGCTTCCTGTTTGGTCGCACTCTGATTTGAGGCGCGTGACGTCACGGGGAGCGCGGCCGCGGCTCCTGCCGCTTGAGGCCTAGTCTGGAGCGGTGGCGGTGCAGCGACGGGCGCAGTGAACGGAATTTCGGGCTCTGCGACGGGGAGCTGGGGCAAGTTCTCGGCCTCCGGGTACGGGGTGTAGACGTCCCCATTACCTGCCTCCGTTACTTCAGCTCCCTCCACGGCGCCGTCTCCGGCCTTCGTCCCTCCTGCTCTTCCTTCAGGGGCAGGCGTGCTCCTCGCTGCTGGCGGTGTCTTTTGCTGGCGGTTTCCAGCCTGCTGGGCCATCTCCTTGCTCCACGCGGCCAGTACGTCTCGCTGCACTCGGGCCATCCTCTGAGCCAAGCCCTCCAGTGCGGTCCGTGCATGCTCCCGATCTCTGGGGAGCTGCGCCAGGATCTCCACCAGGCCTTCTGGGGTAGTCGCTTGCAACAGGCTCCTGACCACTGGGTCGGTGCTGCCTGCCTCTCCCTCCATCTCCGGGTACGGCTTCTCCAGACTCCTCCAGGCTGCACCCATCTTCTCTCTTTTGTTCTCTCTCCGCCCCCATTCAGGGTGGTCCTGGGGCAACTTGGTGATTGTCAGTCCCAGGGGCAGTCCCCTCATGCTGATGGACATCTCAAGCATCACAGTCTCTGCTGGTGGGGGCGGTCTTCGTTTTTGGCGCCATTCTTGGTCCTGGCCCACGATGGGAGGTGGTCTCTTGCCACCCTCTGGCACGCCCATAATGGCGTCCGCTCTGCCAGGGCGGGAAATCTTCTCAGATGGCGGGAATCGTCTCCCAGTGGCGGGAAACTCCGTGGATGGCGGGAAAAGACCGCAGATGGCGGGCAAACGGCGGGAACCGATCCGAGATGGCGTCCGATGGCGGGGACCCTCCGGAATCGGCGGGAGACTTCTTTTTGAGGTAAATGCGAACTTTTCTTCAGGCACGCAGTACCCGGTGGTTGCGGGCACGTGATCCTGCCGACTACGCCAAAAGTTGACGCGCCCCCTGGGCCATGTTCAGGGGATACCCGGAGCCGGATCTGTATGGGGGTAGTAGTCCTTGTGGCGGTGACCCGGTCCGTGCCCAGGGTGTCAAACTAAGTGGCAGTCTATGACAATAGATGTTAACTTGGATGTCGACTACGCCACCCGTTGAGTGCGGCTTTGAAGCCGCCGCTGCAGAGCAGTCCGCTGAGGCCGGTGGTATATGTGCAGCAGTGATGGTATAACCCCCAACGGGAGGGGTATGGCCTCAGGGCAGCAGGTGTGGATGATGGGGGTTGTGATGATGCAGGAAGGAGAGGCAGAGTCAGGAGATGCAGTTTCAGGGTTTTTACTCACTGATGTTGCTTTAGTCACTCTGGCCTTGAGTGACCACCCAAGCCGTGCTGCGTCCACCAGGTCCTGGACTCGGCTAACCCCCAGGCAGTCCGGAGCATGGTCCTGAGCTTCCCTGTCTCTCTCTCTTCCTCCTGGCCGTTCCCACCAGGGATCCACCTTTGGCCAGGTCCCTCGGGTCTCTTGGTGGTCAAACCTCCTCTGGGTTCCCTGACCCTATGCTTGGTGTGCCTTTCTGGTGGATTTGGTGAGGGTCGTGGCAAATCTTGACCACGACCTCCGGTTCCTGGCTGAGGATTAGTGGCCTCCACCAGTTCGGGTTCCGGTACCCGTGTCCGCCAACCCTTCACCCTTTCTGGTCTGTTTCTGGGTTCTTGGGGTTCCCTCTGTCTTTCTCTCTGGGTCCTTCTTACTCCTCTCTCTCTGCAGGCCTTGCTCTGGAGCTGGGCCCAGCCGGAGCCACAGCTCCCTGTCAGCCCTCCTGGCTGAGCTCCCCTGCTCTGCTTCTCCTCAGGCTCTCTGACTGACCCTCATCTAAGATGGTGCCCACCTTATATACTCCCTCTATGTGTGAGCCCAGGTGACCAGCACCCAATGAGCTCCTAGCTTTACCCAGACTACTCCCCCTATCTGCCCCTACACTACTGGGATGTTCCACCCCCCTCCCACTCCAGCCAGGGACAGACGCTGTCGTACCTGCACATTCATCTGGTGGGAGTACCGTAGTTCTGTCCCCCGGAAATGGGATGTATGTAGTGCATGCAGCCTTCTGAGCTCAGTTCCACACTCCATCCTTACCCGGGAGTGGAATACCACACCTCTGGGTTGAGGTGCAATACCCCTGTAGCAGCCGAGTCCTCAGGGTGCTACACTTGCATTCCAAGAAAACAAAGCAGATGCTAACTTGTATCATCATCATCATGGTCCTCACCTTGGCACTCTCAACTCCCCTGATGGAGAAGCCAGGGCCCACTGAGTATGGATTCCAGGCCGCCAACGCAGCCATGACGTGGTGGAGAGATTCCTCCTCCACATGCCTAAAAGGCCCAATTTCAAGGGCAAGCAAGCAGTATGGTATTGCAGCCTGGGGGTGGGTGGGTGGTTGGCTGCATATTTGCGCTTGCATTGCAAGGAATGGGGGAGGTACAATTGAACACTGCCCTGGGACAAGAACTTGCATGGGGATAGTTGCAAGTCTGCATCTTCTGATGCGGCAAGGATGACTTCTGATGGGCACACTTTTAGGCAGTGACCTGGGTGTCAGAGATGCTTCCAGGGGTCTTCCCCATACTGTTCCCATGTCTTTTCAGCACTGTATGCATGTGTCACACAGCACATGGCCAGATAAGGTTGTAAAATGTTAAAATGACATTTCCCGGTGAATGCATTTGTCACAGTTAAAAGCAATACAAAAGTGCAAAAACGCATAAAAAATGCAACTTGTGAACATAGCCCAAGGTGTGGAGGAGTATTTTTTTGGGGGGTTATTTATTTTACCTTATACACAAGTCTTTACCCTGGAATGGAACTTCCTTAACATATTTCACAGGAAAGCAGTTTCAGTTTAGTTTTTGAACATTTTATTGTGAGCCCTTAAAAGTGGCTTAATACCTCTGACCACGTTGTTGACAACAGTGACCTGGGGGCAGAAATGCTTCCTGGGGCGATCACCATGCTGGCCCCTTGTCATTTGAGCACTGTCACTATCGTTTTGGGCACTTGTTAGGCTTTTAAAAGACTGCCGGGGGTGCCGCCGCAAAAATGCTCGGGTTTCCCATAGACTAACATTGGGCTCGTTGCTCGGGTCGAGCACCCGAGTATCACGGCGAGCTCGGCCCGAGCTTCGAGCACCCGAGCCTTTTAGTGCTCGCTCAACACTACCTCAGTATTTGTAATCCAAAATCAAGAGAGGAATAATCAGAGGAAAAGTATAAGAGAAAAAAGAGCATTTTTCATCCACTCCTGGTTTTGACTTACAAATACTGATGCAAAATACTGACTAAATACTCAACGTGTGAACATGGCCTTAGGGTCCAATTCATTAAGACTGGCGTTGTTCCAATCTTAATCATCGGCATGCAGAAGTAACATGCACCTGATTTGTTAAGAGGCACCTCTTATCTTATCAGTGGCATGCACCTCCCCCAGAATTGTTACTCTAATCAGGGACTGAAGTAAGATTTCTTGTGTAAGTTACGCCACAACTTTTAATGAATTTATCAGGCGGGCCTCTACGACCAACCCTCCATGATTGATTCCTTACCCGAGGATGAAAGGGGAGTCATTCGAGATTTAATTGATCTCCTAATGGAAAATGAATCCCACACGGGTAAGAGACCCCCCTTTCCTGGTAGGCTACCCTCACATGCCACTCCTTCATTTTCACTCTTTCCCGCGGTCCAGATCTTTTTTGACGTGGTCCGTAGGGAAATAGAACAATTGGCAATCGACACATGCAGACATGGTAACCTTACCTACCAGGAATCCTTGGCACTTAACCGGTTAAAAAATAATAATAACTTCACCATCAAGGAGGCTGACAAAGGGGGGAATGTCATACTTTGGCCTCTTGATTTGTATCACAAAGAGGCCAGACAACAACTATCCAATGTGGCTTACTATCATGTTCTTCCCTCAGATACAACTTTGATCTTTAAACAAAAAATGGATAAGCTACTCACCATGGCACTACAAAGAGGAATCATCAACAAAAAAGAAAGGCATTTCCTTACCAATGATCACCCGACTACGCCAACGTTTTATATGCTCCCAAAGGTGCATAAGTCTCTGGATGAGCCCACTGGAAGACCGATCGTCTCAGGTATTGGTGGCCTTTTCGAACGCCCGTGTGTGTACATTGACCATTTTTTATAGCCTCTAGCCTTAAAATTACCCTCTTATATCAGGGATTCTTCACATCTCTTACAGCAATTGGAGAACCTAATATTACCTGAAAACACACTGATGGTCACGATGGATGTGGAGGCGCTATATTCCAATATTGGTCATGATTTGGGTCTGGAGGCCGTTTCTCATTTCTTGGACAAATACACCACAGGTACTCGTGCGCATGACCTATTTTTGTTGGACCTTTTGGGTATGGTCTTGCGTAATAACTACTTTGTGTTCGATCGGGCCTTCTACCGCCAGATCTGTGGGACTGCTATGGGGGTCAGGTGTGCTCCAGCTTATGCAAACTTCTTTTTGGGGTGGTGGGAGGAGATCAGGGTGCGCCCACTAAATCACTTTCAACATCATGTAACTGGTTGGTACTGTTACATAGATGACATTTTTATGCTATGGTCGGGCCCTTTGGAACTATGTAAGGAATTTATTGACACTCTCAACAATAATCCTTGGAATATTATCTTGACTTCCAACTTTTCTTACTCTGTTGTAGAGTTTCTGGATCTAAAAATTACTTTGGAAGGATCATCTCTCAGAACTTCATTATTTAGGAAACCAATGGCTATAATAGCCTACTTCACTTCACAAGCTTCCACCCAGACAACATCAAAAGAGGGATCCCCAAGGGACAATTTCTGAGACTAAAAAGAAATTGCAGTTCCCAAGAAGACTTCAAAACCCAAACAAGGGACCTTACTCAGAGGTTTGTGGCTAGGAGATATCCTTGAAAACTAGTTTCACGAGCATATCAGCATTGTATGGGTGTAACGGGTCTGGGAAGTGGAACCTCTGAGCAACTATACAAAGGGGCAGTCCTTGTAAGGAAGCGGGTGGCTCCCAGGGTAGGCGGGCAGGTAGTCACGGCTAGTGACGGGGACAGTCTCTGGGTAGAAGGGCAGGAGGTCACGGCAAGTGACGGGGACAGTCTCTGGGTAGAAGGGCAGGAGGTCACGGCAAGTGACGGGGACAGTCTCTGGGTAGAAGGGCAGGAGGTCACGGCAAGTGACGGGGACAGTCTCTTGACAGGCGGGTGGTCACAGCAAGTGACGGCTAAGCCTCCAGATAGGCTAGCAGGCAGGTAGCAGGCTGACGCTCCCAGGTGAGCGGGCAAGAGTCTCTGGACAGGCAGGTGGTCACAGCAAGTGACGGCGGAGCCTCCAGGTAGGCTAGCAGGCAGGTAGCAGGTGGACGCTCCAAGGTGAGCGGGCAAGAGTCTCTGGACAAGCAGGTGGTCACAGCAAGTGACGGCTAAGCCTCCAGGTAGGCTAGCAGGCAGGTAGCAGGTGGACGCTCCCAGGTGAGCGGGCAAGAGTCTCTGGACAGGCAGGTGGTCACAGCACGTGACGGCAGAGCCTCCAGGTAGGCTAGCAGGCAGGTAGCAGGTGAGCGCTCCCAGGTGAGCGGGTAAGAGTCTATGGACAGGCAGGTGGTCACAGCACGTGACGGCAGAGCCTCCAGGTAGGCTAGCAGGCAGGTAGCAGGTGAGCGCTCCCAGGGGAGCAGGCAAACAGATCCATAGACAGACTGGCAGGGCTGGTAGGCAGACTGTCGGACCGCAGGAATGTAAGCAGATAGACAAGTATCAGGCAGGTATCAAGCAGGAATCTGGCAGGTAACTGGCAGGTAACTGGCAGGTATCTGGTAACGGGGCCTGAGGGCTGAAGCAGAGTGATAGGCTATGCAACAACATTGCTCGGGCACCTCCATTTTGGAGGAGGTGCCTTATATATGGAGAGGTCCTCCGGCCATTGGCCGGGGACTCCTTAGGACGGCGCGCGCGGCCCCCTTAAAAGAGGGGGAGCGCGCGCGCGCCCTAAGCACAGTGGCCAGGAAGCAGCATGCGCTGCCAGCAGAGCGGGAGGAAGACGCCGGGCACGGAGTGGAGAGGTGAGGGGAACAGCGTCCCTGCCTAGCAGGAGGCAGGGACGCCAACGCTACAGTACCCCCCCTTTAGGCCCCCCCTTTTTTAGGCCAGACAGAAATTTATCAAGGATGAGAGGGGCATGGATGTTCTCCCGGGGCTCCCACGTTCTCTCCTCAGGACCAAACCCCTTCCAATCTACTAGAAAAAAGGTCTTTCCTCTTACCCTTTTGGTGGCCAGAATGTTCTCTACCTCAAACTCGTTTTCAGCGGAAACCGGAGCAGGGGGCGTACCTGTAGACTTGGAAAAAGAGTTAAGTACCACGGGTTTGAGGAGAGATACATGGAAGGAGTTAGGGATCCGCAAGTTGGCCGGGAGTTTCAATTTATAGGCCACCGGGTTGATTTGCTTGATAACTTCCAGTGGGCCGATGAACCGAGGCCCTAACTTGTAGGAAGGAATCTTGAGCCGGACATACTTGGACGAGAGCCAGACTTTATCTCCAGGACGGAATTGTGGAGGATCCAGGCGTTTTTTGTCAGCGTGTTTTTTCATCCGCTCGGACGACTGAAGGAGTGCGGATCGGGTACTCTCCCAAATGGAGGAAAATTCGCTAACGAGAGATTCCGCAGCCGGATTGTCCACCGAGGTGGAGACGGGAAATGGGATCCGAGGATGCTGACCGAAGACTACAAAAAACGGGGATTTGGAGGAAGATTCGCTCTCGTGATTATTGTAAGAGAATTCGGCCCATGGTAGGAGATCCACCCAGTCCGAATGGTGGGCATTAACGAAGTGCCGGAGGTAACTGGTCAGGATCTGATTGATCCGCTCCACTTGACCATTGGACTGTGGGTGGTAAGCGGAGGAGAAGTCCAGGGTGACGTCAAGCAGCTTACATGTGGCTCTCCAGAAGCGTGAGGTGAACTGAACCCCACGATCCGACACGATGTGGAGGGGCAGGCCATGGAGACGGAAGATGTGGCGGATAAAGTCTTTAGCCAGCTCGGGTGCAGACGGGAGGCCCGGCAGGGGAATGAAGTGAGCCATCTTGGAAAAGCGGTCAGCGACCACCCAAATGACCGTACAACCGGCAGAGACAGGGAGATCCGTTATAAAGTCCATAGCTATATGCTGCCACGGGGCAGCAGGTACTGGAAGAGGAAGGAGGCGACCGGCTGGCAGGTGTCTCGGAACCTTGTTGCGGGTGCAGGACACACAGGCTGAAACAAAGTCTATTACGTCCTTGTGCAGGGTAGGCCACCAGTAATGCCGGGTAATAAGCTGGAGGGTCTTTTTCTGACCGGCGTGGCCAGCTAGCTTAGACGAGTGACCCCAGTGTAGGACCTTCTCCCGATCAGGTACTGTTACAAACGTCTTACCGGGAGGGAGACGATTTAGATTCACGGGGGCCACCTGCATTACTCTGGCGGGATCAATGATGTGCTTAGGTTCCTCCTCTACATCAGACACCAGGAAGGATCGGGACAAGGCGTCAGCTTTGAGGTTTTTGTCTGCCGGACGAAAATGAAGAACGAAATCAATGCGGGCAAAAAACAAGGACCACCGGGCTTGGCGCGGGTTAAGTCTCTGGGCGCTCTGGAGGTAAGCCAAGTTCTTGTGGTCCGTGTAAATTATTACCGGGTGAAGAGCCCCCTCGAGCAGGTAACGCCATTCCTCCAATGCCAGCTTAATGGCCAATAACTCTCGGTCTCCTATAGAATAATTGCGCTCAGAAGGGGAGAAGAGTTTGGAGAAGAAGCCGCAAGTTACCATTCTTCCGGAAGGCGACTTTTGGGTAAGTACCACTCCGGCTCCAGAGGAGGAGGCGTCAACTTCCAGGAAGAATTGTTTGTTGCCGTCCGGACGATGCAGCACCGGGGCGGAAGAGAAAGCCTGTTTTAAGGAAGGAAAGGCTTCCTCTGCTTCGGGCGGCCATTCTCTGGGATTAGTGCCCTTACGGGTGAGCGCAGAGATTGGGGCAGTCCGGGAAGAGAAGTGCGGTATGAAGAGGCGGTAGTAGTTGGCGAAGCCCAGGAACCGCTGAATAGCCTTCAACCTCTCTGGTCGGGGCCACTTCTGGATGGCAGACAGTTTCTCAGGATCCATTCGTAGGCCGGTCTGAGAGATTATGTAGCCCAAAAACGGAAGCGAGGTCTGCTCAAAGAGGCACTTCTCATATTTAGCGTAGAGGTGGTTCTGCCTGAGCCTGAGCAGGACCTGACGAACATCCCTCCGGTGAGTGAGAAGATCCGGAGAGAAGACCAAGATGTCGTCCAGGTACACCACTACGCAGGAGTAGAGAAGGTCCCGGAAGATGTCATTGACCAACTCTTGAAAGATGGCGGGAGCGTTACAGAGACCGAAGGGCATTACCAGGTATTCATAGTGGCCGTCCCGGGTGTTGAATGCCGTCTTCCATTCATCCCCCTGACGGATACGGACCAGGTTGTACGCCCCACGGAGGTCCAGCTTGGTGAAGATTCTAGCCCCCCTCAGACGGTCAAATAATTCTGGAATGAGCGGAAGGGGGTATTTATTCTTCACCATGATCAGGTTAAGGTCTCTATAGTCTATACAGGGACGGAGTGAGCCGTCCTTTTTTTTGACGAAGAAGAAGCCTGCTCCCGCCGGGGAGGTAGATTTCCGGATAAATCCCCGGGCCAGATACTCCTCAATATATTCAGACATGGACCGGGTCTCAGCAGCGGACAAAGGGTAAATGCGCCCACGGTGAGGAGTAGCACTGGGTATCAGGTAGATTGGGCAGTCGTATGGTCTATGAGGGGGTAATGTCTCTGCCTCCTTTTTATTAAAGACGTCCGCATAAGACCAATAGGGAACCGGAAGACCAGGTAGATTGGCTGGGGTAGGAGAAGGACGGACAGGATGGACGGGAACTAAACAAGTCTTATGGCAGTCCTGTCCCCAGCGAAGGACTTCTCCGGTCTGCCAATCAAGCACGGGTGCATGTTTCTGAAGCCAAGGTAGGCCTAGCAAGAGGGCGTGAGAGATTCCAGGCAGAACATGAAAGAAGATGCTCTCAGATTGCAGAATTCCCACCTGCAGAGTTATGGATTCGGTGATGAGTTGGATGGGATGTGGTAAGAGGCCCCCATCCACGGCAGCGACAGATAAGGGTACAGCCAGAGGTTTGGTGGGAATGCGGTATTTCTCTACCAGGGACTGAGAAATGAGATTTCCGGCAGCTCCAGAGTCAAGTTGGGCTAGTTCAAAATAACGGTTCTCCCCACAGATGATAGAGACCGACAGCAACAGAGATGGAGAGGGATTACTCTTGTCTAGGACGACCTCTCTGAGCGATCCTAGACACAGGCGTTTCCTGACCTCTCCGGGCAGGAACGGATCCGGTGCTCCTTACTGCCACAGTAGAAGCAGCTCCCCTCGGCTCGGCGTAAGTCTTGACGGGTTTTGACCATCTTGGTCTGGTCGACCTGCATAGGCTCGGGTGAGTGCGCCTGCGGAGTAACGGGAGAAGTGACGGGTTTCTGGAAGGTAGGGGCTAGACGTGGAAACCTCCTCTCACGGGTGACCTCTTTGGCGCGCTCCTGGAACCGGATGTCAATCCGGGTGGCAAGTGTTATTAAGTCGTCGAGAGTGGTAGGAATGTCCCGACCGGCGAGTTCATCTTTAATACGGCCGGACAGACCCTCCCAAAAGACAGACACCAGGGCGTCGTTATCCCAGGCCAGCTCCGAAGCAAGGGTACGGAACCGTATGGCATATTGGCCCACGGTGAGATTTCCTTGACGGAGGCGTAGCAGAGATGATGCGGATGAGGTCTTCCGTCCTGGTTCATCGAAGACTTTCCGGAAAGCCGTGAGAAAGGCTGGCAGGTTGGACACCAGGGGGTCTCCTCTCTCCCATAGAGGATTCAGCCAAGCCAGTGCCTCTCCCGTGAGATGGGACATGATGAAGGCTACTTTGGCTCGGTCGGTGGAAAACTGGTGTGCCAACAGTTCGAAGTGCAGAGTGCACTGGTTAATGAAGCCCCGTGCCTGGCTGGGATCTCCGCCAAAACGAGGAGGGGCGGAGAGGCGGGGACCGAGAAGAGATGCCATGGTGTTGATGGGCTGCGGCGGTGCCGGTGTAGTAAGTGTGCGAGTGGAGGCAGCTCCCGATGAGGTAGTCAATGTGTCCAGGTGGGAGTTAACACTACGCAGGTGACTCAGGATGGACTCCTGTTGGGACCTCTGACGGGAAAGTTCATGACATAGGTCCGAGAGCGAGGGAGCTTGGGTGCCACCGGGTTCCATGGCCCGAGCAAACTGTAACGGATCTGGGAGGTGGAACCTCTGAGCAACTATACAAAGGGGCAGTCCTTGTAATGAAGCGGGTGGCTCCCAGGGTAGGCGGGCAGGTAGTCACGGCTAGTGACGGGGACAGTCTCTGGGTAGAAGGGCAGGAGGTCACGGCAAGTGACGGGGACAGTCTCTGGGTAGAAGGGCAGGAGGTCACAGCAAGTGACGGGGACAGTCTCTGGGTAGAAGGGCAGGAGGTCACGGCAAGTGACGGGGACAGTCTCTTGACAGGCGGGTGGTCACGGCAAGTGACGGCTGAGCCTCCAGATAGGCTAGCAGGCAGGTAGCAGGTGGACGCTCCCAGGTGAGCGGGCAAGAGTCTCTGGACAGGCAGGTGGTCACAGCAAGTGACGGCGGAGCCTCCAGGTAGGCTAGCAGGCAGGTAGCAAGTGGACGCTCCCAGGTGAGCAGGCAAGAGTCTCTGGACAAGCAGGTGGTCACAGCAAGTGACGGCTAAGCCTCCAGGTAGGCTAGCAGGCAGGTAGCAGGTGCACGCTCCCAGATGAGCGGGCAAGAGTCTCTGGACAGGCAGTTGGTCACAGCACGTGACGGCAGAGCCTCCAGGTAGGCTAGCAGGCAGGTAGCAGGTGAGCGCTCCCAGGTGAGCGGGTAAGAGTCTCTGGACAGGCAGGTGGTCACAGCACGTGACGGCAGAGCCTCCAGGTAGGCTAGCAGGCAGGTAGCAGGTGGGCGCTCCCAGGTGAGCGGGCAAACAGATCCATAGACAGACTGGCAGGGCTGGTAGGCAGACTGTCGGACCGCAGGAATGTAAGCAGATAGACAAGTATCAGGCAGGTATCAAGCAGGAATCTGGCAGGTAACTGGCAGGTATCTGGTAACGGGGCCTGAGGGCTGAAGCAGAGTGATAGGCTATGCAACAACATTGCTCAGGCACCTCCATTTTGGAGGAGGTGCCTTATATATGGAGAGGTCCTCCGGCCATTGGCCGGGGACTCCTTAGGACGGCGCGCGCGGCCCCTTTAACAGAGGGGGAGCGCTCGCGCGCGCCCTAAGCACAATGGTCGGGAAGCAGCGCGCGCTGCCTGCAGAGCGGGAGGAAGACACCGGGCACAGAGCGGAGAGGTGAGGGGAACAGCGTCCCTGCATAGAAGGAGGCAGGGACGCCAACGCTACAATGGGTTTGGAGCGCGGAGAGACTTTTTTGCCTAGAGATCACAAAAAACCTGAGGGGGTTAATTTGATAACGACTTACCACAACCAATGGTAGGAAGTCTACAAAATATTGTCTAGAAATTGGGGGATCTTATTAAGCGACCCCAAAATCCACAAATTTGTCTCTGACAAACCAAGGATTGTAGCCAGAAGGGCCCGAAACTTGAAAGACCATTTGGTCAATAGCCATTTTGTACGGCCTAAACAATCACTAAATAGGGGCGTCAGGCTAAAGGGCACTTTCCCATGTGGCGAGTGTACGGTATGTCCCTTCATGTTGGCAAGCAACTGTGTTCCTAACAATGTATTTCCTACACAGATTCGCCTTAACAACTACGTGAATTGTAAAACACAAAATGTTATATATGTGGTGGTGTGTAGCTGCCCCAAAATTTATGTGGGGCAAACCACACAGGAATTAAGAAAAAGATTCCAACAGCATCTCTCCACTATCAACACTGCGAGAACGGACCGCAAAAAAGGAAAAACTCTTACATCAGTCGCTGCGCATTTCTTGGACTTTCACAACTGCAAGACCAGCGGAACTTACCTGGTAGGCTTGCAAACAATTGAAAGGAACATTCGCAACAGGGATATAGTCCCAGAGCTTCTACGACAGGAATCAAGATGGATATACAAATTAAACAGCCTGGCCCCTAGTGGGCTAAACGAAGAGCTTCTATTTACCGGCTTCTACAAATCACGCTGACTATTGGGATACCCCTTCCCCCTTCCCCCCTCCCCCTTCCCCCTTCCCCCTTCCCCCTTCCCCCTTCCCCCTTCCCCTTTCCCCTTCCCTTCCACCCCCCCCCCCTTCTTTATTGGACTCTATGCATATCTATATATATCCCCTCTATTATCAAGCATGTTTTTGGTTGGGTCTGGGCTTTGGCACTTAGGTGACCACTATTGTCCTGGCCAATTTTGGTTTGAATTCTAACTCTTACCCTTAGTATTACAAAATATTATTTAAGTTCCCTTTTTTTTTTTTGGAATTTCTTTTGGAATGAATCGTGCGGCCACACATGGTTTTCTGTCATTATTTGTTTTAGTACTTGTGTCATGATCAGTTGACATTTGAGCATTATTGTCTAAAAGTATTTAAAATACATGTCTAACAATATGTCAAAAAACATCAATTTCTCTATATTTCTGTGTTCCAGATTTCTTGGAGTCTTTGTGCTATTGCTGTTTTTTTTCTTATTATTTTTTTGTTCCTTTTTGCCAATTTTTCTACAGACTAGGCTTGGTATTGAACCAGTGTCTCTGGAGCATGACACAGCCAAGTTCTATACTTATACCTCTACTCCATTGAGTCTGGTCTGAGCCTTCCACCTACTCTAACATGCCACACATTGTGGCTCACTGCAGCTGACTCCAATCTAGGTAATTACCACACTATTTAGAGTATAAATACAGGACTGGTCCAACTGTCCTCACGCCACATCTTTTCCCCCTGATGAAGCCACAGCGTTAGTGGCGATACGCGTGGGGTAATGGCCCTCTATTGATCCTCCCACCCTTTGCACACTGTGACAGCCCCACTTCTAACTCACAGGCTGGATTTTTGGAGGTATTTATTCATAACTCCAGGGATTTACATTCCCTTTATTTTTGGATTTATTTCCTTAGATGCCTCCCCCCTGTGGGTTTTTCTATTGAATTTAACAGAACCAGGATAGACTGGTAGCTTATGTATTTTGAGAGCATAGAGGCTGACACTGGTTAATTTGCACTGATAGATGCACTTTAATGTTTCAGACACCCATTTATGGTATCTTTGCTTTGGGATAGGAGGTTTTACTATCATCATTTTTTGGCTATTGTTGGTACATATTGATATGTGATACTTTTTTGTGGTTTCTACTGAAGCATCATGCTTTTTTAAATGTTTTTAAATTTCTATGTTGTGTCTAGTTCTGTATTCACTCAATAAAAATTATGAATTTTTTTATCTATATGCTCCCTGTCAAAAAAAAAATAAAAATTTTATATATATATATGACGTGCCCCTGGGCCTTCGTCGCGCGGCATCGCGCGCACGGGAGCTTACCCGGAGCCGGATCCGATGGGAGTAGTAGTCTCGTGGCGGTGACCCGGTCCGTGCCCAGGGAGTCAAACTGAGCGGCGCTGTATTAGCGGTAGATGTTGTACGACTACGCCACCCGTTGAATGCAGCGAAGGAGCTGCCGCTGCAGGGCAGACCGCTGAGGCCGGTGGTATGATTGTGCAGCGTAGATGGTATAACCCCCAACGGGAGGGGTATGGCCTCAGGGCAGCAGATGTGGATGATGGAGGTAGTGATGGTGCAGCAAGGAGAGTCAGAAACGTATAATGCAGTTTCAGGGTTTTTACTCACAGGTGTTACTTCAGTCACTTCGGCCGGGAGTGACCACCCGAGCCGTGCTGCGTCCACCAAGTGCGGGACTCGGCTAACCCCCAGGCAATTCCGGAGCGTGGTCCTGAGCTCCCCTCTCTCTCTCTCTCTGGCCGTCCCCACCAGGGATCCACCTTTGTCCGGTTCCCTCGGGCCTCTCAATGGTAAAACCTTTTATGGCTTTCCTGACCCTACTCGTGGTGTACCTTCCTGGTGAATGTGGTGAGGGTCGTGGCAAAACTTGACCACGACCTCCGGTTCCTGACTAAGGATGTTTTGCCTCCGTCAGTTTGGGATCCGGTGCCCTCTTCTGCCAACCCTTCACCCTTTTGGTTCACTCTTGGGATCTCGGGGTTCCCTCTTGGTCTTATGTCTCCGGGCCTTTCTTCCTCCTTCTCTCTCTGCTTCAGGCCTGGCCCTGGAGCTGGGCCCAGCCGGAGCCACAGCTCCCTGTCAGCCCTCTTGGCTGAGCTCCTCTCTGAACTGACTGACTCACTGACTGACCCTATCTCTAGATGGTGCCCACCATATATACTCCCTCTATGTGTGAGCCCAGGTGACTAGCACCCAATGGGCTCCTACCTCTATGCCCAGAGCCCCTCCCCTATCTGCCCCTACACTACTGGGATGTTCCTCCCCCCCTCCCACTCCAGCCAGGGACAGATGCTGTCGTACCTGCACATCTAACTGGTGGGAGTACCGTAGTTCTGTCCCCCAGAAATGGGATGAGTGTAGTGCATGCAGCTAGCTGAGCTCAGTCCCACACTCCATCCTTACCCGGGAGTGGAATACCACACCTCTGGTTGAGGTGCAATACCCCTGAAGCAACCGAGTCCTCAGGGTGCTACATATATATATATACAGTACAGACCAAAAGTTTGGACACACCTTCTCATTTAAAGATTTTTCTGTATTTTCTTGACAATAAAAATTGTACATTCACACTGAAGGCATTAAAACTATGAATTAACACATGTAGAATTATATACTTAACAAAAAAGTGTGAAACAACTGAAAATATGTCTTATATTCTAGGTTCTTCAAAGTAGCCACCTTTTGCTTTGATGGCTGCTTTGCACACTCTTGGCATTCTCTTGATGAGTTTCAAGAGGTAGTCACCAGAAATGGTCTTCCAACAATCTTGAAGGAGTTCCCAGAGATGCTTAGCACTTGTTGGCCCTTTTGCCTTCACTCTGCGGTCCAGCTCACCCCAAGCCATCTCGATGGGGTTCAGGTATGGTGACTGTGGAGGCCAGGTCATCTGGCGTAGCACCCCATTACTCTCCTTCTTGGTCAAATAGCCCTTACACAGCCTGGAGGTGAGTTTGGGGTCACTGTCCTGTTGAAAAATAAATGATGGTCCAGCTAAACACAAACCGGAAGGAATAGCATGCCGCTGCAAGATGCTGTGGTAGCCATGCTGGTTCAGTATGCCTTCAATTTTGAATAAATCCCCAACAGTGTCACCAGCAAAGCACCCCCACACCATCACACCTCCTCCTCCATGCTTCACGGTGGGAACCAGGCATGTAGAGTCCATCCGTTCACCTTTTCTGCGTCGCACAAAAACACGGTGGTTGGAACCAAAGATCTCAAATTTGGACTCATCAGACCAAAGCACAGATTTCCACTGGTCTAATGTCCATTCCTTGTGTTCTTTAGCCCAAACAAGTCTCTTCTGATTGTTGCCTGTCCTTAGCAGTGGTTTCCTAGCAGCTATTTTACCATGAAGGCCTGCTGCACAAAGTCTCCTCTTAATAGTTGTTGTAGAGATGTGTCTGCTGCTAGAACTCTGTGTGGCATTGACCTGGTCTCTAATCTGAGCTGCTGTTAACCTGCGATTTCTGAGGCTGGTGACTTGGATAAACTTGTCCTCAGAAGCAGAGGTGACTCTTGGTCTTCCTTTTCTGGAGCTGTCCTCATGTGAGCCAGTTTCTTTGTAGCGCTTGATGGTTTTTGCAACTGCACTTGGGGACACTTTCAAAGTTTTCCCAATTTTTCGCACTGACTGACCTTCATTTCTTAAAGTAATGATGGCCACTCGTTTTTCTTTACTTAGCTGCTTTTTTCTTGCCATAATACAAATTCTAACAGTCTATTCAATAGGACTATCAGCTGTGTATCCATCAGACTTCTGCACAACACAACTGATGGTCCCAACCCCATTTATAAGGCAAGAAATCCCACTTACTAAACCTGACAGGGCACACCTGTGAAGTGAAAACCATTTCCGGTGACTACCTCTTGAAGCTCATCAAGAGAATGCCAAGAGTGTGCAAAGCAGTCATCAAAGCAAAAGGTGGCTACTTTGAGGAACCTAGAATATAAGACATATTTTCAGTTGTTTCACACTTTTTTGTTAACTATATAATTCCACATGTGTCAATTCATAATTTTGATGCTTTCAGTGTGAATGTACAATTTTCATAGTCATGAAAATACAGAAAAATCTTTAAACCAGAAGGTGTCCAAACTTTTGGTCTGTACTGTATATAAATTTATATATATATATATATATATTTGTCTTATCCCGTCTGTCTGTCTGTCTGTCTGTCTGTCTTTCTGTCTGTCCAGGAAATCCCACATCGCTGATTGGTCTGGCCGCGGCCAATCAGCGACGCAGGATTTCAGAACAAGATGGCGGCCGTTAGCGGCTCACAATCACACGCTCACCCGCACACGCTCACCCTCACACGCTCACCCTCACGCTCAGACGCTCACGCACTGACGCTCTGAAGCTCAGACGCTCACGCACTGACGCTCTGAAGCTCAGACGCTCACGCTCTGACGCTCGGACGCTCACCCGCACACCCGCTCCCAAGCTCACCCGCACACCCTCACATTCTCACCCTCCCACGCTCACCCACTCCCACTCTCACCCTCACCCGCTCCCACGCTCACCCTCACACGCTCACCCTGTGCTAGCCGGTCATCTCCCTCACACGCTCACCCTGTGCTAGCCGGTCATCTCCCGGCTGCTCGCAGCAGAAGTACCCCGACCGGCGGCCTCGCTCCCCGTTCCTCCAAAATTCATTAGGGGCTCCAGGGGGATACATTGGGGGGTTAATTTAAAGTAGTGCACAACCCATTTAAACACTGCTTCGTTGATTAGTCGCGCCCGGTCGGACGCATACATATTCTAGAATACCCGATGCGTTAGAATCGGGCCACCATCTAGTGTGTGTGTGTGTATGTATATATATATATATATATATATATATATATATATATATATATATATATATATATATATATATATATATATATATATATATATATATATACAGTACAGACCAAAAGTTTGGACACACCTTCTCATTTAAAGATTTTTCTGTATTTTCATGACTTTGAAAATTGTACATTCACACTGAAGGCATCAAAACTATGAATTAACACATGTGGAATTATATAGTTAACAAAAAAGTGTGAAACAGCTGAAAATATGTCTTATATTCTAGGTTCTTCAAAGTAGCCACCTTTTGCTTTGATGACTGCTTTGCACACTCTTGGCATTCTCTTGATGAGCTTCAAGAGGTAGTCACCGGAAATGGTCTTCCAACAATCTTGAAGGAGTTCCCAGAGATGCTTAGCACTTGTTGGCCCTTTTGCCTTCACTCTGCGGTCTAGCTCACCCCAAACCATCTCGATTGGGTTCAGGTCTGGTGACTGTGGAGGCCAGGTCATTTGGTGTAGCACCCCATCACTCTCCTTCTTGGTTAAATAGCTCTTACACAGCCTGGAGGTGTGTTTGGGGTCATTGTACTGTTGAAAAATAAATGATGGTCCAACTAAACGGAAACCGGATGGAATAGCATGCCGCTGCAAGATGCTGTGGTAGCCATGCTGGTTCAGTATGCCTTCAATTTTGAATAAATCCCCAACAGTGTCACCAGCAAAGCACCCCCACACCATCACACCTCCTCCATGCTTCACGGTGGGAACCAGGCATGTAGAGTCCATTCGTTCACCTTTTCTGCGTCGCACAAAGACACGGTGGTTGGAAGCAAAGATCTCAAATTTGGACTCATCAGACCAAAGCACAGATTTCCACTGGTCTAATGTCCATTCCTTGTGTTCTTTAGCCCAAACAAGTCTCTTCTGCTTGTTTCCTGTCCTTAGCAGTGGTTTACTAGCAGCTATTTTACCATGAAGGCCTGCTGCACAAAGTCTCCTCTTAACAGTTGTTGTAGAGAGGTGTCTGCTGCTA
Source organism: Phyllobates terribilis (assembly GCF_046119375.1). Classification (NCBI taxonomy): domain Eukaryota; kingdom Metazoa; phylum Chordata; class Amphibia; order Anura; family Dendrobatidae; genus Phyllobates; species Phyllobates terribilis. Next base: position 162,592,280 of record NW_027362762.1, on the reverse strand, counting down.
GAACTCTGTGTGGCATTGACCTGGTCTCTAATCTGAGCTGCTGTTCACCTGCGATTTATGAGGCTGGTGACTCAGATAAACTTATCCTCAGAAGCAGAGGTGACTCTTGGTCTTCTTTTCCTGGGGCGGTCCTCATGTCAGCCAGTTTCTTTGTAGTGCTTGATGGTTTTTGCAACTTCCCTTGGGGACACTTTCAAAGTTTTCCCAATTTTTCGCACTGACTGACCTTCATTTCTTAAAGTAATGATGGCCACTCGTTTTTCTTTACTTAGCTGCTTTTTTCTTGCCATAATACAAATTCTAACAGTCTATTCAGTAGGACTATCAGCTGTGTATCCATCTGACTTCTGCACAACACAACTGATGGTCCCAACCCCATTTATAAGGCAAGAAATCCCACTTATTAAACCTGACAGGGCACACCTGTGAAGTGAAAACAATTTCCGGTGACTACGTCTTGAAGCTCATCAAGAGAATGCCAAGAGTGTACAAAGCAGTCATCAAAGCAAAAGGTGGCTACTTTGAAGAACCTAGAATATAAGACATATTTTCAGTTGTTTCACACTTTTTTGTTAAGTATATAATTCCACATGTGTTAATTTATAGTTTTGATGCCTTCAGTGTGAATATACAATTTTCATAGTCATGAAAATACAGAAAAAGCTTTAAATGAGAAGGTGTGTCCAAACTTTTGGTCTGTACTGTATATATATATATATATATATATAGTGTGTCTTATCCTGTCTGTCTGTCTGTCTGTCTGTCCAGGAAATCCCGCGTCGCTGATTGGCCTCGGCCGGAACAATCTGCGACGCGGGATTTCAGAAAAAGATGGCGGCCGTTAGCGGCTCATCTGCCGGACGGAGGTCAGCGGCGATGCAGCAGGGAGATGACCGGAGTACCCCGACGGGCGGCGCCGCTCACCTCCATGCGGCTAATGTCGGGAGATCAGCGGCTTGGACCGCTGATCTCTGGAGGGCAAGTGTGAATGGAGGACCGGGATGCTTCTGCTGTGAGTAGCCGCTCATCTACCGGCTTCTCGCAGTGGAAGTAGCCGCATAGGCAGCGCCGCTCCCCGGTCCTCACTAATACGACGCTGATTGGTCGCGGTCGACGCCTGCAAACAATCAGCGATTTTATCGCCAAATTTAAACAAGCTCTCCGGTCCTCACTAACACAGTTCGCTGATTGGTCGCGGCCGCCACCCGCGACCAATCACCGATATTGCCGCCAAATTTAAACACCGTTTTGCTGATTGGTCGTGACTAATCAGCGATTTTATCGCCAAATTTAAACAAGCTCTCCGGTCCTCACTAACACAGTTCGCTGATTGGTCGCGGCCGCCACCCGCGACCAATCACCGATATTGCCGCCAAATTTAAACACCGTTTTGCTGCTTGGTCGCGGTTGCCGGCCGCGACCAATCAGCGATTTTGGCGGCAAATTTAAACAACGTTCTGCTGATTGCGCCCGGTCGGCCGCATACATATTCTAGAATACCCGATGCATTAGAATCGGGCCACCATCTAGTTATACATACCATTTTTTCTTGCTGTATGTCCTTTATCAGGCGGGCTTCGCCATTTTGATGGAGCTGGCTAAAGCTGGTGTGAATATGGCAAGTCACAAATAATTTGCATAACTTTGTGTTACACAAAAAACATTGTGATATTTTAAGGTGTTTATGCCAAAATTCTGTCAAAAACATTTTTATGAATCAGTGTCTTAGTATATGAGTAACAAAAGAGGAAATATTTGAAAGGGGAGACTGGTAATAGGCAACATGCACTTATCACAGCCCGCTATTTCTCATTTATATATTTAGATACTCTCAAAAACTTACAAAACTTAATGAGAAAATGGATTTATTTATTAAATTCCATAATTTTCTCCCCAGCATCTGGGTGACATTTGGTAAAATCTCATCCACTTTGTTGGTACAGTTACATGGAAAAATAGAAGATACACACCTCTTCCGGCCCATGAGAACAGACCTTAATTTTGGACATAAAGTTGGAGCTATCTGTTACTTTGAAATAGAGAGCTGAATAGCAAGTTGGATACCCATCATTTATCTTTGAGCAAATCAAATGGCTGAGTCTCTACATTTGGGTCATTATGGTAGGCAACTGAGTGAAATAAAAGACTGCAATGAAATATAAAATATTTGTGAATCACTTACATATAGTGGATATAAGTCTACATACCCCTGGTAAAATGCCAGGTTTTTGCCATGTGTGAGGCAGTGACCGGGATCGTATACGAGGGACGTTATATATCCCCCAGAATGTGTACAGAGACCTACTAAATCCATTGGAGTGCATTGCAGTCACAAACTCACCTGCGGCTGCAATGCAGGAATGAAGGTGAGCATTGACCTGGTCAGGCTATCTGGCTAAGGCAGAAAAGGCATAGCAGGAAAGCTTGGCAGGACTGTGTATAACTGAACCCATGCCAGGGAAGGCTCTGCACCCGTCAGGCTCTGAGCGGCCCAGTGCGGCCGTTGCCCACTGCAACCGTTGTATATGGACTTCTGTTAACCCGGCTGTGAACCGGAGGACTTTCTGTTTCCACCTATAATGTCACCTATAACCTGTAGTGATCCATTGAAAAACAAACTGAAATAATTTTGAGGGGGGAAATAAAAATAAGAAAAACTAAAAGTAAATGGTTGCATAAGTGTTAACACCCTCTTATAATTGAGGATGTGGTTGTGTTCAGAATGTACCAATCATATGAAAAATCATGTTAAATAGTAGTCAGTACACAGCTGTCATCATTTACAGTGATTCTTATTAACCCCATATAACAATAAGCTGTTCAATAACAATATTCATGATGTTTTATTAGTTCCATTTTACAACAAAAGTCATGATTCATAAACAGCTACAACACAGCAAAAGGATCTCATTGTTGAAAGTTATCAGTGAGGAAAAAGGTACAAACAAATTACAAGGCATTAGATATACCATGGAACACTGTGAAAATGGCCATCAAGAAGTGGCTTAAAGGGAATCTTTCACCACATTTGACCTATCTAAAATATTAAAATGGGCATACAGGTTATAGACTGCTGAAAAAAGTGATACATGTATGCCTCATATCAGATGCCTTGTTGTTAATAAATCATCTTTTATCACTTTATGAAAATGACCTCTTCCAGGCTCTGGGCAGGACACTGCCTGGAAGATAACTCTGCCTCCAGAGCTTATTTTATATAATAGGGGGAGTTACCAGTGTGAGACAAGAAACTAACGCAGGAAGGAAGAAATGAAATTCGGCTTTTTGCAAACCCAATTTTTGCAGCTTTTGAGCTCTGCTGTATTGTAACAATATAACAGTCCTATCTATCTGTGAGATGGAAGTTGAGAGGAACCTGCAGATGTGTCAGCTATAATTACACACAGCTCTGCAGAGAAATCAGGAGAGCAGAGAGCAGCCATTACACATCACACTGCTAACTCCGCCTTCATGTATAATAATCTCTGGAGCCAGAGTTATATTCCAGGCAGCGTCCTCCCCACAGCCTGGAAGAGGTCATTTATATCAAGTGATGAAAGACGATTTCTCAACAAGGCACCTGATATGAGGTATACAAGGATCACTCTCCTCAGCAGTCTATAACCTGTATGCCCATATTAATAGTTTAGATAGGTCAAATGTGATGACAGATTCTCTTTAAGGAGTACCTGTCATGTAAAAAAAACTATTATTCTGCAGATAGGGGGTTAATCTGCAGGTTAATAGTGTTCTGAGTTCGTGCAGCCGCTGCACTGAAAGCCCAGCTGCCAGGAGGAAATTAATTTTATTCCCCTCAGAAGCATCCGGCTTTCAGTCAAAGAGGCGCAGCCATTGCTGCTTCAGTCAACGCTCAGTACATAGTGAGTGGCGGCTGTAAGGACGCCCGGCACTAACTGACAGCCAGTTTAGTGGTGCATCAGTAGAAAGCCAGCTGTCAGTCAGTGCTGGGGAATTATTACAGCCACCGCTCACTATGTACTGAGCGGTGACTGAAGCCGTGCCGGCCACACCTCTGTGGCTGAAAACCAGAAACTGCTGGGAGGAATAAAGTTAATTTTCTGGTAGCCGGAAATCCAGTGTGGCAGCCACACAGCTTTAGAACGCTATTAGCCTGCAGATTAACCACATATCTGCAGATTATTAGCATTTCTTTTACATCACAGGTCCCCATTAAATTTGGTACAACAGTGGCATTACCTAAAACAGGACATACCTGAAAAAATGGTCAAGAAAATTGTTGCAGGAGGCTGCTAAGAGGCTTATAGCAACATTAAAGGAGCTGCAGAAATTTCTGGCAATCATTGATTGTGTACTACAAGTGACAACACTTATATTGTTCATATGTCTGGCCTGTGGGGTAGGAAAGCAGAATAAACACCAAGCCCAGCTATGTTTTGGCAAAACCTACATCAAGAATGCCAAAAGAATGTGGGAAAATATGTTATGGTCTGATGAGACCAAGGCTTTTTGGCCATAATTCCATAAGGCATGTTTGGTGCAAAGCGTACACTGTGCATCACTAAAAGAACACCATAACCACAGTGGTGGAGGCAGCATTATGCTTTGGGGTTGTTTTTCAACAGCTGGAAAAAAAAAACACAACATTTTACCTGGGGTGTAGGAACATTTTACATCCACTGTACTTGCAAATCAACAAAAGAATGGTTTCACCAGAAGAAAATTAAAGCTTTGGAGTAGCCCAGCCAGAGCCCAGACCTGATTAAAAATAAAAATCTGTGGGTGACCTGAAGAGGGCGCTGTACATTGTGATTGTAATGAAGGAGAATGTTACCCAAGGATACAACACCCTTTATCACAGTGTGCAGAATTATTAGGCAGCTTGTTGTCCTCAGGCAAAATGGGCCAAAAATTAGATTTAACTGATCCTAAAAGGTCAAAAATTGTTACAAGTCTTACAAAGGGATGCAGAACTCTTGAAATTGCTAAAATATTGGGGTGTAAACACAGAACCATCAAAAGTTTAGTTGCAAATAATCAACAGAGTCACAAAAATGTGTTGAAAAATAAAGACGCACATTTACTGCCAAATATTTGAGAAGAATGAATCATGAAGCGACCAGGGACCCATTATTCTCCATTATTATACATTTTGGGGTGGAAAATAGAAAAATATTTTTTATTAGATGGGGGTCCATCTTATAGTTTGAATAGGTACGGTATCTAACCTGGAGGGCAGTGGAGCGAGGTTCACAGGAGGCAGGGTCCCTCAGGAAGTCGGCGGCTGCAGCTGAAGAGGTCAGATGCTGTAGAGCCTGTGCCGGGGCCTGTGCCTGGCTGAGGCCCCTACCCTAGCCGGTTCCTGTGCGGGGGGCCTCTGGCTGGGACTGGGGCCGAGGCCTCTGGCGGAGGCTGGTGCCGGGGCTTCTGGCTGGGGCTGGGGCCGAGGCCTCTGGCTGGGGACGAGGCCTCTGCCTGGGGCTGAGGCCGTGGCCTCTGGCTGTGGCTGGTGCCGGGGCTTCTGGCTGGGGCTGGTGCTGGGGCTTCTGGCTGGGGCTCGGGCCGAGGCTTCTGGCTGGGGCCGAGGCCTCTGGCTGCGGCTGGGGCCGAGGCTGAGGCCGGGGCCTCTGGCTGGGGTTGAGGCCGGGGACTCTTGCTGGGGCTGGTGCTGGGGATTCTGACTGGGGCCATGGCCTCTGGCTGGGGTTGAGGCCGGGGACTCTGGCTGGGGTTGGTGCCGGGGCTGAGGCTGGGGTCTCGGGCTGGGGCTGGGACCTCTGACTGAGGTCTGTACCGGGCTGCGGTTGGTGCTGGGCTGTGAGCAGCGAAGCAGTGCGGCCTGCGCAGGTTTCCGGTGTGCGGCAATCTTACTAGAGCTGTGATCTACAGGAAAATGGCCGCCGGAGATATCGGTCCGCGCATGCGCCGGCTCGGGGGGCAATTTTTCTGTAGTTCACAGCTCTAGGAAGATGACTGCGCACACCGGAAACCTGCACAGGCCGCACGCCGCTCACAGCCCGACACCGGCCCCAGCCCCAGTACAGGCTAGGCACAGGTGCCGACCCCAGCCGCACACCTCTGCTGACGCCGCCGCCGCTACCCCCACCGCGTTCCTGGAGGACTACACCGCAGGTAAAATTTGGACTATAAGACGCACCCCTCATTTTCTTCCCAAATATTGGGGGAAAAAAAGTGTGTCTTATGGTACGAAAAAAAGTTAATAATAAAATTAATCATCAAAAATACAAATTGTATAATAATTGTGCTGACATATTCCAGAACTACAATCTTCCTGGAGGCCCAGAAATATAAGGTGTTCAATGCTCAGAGACATGGCCAAGGTAAGGAAGGATGAAACCCGAACACCACTGAACAAGACACAGAAGTACAAGGTGTTCAGTGCTCAGAGATATGGCTGAGGTAAGGGAGGCTGGAACCTGACAACCACTAAAGAAAACAGAGAAGTTGAAATGTCAAGACTGGGCCAAGAATTATCTGAAGACAGAGAAAGGTTTATGGACTGATGAGATGAGAGTGACTCTTAACAAACCAGATTGATGGGCCCATGGCTGGATCAGTGTTGGGCACAGACCTCGACTTTCACTCAGATGCCAGAAAGGGGGTAGGGTCCTGCTATGGGCTGCTAATATTAAATATGAGTTAGTTGGACCTTTTTGGGTTCAAGATGGACTCAAAATCAACTCCCAAACCTCGCAGTACCTGCCTGCCTGCCTGTCTGTATACCAGCCGTGCCTGCCAGTACTCACCCGCCTATCTGCATTCCCGTTGGACCTACCGCACCTGCCGATGCTTATCTACACACCAGCCAAACCTGCCCGTTTCTGCATAACCCGGTGTGGGTCAATATCTGTGTGACAGAGGTCTGCCCTGGAGTAGCACCTGGGCCACCTCCCTAGTCCATCCTCGGACCGCGGAGTCGATTAAGCCGCCATGCGTCCGGGGTTGGATCTGGCGAGGTCCCTAGTCACACCCATCCAGGCACTCCTCGGTTTGTGTCCCAGTGGGACCACAAACCACGGTCACGCCAGAAGATCCAGGTGTGAGCGTAACAAAGGGCGACTATGTTGGCAACTGAGATATATTTTTTTGAAATGTCAGAAATGTGTTTTTGTATATTTTAAGTAGTTTGGTTATTATTCTCACATTACCAGATGAAAATAAACAATTGAAATTGGAAATTTTAAGTTTTTCATTTATTTGCATAATAATTCTGCTCTAATTGTTGTCCAATACACATAGATCTTCTAAGAAAGATGAAACCTCACTTTTACTTTCTTAAATATTTGGGTTTCAGGGTTATTAAACTTTTGGATTGATAGACAGCAATGTAATAATTATAAAATGAATCATCAAAACTACAACTTGCATAATAATTGTGCAGACAGTGTATATCTCTCCCTATCTCTCTCAGGGTGCCTAGGAGTCCCATTTCCCTCGTCCCCTTTCCAGACACCTCTGTTTTCCTTTCAGAATGTCATTTCACATTTTTCACATATACAAAGATACCTGCCCTGTGTAACTGCTTACACTCAGGCAGCTTTAGTTCAGGGTCCTATATGGAGGCACGCAGCCGCGGCTTTTCCTTCCTGCTGCTGCTGACAATGTGATAGTGTGCAATAAGCTCACTGATTGGTGGAGTAGTCCTGCTTGCTGACTGTTGCTCTGCCTATCAGCGCCGTGCACACTTACCCGAGATTAGGAAGGGGATGAGGAGCCCACTAACTGCTGTGACTGTTTGGTCCCCCCTCTTTACCTATCCTATAAAGCCTGAGTTGGACAGAAAGTTGATAAGGGTGTTTAACATAACAATATGTTATTTCTATTAGCTGTGACTGACGCCGTCCTGCCACCTGCCGCCCTGGGCACGGGACCTTCAGTGCCTTGTAGCAAATACAACCCTACACCAGAATGGTGCTGAAACGAAATGCAATGTGTCCTGCATACATCAAAGCCTCATACAGCTATGTCACTTAAAAAATAATAAAGATATGGCTGCTAAAAAGCAGAAAGGGAAAAACATGGCCAGTAATTAAAGTCCTTCCAGCAGGGTTGTAACTATAGTTGATGGAAGAGTCACAGTCACATCTGGGCTCTTGAGTCTAAAGGGGCCCAAAGATAACTTTGTCCCACATGAAAAGATCAATACTATTAATGAGCTGTGATAGATGGGGTCTTTGTTGGAGATTTTAGACACACAAGCCTTAAGCTACGCCCCAGCCTTCCAGGTCTGGTCATTAAGTGGTTAATAGTTGTGAGCAAACCTTTGAAAGTAACATTTTCCCTTTAAATAAACTGTGTCTAGTGATCAATAATGTGAGAGTTTTACTTTACAAAGGAAAATGTGGAGCAAATTGTACCAAGAGTATCACTGCATAAAATATTGTCCGCGCCATCTGATACCGATTTAGGGAGTGTTCACCATATCTGATGCATTTATTTAGAGTTGTCATTTACAGTATGTCACTTCAAAACTTTTCATAAACCCGTTTCTCCTGTCTTTTCTACAGCACACATTTCTAGAACATTATTACTCCACTTTCCTGGCACTTTTTGTTGATAAAAGTCCCCAATGTATTTCTTAATTATCGGAATGAAAAATAAAATTCATTATAATATTTGTTAAAGAAAAGATTATAATACATATAAGATTATGCCATATATATGGATGGCACATAAGGCTAAGTTCTATTGGTCAGTTAGTGATCACATGACCAGTGCAGCCCGTGCGGCCAAGGAAGTTCTATGTGAGCGACAGTTGGCAGTTGGCGAGTGACTGGAGATGGTGGAGAACTCTGCAAGCCCCAAACAAAGCGCTAAAATGGATTGTGAGGATGAAGAGGAGATTGTAGTGAAGAGGAGAAGAGGACAGAAAAGATGTCTAATTTCTGACTCATCGGCTGATGAGCAGAATATGATGGAGGACGAAGAAGAAATAATTGTGAGGAGGAGAAGAGGGAAGAAGCTAAGATCAATTTCTGACTCATCGGCTGATGAGCAGAATATGATGGAGTACAAAGATGAAGTTGTGAGGAGAAGAAGAGGGAAGAAGCTAAGATCAATTTCTGACTCATCGGCTGATGAGCAGAATGTGATAGAGGAAAAAGAGGTTACCTTCAAGAGGAAAGGACCAAAGAGACGACGTGCCATCCACACCTCATCTGATGAAGAAAAGATGCCAAAGAACAAGAGCAAGAAGAGGAAAAAGAGACAGACAACATCCAGCTCCTCTATGAAGATGTCTTCCAACCAAAACATCATTCAAGCAGCTGAAGATGTGCCAATGGTGAAAAAATGTGCCAAGAAGAGAAAACTCATCCTGGTTTCTTCAAAAGATGCAAAGAAGCCGCTGATCAAGAAAGAAGATGACATCCAGACGCAAGAAGACCGTCTGGATGTCCCAAAAGACTCAGGTAGATATATAAATACACACACTAACATAGGAGTCATAGTCACATCCCCTACACAAGCATTTTATATGAAGTCTCTTCTATTGTACTGAGATTTGGGACAACACAAGTGACATTATTACAAATATACATTTATTGCATGGCAGGGGGGATGGGAGCATGGCATGTGCCCTGGGTGCTGAGTTCCCTGTTGGTGGTCACAAGCTCTATAGCGACAGTTAGTTAGTTGTTAGTGAATGGAATCTATGATATCTAAGCTACTGTAATGCCCTTCACATAGGGAAAGTGACATAGCTAATCAGAAGAACTATGCTACATTTCCAATTGCTAATATCATTATTGCAAAAAAAGAACCACTCACCGGTCCTATTAAAATCCAACGTTTTTATACAAGACATCATATAAAAATTGGCTGCAGGAGAGAGTGAAGCACATGGGATGGACAACGGCTGTTTCCAGAACTCGTTGAAGCACAGAAAGGCTCGAAATGTCTGTCGTCCATCCCATGTGCTTCACTCTCCCCTGCAGCCAGTTTAATACAAAGTATTGAATAAAAATGTAGGATTTTAATAGGACTGGGGAGTGCCACTATGTTTTTCTTTTTTTGAAATGTTCATGGACTTTATCAGGTGTGCACCCGGTATCTCTAGGTGTGATTGCTCTGTCTAATTACAATTGTGTAAGGAAACACACAGGTTTTGGTGCTGGCTTTAACTTTCTGTGTTCATGTTAATATTATTATTATTACACCTACTACATATTGGGATAGGATCTTGGAGATGGGAATACCCCTTTAAGTTATTACTGGATACAAACTAGTAATTAACGGTAACCTGGTCAGGTCATTTTACTGTAAAAACAAAGCCTTGGCAACAACAGCAAAATTAAAATTTTTTAACCATTTTATCTTAAATAAAAAAAATGTTCTGCTTTTTAGTCCATTATATGGCAAACTGAATGGTGCAATTTAAAGCTATAACTTGTCTCGTAAAAAAATAAGGCCTAATATGGCTATCAATGAAAAAATAAAAACATTATGGCTCTTGAACTATAGGGAAACAAACTTGGCTGCAGTGATAAAGTGTCCATCCCACACTGCTGTCCTCAATGGTGAGAGACCTGTCAATCACCTGGAGCGGTACTGGGAGAAGCCGACCGGGTGGCAGCACTGGACTGGTCACGTCACATCCTATGATCCCAGCAGCGTCTTCAAACTGTATGTTCTCTGAAATACTGGAGTGACTCGCCCCCTGGGCCGAGGGGGAACCCGGAACCGGGCTTCTGGGGGTTGTAGAATCCGTGGCGGTGACCCGGTCCGTGCCCAGGGTGGTCAAATCAGTGGCAGTCTTTTTAGTGTGATAAGGTCCGACTACGCCACCCGTGGATTGAGATCAATGGGGACCGCCACTGCAAGGCAGACCGCTGAGGCCGGTGTTATGTGTGCAGCTAAGAATGGGATGACTCCCCACGGGAGGAGTACAGCCTCAGGGCAGTTAGCGTGGATGATGGGAGTGATGGTGGAGATAGTCCCAATACCAATAGTGCCGGAGGAGCAAGAAGTCACAGACAATGCGTTGCAATCCAATGTCCTTTACTCACAGTTTGTATTCTCCAGGTCACTCTCGCGAAGCAGTGACCACCCAAGCCGTGCTGCGTCCACCAGGCAAGGGACTCTGTCAACTCCCAGGTCTTTCTGGAGTATGTCTCAAAGCTCCCTTCCGTCCTTTCTCTGACTCGTGCCCCACGAGTGACCAAGCTTATGTCCAGCTCCCGCGGGCCTTCTCTTGGGAGGGCTACGTGCCCACGTCCCTGACCCTATATGGTATGCCTTCCTAGCAAGGTGTAGCGAGGGGTCGCACCAAGGGCTGGTCACGACCTCCGATTCTTGGCTGAAGATGATTCGCTTCCACCAATTTTGGATCCGGTACCCTGTTCTGCCAACCAGTCACCCGCAATCTCCTGGGTCCTTAGGGTTCTCTCTTCCTTCTCGTTCCTGAGCTTTTCTGTTTCACTTGTTACTTCTGTTCTGGTCTTGTTCCCTTTTCCTTTCCACTGTTCCTTCTCCTCTCTCTCTCTCTGGCCCCGGCCTCTGTGCTAGGCCTGCCCAGGGAGCAGAGCCCATGCAGCAGCCCTGCTCCCTGCCTTCTCCACTTCTCCTCACAGATTGAACTTCTTCTTCTTTCTCTTTCAGTGCTGGCTGGGCCTCACAGGCTAGGCCCGCCTCCGGAGCAGAGCTCCACAGAGGCCCTGCTCTGTCACTTCCTCTCTCAGACTGAACACTGTTCTAAGATGGTGCCCTCCTTATATACCTCCCTCTCTGTGTATGAGCCCAGGTGACCAGCAACCAATGGGCTCCTTCCTATGCTCAGGACCCAACCCCTATCTGCCCCTACAGCACTGGGTATTCCACCCCCCTCCCCACTCCAGCCAGGGACAGATGCTGTCGTGCCTGCACTTCTGTCTAGTGGGAGCACCGTTGAGCTGTCCCTCGGAAATGGGGTGTGTGTCTTGTATGCAACCTACTGAGCCTTGATCCATACTCCATCCTTACCCGGGAGTGGGATATCACACCTCTGGATGAGGTGCAATACCTCTGTAGCGACCAAGTCCTCGGGGCGCTACAGGAGCATTTCAGAGGAAAATATTCCAGGCTGCAATTGTGCAGCCGGCTCTGATTCCCGCTGCCCGCAGTTTGGGCACAATGGATCACATGACACGTTCCCTTTAACACCTTACTGCTGCGGTCAGTGTTTCTTCCCCATAGTTTAAGAGCCATAACCTTTTAGTTTTTTCATTGCCATAGCCGTATTAGGGCTTGTTTTATTTACAAGATGAGTTATAGCTTTGAATTGCGCCTTTAAATTAACCATATAATGTGCTGCAAGCAGGAAAAACAACCACTGTTGTTGCTGAGGTTTTGCTTTTACAGTACAATGAGCTGGTGACTTAATTCTACGGTCACTACAATTACACTGATACCAAATTTATATGGACTTTTTTTATTTTCGTGTCACCTGTTTGCTGATATGCTTTGCACTTGGTACTTCAATGCAACGTACCATTTATTTTCAGATCGATTTGAATTTAATTTTATACCCATTACGTTGAGCTTCACATTTTCACATTACACTCAATTGTTCTTTACACACACTATGGGCGGCACGGTGGCTCAGTGGTTAGCACTGCAGCCTTGCAGCGCTGTGGTCCTGGGTTCAAATCCCACCAAGGACAACATCTGCAAGGAATTTGTATGTTCTCCCTGTGTTTGCGTGGGTTTCCTCCGGGTTCTCTGGTTTCCTCCCACACTCCAAAGACATACTGATAGGGAATTTAGATTGTGAGCCCCGATGGGGACAGCGACGATAATGTATGTAAAGCGCTGCGGAATATGTTAGCACTATATAAAAATAAAGATTATTATTAATATGGCACATGAACTGATATTTTTTAATGGATTGAAATATAATATTATTCATATTGTCTATTACGTCCCATACTTATTTAGTATACCACACTTTTTTTTTTTCTTTTTTTTTTTCACCATTCACCCCACTTCATTTATGTCTACATTATTTCACACCATTCATCACACAACATCCATTTGATATTTTGTCAATAATGGTTCTTTGGCATTTTTCAATCCCAAAGTACATTACCTTATGCTCACGATATTTCATGAATTATTACCCTATTCACAATGTTTCACATATAATATTTTATGCACACAATTTTGCGCTGTCACATTCACATGTATTAGCATATCAAGTTGGATTTATTTACCTTATCATCCGTTGTCTGCTATATACTTTATTTTATATTTTCAATATTTTCATGCAATTTTCTAGTGTATATATATGAACTAGCATATCAGGTTGAATTTTTGTATTATAGTATCGATTATTATTTATTTACGTATTTATATTTTCTTGTATTTTAATGCAACTTTCTAGTATATAACATTTTTAATATGATATACAATTTACATGTGTAGTTGGGAATTCATATTTGACAACTCAATACATTTGAAGTACCCTTTATATGCAGCATAACATACACTTATTTTGCCAACATGCCAGTCAAACTTTTTCATCCATTGCCCGCTGGTCAGACAAGTGCGCTCGTGTATGATTGATGAACTTCCAAGTTCTTCCTTACGTGGACATGATGACCGCTGGCGCTTATGTTGCCAAGCAACTCAGCTCTTGCGTGTCACGGACCATGAACGGAAGTCCTCCTTCACAGGAAGTCATCATCGGACACGTGCGCCATGTACCATCTGACTTCCGGTTGGCGGCCACGGAACGCACAGCTGTATGCACTTTTTCCATGATTATCATCCCTATACATACCTCACATTATACACCACACACTGCGCTCCCTGAAGAAGGTAGACGAAACGCGCGTCAGAGCGGAGGGTCGTCCTGCACATTCATTTTCATCTCACCAGGTAATGAACATTATGGTTCAATACGCTCAACATACAGTTTTGATTTACTCCATTTCTTAAGTGTAGTTTAAAGATACCAATTCTGTTACATAGGATTGCTTCGCAACTATTAAACTTTGAGTTCGGTATATTGTAGCCATTTTAGATGTATATCTCTGCACATCACAACACTGGTGATTCATATTCATGGAAATATATCATTGAATGCTATTTGGTGACGATACCAACTTTATGAAGTTTACTGGTGTATTCTTTTAGCCACACTTTTTTAGTGAACTTTATTCAATAAAAGTTAAATTTTATGATCTTATACACTCAGTCTCTTGTTCTTTGGACTAGTATCCAATATACAAGTCGTTGTTATACTTTTTTTATTTTATTGCTTTTAAAGTGAACCTCTCACATCCCAAAATGCTATTAACCGGCTGAAATGGGGTTAATCTGCGGGTTAATAACTTTCTAAAGCCATGCGACTGCCGTACTGAGAGCCTCGGCTACCAGAAGGAAGGGAAGATTATTCCTCTTGGCAGCCTCCGGTTTTCAGTCATAGAGGCGGCTGATGTGGCTTTAGTTACTGCTTAGTACACAATGAATGACGGCTGCAACCACTCCCCGGTACTGACTGACAGCCAGCTCTGTACTGATGCACTGCTGAGCCGGCTGTCAGTCAGTGCTGTGGCGTGGTTACTGCCGCAGGTCACTATGTACTGCGTGGTGACTGAAGCCGCCCCAGCCGCGCCTCTATGACTGAAAGCCGGAGACTGACAGCAGGAATACAATTAATTCACCCCCGGTAGCCAGATTTCAGAGCAGCGGCTGCACTGCTTCAGAGCGCTATTACCCGGCAGATTAACCCCATATCTGCAGTTAAATAGTGCTTTAGGATGTGACAGGTTCCCTTTAAAACATTAAAAACTTTTTTTTATTTAGTTTGTGCTATTATTATTATGTAAGATCCATAACTTGTTTCTTGCTGAGCTTTAGTTTTTATTGGTACCACTTTAGGGATACAAACATCATTTGTTACATTTTTGGGGGGATGTGGGTGTGACGCCTCATTCTCGAAAGAGCCCTTTAGTTTACCCTGGGTGATGGGGGACTCGGAGTCGGGTCCTGTGATGAAGAGATGGGGTGCAGCCGTGGCCCGGACCCGACCCGTGCTCAGGGCCGTCACATTAAAAAAAGGATGTTGTGGGCTCGTCCGGGTTGAGTGGCTGATTTAACGACTACGCCACCTGTGGCACCTGGTGAAGGCCACCACCGCCGCCGCAGTCCGCTGAGGCATGGTGTTATGGCGGCTAGAGTTCTTACTACTCCCCACAGGCGGAGCAAGGCCTCAGGGCAGAGGGACAGGACGGAGGGGGTAGTAGTAGAGGAGTACGGGCGCCGCGTCGTGCGGTGTAGCGCAGAATAAACAGTCCGGAGGCCATAGGAGTGAACTTCCAAGGCTTTACTCAGTTTAGAGATGGCAGTAGGAAGGCGACTCCCTGCTCCTCGCGGAGTCCTGCGGTCACCAGGGACGGGGGTCCGACAACCTCCGAGTAAGTCCAGCGTTCAATCGGGACCCTACACCAGAGTGTTCCTGAACTACAGACTGAATCCTTTCCTGTCCGTGTGTGTGCGAACAGGCCGGGTCTCCCTCTGAGCTCCTCTCAGAACAAGGACACGGGTGGCAGCTCCGCTCCGTCCGATACCCGGTGGGATCCTCTGGGCCTACCGGGCTTTCCCGTCCAGGACGTAGAGTAGCAAGGTCGGGTGTCGGGGGCCGGTACCCCTTTCGCAGCCGGAGTCCCTCTGAATATATCAGCATGGCTAGGACAGGTGGCGTACACCGCTCCGTCTGCATCCTGCCTGGGATCCATTTGCTGTGGAGCCACACTCTTAAGCTCCGGGCCTTCTTGATCCTGGTCCTTGGCCCGGTTGAGACATTCCTTGTCTGCAACCTACCTCTCGTCCCAAGGCTAAGGTACGAGGGCTGTGTCCCTTGCCGGTGCAGACCCACACAGGATCTGCGCTCCGGGAGGGAGGTCACATTATACACAGTATTTGACAGTACAGAGAACAGCCGAAGACTAGCCAAAGCTAGACAAAGGACTAGCAAAAGGACTAAAGGACCAAGATCAAAGATGGCTTTTTATTAAATATGAAATTTAAAGTGTAACTAACTTGTAAGTCCTCCACCCTCACCCACTAACTGGTTCCCCTAACTCTTGGTTCCCCAGTCTCCCTGTAACCAGGGGAGCAGCACCTAGTGCATACTAGCTCCCTCTGGTGGAGAAATGTGGTGCTGGATGCAAAAGGTTGGGTCGCGACTATCACGCTGTCCTTACCTCAGAGGAGGAACACCACATTCCATTAGAGAAGTGCAGTATCCCTGTGGCGGTCGAAACCTCAGGTGCACCACATTCCCCCCTGGTAAAACACAGCACGTCCGCGGGCTGCAAAAGAAGTAACACCCAGGAACTTTCTTTTTAATATAAACATAACCATCTTCCCTTTATGGGAGGCACATATTCTTGAACATTGCATAACAGGGTATACAGTATAAAAGTACAAAAGTATAAAATTACAAAAGTGCTAGCATTTTTCCAGAGACATTTGTGCAAACAGACGGGTTAAGGTGCAAACCCTCAACGTGGGCCCTGGGGTGGCTGCAGGGCATGAAGATCCCGGGTTGGACCTCCCACAGAGCCACCCTGACAGGTTTTCTTCTGAGGTCTTGAGGTAGAAATATATACGCGGTTTTTGTATAAAACCAATATGGAGCACCTAAAGATTTGCAAACTATTTACAAAGAAAAGAGTCTGTCTGCGAGAAGTCCGCAGGGACACATGTCTCTAGAAATCCAGGTAGGAAATAAGCAAAAATAGAAAACGTCAACACATTAAACTTGTAAACGAAAACTGTAACAGCCGGGGGCTGCTTTAAACCTCGGGCTCTCTCCTTGGAAAGAGCTCATTCCTCCCGACGGAGGCTAATCGGTCCCCTGAGGCTGAGCACGGGGTGGCGTCGCTCCCGGACACTTTGCGTACGTCCAGGGCGTACCACCCTCGCACCCCCTGGTGGAGAGAGAAAGTCACTGTATCGCCCGGGAAGAGGTTCCGGCCAGGGTGTCCCTTCTTTAGGCGCGGCTCGACTTCCCGCCGGCTGACGAAGACATCGTCCTGGTACTGGAGACATTGGATGAACCCCCACCCCGCCTCATGGTGAAAACAGACGACTTGGCCTTCCACTCGGGGACTGGGACGGGTGGCCTCCCCCTGCCGAGCCCGGGATTTCGCAGCTTTGGCCCGTACCTCGAGGCGCTCGCAGCGCTGCTCCCGTTGACGCTGCTCCCGAGCGAGCTGGAAGATCTGGTCGCTGCACCACTGGCTCCTCCTCCGCGCTTCAGCCCGGGTCTCCCGTGGGAAGCCCATTAGGTCGCCCCCCTGGTTTTCCCAGGCCCACTCCTCAGCCTCGGGCCAGGTTACTGCTAGTGCAGGTAGCGGGGTCAAAACAGGTTGCTGCGGGTCCCCTGAAGGCGCAGACAAGTCCAGGTTGGAGCCGGTATATTCCTCCACAGTTTCAGGCACCTCCGAGTCAGGGTTCGGGTGGCATCGCAGGTCCCCACTCATTGCTGCCGATTGCAGCTCCGGAGCCAAAGCCTGCTCCCAGGTGACCGCGTGGGGAATTAGGTACTCCGTCATGAGGTCCAGGATAGTCACGGTAGGCTCTGCAGCCGGGGCAGGGATTGCACACTCACCCGCTGCTGGGCCGCCCTCGACCTCTGTCACCGCGTCGCCTTGTCCTGGGACGTCAACTCCTTGGCGGCGGTCCCGGACACGCAGCAGCATCTCCTCCTGCCACGCAGCCGTCGCCGCCTCCTGGGCCTCTCTCTGCCTTCTCAAGAGTCCCAAAGCTTCCTGCCGGAGAAATTCAAAATCTCCCGAGGTTAAAACGCTGCCGCCTTTCTCTCTGCCGGGTGAAGGGCCTGAACCGGGTTCAGTAGGTGCGTGGATTTGCTCCCCAGAGGCGTCCATGTCTGCCTCTGACGAATGCCAAGCTCCGACTGCAATGGCCGCACCTTGTTGCTTTTCTTCTTCCTCCTCTTTCGGGGCGGATCCTGGGCGGAATGCTGACAGGTCCGCCTTCGTTCAGCCCATTCCATTTGACGGGCATTACCCCGCGGACAGTCTCTGATGGAAGGGGCAGTTGACATTTTTGGCGCCAAGCGGGAGCCCAGCGCACGATGGGAGGCGTTCAAAGACAGTCTTTTCACAGCATTATGGCGTCTGTTCTTCTTGGGCGGGCGCCATTTTAAGTGTAAAACGACAGTTCAAGGTGTAAGGCACACAGTACCCGGTAGCAATGGGTACTTCTTCCTTTGCTGCGGGCACGCGATCCTGCCGACTACGCCAGGTAGTGACGCCTCATTCTCGAAAGAGCCCTTTAGTTTACCCTGGGTGATGGGGGACTCGGAGTCGGGTCCTGTGATGAAGAGATGGGGTGCAGCCGTGGCCCGGACCCGATCCGTGCTCAGGGCCGTCACATTAAAAAAAGGATGTTGTGGGCTCGTCCGGGTTGAGTGTCTGATTTAACGACTACGCCACCTGTGGCACCTGGTGAAGGCCACCAGCGCCGCCGCAGTCCGCTGAGGCATGGTGTTATGGCGGCTAGAGTTCTTACTACTCCCCACAGGCGGACCAAGGCCTCAGGGCAGAGGGACAGGACGGAGGAGGTAGTAATAGAGGAGTACTTCCAAGGCTTTACTCAGTTTAGAGATGGCAATAGGAAGGCGACTCCCTGCTCCTCGCGGAGTCCTGCGGTCACCAGGGACGGGGGTCCGACAACCTCCGAGTAAGTCCAGCGTTCAATCGGGACCCTACACCAGAGTGTTCCTGAACTACAGACCGAATCCTTTCCTGTCCGTGTGTGTGCGAATAGGCCGGGTCTCCATCTGAGCTCCTCTCAAAACAAGGGCACAGGTGGCAGCTCCGCTCCGTCCGATACCCGGTGGGATCCTCTGGGCCTACCGGGCTTTCTCGTCCAAGACGTAGAGTAGCAAGGTCGGGTGTCGGGGGCCGGTACCCCTTTCGCAGCCGGAGTCCCTCTGAATATATCAGCTTGGCTAGGACAGGTGGCGTACACCGCTCCGTCTGCATCCTGCCTGGGATCCATTTGCTGTGGAGCCACACTCTTAAGCTCCGGGCCTTCTTGATCCTGGTCCTTGGCCGGGTTGAGACATTCCTTGTCTGCAACCTACCTCTCGTCCCAAGGCTAAGGTACGAGGGCTGTGTCCCTTGCCGGTGCAGACCCACACAGGATCTGCGCTCCGGGAGGGAGGTCACATTACACACACAGTATTTGACAGCACAGAGAACAGCCGAAGACTAGCCAAAAGCTAGACAAAGGACTAGCAAAATGACTAAAGGACCAAGATCAAAGATGGCTTTTTATTAAATATGAAATTTAAAGTGTAACTAACTTGTAAGTCCTCCACCCTCACCCACTAACTGGTTCCCCTAACTCTTGGTTCCCCAGTCTCCCTGTAACCAGGGGAGCAGCACCTAGCGCATACTTGCTCCCTCTGGTGGAGAAATGTGGTGTTGGATGCGAAAGGTTGGGTCGCGACTATCACGCTGTCCTTACCTCAGAGGAGGAACACCACACTCCATTAGAGAAGTGCAGCATCCCTGTGGCGGTCGAACCCTCAGGGGTGCCACATGGGATGACTGAAAAACAGCAACCCAGGTGTTTTTTTTTTCTTTTATGGTATTCATCGAATGAGAGAAATAATGTCACATTTGAAAGATCTGACTTTTACAGGCTCAACAGTCATGTGACATACATGTGAATAAGGGGTTAAAGGATTTTCTAGGTTCTGAACTTTAAAGGGGTTCTCCAGGCTTGGGGCTAAAGTCTGCAGTCACTGTATATGATTGCGGCCTTGTGAATCCTCACAGTGCGCACAGTAGCGCTATCAGATTTCTCCTGTGCCGGCGCCAGGAGTGGGTGCAAGTATGTGATTTGCATACTCCCGGCCACATTCTGTCTAGACATGATCGGCTTTTGTCTATTCACTTGTATTGAGCGAGGCCGCGGCCCTCTAGTCGTCACGTGACCGCATGTATACAAATTACACACTTGCAGTCACGTTTCTGCCCACTTCTGGCGCCAATGAATGCTGACAGCGCGCACAATGAACCCTAAGCCCGGACAACCCCTTTAAACAGAACTTGTCATGTGCAAAAATGCTATTTGTCAGCAGATATGGAGTTTATATGCAGGTAAGCAGCATTATAATCCTGACCAGCTGCCTAAATGACAGCACGGCTACCAGGAGGAGCTGACTTTACATTCTCCCAGGAGCGACTCGTCTCAGTCGCTGGGGCGTGCACGGAGCAGTCATCACTGACTATACTGTGGGCGGGAGCTGTAATCACTGCTCTGCATTTTGATTGACAGCTCTCTCTGCAGCGTGTATGTGCCGCGTGTATGCGCATAAAAAGCTGCCAATCAGTCTGCCGGGAAGTGATTACTGCTGCTGCTCACAATACACTGTGTGCAGAATTATTAGGCAAATTGTATTTTAGAGGATTAATTTTATTATTGATCAACAACTATGTTCTCAATCAACCCAAAAGACTCATAAATATCCAAGCTTAATATTTTTGGAAGTTGGAGCGTTTTTTTTTTAGATTTGGCTATCTTAGGAGGATATCGGTTTGTGCAAGTAACTATTACTGTGCAGAATTATTAGGCAACTTAATAAAAACCAAATATAATCCCATCTCACTTGTTTATTTTCACCAGCTAAACCAATATGAGTGCACAAAATTTAGAAATAAACATTTCTGACATGCAAAAACAAAAAACAAAAAAATTAGTGATGAATATAGCCACCTTTCTTTATGATGACACTCAACAGCCTTCCATCCATAGATTCTGTCAGTTGCTTGATCTGTTTTCGATCAACATTGTGTGCAGCAGCCACCACAGCCTCCCAGACACTGTTCCGAGAGGTGTACTGTTTTCCCTCCCTGTAGATCTCACATTTTATGATGGACCACAGGTTCTCTATGGCAGTGGTCGGCAAACTTTTTTGCACCAGGGATCGGCTTTAAGCAAGACCAGTTTTCAATGGCCCGGTGGGGGTGGGGGCGGGGCTTTGGTCATATGTGGGTGGTGTTATGGAGGGGTGGAGCTTAGTGCATACTTATCATATAATTATAAATTCAATGTGTTCGACCCCAAGGCTGTAGGTCTGGTGGGGGGAGAAACAAAAAACAGGCGCAGATCTAAGTGTAGATGTATATATATATATAGGAACAGAAGAAAAATGAACTGCTCACCTTTAGCAGATCTTGTACCAAGGCTTATCGACCAATTCTGGTCTAATGTGGGTAGCTGGTCCACTGGTATGCAGCTTCTATCTGGATTAAACGGATCTCCCAGCTGGAGTCCGTAAGAATAGGGTTCAGAGTATGTATCCAGCCAATTCAGCGCTCCCAGGGTCACAAGGAATGATTATCCAAAAAAAGGATTTAATTCTTCAGAAGATTTATTCAGGTTGGTAAATAGATAAAACTTATAAATAAAACAACGCGTTTCGGCTATTAAAATTAAAGATATATAGCCTTCCTCAGGTCTAATGTAAGAGAGTCAATAGTGGTGGTTATATAATCACTATAAAAACCTACCTAGTGAAATAATTATCCTAATCACATGTAAATTGGTTTGAGTTGGAACGCCCAAATCCCATTCTATAGAGACTCAGAATGTTTTATCTATTTACCAACCTGAATAAATCTTCTGAAGAATTAAATCCTTTTTTTGGATAATCATTCCTTGTGACCCTGGGAGCGCTCAATTGGCTGGATACATACTCTGAACCCTATCATATAATTATGACATTTATAATGAGAATGTGATTCAACTTACCATAGGTTCAGAATGAGTGGGAGCACCAGGCTTGTTTCCCTGGATCAGTGGGAGCACTGGGCTTGTTTTCCTGCAACAAGACGGTCCCATCTAGGTCCCATCTGATGATGATGACCACTACTGCTGCTACTGGACACAGCCACTGCTGCTATGAATTTTCACTGTTATTTGCTTTTTTCACTTTAACCAGAAAATCTGCTGCTGGGCCGCACGACACCAGAACACAGCTACAGGAGTCATAAGGGTGGGACACCTGACGTCATATCTAGCTGTCCATTAGCATCCAGAGCCCCTCCCCCTCCAACTCGCAGCTAGCAGGAGGGGAAGGAGCGCTGGACACACATGACCTGCTTGTCCCTGCTCCTGCCTGAGCACATTCTGCGAGTAGGGCCGCATGGCTAATTATCTATTCACTGCCAGTCCCTCCTCCTCTTTTCTTATAGGCTACTGATCACATGCTGGCTTTCTCCCTGCTGATCCTCTACAACTGTCAGCGGCGCCGCGGACCGGCTGAAAAACCCCAACGGCCCGGTCCTGGTCCGCGGACCGGCGGTTGGGGACCTCTGCTCTATGGGGTTCAGATCAGATGAACAAGGGGGCCATGTCATTATTTTTTCTTCTTTTAGACCTTTACTGGCCAGCCACGCTGTGGAGTAGTTGGATGCATGTGATGGAGCATTGTCCTGCATGAAAATCATGTTTTTCTTGAACGATACTGACTTCTTCCTGTACCACTGCTTGAAGAGATTGTCTTCCAGAAACTGACAGTAGGTCTGGGAGTTAAGCTTCACTCCATCCTCAACCCGAAAAGGTCCCACAAGTTCATCTTTGATGATACCAGCCCATACCAGTACCCCACCTCCACCTTGCTGGCGTCTGAGTAGGAGTGGAGCTCTCTGCCCTTTACTGATCCAGCCTCTGGTCCATCCATCTGGCCCATCAAGAGTCACTCTCATTTCATCAGTCCATAAAACCTTTGAAAAATCAGTCTTAAGATATTTCTTGGCCCATTCTTGACGTTTTATCTTATGTTTCTTGTTCAAAGGTGGTCGTTTTTCAGCCTTCCTTACCTTGGCAATGTCCCTGAGTATTGCACACCTTGTGCTTTTTGATACTCCAGTAACGTTGCAGCTCTGAAATATGGCAAAACTGGTGGCTAATGGCATCTTGGCAGCTTCAAGCTTGATTTTCCTCAATTCATGGGCAGTTATTTTGCGCCTTTTTTTGGCCAACACACTTCTTCCGACCCTGTTGGCTATTTGCCATGAAATGCTTGATTGCTCGGTGATCACGCTTCAAAAGTTTGGAAATTTCAAGACTGCTGCATCCCTCTGCAAGACATCTCACAATTTTGGACTTTTCAGAGCCCGTCAAATCTCTCTTCTGACCCATTTTGCCAAAGGAAAGGAAGTTGCCTAATAATTAAGCACACCTTGTATAGGGTGTTGATGTCATAAATCAACACCCCTCCTCATTGCAGAGATGCACATCACCAGATTTACTTAATTGGTAGTTGGCTCTCAAGCCTATGCAGCTCGGATTAGGACAACATGTATAAAAAGTATCATGTGATCAAAATACTCATTTGCCTAATAATTCTGCACACAGTGTATAGTGAGGGGTGATTGTAACCGCTCTATGGAGTGGCTGCAGGTGTTAGGGTGAACACTTTGGTATGTTCATTAGTTGCCTGCTCCTGGCCTAATGAATATGATCAAGTGCATGCAAGAAAGAATAACATCAGACACCCACAGTCGGATGTAAGCTCTCCTTGATCAGATATGACACAGCTCCAAGTGTCTTTATTCAACCCAAACATAGACTTATATAAACTGTAAATAGGGGCTCAGTTAGCCCTAGAATGTGAGTAACCAGATGTATTCATTGGTTAGTCCATGGGCAGATCCATGAGGTGATCAGGGTGGGTATGGTCCATGAGGTCATCAGGGGGTGTGATCCATGAGGTCATCAGGGGGCGTGGTTCATGAGGTCATCATGGTGGGTTGGTCCATGAGGTCATCAGGGGACGTGATCCATGAGGTCATCAGGGGGCGTGATCCATGAGGTCATCAGGGTGGGTTTCTCCAAGCAATGTGTCGCTCTGTGGTTGGTTAGTCCTTCTATAGAATGCAGCTTCCTCCCAGAACAGAGCGTGGTGTGATGAAACAGGAAATGGCAGCCATCTTTTGATCTAAACAAGCTTATGTAAGGTGAAATAATACACTTTGTGGATCTTGTCTCTCAGTCTCCTATGTCTTGAGGTTAATTAAGTATTTGATGCTATGGCTCTCCTCAACACGGTGAGGATAGAAGCTAATTTCTATTACTGATAGAAGCTAATTTCATCAGTAATGTGGCCAGACAGCATTTTAACGCTTTTTACCTGCAGATTAACCTTATATCTGCCGGTAAATAGTGGTTTTGCACATGACAGGTTCCATTTAAGGTGCTTATCCTTACTTGATAACAAGAGACATTAAAAGGGATATTTCCAACCAACTTCCAGTAACACCTGAATGACTTTTTTAAGGGGTCTCAGAACTTAGTAAGTGCTGCAGCCTCTTCTGCCCCGTTACCTGCACGCTGGCTACATACTACAGCATCTGATGGATTTTGCAACATTGTTCCATTGAGGTGAATGGGACACTGAAATACCAAACACAGTCGCTACTATCTGGTCAGAGGAAACCAGCAAAAGAGCTGATGGTGGAGTTGATAAGAGTCGGACCTCCCACGATCTGTTATTGATGGCCTATTCTAAGGATAGGACATTCATATTGTAAACCTAGGAATCCACTTTCTGAAAATACTTTGAACACTTTGTGAAATGCAAAAGGGATTTTCCCATTCCCAGAATAAGCCATAAGTACCGTCTCTTGCCTGAGGCTCCCAAAAGTCAACTCCTGACATTCTCCATACACTTCAATTGTGAGGAGGCCGCGTGTGCATGTGGCCCTCTTCATTAATGTCCATGAGGGTTATAGAAAGAGCCAAATAAATGCTAATGTCAGAAATGCCTAAGATGGGAACATCCTTGTAAATGTCTCCTGTTCTGTAATTCTTCACCCTAGTAGAGGACAGCGGTGTTCGGCCGACCTGCTCTAGTAGCACAATCTCAGATAACATCAGGCAGAGATTAATATTCCATCATGTGCTCGGGCAGGGGAGTTATGGGAAGGTTGTCCTGGCGGAGGATGCTTCTAACCATCAGAAGTATGCTGTGAAGATCATCAGCAAGAGATCCCTGCTCTCTACTGGCGATGAGGCGGATGTGATGGTGGAGCACCGAGTGTTACAGCTGGCATCTGGGAGCCCCTTCCTCGTCCACGCAGACTTTGCATTCCAGACCAAGGTATAATACTGACTACTACTTTATTACTATCCCCATAGGTAATCAGCAGATCAGGAGGGCAGCAGCGCTTACTGGGATACTCTGACCGATTCACTGCACTACCTGACAGAGCCCCGGCCATGTGCGAGCAAATTGTCTGGTACAGAGAATGGGAATGCGCTGCAGTACCGGACACAGGGTCATGGATTCTACACATAATCTACTTTCTATATCAATTCATCGCCGTCTCTAAGATCTCTGCTTTCAGTCAGTTAGTAAGCTCCATTGTTTGCCTCCAATGTATGAAAACCCTTTCCTGATCATGTGATGGACGCTCAGGCGCACGGCTCATTGCAGGACAGTTACTGGATCTGTTTCTTGTAAAGTGACCTGTGTGTCCACTACATGATCAGGAGAGGGTTTGTAGCCACTGGAGGTGAACAATGTAGGTTCCTACACAGTGACTGAAAGCAGAGATCTTAGAAAGTTTGAGGAATGGATATAAAAAGCAAAGTGGAAAATTGTATAACTAATCATTAATGGGTTTATCCATGGCTAATTATTTTTTTGGCTATGGGCCTAAGAGCTGACAGGCAGGTGATTGTTAATTACCGGCCTGTTGTGCCTGGCGTTGATCTCTGCCGGCTTAGAGCAGTCACAGACCACTCCTGCCAGTGATTCTGCGGCCTCCACTGACATCACATCAACAGAGCAGCGGCTTCTCTTGTACTTTGCTCTGTTGATGGGGTGTGACTGCTGATGTCATGCTGATTGACAGCCGGCTCCTCACTGCGTAACTGCAGGAAACTGACTGTCAATCAGCATGAAGCCAGCAGTCATGCCTCGTCGACAGAGTAGGCGCCGGGTAGAAAAGCCAGGTAGTTAGCATCTACCTGACTGTTAGTTCTTAGATCCATAGTAAAAACATAGTACTGCAAAAGCTCTTTAAGGAAAACCTGACAGGTCCCCATGCCCTCCAAACCACCATGCATTTTTTATTTTGTTAATACTAAAGGTAAGCGAATAAATTCAAATTTTACTAAAATTTTTCAAAAATCCAAATTTGCCAAAATGATGATTTTTTTGTAATTCACTTCTGCTTGGATTCAACAAAATGCCACATTTTTTTTAATCATAAAAGGGCCATTCAAAGGTTAAAAAAATAAAACAAATCCTCATCTTACCGCTCACATCTCAGGCCCCTCTACTACCCACCGCCACCTGTCCTAGAATTTAGTCTGATTTGCCTTTCTGTAGTTATTCCACTTTATCACAAGACCTTTGTATATTTGATGGGACGACTAGTCTGGTGAAGCCAACACCGTGTTGACTAGTCTGATGCTAATTGGCATATTGCAAAGAAAATTTATAAAATCATTTTTTGTCATTCACTACAATCAAATATACAGTACAAAGGGCTTGTTTGGAAGGGTATTATCATAAGAATAAATACATGGTGGTGGTTTGGGGGACGTGGGGGAGCTGTCAGATTCTCTTTAAAAAAATAAAAAAAAATTCTTGCTAAAGCTGGAATATCCCTTCAAGCATTAGAGAAGCCGCTAATGTATTCTGTATAGTAAAATTGTAGATATTAGGATGATTCAGTAATTATATCTTCTCTTTGCCGTGTTTCTTCCATGACACAGATGTTTGTGCTACTTGGTCTGGAATACATGAGCTGCGGGGACTTCCACCACTTACTACAGATGAAGGGGCGGCTTAACATCCCCAGTGCAAGGTAATAAGTTATAACATTCACCTGTCAGTCTATAGATTAGTGTGGACTTCTAAGGGTCTCCTCACATTACATCTTTCCTTTCTCTTTTGTGCCAGATTCTATGCCGCGGAGCTCGTGTGTGGCATCCAGTATCTCCATTCTAAGGGCATCGTTCACAGAGACCTCAAGCCCGAGAACATCTTGGTGGCTGAGTCGGGCCATGTTAAGATCACAGATTTCGGTCTCGCACTTGAGAACATGCTTGGAGACCGCACAGCCACCGAATATGCTGGGACCAAGGAATTTGTGGCTCCTGAGGTGAGAAGAAGAGAATTTTCCTCTTTTTACTGATGCAATGATAGTAATAATTTTATATCACAGACAATGGAGAGGTGGAGAGATTAGGAACATGGACAATACAAGACCAGGGAAAGTGTTACCCCATCTCTTACATAGGGGTAAATGTCCCCTCTTAATAGTAGCATCAAGTCTGGTCAGTCCACAATGTTGGCTCCTTAGTATTTTCTGTGCAGTAACTGTTCTCTCCTCTTTGGCAGATGCTGGCTGAGGAGGAGTATGGCGCTGGAGTGGACTGGTATTCATTTGGCATCATCTTAAATAAAATGATTACCAGTAAGTGCAATTACCATCCTGCACTATTTAATCAATTATCCTCCAGCGCTGAAGACCTCATCAAAAAGGTGAGTATGGCACTGTAATAAGACACCACTGTATTTTATACCATATTACATGAAAACCTCCGACAGCAAGACATCCCCCCTCTACTACACCCCAGACTGCGCCATTATAGGTGATATCGGTGACATAGTGAAAAACAAAAAACGTAGCTAAAGACTAACAGGCAGGGAGTTGCTACCTATCTGCCTGTTGTGCTTGACACCATTCTTTGCCGGCACAGATTGCTCCTGCCGGTGATTCAGCTGTCTCTGCTGTTGTCACGTTGACTGAGTAGCGGCTTCTTTTCCGCCATGCTCTATTGACGGAGCGTAACTTCTGCCGTCATTCTGATTCACAGTCGGCTCCTCCAGTTAGGCAGCGGGAATACGGCTGTTAATCAGAATGACGTCAGAAGTCATGCTCCATCAACAGAGCAGGGCGGAAAAGAAGCCACCGCTCTGTCGACGTGACGTCAGCAGAGGCAGCTGAATCGCCTGTACTGGGAAAGAGCAGTACCGGCCACCTGCCTGCCTTTGTTTTTCACAATATCCCGGATATCCCCTTTAAGGGACAACATTTTACTGACCTAATGAATAATAAGGGTGAGAGTTTCCCTTTACAGTATCGGTCTGGTAGCAGATGTACGGAAGGCATCTTTTCACACCTAGAAGCCTCCATGTGCAATCTTCTTGTTTAGGTCTTTGCTAAATGATGTTTCTAATGATGTTTCTCTATTTCAGCTCCTCCAGAGAGATCCTGCCGAGCGCTTAGGAGTCCACGGAAACATCAGAGGTCATCACTTGTTCCAGCATATTGACTGGGTCTCTGTGGAAGCCCTTCGGATGCCCCCACCACACATCCCTGTAGTAAGTATATACACAAACATTCTACATTCTGGACACATTTTATAGACAATATATGCTACCTAATGTTAGGAGGTAGATGAAGAGGGATGTGCCCAGGGGCTGCAGAGGAAGGTGTGGATGCCATTCAGCAGTAGTGTGGACATATAGCCTGTGCAGCCAGTGTAGCTACACACAGGCATAGTGAGGAGGGAGCCCGTCACAAACTCTGAGGTTTGACCAAAAAAGATGCAAGTGTTAATGATCGGGGAGGACTTTTTCTTCTGTTTGGTTTGATCTTGTTGAAGGTCAGTGCTGGATGTGGAAAGTATTTATACCAATGTGATTGGCATGATTTACTGATGTGTGTATAACCTGTGTATTTGCGTTTGTCTGATGTACGTGTCAAGTCCATGTCTTGTGCTTGTGTAATATGTGGACTGTGCATGTGTGTGCTGTGCTTTTGTGATGTGTGCACTGTGCTGTGTAAGTTGTGCGCTGTGCTTCTGTGATGTGTTTTTATCATGTTTTTGTTCTATAATGTTTTGTTGTACTTATAGGGGTCGTCCACTACTCAGACAAACCTTTCTTAATCCCTATGTTTACCCCCCAGTAAAATAATAACACTTATACCCCCCTCTGTTGCCGGTGCCATTCCAGCAGTGTCAGCACTGGCTCTCCTGCGGCTCGGGAGGCATGGTTATGTCATGCAATCCCTGCAGCCAATCAGCACTGGCTTTACTCTCCTCTCCTATGGACATAAGTGACTTTCGGAGGAAGTGAGTGCAGCCGCTGCTAGTAGTGACTATCCTGTAAGTGTTATTTTACTGAGGGGACACTTAGGGACTGAAAAGGCATTGTCCGAGCAGTGGATAACCCTTTACGTGAGGGGGTCAATACAGAATTCTCGGACAAGGGCCTTAAATTCTCAGTGTTCGCATCTGCAGTAGTGATAGGGCATGATATCCCTATGATTCAGCCACTTCATTCTAAATCCAAATATGCTTGTGAGCCTTCAGAGATTTGTGTGCATGATGGGGAGAGAAAAGCACAAAATATATAGTATCATGTAAGTTACATGCTTGGATGCCATTAGGACGTATCGTCTGACCATCAGAACATCATAATCTATTTTTATTTCTCTCTTACAGCCACCTATACCTCAATGCCGTGCCAGAAAATTCAACCTGAACAACATGGAGAGAGCAGAGGCCGAGAAGGGACCTTTACCAGTTAACTCTACGGCCATGTTCAGAGGTTTATCGTTTGTCACCTGGTGAATCCTCTAGACACCAGCTCTAATGTCACCAGAGCGAGTTGTCCTCCTGAGCTCCTGGAAGAAGATCTACTGACGTGTAGAAGAGTGGACCCAGGCATCGAAGAACTGGAACGTCTAATAACACCTATAATTGGCACAGGACCGAAGCACATCATCTTCCCAAGAATTCATCAGCGATGAGGACAAGACTGACAGTGAAGACACCTGTCAGTGGAGATGTCGAGGGACCCGACAAGAAGTCAGCAGAAGACCAACACAGCCGATGGTTGTAAGTGGTGGCGCCAGAACATCTGCGCTCCTTTCCACTCATAGGCATGTGAAAAACACTTCAAAATGTATCTACCGGTAACTGGATTTCCTCACATTCATGACAGCACCACCATATTGTGCTGTCTTGGGTTGGAAGAAACCAAGTGGTGAGTGTTGGCCGGCTATTTAGGGGTGGAGGAGGCCGGATTTTTTTTTTTTTTTAAGTAACATCTCCCACATGCCTATGACACTTAAAAGTGTTACTATATACAGATGTATCCACTGTGTATAGTAATTTTTAAAACTGACCGGTAATAGGATTTCCTCTGATTTATGACAGAGCTGTCATAGGTGAGGGGAAAAAGGTGAGTGATGGCCGGCTATTTAGGGGTGGAGGAGGCCGGATTTTTTTTTTTTTTTTTTTTTTTTTTATAAATGGAGGATTCTGAGCGATAGGGCTACTGTACACCAAAAGATCAGCTCAGACAATGGCGGTAAGTAGGAGCCAGAACATCTGTGCTCACACATAGGCATGTATCATACACTCCAGAATATACAGGCCGGGAACTGCGATCCACCCGCGGCTGTTAAAATGTTAAATGCCCTGTCAATCTCTGACAGCGGCATTTAACATGGCCGCAGCGGAAGGGCGTCATAAGTCCCTCCCATCGGCGCCCCTGTCACATGACTGTGGGTCGCCGATGAGTTGGCATGACAACCCAGGGTCTGCAGGAGACCCCTGCGGTTGTCATTGCTCATAGCCAGTGAGCATTTCTGCTGCACACAGGCGATCTGATGGTCGCAGCTTCTAGTCTCCCATGGAGACTATTGAAGCAAGTGAAAAGTAATAAAAAATCTTTTTAAAAATATAAAAAAAGTAAAAATATAAAAATCACCCCCCTTTCGTCCCATTCAAAATAAAACAATAAAAAAATCAAATATACACATCGCCACATTCAGAATAACCCGATCTATTAATATATAAAAAGGATTAGTTCGATTAGTAAACGGTGTAACAAGAAAAAAAATGAAAACGCCAGAATTTCGGTGTTTTTGGTTGCCGAACATTGCAATAAAATGCAATAACGGGCGATCAAAACATCATATCTACCCCAAAATGATATAATTAAAAACATTAGCTTGGCGTGCAAAAAATAAGCCGTACACGGGTCTCAGAAATGGCGACATTTTTTTTTTTTTACAAAATTTGGATTTTTGTTCCTCACTTAAATAAAAATGAACCTATACATGCTTGGTATCTGTGAACTTGTAATGACCCGGAGAATCATTATGGCAGGTTAGTTTTAGCATTTAGTGAACATGGTAAAAAAAAAGACAACAACTGTGGAACTGCACTTTTTTTGCAATTTCATCGCACTTGGAATTTTTTTTCCCATTTTCCAGTACCCGATATGGTAAAACCAATGGAGTCGCTCAAAAGTACAACTTGTCCCACAAAAAATAAGACCCCACATAGCCAAATTGATAGGAAAAAAAAGTTATGGTTCCGGGAAGAAGGGGAGCAAAAAAGTAAAAGCGCAAAGCGGAAAATGGCCTGGGGTTGAAGGGGTTAAGGTGGCATGGTTTTTTTTTTGTTTTGTTTTTAGTAACATCTAGCACATGCCTATGACACATATTTATTACTATATACAGATGTATCCACTGTGTATAGTAAATTCTAAAACTGACCGGTAATAAGATTTCCTCTTATCCATGATAGAGCTGTAGGTGAGGGGAAAAAGGTACGTGATGGCCGGCTAATAACACTATAATTTGCACTTTACATAATTGACCAAAGGATTTAACTAAATGACTCTTATAAAAAGTAGATTTAGTTAGCTAAATGTTTAGTAATGTGTTAGGAAGCTTTTATGTTAAGGCATTGACCACTTTCTGATTATTGTTAAATAATGTGTTTGTGAGATGATTAAAAGGCACTTAGAAATATAGGCTATTCTGCACTATTTCCCATATTTCATATTTGGTGACAAAATTCAAGAAAGGTCATATTAGTAAGTGCCTTATCATCATCTCAAACACATGGGTCAACAAAAAACAGAAAATGACCATTGCTTTTAATCATACTTTAAAGATCTGGAAAGAATTGACTTTAACGTTTGTCACCCCTTATATCATCAAATAACAAATAAACAGAAATTGCTTTTATAATAGATTGACACATCCAGAAGAGATCCCATTTCAGCAGTCACTTCATTATCATAACAAGCAGGATTACAATGAGAGATAACAGAATCCACCATTCACAGTAGGTAGTGTCACAGCTCACCTCTTCCCCCTTCCTGCACAATGACATCTTTATGTCACTAAACATGAGAACCTCTATATAAAACTCTCCCAAGGAACGAAATAAAGTCCCCTATATAGATAGATAGATAGATAGATAGATAGATAGATAGATAGATAGATAGATAGATAGATAGATAGATGCCTATGTCTAATCTCCAAACAGGCAAGAGAGCAGCTTCCATTAATGTACAACAAAAAAACTGTAATCTGCAATCAGAAATACAGGTTCTAAAAAAAATTATCACAATCTGGTTTCAATTAGATTCAAAAAATTATTTGATACATTCCCTTAAAGAAAAATAAATAAAAAATATACATAAAAAGAGTATTAGATATTATAAGAAATGTTTAATAGGTTAGAGTAGAGTAGGGCCCTGCCGAAAGAGTCTACCTTGTCGTGGTGGCAGGCTTAAAAAATCTTTTGGTCAAAACAAATCCTGATGGCTATGTATGTGATCTGGTGTTCAATGGAAACTATTAATGTGTGATTGGTGAGGACGTGGTGCAGAAGTGGAGTTTTTCAAAAGTGGGCGGTGGGACTGTGGAAGGTTTGAGGGTTGGAGGCGAAGCTAGGGTGGAGGCGCAGCTGGGGTGGAGGCGGTGCTGGGGTGGAGGCAGCGCTGGGGTGGGGCCTGGTCGGAGTCTCAAGGGGGCCTGAACATTTTGCCAGTATGTGGCCCTGAAATTCCCAGCGGCAGCCCCGACGACTCCTATAGCATGTGATAGAATATTTTTTTCAGCTTTACTGACAATCAAGAGGAAAGGGCTGACATTTCCTCCCAATTACATTACTTACACTCCAGTACTTCATTTTCACAAAGGCTGCTAGTAGATAAAATAAATGGTCATTTTAAAGGGATTGTGCCACCATTAAAGGGGTTTTCCCACGAACAAAAGTTGATTTTAACCAATAGATCTTGGAATAATAATAACTTTCACAATTGAATGTGTTTAAATACACTGTGTTCCAAATTATTATGCAAATAATATTTTCTCAGATTTTCCCAAATTACCTATATGAATTGCAGTCATTGTAATTTTCCAGTCAAATAACTATTAGAGTACAATTGAAAGGTTTTTGAACAAACTGCCTATGATAACAGTATATTTTAAAAAAAATAAAACACTTAAACTGCACTCAAAATGCATGTTCCAAATTATTATGCACAGCAGAGTTTTCAACCTTTTCATTTTAATAAAGAACAAAAAACTGGTCATTTTTTAAATTATAAGCATTAGCAGGTTATTACAAACTGAAATCAAACAGTTTTCAACTCAAAACTTTATTCTAGGTGATGTTACAATTGCACATGGGACCCCTTGTTTGAAAGGAGCTTCTGAACTCTCATTCATTGAATTTGTCAGGTTTTGGATGGTTTCTGCTTCAATTGTTTTGCATGAGGACAGAATACCCTCCCAGAGCTGTTGCTTAGATGTGAACTGCCTCCCGCTATCATAAACACTCCTTTTGATGATGCTCCAGAGGTTCTCAATGGGGTTGAGGTCAGGGGAGCATGGGTGCCACACCATACGTTTGTCCCCTTTTATGCCCATAGCAGCCAGAGATGCAGATGTGCAGCCATCTATACACAGCGGGAGGCCGCACGTAGCCATCTATACACAGCAGGAGGCCGCACGTAGCCATCTATACACAGCAGGAGGCCGCACGTAGCCATCTATACACAGCAGGAGGCCGCACGTAGCCATCTATACACAGCAGGAGGCCGCACGTAGCCATCTATACACAGCAGAGGGCGTCAAGTAGCCATCTATACACAGTGGGAGGCAGCACGGCAACATCTATACACAGCGGTAGGCTGCAAATAGCCATCTATAAACAGCAGGAGGCAGCACGGTGCCATTTTTACACAGCGGGAAGCCGCACGGCGCCATCTATACACAGCAGGAGGCCGCACGGTGCCATTTTTACACAGTGGCAAGCCGCACGTAGCCATCTATACACAGCAGGAGGCCGCACGTAGCCATCTATCCACAGTGGGAGGCCGCACGTAGCCATCTATACACAGCAGGAAGCCGCACGTAGCCATCTATACACAGCAGGACGCCGCTCATAGCTATTTATACACAGCAGGAGGCCGCAAGTAGCCATCTATACACAAGAGGAGGCCGCACATAGCCATCTATACACAGCAGGAGGCAGCACGGTGCCATTTTTACACAGCGGGAAGCCGCACGGCGCCATCTATACACAGCAGGAGGCCGCACGGTGCCATTTTTACACAGTGGGAAGCCGCACGTAGCCATCTATACACAGCAGGAGGCCGCACGTAGCCATCTATCCACAGTGGGAGGCCGCACGTAGCCATCTATACACAGCAGGAAGCCGCACGTAGCCATCTATACACAGCAGGACGCCGCTCATAGCTATTTATACACAGCAGGAGGCCGCAAGTAGCCATCTATACACAAGAGGAGGCCGCACAAAGCCATCTATACACAGCAGGAGGCCGCTCATAGCCATCTATACACAGCATGAGGCCGCACATAGCCATCTATACACAGTAGGAGGCCGCACGTAGCCATCTATATACAGCGGGAGGCAGCACATAGCCATCTATACTCAGCAGGAGGCCGCACATAGCCATCTATACACAGCTGGAATCCACACGTAGCCATCTATACACAGCAGGGGGCCGCAAGTAGCCATCTATACACAGCTAGAGGCCGCATGTAGCCATCTATACCCAGCAGTAGGCCGCATGTAGCTATCTATACACAGCAGCAGGCCGCAAGTAGCCATCTATACACAGCGGGAGGTCGCACGTAGCCATGTATACACAGCAGGAGCCCGCACGTAGCCATGTATACATAGCAGGAGGCCACACGTAGCCATCTATGCACAGCAGGATGCCGCTCATAGCCATCTATACATAGCAGGAAGTCGCACATAGCCATCTACACACAGTAGGAGACCGCACATAGCCATCTATACACAGCTGGAATCCGCACGTAGCCATCTATACACAGCAGGGTGCCGCAAGTAGCCATCTATACACAGCAGGAGGCCGCACGTGGCCATCTATACACAGCAGGAGGCCGCATGTAGCCATCTATACACAGCAGGAGGCCACATGAAACCATCTATGCACAGCAGGAGGCCGTACGTAGCCATCTATACACAGCGGGAGGCCACACATAGCCATCTATACAAAGCAGGAGCCCGCACGTAGCCATCTATACACAGCAGGAGGCCGCACGTAGCCATCTATACACAGCAGGAGGCTGCTCATAGCCATCTATACACAGCAGGAGGCCGCATGTAGCCATCTATACACAGCAGGAGGCCACAATTAGCCTTCTATACACAGCTGGAGGCCACCCGTAGCCATCTATACACAGCAGGAGCCCGCATGTAGCCATCTATACACAGCAGGAGGCCGCACGTAGCCATCTATACACAGCAGGAGGCCGCTCATAGCCATCTATACACAGCAGGAGGCCGCAAGTAGCAATCTATACACAGCAGGAGGCCGCACGTAGCCATCTATCCACAGTGGGAGGCCGCACGTAGCCATCTATACACAGCAGGAAGCCGCACGTAGCCATCTATACACAGCAGGACGCCGCTCATAGCTATTTATACACAGCAGGAGGCCGCAAGTAGCCATCTATACACAAGAGGAGGCCGCACATAGCCATCTATACACAGCAGGAGGCCGCTCATAGCCATCTATACACAAGAGGAGGCCGCACATAGCCATCTATACACATCAGGAGGCCGCTCATAGCCATCTATACACAGCATGAGGCCGCACATAGCCATCTATACACAGTAGGAGGCCGCACGTAGCCATCTATATACAGCGGGAGGCAGCACATAGCCATCTATACTCAGCAGGAGGCCGCACATAGCCATCTATACACAGCTGGAATCCACACGTAGCCATCTATACACAGCAGGGGGCCGCAAGTAGCCATCTATACACAGCTAGAGGCCGCATGTAGCCATCTATACCCAGCAGTAGGCCGCATGTAGCTATCTATACACAGCAGCAGGCCGCAAGTAGCCATCTATACACAGCGGGAAGTCGCACGTAGCCATGTATACACAGCAGGAGCCCGCACGTAGCCATGTATACATAGCAGGAGGCCACACGTAGCCATCTATGCACAGCAGGATGCCGCTCATAGCCATCTATACATAGCAGGAAGTCGCACATAGCCATCTACACACAGTAGGAGACCGCACATAGCCATCTATACACAGCTGGAATCCGCACGTAGCCATCTATACACAGCAGGGTGCCGCAAGTAGCCATCTATACACAGCAGGAGGCCGCACGTGGCCATCTATACACAGCAGGAGGCCGCATGTAGCCATCTATACACAGCAGGAGGCCACATGTAACCATCTATGCACAGCAGGAGGCCGTACGTAGCCATCTATACACAGCTGGAGGCCGCAATTAGCCATCTATACACAGCGGGAGGCCACACATAGCCATCTATACAAAGCAGGAGCCCGCACGTAGCCATCTATACACAGCAGGAGGCCGCACGTAGCCATCTATACACAGCAGGAGGCTGCTCATAGCCATCTATACACAGCAGGAGGCCGCATGTAGCCATCTATACACAGCAGGAGGCCACAATTAGCCTTCTATACACAGCTGGAGGCCACCCGTAGCCATCTATACACAGCAGGAGCCCGCATGTAGCCATCTATACACAGCAGGAGGCCGCATGTAGCCATCTATACACAGCAGGAGGCCGCTCATAGCCATCTATGCACAGCAGGAGGCCGCAAGTAGCAATCTATACACAGCGTGAGGCCGCACATAGCCATCTATACACAGTAGGAGGCCGCACATAGCCATCTATATACAGCGGGAGGCAGCACATAGCCATCTATACTCAGCAGGAGGATGCATGTAGCCATCTATACACAGCAGGGGGCCGCAAGTAGCCATCTATACACAGCAGGGGGCCGCATGTAGCCATCTATACACAGCAGGAGTCCGCACGTAGCCGTCTTTACACAGCGGGAGGCCGCATGCAGCCATCTATAAACAGCAGGAGGCCGCATGCAGCCATCTATAAACAGCAGGAGGCAGCACGGCGCCATTCATACACAGCGGTAGACCGCATATAGCAGTCTATAAATAGCAGGAGGCAGCATTGCGCCATGAATACACAGCGGGAGGCCGCATGTAGCCCTCTATAATCAGCAGGCGGCAGCACAGCGCCATCTATGCACAGCAGGAGGCCGCACATAGCCTTCTATACACAGCAGGAGGCCGCACATAGCCATCTATACATAGCGAGAGGCCGCACGACACCATTTATACCCAGGAGGAGGCTGCACGTAGCCATGTATTCACATGAGGAGGCCTCACGTAGCCATCTATACACAGCAAGAGGCTGCACGTAGCCATATACACACAGCAAGAGGCCACAAGTAGCCATTTATACACAGCGGAAGGCCACACGTAGCCATCTTTACACAGCAGGAGGCCGCACATAGCCATCTATACTCAGCAGGAGGCCGCACATAGCCATCTATACACAGCAGGAATCTGCACGTAGCCATTTATAAACAGCAGGGGGCCGCAAGTAGCCATCTATACACAGCAGGGGGCCGCATGTAGCCATCTATACATAGCAGGAGTCCGCACGTAGCCATCTTTACACAGCGGGAGGCCGCATGTAGCCGTCTGTAAACAGCAGGAGGCAGCACGGCACGCTCTATACAAAGCAGGAGGCCGCACGTAGCCATCTATAAACAGCAGGAGGCAGCACGGTGCCATCTATACACAGCGGGAGGCCGCATGTAGCCATCTAAAATAGCAGGAGGCAGCACAGCGCCATCTACTCACAATGGGAGGCCGCACATAGCCATCTATACATAGTAGGAGGCCGAACATAGCCATCTATACATAGCAGGAGGCCGCACGTAGCCATCTATACACAGCGGGAGGCCGCACGTAGCAATCTATACACAGCAGGAGGCCGCACGTAGCCAACTATACACAGCAGGAGGCCGCACGTAGCCATCTATTCACAGCGGGAGGCTGGACAGCACCCCCCAGATAAAGCAGAAGGCCGCACGGTGCCCCCCCAAGACAGCGGGAGGCCACACGCAGTCACGCACACACACAAACATATACAGACATATAAACACATTTGAAACACTAAAATACATATAAACAGACATCACACAATGATTTCTGCCTGCACACACACAGACACACTCACTCACACACACACTCACTCATTCACTCACACACTCACTCATACACACACACCCTCACACATACACACACTCACTCACACTCACCATCCCCCTGCTCGGCTCCAGTCGTCCTGCTCCTCTCCGATGCAGCAGTACAGGGCGCACACTGCATGATGTCATGCTAGCAGACATGGCCGCGCACAGGGCCGTGTCTGCTAGCTGTGACGCGGCCGAGCCAGCACAAGCACACAGGGAAGTTAACAGGTGCAGTGCTGGCCTGGCCAAAGAAGCAGCGGCCGTGCAAAGCTGCTGTGGGAGCGGTCGGGGCCCCCCCCCCCCGCCTCTGCCTGCCTACCTGTAACTAATATTAATTTCAGAACAATTAGAAGAGAAATTCTACTCTAAACATGGACATGTTTAGGGATGAGCGAAACCAAACTGTAAAGTTCGGGGTTTGTACCGGACACCAGGTGATTTTTTTCTGGATGTCCGGTTTACTGTTCGAAAGTTCAATGGCTGTGCGAAGTTCTTGTATGGCCAGCATACTCACCGGACATGTCACCCATTGAGCATGTTTGGGGTGCTCTGGATCGACGTATATGACATCTTGTTCAAGTTCCCCCCAATATCCAGCAACTTCGCACAGCCATTGAAGAGGAGTGGACCAACATTCCACAGGCCACAATCAACAGCCTTATCAACTCTATGTGAAGGAGATTTGACCACCATTTGCATCACGCAGTTCAACACACCAGATACTGATTGGTTTTCTGACCCCTGCAATACTGTAAAACTGCACATTTTAGAGTGACCTTTTATTGTGGGCAGTCTAAGGCACACCTCTGCAATAGTCATGTGTCTTAGATTTTTGGTCACTATAGGACACTATAGTGGGTGCAGGGGTTGCAGTTGCAACTTTTTCCAAGAGCCTAGGGAAGGCGGGGGACCAAATGGTCTGTTTAGCCCATCTGAAAAATCAATTCTAATATAGAGATTCTCTGAGAATATGATAAAAATGTCCCCCAACACTTATTTCAAGCTACAACCTGTTCTAGTCATGTCAGGATGGGCTACATCCTAAACAAACACCATCTGAGACGTGTCAACTGTCAGAGGAGTAAGGGCCCCGTCACACTTAGCGACGCTGCAACGATCCCGACAACGATACGACCTGTCAGGGATCGTTACTGCGTCGCTATGTGGTCGCTGGTGAGCTGTCAAACAGGCAGGCTCACCAACGATCAGGGGAGCAGCGACATCGTGGAAAGAATCTTTCCACGATGTCCTGCTCCTGGTTACCAGCCTGCTGAAGCAGGAGCAGGCTGGTAACCATGATAAACATTGGGTTACTAGAGGCACACGCGCACCTAGTAACTAGAGATGAGCGTTGTTCTACTCGAACTGTTCGCCAATCTCAAATTCGAGCTGTTTTGGGCGGTGTTCGAGCCGTTCGGCGAACACGAACAATTTGAGAAAAATTCGGCTGTTCGAGGTTATGTTCGATAACTGTTCGTGCACCAAAATCATAACTGGATTTTTTCTCAGTAATGATGAAAATTAATGTTAATACGCAGTTTGAGTGTACAGTGGGGTGGGGGGAGGGGCAGGGGATGGATCTCTGCAGGAACAATGAAGATCTCCATTTTTTTTTCTCTTTCCCGCATTTACAGTGGGGAGGTGCAATCTGTCAGCCTATCAGCAGCGCACACACGGAGCGAAGTGCTTTTTTTCACACAAGCAAGGGCATGTGTCATTGGCAGTGTATGTCACATGTCCTTGCCCTATAAGACCAAGCCATTTTCCCCGTCGCCACCATTTTCTCACTGCTGCAGCTGCGTGTTAGACGGCACCGCTGTTGCTGTGTGCGCTATACCTTGTTAATTTCAAGCCAATTTTCGCACAAATATACAGATAGCTTGGGAGTAGGGAATAGTTGTGATTGCAGTCCTTTTAAGGACTAGGTTACAGCATTTCCTACGACTTTTATCAGGGAGGTCTGTGCTCTTAAATAGATAGGTTGTGGGAGTAAAGACTAATTGTAATTGGAGTCCTTTTCAGGACTAGGTTACATCAGTTCCTATCAGTTTTTGCCAGGCAGGTCTGTGCCAGTGCTGTGCAAGTTTTTTTCACAGCATTTGGCTGAATCTAGCAAAGCTAATCCTTTTTGGCCTATTGCAGAGTGTGTTAGTCAGTGGAGTAGCCTATCTGTGTTGCAAGATATACCACCTGTGTATAGAATACCAATTTTTTTACTGCACCTAGTGAAGTAAAATCTTTTGGGCATAGCATCATTCTAT
Source organism: Phyllobates terribilis (assembly GCF_046119375.1). Classification (NCBI taxonomy): domain Eukaryota; kingdom Metazoa; phylum Chordata; class Amphibia; order Anura; family Dendrobatidae; genus Phyllobates; species Phyllobates terribilis. The sequence goes on along the minus strand of NW_027362762.1, from coordinate 162,551,613 downwards.
TAGTCCATCTATACTGACCTCCATCAGGTTGCAAATTAAAACTAATTTTTATCTGCATCTACAGTACCTCTGAAAAAATATTTGGGCTTCTAGCAGTGTGTGGGACTTGTTCTATTAGTCCATCTATACTGACCTCCATCAGGTTGCAAACTGAATATATTTTTTTCTGCATCTACCTCTGAAAAAATATTGGGCTTCTAGCTGTGTGTGGGTCTTGTTCTATTAATCCATCTATACTGACCTCCATCAGGTTGCAAACTGAATATAATTTTTTTCTGCATCTAGCTCTGAAAAAATATTTGGCCCTCTAGTTGTTTGTCGGACTTTCTCTATTAGTCCATCTATACTGACCTCCATCAGGTTGCAAATTAAAACTAATTTTTATCTGCATCTACAGTACCTCTGAAAAAATATTTGGGCTTCTAGATGTGTGTGGGACTTGTTGTATTAGTCCATCTATACTGACCTCCATCAGGTTGCAAACTGAATATATTTTTTTCTGCATCTACCTCTGAAAAAATATTTGGCCTTCTAGTAGTGTGTCGGACTTTCTCTATTAGTCCATCTATACTGACCTCCATCAGGTTGCAAATTAAAACTAATTTTTATCTGCATCTACAGTACCTCTGAAAAAATATTTGGGCTTCTAGCAGTGTGTGGGACTTGTTCTATTAGTCCATCTATACTGACCTCCATCAGGTTGCAAACTGAATATATTTTTTTCTGCATCTACCTCTGAAAAAATATTTGGCCTTCTAGTAGTGTGTCGGACTTTCTCTATTAGTCCATCTATACTGACCTCCATCAGGTTGCAAATTAAAACTAATTTTTATCTGCATCTACAGTACCTCTGAAAAAATATTTGGGCTTCTAGTAGTGTGTCGGACTTTCTCTATTAGTCCATCTATACTGACCTCTATCAGGTTGCAAACTGAATATAATTTTTTTCTGCATCTAGCTCTGAAAAAATATTTGGCCTTCTAGTAGTGTGTCGGACTTTCTCTATTAGTCCATCTATACTGACCTCCATCAGGTTGCAAATTAAAACTAATTTTTATCTGCATCAACAGTACCTCTGAAAAAATATTTGGGCTTCTAGCAGTGTGTGGGACTTGTTCTATTAGTCCATCTATACTGACCTCCATCAGGTTGCAAACTGAATATATTTTTTTCTGCATCTACCTCTGAAAAAATATTGGGCTTCTAGCTGTGTGTGGGTCTTGTTCTATTAATCCATCTATACTGACCTCCATCAGGTTGCAAACTGAATATATTTTTTTCTGCATCTACCTCTGAAAAAATATTTGGCCTTCTAGTAGTGTGTCGTACTTTCTCTATTAGTCCATCTATACTGACCTCCATCAGGTTGCAAATTAAAAATAATTTTTATCTGCATCTACAGTACCTCTGAAAAAATATTTGGGCTTCTAGCTGTGTGCGGGACTTGTTGTATTAGTCCATCTATACTGACCTCCATCAGGTTGCAAACTGAATATATTTTTTTCTGCATCTACCTCTGAAAAAATATTGGGCTTCTAGCTGTGTGTGGGTCTTGTTCTATTAATCCATCTATACTGACCTCCATCAGGTTGCAAACTGAATATATTTTTTTCTGCATCTACCTCTGAAAAAATATTTGGCCTTCTAGTAGTGTGTCGGACTTTCTCTATTAGTCCATCTATACTGACCTCCATCAGGTTGCAAATTAAAACTAATTTTTATCTGCATCTACAGTACCTCTGAAAAAATATTTGGGCTTCTAGCTGTGTGTGGGACTTGTTGTATTAGTCCATCTATACTGACCTCCATCAGGTTGCAAACTGAATATATTTTTTTCTGCATCTACCTCTGAAAAAATATTTGGCCTTCTAGTAGTGTGTCGGACTTTCTCTATTAGTCCATCTATACTGACCTCCATCAGGTTGCAAATTAAAAATAATTTTTATCTGCATCTACAGTACCTCTGAAAAAATATTTGGGCTTCTAGCTGTGTGCGGGACTTGTATTAGTCCATCTATACTGACCTCCATCAGGTTGCAAACTGAATATATTTTTTTCTGCATCTACCTCTGAAAAAATATTTGGCCTTCTAGTAGTGTGTCGGACTTTCTCTATTAGTCCATCTATACTGACCTCCATCAGGTTGCAAATTCAAAATAATTTTTTTCTGCATCTAACCCAGCCAATAGTTTTGGCCTAATACCACAGTTTGGCCACTCAGCTCTGCTCGGTTACCATCCATTGTTTTTTTGTGCAAACAACTCCAGAGTTGTGAATTAGTTAACCACCAAAATGAGTGGAAAAAGGCCTGCTGCTGGTGGAAAGGGGAATAGGCGTGTTGGGAAGGGGAAAAAAGGTTGTGTCCGTGGGGTAGGTGTTAAAGCAACAGTAACATCTGCAGAAGAAAGACCATCTTCCAGCCAAACTAAAATGTCTACTTCTTTTAGCGGACAATGTGATAAGATCCCTTTCTTACGGCCACGCCAATCGCTACAAATTCCAGATGAGGCACAAAAACAGCAGGTGCTTCAACGGATATCAAGTGCTCCTTTAAGTGGGCTCTCCTCCACATCAACTTCAACATCACAAATACTCCAGTCCTCAAAGGTGTCACCCAAATCGCACTTGCTTCCTCACAGCTCCCAAACCTCCAGCTGCCCGTCTGAGTATGAGGTAGAACAGATGGTTGAGTCTGCAGAGCTGTTTACTCATACTATAGCCTGGGAATCAGAGGTCGACTCCAGCGCTTCTGTGAATCCAGACGAGGAAATGATCTGCACTGATGCCCAGAATCTTTATGAGTCGGATCCAGGACCAGACGCAGAAGGTTCTGACCATAATGTAGACCCTCATTCCCAAACTGTAACTCCTGTTGGTGGAGACAATGAGGAAGACGATGATAAGACTCAAATACCTGATTGGAGCGACAACTTTAGTTTTTTGTCAGGGCAGGAACAGGTTGGCTCTGAGGACGACGGGTGTGATAACGCACAGGGTGATGATGATGAGGTCGGAGATCCCACTTACTGTCAACCCACAGTCAGCCAAGAGATGAGGTCAGCAGAGGAGGTGGAGGAAGATGCTAGTGACGACGAGGTCAGGTTGCGCCTTCCTGGACAGAGACGTAGTACTGGAAGCACGTCAACAACTGCATCCTCAAACACAACTCTGCCTCTCACCACAAGTCGTGGTGGCTCTTCAGGTCGCATGGGTGCTAAGCCTTGCATAGCCTGGGCATTTTTTCAGATCGATAAAGATGACCCAACTCGTGTTATCTGTAACATTTGTCAGCAAAAGCTAAGTAGAGGCCAAAGAATACATAGTTTGAGTACTTCATGCATGAACCGGCACATGGACATGAAGCATAAGTTGCAGTGGGAAGCTCAGTGTGCTACAATGCGGCCTAGCCGGCCGGGCCAACCACCGTCTGCCATATCTTGTGCATCCGCGGCCTCTTCATCCTCTGTGACTGGGGGGACAGCAGTCACACCTGTTTTGGGGCGCAGACCTGCCACCTCTTTACCCGCAACAGCCAGCGTGATTGGCAGGTCATCATTTTCTTTGGAGGTGGTAACACCAGCTGGTGTTGAGCGCTGTCCGACATCGATAGCACCACCTTTGGATGAAGGCAACCTAACATGTCCGCCTGCATCTTCCTCACAGACCGGCAGTTTGCCGGGGACACCCTTATCAACCCCGTCTAAGCACAATAGCCAGCCCTCGGTCCCTCAGATGTGGACAAGTAAAAGACCATTTCCTCCTAGCCATGAGAAAGCTAAGAGGTTGAATTTCACCATCTGCAAGCTCTTGGCTACAGAAATGCTGCCTTTCCGCCTGGTGGACACAGAGGATTTTCGAGACCTTATGTCCGTCGCAGTGCCCCAGTACCAGATGCCCAGTCGGCACTACTTCTCAAAGAAAGGTGTGCCTGCGCTCCACCAGCATGTCGCACACAACATCACCGCTTCTTTGAGAAACTCTGTGTGTGACAGGGTGCATTTCACCACAGACACTTGGACGAGTAGGCATGGACAGGGGCGTTACATGTCGCTGACTGGGCACTGGGTAACTATGGTGACAGCAGGACAAGGGGCTGCTGTCCAAGTCTTGCCGTCCCCACGAGTTGTGCGTCAATCCTCTTTATGTCAAAGTTCCTCCACTGCTTCTGCCTCCTCAACCTCCTCTCGGTCTTCCACCTGCACCCAAAACCTGTCTGGTCATGCCACAAGCTTTCTAACTGCGCAGAAGGGATCCTGCACACCTCCTTACTATGCTGGCAGTAGGGCTCAACGTCATCAGGCGGTTTTTACATTGAAATGTCTGGGAAATGTGAGTCACACAGCTGAGGAGTTGTGGTCAGCTCTGGAGAACCAATTTCATGAATGGTTGTCTCCACTGGACCTGAAACCAGGGAAGGCCGTGTGCGACAATGCTGCAAACCTGGGTGCGGCCCTTCGCCGGGGCAATGTCACACACGTGCCTTGTATGGCTCACGTGTTGAACCTGGTTGTCCAGCAATTTTTAGCCCACTATCCCAGACTAGATGGCCTTCTGCAGAGGGCACGGTCGCTGTGTGCTCACTTCCGCCGTTCGCATCCCGCAGCTCAGCGACTTACATCTCTACAGAAGTCGTTGGGCCTGCCACTTCACCGGCTAAAATGCGATGTGCCTACCCGGTGGAATTCAACTCTGCACATGTTGCAGCGACTGTGGCAGCACCGACAAGCCCTGGTGCAATACGTTCTGACGTATAGCCTGGGCCAACGAGATTCAGAGGTGGGGCAAATCACGCTGGAGGAGTGGTCTCAGATCAGGGACCTATGCACCCTTCTGCACAGTTTTGAAATGGCGACGAAGATGTTTAGTGCTGACGATGCCATTATCAGCATGACTATTCCGGTGATTTACATGCTGGAGCACATGTTAAACAGAATTCGGAGTCAGGTGGTGGCACAAGAGGAGGTGGAGGAAGTAGAGGAGGAGGAGTTGTATGCGGAAGGGCTAACATCTGCAAGGTCCAGAAGGTCGGCAGCACCAAGGCGGCAGGCATGTGAGGGTGGGGGAGATGGTTTTACCAGGGCGCATGGTAGCAGCCAAACTAGTGAGGAAGGTGCAGGAGCCCAGGAAGAAGTGGAGGACGAACTGATGGAAGACTCATCAGATGAGGGAGACCTTGATCACATTTCTGTTGTGCGAGGTTGGGGGGAGAGGACAGAGGAAGGAAGCATGATTGTTACCTCGCCACCAACACAACAGGGACTTGGTGCTCCTGGATGCGCAACACACATGAGTGCCTTCTTGCTGCACTACCTGCAACATGACCCTCGAATTGTGAGAATTAGAAATAATCCTGACTACTGGGTTGCCACACTGTTAGATCCCCGGTACAAAAGTAAATTTGCAGAAATTATTCCTGCCATAGAAAGGGATGCACGCATGCAGGAGTATCAGCAGAGACTGTTGCAGAATCTTACATGTGCTTTTCCACAAAATACCAGTGGTGCACGTAGTGAATCTCACAGTTCCAACTTGCCAACCGTGGGACCGTCAAGTGTTCAGCACTCAAACCGTAACAGAACCACAGTATCTGCTGGTAACATCAATTTTGCGGAATCATTTCACCACTTTTTTAGCCCATCCTTTGCAAGGCCACAGGAGACAAGAAGTCTGACACATAGTCAACGCCTAGAGACGATGGTACAGGAGTATCTCCAAGTAAACATTGAAGCCACGACTGTGTCACTGGACCCTTGCTCCTTTTGGGCTTCCAATCTGGATAAATGGCCGGAGCTAGCCACTTACGCCTTGGAGATCTTGTCATGCCCCGCAGCCAGCGTTCTGTCTGAACGTGTGTTCAGCGCTGCTGGTGGTGTGCTGACAGATAAGCGCACGCGGCTCTCCACTGATAATGTAGACAGACTCACGTTCATAAAGATGAACAAATCATGGATCCGAAACGACTTTTCTACCCCTGTGTCATCCTGGGGAGAGTAAAAGCTTGATGATTGGTTAAAATCACCCTACCAAACGTTTTAAGCTTTCAAATTACTAATCATGTTTATCTGTATCTTGACTGGAAAATAATTTGGGCTTTGTAGCAGTGTGCAGCACTGATCCTATTAGGCCATCTATAATAAGCTCCACCAGATTTAAAATTAAAAATAATTTTTAGCTGCATCTAGCCCGGAAAATAATTTTGGGGCTCCGAGATGCGCAAGACACATAAGTGCCTTCTTGCTGCACTACCTGCAGCATGACCCTCATATTGTCAGAATTCGAAGTAATCATGACTACTGGGTTGCCACACTCTTAGATCCCCCAAACTTTTCGATCAACCTTTTCATTTTAATAAAGACCAAAAAAATGGTCATTTTTGAAATTATAAGCATTAGCAGGTTGTTAGAAACTGAAATCAAACAGTTTTCAACTCAAAACTTTATTCTAGGTGATGTTACATTTTCACATAGGACCCCTTGTTCGAAAGGAGCTTCTGAACTCTCTCGTCCATTGAATTTGTCAGGTTTTGGATGGTTTCTGCTTCAATTGTTTTGCATGAGGACAGAATACCCTCCCAGAGCTGTTGCTTAGATGTGAACTGCCTCCCGCCATCATAGACACTCCTTTTAATGATGCTCCAAAGGTTCTGAATGGGGTAGAGGTCAGGGGAGCATGGGGGTCACACCATAAGTTTGTCCCCTTTTATGCCCATATCAGCCAGAGATGCAGATGTTTTATGTGCAGCATGAGATGGTGCATTATCATGCAGAAAAATGATCTTGCTGTGAAATACACGGTTCTTCTTCTTGAACCATGGCAGGAAGTGCTGTTTGAGAAAATCCACATACATTATGGAATTCATCTTTAGCGCCTTCAGGGATCCTAAAGGGGCCGACAATCTCTCTCCCCATGATTCCAGCCCAAAACATTACTCCACCTCCTCCTTGTTGGCGCTGTAGCCGTGTTTGCGTGGGGTGTCCATCAACCAGCCATCCTCCACTCCATCCATCTGGACCATCGAGCGCTGCACGGCACTCATCCGTGAACAAAACAGTTTTGAAATCAGTCTTCATGTAATGTTTGGCCCACTGGAGCCGTTTCTGCTTGTGTGAAGTGGATAGAGGAGGTCGACAGGATGGCGTATGCACAGCTGCAAACCTCTGAAGGACCCTGCATCTTGTTGTTCGGGGGACGTTGGAGGCACAAGCAGCTTCAAAAACTTGTCTGCTGCTATGACAAGGCTTTTTTGCCGCTGCTCTTTCAACCTGACGTAATTGCCTGTAGGAAAGAGTCCTCAATTTGCCCTTATCAGCACGCACACGTGTGTACTGTGAATCAGCTACATACTTCTTGATTGCCAAGACACTTCATCCTGATCATCGCACAATGTTGATTGTAGTCATGCCTTGACCTAAACACTCCACAATTTGTTGCTTCTCAGCAGCCGACACATCCTTTTTCTTTCCCATTTTGGCAGAAAATGTAGGCTGCTTAATAATGTGAGAGAGCCTTCTTAAGTAGTCTTGCCTTTCATTGGACACACCTGCCAAACTAATTAGCACAGGTGTCTGCAATTGCTTACAGTGATATAAAGAGCCCTGACACACATCACCATCAATGAGTTTAACTGACAAACAAACAAATTCTTCCCTTATCACTCCTAAACACTTTTTGCATAATAATTTGGAACGCGGTGTACATGTGCTTTTCCACAAAACACCAGCGGTTCACGTAGTGAATCTTACAGTTCTAACTTGCCAACCGTGGTCTGTATGGAATTGTTCAATAAAGGGCCCAAAATTAAGATAACATAGATGGGAGAGGTCTCTATGAATAGGAATTCCTAAGTATTTGATACCCTGTGAGGGCCAGGCAAAGGGAAAGTTGGACTGGATGGAATCCTATATGGATTTGGGGAGGGAGACATCGAGGGCCTCAGACTTCGCTGCATTGATTTTAAAATTTTACCATGTAACAAAGTGATCTATTTCAGCCATAACAGCATGGATGGATATATGTGATTGAGTGATATATACTAGGACATCATCAGCAAATAGAGAGCACTTGTACTCGGTGCCTCCCACCTCAATCCACCTAATATTGGGGTTATGGCGAATTGATGAGAGCAGGTGCTCCGTCACTAGGATGTATAAGAGAGGGGACAGAGGACATCCCTGCCTTGTCCCATTGGTGATTGTGAAAGGTGATGAAAATGTTCTGACGCACCCCCTGGGCCTTGGGACACCCGGAGCCGGACCCTTTTTGGTGGATGCTGGTGGTTGTAGTCTTCGTGGCGGCGACCCGGTTCCGTGGCTCAGGGCGGTCAAACCAGTGGCGGAACTATTTATGTGGTTTTGATGTTTAAATGTCCGACTACGCCACCCGTGGATTGCGGTCAGAGTGAACCGCCGCTACAGGGCAGACCGCTGAGGCTGGTGTTGTGGGTGCAGCAGAGCGTAGCATAACTCCCCACGGGAGGAGTATAGCCTCAGGGCAGTGTATGCGGAGGATGGGGGTGATGGTGCAGGGCAGCAGCAGTAACGACACGGAGTCAGTGATGCAGTCCAGGGCCTTTACTCACAGTTCTTATTATCCAGACCACGTCTGCAGGTAACAGCTGCCCATGTCGTACTGTGCTCACCAGGTGAGGGGCTCAGACAACTCCCACATAACTTTGGAGCACTTCACAGGACCCCCTTTGTGTGTCCTTTGTCTGGCCTTTCTTACCAACACTTCTGTCCGGCTGCCTCGGGCCTCCTCTTGGTAAACTTGGCGCCAGTTTCCCTGTCCCTATGTGGTGCCTTCCTAGCGGGTGTAGCGAGGGGCTGCGCCACATAAAATGTCAGAGCCTCCGGTTTCTAGCTGAGGGTCGTTTCCTGCCTCCACTAGTTCGGGGACCGGTCTCACCCTTTGGCCTGACCCCTCCACGCAGGTGGATTCGGGCGTGCGGTGGCGACTCGCCCGTCCGCACCCCTGGGATCCCTTCATTCCTCGTTCCTGGAGCCTTCTCCGCTCCTCTTCCTTCCTTCTCCCTCTTCCAGGCCTGGGCCTCTGTTACTAGGCCCGCCTCCGGAGCAGAGCTCATGCAGAGCCCCTGCTCCCTGCCACTTCTGCTCAGACTTCTCTGCACTGAACTAAGATGGTGCCCACCTTTTATACTCCCTTCTCAATGCACCCAGGAACTGCTTCCTCCCTGCTCCTGCACTACAGGGTTCCCCTTCCTCAGTGTTCCCTCCCCCCACTCCAGCCAGGGACAGGGACTGTCGTGCCCATCTCAGGGGCATATTGGTCGCCCTGCCCCACGGCAATGTGGTGTAATGCATGCAGGTGTCGGGTCCTGATCCACACTCCATCCTTACCTGAGAGTGAGATATCACACCTCTGGGTGAGGTGCAATACGTCTGTAGCAACCGAGCCCTCAGGGTGCTACAGTTCCATTTATCTTCAGCCTAGGTGACGTATTGCGATACAGGGCCGTGATTTTGGCTATAAAAGGGTCCCCTAGACCCCTACCCCAAGCTTTTTAAGAGAATCATATATGGCGTGCCAGGAGACTCTATGGAATGCTTTCTCAGCATCCAACGAGAGTATCTAATTACAAATTTTTAACTGCATCTAGCCCAGGAAATACTTTGTGCCTAGTAGCAGTGTCTGCTAGTCAGCGGATTATCCCGGCTGTTAAGCAAGCTACACCACCTGTAGTTTAGACACTTAATTTTTTCAAAGGAAATGCTTCGGGACCATGGGATACTCAGTGAAGAGCATCAGGAGGCACCCCAAGGCATAGGGGCTGGGACTGGCAGTAGGATGCCTTGCGGTGGACAGCCGAGCTCGATCCTTATAAAAGCTTTTTAACTGCAGCAGCTTTAGTGGACGCTACTGGAGCTGGAATTACGCGGCTGCTGGCATGAGACTTGCCCTCCAATAGATCCTTGTAAATGGATTTAAAGTGTATTCATTCAAATTAGAGAGACAATTTAAATTAAAAAGCTTAGAGCTGCCTCCACCACAGGGGGGCTCGCTCGACCCACCAGCGGACAGGCACCAGTATTGGGAGAGGGGGGCTGGCCATCAGGGTTCACCGCGGCTCTGGCACAAACCCGGCGACACGGAGGTGGCACGGGCAGGAGCGGACTGGCCGTGTCGGCTTCTCACTTTTTGGATTTTAGAAGGGCATGACATGCCTATATCTGTGTCTCCCCCTCCTTTTACTCCTCCACCTCTTTTATTTTCGCATGACTATATGTACTTGTCACTTTTCCATGTGTTAGTTGTGTCTTCTGAGCAGTTTGTCAGCTTTTGGACACCTTTGAAGGTGTTTTCTATGTGTTTCTATGTGTTTTTGTTTGCCTGCCATTGGTTTTAACGGTGTTCGAAGGTGTTCGACGAACAGTTCGACGAACAGTTCGGCGAACACACGGGTGTTCGACGAACCGAACCGAACTCGAACACTACGGGGGTGGCTCAACACTACTAGTAACCCATTGTTTATCATGGTTACCACTCTGCTACAGTGAGCTGGAGGTTACCGCTCACTTTAGCAGGCTCGTAACCATGATAAACAACGGGTTACTACGTGCGCGTGTGCCCCTAGTAACCCAATGTTTATCATGGTTACCAGCCTGATCGCTGCTCCCGCTGGTCACACATAGCGATGTGTGCTGACCAGCGGGAGGGCAACGACCAAAAAATGGTCCAGGACACTTTGCAGCGATCAGCTACCTCATAGCAGGGGCCTGATCGCTGCAAAGTGTCACACATAGCGACATCGCTGGTGAGGTCGCTATTACGTCACCAAAACCGTGACACAGCAGCGATCTCGCTAGCGATCTCGCTATGTGAGACGGGGGCTTAACACTGTAAGCAAACACATCTGATCTTCCCACTCAAATATGATCTACCCCCTGTCAGTCTGACAGCTTTACAGCACGGCACAGAGACTGACTGAGCACACAGTCAGACTGAAAGCGGACAAAAAACAACCATTGTGCTGTTAGCTGAGGGGGAAGTTTTTTGAGTTTTTTTCGTTTGTGTTACAGCCTTGCTCTGTGGCTTAGTGAGCAGATGAAGTATGTTTGTTCACGATGCTGCATCTCTGACACTTGGGACATGTCTCGAGCGGTATTTATTCACCCTGAAAGCCGTCCTGACAAGTACCTAGGAAGGGTTGCAGCTTGATACAGTGAAGGAAATAAGTATTTGATCCCTTGCTGTTTGTAAATTTGCCCCCTGACAAAGACATGAACAGTCTATAATTTTAAGGGTAGGTTAATTTTAACATTGAGAAAAAGAATATCCCAAAAATATCAAGAAAATCACATTGTATAAATTAGATAAATTATTTTGCATTTTGTAGTGAGAGATAAGTATTTGATCCCCTACAAACCATTATGAGTTCTGGCTCCTACAGACCAGTTAGATGCTCCTAATCAGCTCATTACCTGCATTAAAGACAGCTGCCTTACATAGTCACCTATATAAAAGACTCCTGTCCACAGACTCAATTAATCAGTCAGACTGTAACCTCTACAACATGGGCAAGACCAAAGAGCTTTCTAAGGATGTCACGGACTAGATCATAGACTTGCACAAAGTTGGAATGGGCTACAAAACCATAAGTAAGATGCTGGGTGAGAATGAGCCAACTGTTGATGCAATAGTAAAAAATAAAAAATGACTGTCAATCAACATCGATCTGGGGCACCATGCAAAATCTCACCTCCTGGGGTATCCTTGATGATGAGGAAGGTGAGAGATCAGCCTAAAACTACACGGGGGGGAACTTGTTAATGATCTCAAGGCATCTGGGACCACAGACACCAAGAAAACCATTGGTAACACATTACACCTTAAAGGTTTAAAACCCTGCAGTGCCTGCAAGGTACCCCTGCTCAAGAAGACACATGTGCAGGCCCGTCTGAAGTTTGCCAATGAACACCTGATGATTCTGTGAGTTACCGTGAGAAGGTGCTGTGGTCAAATGAGACAAAAATTGAGCTGTTTGGCATTAACTCAACTCGCCATGTTTGGAGGAAGAGAATTGCTGCCTATGACCCAAAGAACACCGTCCCCACTGTCAAGCATGGAGGTGGAAACATTATGTTTTGAGGGTGCTTCTCTGCTAAGGGCACAGGACTAGTTCACCGCATTAATGGGATAATGGATGGAGCCATGTACCATAAAATCCTGAGTGACAACCTCCTTCACTCCACCAGGACATTAAAAATGAGTCGTGGCTGGGTCTTTCAGCAAGACAATGACCCAAAACATACAGCCAAGGCAACAAAGTGGCTCAAAAAGAAGCACATTAAGATCATAGAGTGGCCTAGCCAGTCTCCAGACCTTAATCCCATAGAAAGCTTATGGAGGAAGTTGAAGCTCCGAGTTGCCAAGCGACAGCCTCAAAATTTTAATGATTTAGAGATGATCTGCAAAGAGGAGTGGACCAAAATTCCTCCTGAGTCCTGACATGTGCGCAAACCTCATCATCAACTACAAAAAACGTCTGACTGCTGTGCTTGCCAACAAGGGTTTAGCCACCAAGTATTAAGTGTTGTTTGCCAGAGGGATCAAATGCTTATTTCTCACTGCAAAATGCAAATAAATTTATCTAATTTATACAATGTGATTTTCTTGATTGTTTTTGGATATTCTCTCAATGATAAAATTAACCTACCCTTAAAATGATAGACTGTTCATGTCTTTGTCAGTGGGCAAACTTACAAAAACAGCAAGGGATCAAATAATTATTTCCTTCACTGTACATTGCAAACTTTTTAATTTTGCATTTCTACACTTGGGTTTCCAAATCCAGAATTCATGTTTTGAATAATAATCTTTTTATTTGGGGATTTTTACAATTAGGGGAAAGGGATAATAAAATGTAATATATTGTTACATCAACCTCAAGAAAACAAACTTGTAACATAGAAGAAACAAAGAAGAGAACAGGGAAAGAGATTTGGAGGGTAAGGAAAAGAGGAAAGGAAAAGAGGAAAGGAAAAGGTGGACAAAAAAGAGGGGGGTAAATTTAAATATGGAAAGAGGGATAAAGGGAAATAAAAGAGAGATCATACATATTATAATCATAGCTATAATTTCACAGGTTTTCAATTTATATGTATTGAAATAAAGAAATCTATATATTTTCTGGCTAAAAATAATAACACATTTATGTAGAGAGGTTATTCCTGCTTGGGGAGAAGTACTTATTCCAGGAAGATCATCTAGAATAATATTTTTTAAGAGAGTTGTTTCTTAAAGCAAAAGAGTATTCAAAAGAATTATGAGTGGACATTCTTTCTATAATATCTGAAATATTGAATTATATACTTAACAAAAAAGTGTGAAACAACTCAAAATATGTCTTATATTGTAGGTTCCTCAAAGTAGCCACCTTTTGCTTTGATGACTGCTTTGCACACTCTTGGCATTCTCTTGATGAGCTTCAAGAGGTAGTCACCGGAAATGGCTTTCACTTCACAGGTGTGCCTGTTAGGTTTAATAAGTAGGATTTCTTGCCTTATAAATGGGGTTGGGACCATCAGTTGTGTTGTGCAGAAGTCTGGGGGATACACAGCTGATAGTCCTACTGAATAGACTGTTAAAATTTGTATTGTGGCAAGAAAAAAGCAGCTAAGTAAAAAAAAATGAGTGGCTATCATTACTTTAAGAAATGAAGGTCAGTCAGTCCGAAGAATTGGGAAAACTTTGAACGTGTCCCCAAGTGCAGTTGCAAAAACCGTCAAGCGCTACAAAGAAACTGGCTCACATGAGGACAGCTCCAGGAAAGGAAGACCAAGAGTCACCTCTGCTTCTGAGGATAAGTTTATCCGAGTCACCAGCCTCAGAAATCGCAGGTTAACAGCAGCTCAGATTAGAGACCAGGTCAATGCCACATAGAGTTCTAGCAGCAGACACATCTCTTCAACAACTGTTAAGAGGAGACTTTGTGCAGCAGGCCTTCATGGTAAAATAGCTGCTAGGAAACCACTGTTAAGGACAGGCAACAAGCAGAAGAGACTTGTTTGGGCTAAAGAACACAAGGAATGGACATTAGACCAGTGGAAATCTGTGCTTTGGTCTGATGAGTCCAAATTTGAGATCTTTGGTTCCAACCACTGTGTCTTTGTGCAACGCCGAAAAGGTGAACGGATAGACTCTACATGCCTGGTTCCCACCGTGAAGCAAGGAGAAGGAGGTGTGATGGTGTGGGGGTGCTTTGCTGGTGACACTGTTGGGGATTTATTCAAAATTGAAGGCATACTGAACCAGCATGGCTAGCACAGCATCTTGCAGCGGCATGCTAATCCATCATGTTTGCGTTTAGTTGGACCATCATTTATTTTTTCAACAGGACAATGACCCCAAACACACCTCCAGGCTGTGTAAGGGCTATTTGACCAAGAGGGAGAGTGATGGGGTGCTACGCCAGATGACCTGGCCTCCACAGTCACCAGACCTGAACCCAATCGAGATGGTTTGGGGTCAGTTGGACCGCAGAGTGAAGGCAAAAGGGCCAACACGTGCTAAGTATCTCTGGGAACTCCTTCAAGATTGTTGGAAGACCATTTCCAGTGACTACCTTTTGAAGCTCATCAAGAGAATGCCAAGAATGTGCAATGCAGTCATCAAAGCAAACGGTGGTTACTTTGAAGAACCTAGAATATAAGACATATTTTCAGTTGTTTCACACTTTTTTGTTAAGTATATAATTCAACATGTGTTAATTCATAGTTTTGATGCCATTAGTGTGAATGTACAATTTTCATAGTCAAGAAAATACAGAAAAATCTTTAAATGAGAAGGTGTGTCCAAACTTTTGGTCTGTACTGTATATTTCTTGTATTCCAAATATTAGCCTTTGTAAAGTTTTTAAAAAGGGAAATAATAACTCTAGGAAGATGTATAGGGAGATTACATTTTTTTCTAATATATTTCCTAAGCTCTAGAAAATTAAAAAATTTCCTCCTCTGAAAGATTGTATAGAATTTTTAGGGCTTGAAAGTTAATAACTGCATCTTTTTTAAGACCTGTAATTAAAGCAGAGCAATTTACAATTCAAAATTTTTCCCATTTATCAATCGTAAAATTAGGAAAGGCAGTGTGGAAAAAAGATATAGTAAGTTTCTCTAATGGTTAGTTATGTTGGTTATTTTTTGTGATCTTAACTAATTTCCTCCATAATGTAATACTGCATTTTATTAGTGTATGTTAGGGTAATAGAAGAGTTTGGCCTAATAAATGCAAAATAGTGAGTGCTAACAAAGAAAAATTTCCATTGTACAGCTTTTCCATTGCTGTTCAATTATTTTTCCCTTCATCTAGAAACCAGTGTCTGCTTTGGAGAATGATGTTGGTTTCAGAATAGGCCTGAATATTTGGTAGGCACATGCCACCTTTTCTTTTATTTTTGAATAATAATAATTTTGCGATTCTTGAGTTTTTTGTTTGCCATATGTAGTTAGAAAGCTGTTTATGAAGTTTTTAGTCCATAGATCTGGTATTTGAATTGGGATTGATCTGAAAATATACTGAAATTTAGGCAAGATAATCATTTTTATAAAAAATCGATTCTGCCTAATCATGAAGTGTTGATTTTATCAAAATTGTTCATACTAGTTTGAATATGTTTTTGTAAGCAATTTAAGTTTTCATTCAAGATTTTGTTTAAGGGGTTCATAATTTTAATTCCTAAGTAAGGAATTTGGGATGTTTCCCAGGTGTAGGGAAATTCCCTTTCCATTGCTTTTTTTAATTGAGAGTCTAAAAAAACTTAAGATTTTTGAGTTTTTTAGATTAATTTTGTAATAGGATACCGGCGAGAACGCCCTAATTATTAAAGAAACAGCTCTTAAAGAGTTAATAGGGTCCATAATAGAAATTAAAATGACGTCCGCAAATAGTCCAATTTTATATTGTCTATATTGTATACAGTCTATATTGTGATTGAATGGAATGCCCTTTATGAGATTGCTGGTTCTGATGGTTTCAGCGAAAGGTTCCATCATAAGATCAAAAAGAAGCTTGGATAATGGGCAACCTTAGCGTGTGCCGTTTGAGATAAAAAGGAATTAGAAAGTAGATTATTGACTTGGACCCTTGCTGAAAGGCAAGAATATAGGGAAAAGATGGCCTTAAGAATTTGTCCCTGAAAGCCAAATTTATTTAAAATGACGCGCATAAAATCCCAATTGATCCTATCAAACGCCTTTTCTGCATCTAGAGAAATCAGAATGAAGGGGATTTTCCCTTTTTCCACATATGTAAGTAAATTCAAAATTCTCCTGGTTCCATTTGAAGCCTGTCTCCCCTTAAAAAACCCTACTTGATCAGACTGAATTAATAAAGGTAAGATTTTCAGAAATTAGTTTAGCAAAAATTTTATGTCTGTTTTTAAGAGGGATATGGGTCTATCATTCGAAATCACCTCAACAGCACTGTTTGGTTTGGTATAACAACGATAGTCACTTCTAAGGATTCTTTTGGAAGAAGGCCTTCGTTATTAGCTTGATTAAACATGGAGGTCAAGGGGCTGGATACTTTATGCTTAAATAATTTGTAATATTCATTGGGGAATCCATCAGGTCCAAGAGATTTATTTTCTTGTACTTTTTTAATGGCAATTTCTGTTTTATCTATGGAGAAAGGGGAATTTAGCGAGTTAATTTGTTCAGAATTTAGTTGCCGTAGGTTGACTTTAGAAAGGAATTTATTTATTTCTTTGATGTTTGGTTGGGTGGTATTCACATCCTCTTTCACGTTATATAAAGAGGAATAGAATGCTGCAAATTGCTCAGCTATGTCTTGCGGATGGACATAAGAGGCTCCAATTTTTTTAATAGAAATTACCCTTGATCTTAAATGTGGTTTTCTAACTTTATTAGCCATAAATAGTTTTGTTGTTGTTTTTCCTCCTCATCATTAATCTTTTGAATTATATTTTTGATACTTTCTCTAGTTTTTCTTTTATGTTGTGAGTATAATTGTATGACAACTCCTGCCTTATGGGCGTTCCACATAGTAGCGGGAGAAATGTCTTGTGAGATATTTTCTTGGAAGTATAATTTAATTATTATCAATTTTTGTTTTATACATTGGAAAATGTAGTAGAAAAGAATTGCATTTCCACATTTTAGAGTAATTATTTGATTGTGTGGATTTCAAAGACAATTTGATACGAGCAAGGTCTGAACAAGTGATGGTACCTATTTGAATATCCTTACATTTTTGTAGGGTATGTAAATTAGTCAGAACCATGTCTATTCTCGAAAAGGTTTTATGTTTAGCAGAATAATAGGTGTATTCCCTTGAGGTAAATTTTAAATTTCTGAATAAATCAAATAACTGTTCCTTTAGTAACCAGTTTTTTAAAGTAAACATTTTACATCTCGGAGAAGCCGAAGTAACCAAATTTTGCTTGGGGATAATATTAAAATCACCAAAAAGAAATACATTTCTTTTTTGGTGTCTATACCTTTTTCATTAATTTGGCTCTGTTAGGGGCATACACATTTACCAAAGTGTACGTTATTGTATCGATAATGCAGACAAGAATATGGTAGCGACCATTGTTATCTATAATCTCTTCTAATAATTGAAAGGACACGGTGTTTCTTATGGTTGTAATCACACCGGTCTTTTTTTCCTCCAAAGAGGATCTAAAAATATGGGGGAAATCTTTATGAGAAAATTCTGGTGGGTTAATTTGAGAGAATTTAGTATTTTTGAATGCCGCTATATCAGTATTAGAGCTCTTGGCTTCCCTCCAGGCGGAATACCTCTTAAACCAACTATTTAGTCCTTTGACATAAAGTGATAGAATTTTTAGCACCATTGGGATTTAAACAAGAAAAATATGTATAATAGCCAGAAAAAAAACATATGTAGTGCTTTGTACAATATTTAAAAGCATATACCTATGGTGACGGTGGTAAAATGAAATACAATTCTGTAGAAAACCAATCATAAAACAAAAAACAAAACAAAAGAAAGCCAGATTCTGATACTCCTTAGATGATCCGGGGAAAAAGGTTGAGAACAAAAATATACCAGTTCTCGAACACCTCATGCTATATCTGGGAAAAGAAAGTTCGGCGAACTCTGCGTGCGAGTCCTGGAGTTAAAGCAATTTTAAGGAGAAGAAGAGAACTCAAATCAGAAGATTGCTTATAATCAGCTGTAAAATAAAATAGAACAAGAACAAGGAAACTGTATAGCAAGTTTTACTTTAAAACCTTCAACTACCATTACTCCGCAGTGTCTGCTTTTCCTTCATGGTCACAGTTGTATCTATTTCCGGGTATTTTGCATTGTTTTAAACAGTTCCATCTCGTCTCTGGATCCTGTAACGTGTTTGTCCTTCCATTAAAAAATACTGTGAGTTTAGTGGGGAAACCCCACTTAAAGGAAATGTTGTTTGATCTTAACATGGAAGTAATACCTGCAAAAGATTCTCTGATGACCAAAGTTTCTTTCAAGAAATCAGGAAAAACTTTAATCGACTCATAGGGGGGAGGTGGGTTCTTGCTTTTTCTTAGATAGTCTCTTAAATTGATCTTTTGCAATCACTTCTCTTGGTGTTTCTTTTGGAAGAAAGCTAGGTTTTTGTAACCTAGGTGCTCTGTCGATTTTAAATCTGCAGTAGGAAAGGAAGGCAAGGATTTGTGCAATATATATTTAATATATGGAACAAGATCTGCTGGTGGTACATTTTCCGGGATACCTCTGAATTTTATATTGTTCCGCCCAGTAGCATAGCTACCGGGGTGGCAGAGGGGGCGGCAGAGGGGCCGCGCTCTGAGGGGGACCACAACGGAGCTACGCCAGTGTAACTGTATTAGCGTGCGCAACACGCCGATACAGTTACACGTTGGGCCAGAGCAGGGAGTCTCGATGTCCCTGCACCTCCAGGTGGCCACTATCGGGCCCTTGAGCAGGAGGGGGGGCCCCAGTGCCAGCATCGGGCCCCCCACCAGTCATCCCAAGACAGTTCAATGATGAGAGAGGAAACGTGACGCTCCCTCTCCCATCAGTCCCCTCTACGCCTGACGTCGCTGAACGGGCACGATGACGTTACACTTGGGGCCCGCTGTTCTGTAGATCTACAGGCACTCGGAGCAGTGGGGGAATGAGGAGGAAAGGTGAGTATTGTATTTATTTATTTTTATGGGGGTGCATTACTATTTAAACTGACTCTAGAGCTGCATTATACTATATACTCTGCCTATGGGGGTGCATTATACTATATAGAAGCCTATGGGGGTGCATAATACTATATAGACTGCCTATACAGGTGCATTATACTATATAGACTGCCTATGGAGAGTGCATTATACTATATAGAGGCCTATGGGGGTGCATCATACTATATAGACTGCCTATGGGGGTGTATTATACTATATAGACTGCCTATGGCGATGTATTATACTATATACTCTGCCTATGGGGATGAATTATACTATATACTCTGCCTATAGGGCTGCATTATACTATAGACTCTGCATATGGATGTGCATTATACTATATATTCTGCTTATGGGGGTGCATTATTCTATATACTCTGCCAATGGGGGTGCATTATACTATATACTCTGCCTATGGGGGTGCATTATACTATATAAAGTCTGCCTATGGGGAGTGCATTATACTATATACTCTGCCTATGGGAGTGCATTATAGTATAGGCTCTGCATATGGGGTACATTATACTATATACTCTGCCTATAGGGGTGAATCATACTATATAGACTGCCTATGGGGGTGCATTATACTATATACTCTGCCTATAGGGATGCATTATACTATAGACTCTGCATATGGGGGTGTATTATACTATATACTATGCCTATGGTAAGTGCATTATACTATCTACTCTGCCTATGGGGGTGCATTATACTATATACTCTGGCTATGGGGGTGTATTATACTATAGACTCTGCCTATGGGGGTGCATTATACTATATGGAGGCCTATGGAGGTGCAGTATACTATAGAGGCCTATGGCATGCATTTTACTATATAGAGTCTGCCTATGGGGAGTGTATTACACTATAGAGGCCTATGGGGAGCGCATTATACTATATTGGGGACTATCTGGTGTTGTGCATTATACTTTATGTAGGCTACAGTGGGTACGAAAAGTATTCAGACCCCTTTAAATTTTTACTCTGTGTTTCATTGCAGCCATTTGGTAAATCTAGGTGTTAAGGTGAGTTCTGTTGATAAGGAATTGAATAGCCTTATCAGTTTGAATTCCCAGATTTTTCTGGGAATTCAAATTGATAAGGCTATTCAATTCCTTATCAACAGGACTCAACCTAACACTTGGATTTATGACTCGCTACATGGATACAATTCACACCTCCAGATAATTAAACATCCCCATTGCATCTCCACTTGCAACAAAAAAAAAACTAATTTGATCTCCTGGACTTATCAGTAGGAAGCATCACTCCCTCCACCTCATGAACAAATGTCATACTGTAACATCTCTTAAATGTTGTACATTGTGTTTTATGTATTCATTCGTAATAATGCCTGAAGAAGGAGCCTCTGTGCTCTGAAAGCTTGCATATACAGTATATTTTTTTCTGGTTAGCCAATAAAGGAATCACTCCTAGAATGCTTTTGACATTTTTGGACTTAAAAGTATTTACATAGATTGTCAGTTTCAATAATTTTGTGATTTATATCATTTATATCATCCAGTGATGTTTGTAAACTGTTAAACCTTTTGATCATATTGACCAGGGGTCCTCAAACTTTTTAAACACGGGGCCAGATCACAGTCCCTCAGACCATTGGAGGGCCGGAATATAGTTTTTAAAAAAAACAATGAACAAATTACTATGCACACTGCACATATCTTATTTTGTAGAAAAAAAACAATACAGGAACAAATACAATATTTAAAATGAAGAACAAGTAAAGTTAAATCAACCGGTATTTCAATAGGTAGCATAGGTCCTCAATAGGCAGGTAAACGTCCCCAATAGGCAGCATAGGTCCCCAATAGGCAGGTAAATGTACCCAATAGGCAGCATAGGTCCCCAATAGGCAAGTAAATGTCCCCAATAGGCAGGTAAATGTCCCCAATAGGCAGGTAAATGTCCCCAATAGGCAGCATAGGTCCCCAATAGGCAGGTAAATGTACCCAATAGGCAGGATAGGTCCCCAATAGGCAGGTAAATGTCCCCAATAGGCAGGTAAATATCCCCAATAGGCAGGTAAATATCCCCAATAGGCAGCATAGGTCCTCAATGGGCAGGTACATTTTCCCAATAGGCAGGCCGTTTCCCCCTTATAATGCCATATGCAGGCTGTTCCCCCCTTATAATCTCCATGCTGGATGCCACCCCCCATATAATGCCCCATGCAGCATGTCACCCCCCCCATATAATGCCCCATGCAGCATGTCACCCCCCGCATATTATGCCCCATGCAGCATGTCACCCCCCCATATGATGCCCCATGCAGCTTGTCACCCCCCCATATAATGCCCCATGCAGCATGTCACCCCCCCATATAATGCCCCATGCAGGATGTCACCCCCCCATATTATACCCCTTGCAGGATGTCACCCCCCCCCATATAATGACCTATACCTCCATACATTAAAAAAGAAAAAATCCAATACTCACCTCACTTCTCACTTGCTGCCGTTGCCGCTGCTCTGGTCTGGACTCCAGCGTCGCGGCGGCGTTGTCCCGCTCTGCGCTGCCTGTGACGGCACTCGGGAGGGCGCGGTGGAAAGACGTCACCGCACCCTCTGACCTGAGACGTCACAGGAAGCGCAGAGCAGGAAGACAGCGGATCTGCGGAGGCACGGGGAGAGGTAAGTATCCGCCTGCCGGGGCCCTGAGCAAGCGGGGGAGAAGGGCGGGCGCTGACACCGCTCCCCTCTCCCTCCGCCCATAGCCCGGCGGGCCGGATAAAAGTCCTCCGCGGGCCTCATGTGACCCGCGGGCCGTAGTTTGAGGACCCCTGATATTGACATTCAATTGCTGTATTGTAGATGTCAGAAGGTCTAGTATACACTTATGTGATGCTGAAAGGTTTACAGAGTGTCTAGTTGTTGGGAATGTTTGGGAAATATCACTAGGAATATTTTTAGGTAGGAACAGCAAGTGTGGAAGAGGGACTTGTACAGTCCATTTTAGGTCATTGTTTATAAGGTGTCACTTTTGGTGAGTAGTCCTCTGAATCCTTATCTGTTTCTACTGAAGGTGATTTCTATTATCATTCTTCCCACTGCCAAGCTCTTTCCTTTTATTTCTTGACAGTGAAACCCCTGCAAGAAATGTCATGTCCAGATCAACTATTTGGCTATGTGCGCAAGATGCATATTTGAAGCAGAAATTTTCTGTTCATTTCTGCTTCTCCTTGGTAGGGAAAATACATGCGATTTTACATGCATTTTTGACGCGTTTTTTGATGCATTTTTTGAAGCATTTTTGTACATCAATGAATGATTTTTGGAGCTAAATAAAGTTATTTGAACATTGCTTAAACCTTGGATTACCATCAGAACTGGGGTGAGTATATTGGTTAATTTGAATGATTAAAGAATGTGTTTGTTGTAATTCAAATAAAGTGTTTGCTGTTTCTGTGTGTTTATTTAAGTCTTTACTTTACTTTAATTAAATTTGGTAATGAAAAGGTCTGATTGACACCTTGTCATAACCAAACAAAAGAGCAAGATGTCAGCTAGTCCCATTCACCCAATCTTCATTAGCATTTCTATTCACATAATTTATGCAGCTGCTGTGAGCTGCTATTTTTAGCCTGGGAAGGTGCCATTAGGCAAACATGGTCAGTGGCCATTAATAACATCTCACAGCTGGTTCGTTAGCCACTATGTCCCCCCGATCAGCACTCAGCAGCTCTTTGGACACAGCTTATTTTTGCTGCGTCCAAAATGTGATGTTCTAATGCCACACTTGTGTTGTCGGTAAATAGTAATCCAGCTCATATAACGACACTTCAATCGGTCAAAATCTGCAGCAGAGACTGGCGTGTCCGATACTGAAATTGACATGCTGCGGGTGAGTTTGGGTACGTGGCCACGATCAGGAGCCGCTGCAGGTCTGACGCTGCGTGTTTATACAGCGTCAAACCTGCAGCATCCAGATGTTACAGCATAGTGGATGGGATATCTAGAAATCCCATGACCACTATGCGTGCATCAGAGGCTGCGAATCACCCATGGACACTGACATGCGGCGCGTCTTTCAGGACCGCAGCATGTCAAACTCTATTGCGGAGTCGCTAATCTCCGTAACCGAAATTTGATCATTAGAAAGTATTGAATGCGGTAAATCTACATGGTTGAGTGAACACATGTGGATTTACCTGCGTTCAAGAGAATGCAACGTTTTGGATACAGCAAAAAATATGCATCCAAAGCGCTGCTACCGGATCGTTTGCACATAGCCAAACATTTAAAAAAAAATGACGTGGGCTCCCGCGTCATTTTTATAACTAGCAGAAGGAAAGCAGACCACTGCGGGCTGATATTAGTAGCCGGAGAAGGGGCCATTAGCCAACAATGTTCCCTGGCTATTAATATTAGCCCACAGCTGTTTGTTTAGCCTTTACTGGCTGGATTACAGGGGGACCCCAGAAAAAAATGACATAGGGTCCCCTTATAAAATCTAACCAGCAAAGGCTAAACTAGACAACTGCGGGCTGAAGTTAATATCCAGGGAAGGGGCCATGGATACTAGCCCCCTCCGCAGATATTAATATCACCACTCAGCAGTCCCAGAAATGGCACATCCATAAGATGTGCCAAATCTGGCGCTTAGCCTCCGCTCTTCCCACTGCCCTGTAGCGGTGGCGAGTGGGGTAATGGGGTTGGGGTTCACGTCAGCTTTGTATTGGTGGCTGACGTGACGCCCAGGTTAGTAATGGAGGGCGTCTCCATTACTAACTGCGTAGTAAAATGGTCACCGCTTTTTCAATAAAAGACACGGCCAAAATAAAGTATTATAATGAGATAAAACACACACGGTTTTACAATTTTTTTTATTACACGCCTCTGCGAAGCCGTCGATCTCCTGAAAAAAACGTAAAATAAAAAGCAACCATATTCCTCACCTGTCCGCCGTCAACGATGCAGTCCACGTACCACCAAGTGTCCCACGACAGTTCGTGTCACTTCTACAGCAGTGACATCAGCTATCACTTAGGTCACTGCTGTAGAAGACAGCAATGTATACTGACAGGGATGTAAAATCACCCCCTGACAGTGTACATTGCTGTGCAAGATACTGACGTCACCGCTCAGCTGATGGTCACGTGACCAGCCATGCCCACCAACACCTGCCTGTCTGTAAACCAGCCGTGCCCACCAGCACCTACCCAGCCTGTCTGTTTACCAGCCATGCCCGCCTGCGCCTACCTGTCTGTCTGTATACCAGTTGTGCCCGCCAGTACCTACCTAAATGTCTGTGACGCGCCCCTGGGCCTGCTGTGTCGCGCAGCGTCTCGCGCACGGGGGCTTACCCGGAACCGGATCAGATGAGGGTTGTAGTCTCCGAGTGGCGGGGACCCGGTCCGTGCCCAGGGAGTCAACTCAGTGTGTGGCAGTCTTGATAGATGTTATTTGAGTGTCGACTACGCCACCCGTTGATTTGCAGCTATGGAGCTGCCGCTGCAGGGCAGACCGCTGAGGCCGGTGTAGAATTGTGCAGCGTGATAGTATAACCCCCAACGGGAGGGGTATGGCTTCAGGGCAGCCGACGTGGAAGATGAGGGTAGCAGGAACCACTCAGAGACGGTGCGGTGTAATTCAGGGTCTTTACTGGTAACAACGATAGACCCTCCCGGAGTACTTGCTAGCGAACGGGGCCTGGTCAGTCCTTGAGCAGATGGGATCTCCCCTGGCCAGGCGGAGTTGTAGGCCTCCCAAACTGACTGTACTCTTCTGGCTACCTTGCTAGAAGCGGATATAAGTAGCCCACGTCCCTGAGTGTACCGTGTGGTGCTCACCCGTATGGCCGGTGACTCGGGGCCTTCTAATGGCTTCCGCTCCACGATGGCGGCGCTGGTCCCACGCGTGTGACCGTGCCTTCGGGTTTCTGGGCCTGAGGACCTGAAATCCCCTGCCGGTCGGCTTCTGCTGCTGGGTAAGAGTTAGTCCCCACAGCCTCGGACGCCGGGTCCGGTAAGAAAGCTTCTCAGTCAGGGCGAGCTCTGCAGCTGCCAGCCCCTGACTTGTAGTAGTATTGCTCCCACTGAGCTTCTGCTGTTTCTTCCTGTGACTGTTTCTTGTCTCTACTCTCCTTGACTGACCAACCCTGCTTCAGCCCCGGGTTTATATAGGGGAAGGTCTTCCCCTCCCAAGACTGGGCAGGAGGTGTGGCATGCACAGGATCCCTGACCAAAGGACCTCCCACCTGCTCTCAGACATAACATTACATTACTGTGGGAAACCAGACCCCTGGGGTGCCACATTCCCCCCTAGTGAAATTTAGTACTCCGGGACTAAACATATTTTAGAAAAACATAACAAGATATAACAACAATAATAGTACAATAAGAAGAAACACATAAAGGTGGTCACGGCATGTCCGTAACCGGGTGTAGTCTTTGAAGAAAAGCAAGGTGTCCATTTCACCAAAACAGGGAGACGTAACCAGGTAGGGGTTTGTCCTGCCCCGAGTCCTTAACAGTCTTTAGTCCGTCCTGGGTTACGCTCCAACTATGTACAAAGGATTCCCGGTAAATCCACCAAGGACTCCTACAAATAACTAGAAACACAAAATTATACACAAGCAACAATACACAGGTAAACATAAATAAAACAATTTATACACTTCAAATCCTCCAACGTGCGGGTAACTGGCCTCAAGTGGCCCTAGTGGACCTACGGAGCTGACTGTCTAGCCCTGAACTACAGGGTGTAGGAGCTGTCAAGGGTAAACTGGGCAGCTGTCTACCGGCTCTTTGGCTCACTAGGGATATGGCAGGCTCACTGCAAGCAGAGGGTTGATCCTCCTGGTCTGCGGGTGTGGGGTCTTCTGCCTCCTGGACCGGCTGTTCTTCCAGCTCTACCTGTTGCTCCGTAGGTGCTTGGGATGCTGGTTGGAGGAAGGTGAGTACGGGTACCACAACTGCACCATTGACTTGAGTCCAAGACCGAGGGAAGTCCCCGAGCACAGTACTAACCATATCTTCCCTTTCCTCTACGGGTCGATGGTCTTCTTGTTCCTCTTCAGGGTTCCTCAGTTGTTCGGGACACTTCTTCAGGTGGTCCCGGGATACAATGGCTGTAGTTTCCCCTCCGTCTTTACTGATGGTACAAACCTTCGGGTTCTCGTGGCTTGAGGGCAGTACGGTGTACGGGTCCTTCTCCCACTGGTCGTCCAACTTGTGGAGCCGTCTCTTCCTCTTCAAGACCTGCTCTCCGGGTACCAGGGGAACAGCGGGAGCATACTGGTTGTAAGTTTTCTCTTGTCTTTCCCTAGCCTGACAGAGACTTCGCTCCACGCTCTCCTGTACTCTCCGGTACTGCTGCTGCCTCTCTGTGTCCCAGTCTGCTTCTGGTGAAGTGTCCTCGGGTGTCAGGACTCCCATTTCCAGGTCAACAGGTAACTTACCAGGTCTTGCCCTCATTAGGTAAGCCGGGGTACAGTTGGTGGAACCTACCGGGATGTGGTTGTATAGGTCCACCAGATCGGGCAGCTTCTCAGGCCACAGACTGCGTTCTTCCAGGGGCAACGTTTTCAGAAGATCCATTACCACCTGGTTCATTTTCTCACAAAGTCCATTAGTTTGCGGATGATAGGGTGTCGTCCTTATCTTCCGGCAGCCATACAGAGTGCAGAATTCTTGGAAGACCTCCGCTTCAAAGGCAGGTCCCTAGTCTGTCAACACTTGGTCCGGGTACCCGTGTGGACGGCAGAAATGCTGCTGGAAGGCTCTCGCTGCTGTTCGAGCTGTTAAGTCCTTGACGGGGACGACAACCAAGAACCGGGAGTAGTGATCCACGATGGTTAGTGCGTAGACGTAGCCACTTCTGCTTGGGGTCAGTTTTACATGATCCAAGGCTACCAGTTCCAACGGCTGCCGGGTGACGATGGACTGCAGGGGAGTCTTCTGGCTGGCACGATCCTTCCTTCTTAGGTTGCACGGGCCACAGTCTCTGCACCACTTCTCAATGGTTCCCCTCATGCCTACCCAGTGGAATCGCTTGCGCAGCAGGAACTCCAGCTTCTTCCACCCGAAGTGTCCAGCTCCGTCGTGGTATGCCTCCATCACCATGGCTGCGTCTCTTCGTGGCACCACTACTTGCCAGAGTAGTTCATGCGTCCGGGAGTTAACCATTCTGCGGCACAACTTCCCCTTGTAAAGGAACAGTCGACTCCCCTCTGCCCATAGTTGTTTGGCTTCCTCCGGAGCGTCTGGTTCAAGGCAAGCCTCCGGGCGAGTCAGCATCTCCTTCACCAGTCGGACGGCAGGGTCGCTGTCTTGCGTTTCCGCCCAGTTGTAGTGAGGTAAGGGGTTCAACGTAGCAGCCTGCTTACTCCTTACCCGGTGGGAGTACTGGATAGTCCCATGACGGTGGAACGCAGGGAGTTCAACTTCTTCCAGTCCCTCCGGATCTTCTCCTTCGTCCGGCAGGTTGGGCATCCTGGACAGGGCGTCCGCGTTGGTATTGGAGCGTCCGGCCCGGTATTTGATTGTGAACTCGTAGTTGGGCAGACGGGCCATCCACCTCTGCTCCAGGGCACCGAGTCTTGCCGTGTCCAGGTGTGTCAACGGGTTGTTATCCGTGTACACGGTGAACCGGGAAGAAGCGAGGTAATGCTTAAAGCGCTCGGTGACTGCCCATACTACGGCCAGGTACTCTAGCTTAAATGAGCTGTAATTCTCGGGATTCCTTTCGGTGGGTCGCAGCTTTCGGCTGGCGTAGGCGATTACTCGTTCCTTCCCCTGCTGGATCTGGGACAGTACGGCTCCTAGCCCAATGTTACTGGCGTCGGTGTAGAGGATAAAGGGCTGGCTATAATCCGGGTACGCCAGGATTTCGTCCCCCGTGAGGGCCATCTTCAGCTGGCGGAAGGACTCTTCTTCCAGCTCCTCCCATTTGAAGGGCGGCTTCTGGTTCTTGGCCTTCCGGGACTGGCCTATCAGGAGGTCCTGCATAGGTGCTGCCTTTTTGGTGAAACCGGGAATAAACCTTCGGTAGTAGCCTACCAACCCGAGGAACTGCCGCACTTCTTTTACGCTGGAGGGGCTTGGCCATTCCTTAATTGCGGTGATCTTATCAGGGTCGGGAGCCACTCCGTCAGCGCTCACCACGTGTCCCAGGTACTGCACCTTTGGTTTCAGGAGGTGACACTTGGAGGGTTTCACCTTTAGGCCGTAACTCGCCAGAGCTTCGAACACTTCCGCCAGGTGTTTCAGGTGGTCCTCATACGTCTTGGAATATACGATGACATCGTCCAGGTACAACAGGACCGTCTCGAAGTTTCTGTGGCCCAGACAACACTCCATTAGTCGTTGGAAGGTTCCTGGTGCGTTGCAGAGTCCGAACGGCATGCAGGTGAACTCGCTAAGTCCCATCGGGGTGGTGAATGCGGTCTTCTCCCGGTCCGCCTCTGCTACAGGAACCTGCCAGTACCCGCTAGTGAGATCCAAGGTAGAGAAGAAGTTAGCAGATCTTAACGCAGCCAATGACTCCTCTATCCTTGGTAAGGGGTACGCATCCTTGTGTGTGATACGGTTGATTTTCCGGTAATCTACACACATCCTCATGGTGTTGTCTTTTTTTCTGACTAAGACTAGTGGAGCTGCCCAGGGGCTACAGCTATCCCTGATCACCCCAGCCTCCTTCATGTCTCTAAGCATCCCCTTGGCGTGTTGGTAGTGTGCAGGGGGTACGGGTCGATACCTCTCTTTTATGGGAGGATGGTCTCCCGTGGGGATGTGGTGTTCTACCCCCTTGACTCGCCCGAAGTCTAACGGGTGTTTACTAAACACTCTCTCGTACTCTTGAACCACCCGATAGACTCCCTGTTTCTGATGTGAGGGAGTGGAGTCAGTACCCAAATGTAGTTGCTGACACCAGTCCTCCTTTGTTTTCTTAGAGCCGTTACCTTCCTCCGGGTGAGATGGAGGCAAGGGTTCCACAGATTGTATAGCATTTTGGTTAATGGTATATAATTTGGCTAGCGTGGCATACCGGGGCAGGTACACTTCCCTCTTCCCGATATTGATTATGCGAACGGGCACCCTCCCATGGCGTACATTAACCACCCCCCGTGCTGTCAAGATGGTGGGCCTACTGTCTGAGTAAACTGGTTCTACCATTGCCTGGTAATCTCTACCTCTCAGACCAATAGCTGCCCGGCACCAAAGCATCATTTCACTTTTTGGGGGCATGGCAATAGGAAAAGGGTCACACATTCTTACGCTACCAATCTCACCGCCGGAGAGTTCCACCTGTTGCCGTCGCATCAGTGCCCGGATCTCTTTCTGGAGCACCCGCTGCTCGCCGGAGCTGGCGTTCTTGGCAACCTGCTGTAAAAGGAAAATCACCTCTGCAAGACAATTTTCAATTACATTAGTTCCTAGAGTTATTTTTGGGTGACTCTCATGTTTGTCAATATCTACAATGATCAGTCCCTGTGCTGCCAGTTCGACTCTACCGATTTTGATGGTCACCTCTTTAAATCCGATCTGTGGCACGGGCTGGCCATTGCTGGCGATGATACTCAAGTCGTCGTCAGGGTAGCGGGTAATATCCGAGTCATTCCAGTACTGCTTAAAGAGCACGTACGGGATGGTGGTGACCTGTGACCCGGTGTCCAGTAGGGCACTCATGGGAATGCCATCCAGTACCACAGGCAAGACTGGACGTCCTCCCACATATCTGTCGCGCCAGTTCGATGGGCCTGGTGATCTTTTTCCTGGGGGTTGGCCCTCTACCCCAGGTTGTGCCCGTTTAAAGAACAGTACCTTGCCATATGTCCGGGTTGATTGCAGCGGCGGCAGATGGGTCGTCCATCTTCGCTGTATTGGTCACTGGGTCTTCCTCT
Source organism: Phyllobates terribilis (assembly GCF_046119375.1). Taxonomy (NCBI): domain Eukaryota; kingdom Metazoa; phylum Chordata; class Amphibia; order Anura; family Dendrobatidae; genus Phyllobates; species Phyllobates terribilis. The sequence continues at coordinate 162,521,569 of NW_027362762.1, read as the reverse complement.
GGCCGGTGGGGTCCTCCTTGGTCGACGCCACGGGATGTCCTCCGGTCCGGATGCCAGCTGGATCTTCCCTGGGGTGGAAACCTGTAAAGACTGCACAGTTCGGGTTAGCGCAGCAACGCTCTTAGCTAGCTCTTGGACCTGATGGTGTAGGTCTGGAGCCGGGTCATTGTCCAAAGCCTGCGCATCAGCTCCCACAGGCCCTGCCGACAAGGGCGCCGCCTCCTGGTGGTAAGTGCTAGCTGGGCGCCTGTGGGTCACAACGCCACCCGGTGCCGGTTCTCGGAGCACCCGGATGGCTCTGTCCTTGAACTGTGCAAAGCCCAGATGGGGATCCTGTAAGGCCATCGCCCGCAACTGGGTTCGGTGGGCATTACAATATAGTCCCTCTATAAATTGTTCGGTCAACAGCCTGTCCTCGTTTCCCACTCCATCAGGGTCGGTCTGCTTAATGGCCCTCAGGGCCTCTTGTAGGTTTAGTGCATAGTCCCTTATACTCTCATGCGCTCGCTGCTTGCACCCGTAGAATCTAAGCTTAATCTCGGCTGAGGTGCGGGTATCAAAGGTATCCTTCAGCCGGGTTAGTATCCCTGCGACAGTCTTCCTCCCAGGTGGCCAGGATTTTACTTCCCTTTTGGCTGCCCCGGTTAGTTGGGCCACCAGGATGCTCACTTTTTGCTCTTCTGTGAGGGGGTACACCTGGAAGAGGCTATCCAGCTTTTCTCTAAAGTCATGCAGGGTATGTGACTCCCCTGAGTACTGGGGTAGCCAAGCTGCTCCCGGGATATAGGGCATGGTGAAGGGCATAACTGCAGCAGCGGTGGCGCTGGCGGGGGTTGAGGCAATGAAGCTCTCCTCCGCATCCGACATCTTCCTCCCCCCTAGTGGACCGTGGCCTACCTTGCGATGATCCTGTTCCGTAGGCCGCGGCTCCGCAGTAGATCGTCAGGGTTGAGGACCTTCCGTCGCGCTCCGGTGACGTCGGCGTCTGCTGGGCTCCTTCCAGGACCTTACGCAACGTCCGGACGTGAGGGGGGGCTTCAGTTCTCGCGCGCTTTCGGAGTCCACGCCCCTCTTCTTCCCGCGCGGCGTCCTCAAGATGGCGTCCAACGGCGGGAAAACTCCACGGATGGCGGGAAGAAGGCTGAAGATGGCGCCGGATGGCGGGAATCTTCACAGATGGCGGGAAGAAGGCTGAAAATGGAGCCGGATGGCGGGAATCTTCACCGATGGCGGGAAAACTTCACGGATGGTAAGTTTTAAAAGTCTCTTTTTCAGGCACGCAGTACCCGGTGGTTGCGGGCACGAAATCCTGCCGACTACGCCAAAGTTGACGCGCCCCTGGGCCTGCTGTGTCGCGCAGCGTCTCGCGCACGGGGGCTTACCCGGAACCGGATCAGATGAGGGTTGTAGTCTCCGAGTGGCGGGGACCCGGTCCGTGCCCAGGGAGTCAACTCAGTGTGTGGCAGTCTTGATAGATGTTATTTGAGTGTCGACTACGCCACCCGTTGATTTGCAGCTATGGAGCTGCCGCTGCAGGGCAGACCGCTGAGGCCGGTGTAGAATTGTGCAGCGTGATAGTATAACCCCCAACGGGAGGGGTATGGCCTCAGGGCAGCCGACGTGGAAGATGAGGGTAGCAGGAACCACTCAGAGACGGTGCGGTGTAATTCAGGGTCTTTACTGGTAACAACGATAGACCCTCCCGGAGTACTTGCTAGCGAACGGGGCCTGGTCAGTCCTTGAGCAGATGGGATCTCCCCTGGCCAGGCGGAGTTGTAGGCCTCCCAAACTGACTGTACTCTTCTGGCTACCTTGCTAGAAGCGGATATAAGTAGCCCACGTCCCTGAGTGTACCGTGTGGTGCTCACCCGTATGGCCGGTGACTCGGGGCCTTCTAATGGCTTCCGCTCCACGATGGCGGCGCTGGTCCCACGCGTGTGACCGTGCCTTCGGGTTTCTGGGCCTGAGGCCCTGAAATCCCCTGCCGGTCGGCTTCTGCTGCTGGGTAAGAGTTAGTCCCCACAGCCTCGGACGCCGGGTCCGGTAAGAAAGCTTCTCAGTCAGGGCGAGCTCTGCAGCTGCCAGCCCCTGACTTGTAGTAGTATTGCTCCCACTGAGCTTCTGCTGTTTCTTCCTGTGACTGTTTCTTGTCTCTACTCTCCTTGACTGACCAACCCTGCTTCAGCCCCGGGTTTATATAGGGGAAGGTCTTCCCCTCCCAAGACTGGGCAGGAGGTGTGGCATGCACAGGATCCCTGACCAAAGGACCTCCCACCTGCTCTCAGACATAACATTACATTACTGTGGGAAACCAGACCCCTGGGGTGCCACATCTGCATACCAGACGGATTTGCCCGCACCTGCCAGTGCTTATCCAGTGTGTCCTGGGCCCTACCCGTTCCTGTATTCCAGTCTGTTCTGGGCCCTACCCAGCCTGGCTTTGTATCAGCTGTGCCTGCCAGCACCTACCTTCCTGTCTGTATACCAGCCATGCCCACGAGCACCTACCTGTCTGTATACCAGCCGTGCCCGCCAACACCGGCCTGTCTGTATACCAGCCGTGCCCGCCAGCAACTACCGAGCCTATCTGTAAACCAGCCGTGCCCGCCAGCACCTACCCAGCCTGTCTGTATACCGGCTGTGCCTGCCAGCACCTACCTTCCTGTCTGTATACCAGCCATGCCCACGAGCACCTACCTGTCTGTATACCAGCCGTGCCCGCCAACACCGGCCTGTCTGTATACCAGCCGTGCCCGCCAGCAACTACCGAGCCTATCTGTAAACCAGCCGTGCCCGCCAGCACCTACCCAGCCTGTCTGTATACCGGCTGTGCCTGCCAGCACCTACCTGCCTGTCTGTATAAAAGTCGGATCTGCCCGCACCTGCTAGTGCTTATCTGCATACCAGCCGAACCGGCCAGTGCGTGCATACCTCGCTGAGGGTCACAGACGTGTGTCCGAGGTCTGCCCTGGTGTAGCACCTGGTCCACCTCCCTCGTCGCTCCTCAGACTGCGGAGTAATCAAGGCGTCGTACATCTGCGTTTGGATTTGCTGAGGTCCCTAGTTACACCCCTCCAGGCACTCCTTGGTCCCTGGCACAGTGGGACCAAAATCCATGCTTGCGCTAAACTGAGCGCGAGCATAACAACATCTAATGATGTTTGAAATAAATCAAATTTCTGATCTGGGACAAAATTTAATCCCTTGGATAATACTTCTCTCTGTTCGTTACTTTCTGAGTAAGAAGTATGACATTATTTTCAGTGTCTTCTAGGATGTTGATTCTTGTCTCTTCTTCCTTGTAAAGTATCCTTTTATATTGTCCATTTCTTCTGCGTCGTCTTCTCCTTTGTCTTTCCCGTTTTTTGATAGTTGTTGTCGATTACCCATATTATTGTTGCCATTTTTTTTTTATTTTTTAAATTTTGGCCGTATCGGGACAAGAGTCAAAAGCTTCATAATCTGATGAAGAGAAATTTACTTTTTTTCTTTTCCTCATTAAAATTGCATCTTTTTTGTTTTTGTTTTTTTTTAAATATATTTTGGTGTACATTCTTTCCAAGTAGGTCTCCAGTCATAAACGTTATTATTTTCATAGTCAATACTGTCCCTTTGCAATTTTTTTTCTATACTTGCATAATAGAATTTTCAAATTTATCCACATTTTCTTTAAATTTTTTTTATGTAGGTCTTCATATAGTTAGTGAGTAGAAAATTTCAATGCTTCTTTTTTTATCTCCACAATTTGCTCTTTAACCATTCTTAGCTTTTTCTCTTCCTCCATTATAATTGCATTCATTAGATCTAAAGAGATTTTGATATGATCTTATTCATTTAAAGATTGTAAGCCCACAAGGGCAGGGTCCTTTCCCTCTGTACAAGTCTATCATTGTTAGTTTACTGTAAGTGATATCTGTATTTGGTATGTAACCCCTTCTTATGTACAGCACCATGGAATCAATGGCGCTATATAAATAAATAATAATAATTTCATTTAATCATGAATTCATCAGAGAATATATATGTGGGTATTTTTTTAATCCTTTAACCTCGTGGTATCATTTGATATTCCACATAGATGCTTAAGGTATTGCAGTCCCATCATGTGTGTGTTTCTTGATTTAATTTCTTTTCCCACTCATGCATTCATTTTTTTATTTCTATATAATACGGTGCATCCTCCATTGTTTCCCCAAAAACTTGTGCTAACTTAGCAAAACGTTCATCTCCATTGGAATCAGGCATATTGCCTTGAGTGTGGTTCACATTGCAATTATCCATCATAGTGCTAGCATCCAGCTGCTATGCAGGTATAAATGCTTCAATACACTGGCAGACACAGACAGAAATGGGCCCCTGTGCAAGAACAATATATGATTCCTTTGCAGCCCAAGAGCTCCTAAAAATGCTAAATTCCTGCTTTGGAAGTAGAAGTGGACCCCCTTAACTCTTGGCCCCCTCTGCGGCCATACAGGTTGCACCAATGATATATCCTGACCTGCTTCAATATATGAATGCAGTGGTTTTTGTCTTTTTTACAATATATCATTCATGCACTATCCTTCCTTATAAGTGGAGTTCAAATAAATCAAAAACATAGTATAACTTGTAAAAAAGTTTTTTTTCAGAACTCACCACCTTTATATATTCAAGAATTCACACTGTGTGTGGGATATATTTTAACTGCTAACTTGCAGTATATTATATGTTCCTTTGGAGATAAACGGTACATCCACTTGTAAGAACCAATTTTTTTTATTTCTTATCCATTAAAGCATGTTTCGATAGTCCATTAGACTTTAGAATTAGACATATTGCCATGGGTGTAGTTCACATTGCAATTTTCCACAATAGCACTGGCTTCCTGCTGCTATACAGGCATAAATACTTTAGTACAGTACAGACCAAAAGTTTGGACACACCTTCTCATTTAAAGATTTTTCTGTGTTTTCATGACTATGAAAATTGTACATTCACACTGAAGGCATCAAAACTATGAATTAACACATGTGGAATTATATACTTAACAAAAAAGTGTGAAGCAACTGAAAATATGTCTTATATTCTAGCTTCTTCAAAGTAGCCACCTTTTGCTTTGATGACTGCTTTGCACACTCTTGGCATTCTCTTGATGAGCTTCAAGAGGTAGTCACTGGAAATGGTCTTCCAACAATCTTGAAGGAGTTCCCAGAGATGCTTAGCACTTGTTGGCTCTTTTGCCTTCACTCTGCGTTCCAGCTCACCCCAAACCATCTCGATTGGGTTCAGGTCTGGTGACTATGGAGGCCAGGTCATCTGGTGTAGCACCCCATCACTCGCCTTCTTGGTGAAAGAGCCCTTACACATCATGGAGGTGTTTTGGGGTCATTGTCCTGTTGAAAAATAAATGATGGTCCAACAAGACGCAAACCGGATGGAATAGCATGCCGCTGCAAGATGCTGTGGTAGCTATGCTGGTTCAGTATGCCTTCAATTTTGAATAAATCCCCAACAGTGTCACCAGCAAACCACCCCCACACCATCACACCTCCTCCTCCATGCTTCACGGTTGAAACCAGGCATGTAGAGTTCATCTGTTCACCTTTTCTGCGTCGCACAAAGACACGGTAGTTGGAACCAAAGATCTCAAATTTGGACTCATCAGACCAACGCACAGATTTCCACTGGTCTAATGTCCATTCCTTATGTTCTTTAGCCCAAACAAGTCTCTTCTGATTGTTGCCTGTCCTTAGCAGTGGTTTCCTAGCAGATATTTTACCATGAAGGCCTGCTACACAAAGTCTCCTCTTAACAGTTGTTGAAGAGATGTGTCTGCTGCTAGAACTCTGTGTGGCATTGACCTGGTCTCTAATCTGAGCTGCTGTTAACCTATGATTTCTGAGACTGGTGACTCGGATAAACTTATCCTCAGAAGCAGAGGTGACTCTTGGTCTTCCTTTCCTGGGGCGGTCCTCATGTGAGCCAGTTTCTTTGTAGCGCTTGATGAATTTTGCAAGTGCACTTGGGGACACATTCAAAGTGTGCCCAATTTTTCGGACTGACTGACCTTCATTTCTTAAAGTAATGATGGCCACTCATTTTTCCTTACTTAGAATTTGTATTATGGCAATAAAATAGCAGCTAACAGTCTATTCAGTAGGACTATCAGCTGTGTATCCACCTGACTTCTGCACAACACAACTGATGGTCCCAACCCCATTTATAAGGCAAGAAATCCCACTTATTAAACCTGACAGGGCACACCTGTGAAGTGAAAACCATTTCCAGTGACTACCTCTTGAAGCTCATCAAGAGAATGCCAAGAGTGTGCAAAGCAGTCATCAAAGCAAAAGGTGGCTACTTTGAAGAACCTAGAATATAAGACATATTTTCAGTAGTTTCACACTTTTTTGTTAAGTATATAATTCCACATGTGTTAATTCATAGTTTTGATGCCTTCAGTGTGAATGTACAATTTTCAAAGTCATGAAAATACAGAAAAATCTTTAAATGAGAAGGTGTGTCCAAACTTTTGGTCTGTACTGTATATAAATTCGGTGCAGTATTTTTATAATAATATATCATCCATGCATTATCCTTCCATATACAGTTGAAACCAGAAATTTGACGCCATCATCAGTGTTACTATCCCACTTTATTGTCTCCTAGAAAAAACGCTTCAGGTGATGATAGATGAGGTAGTAGCACAGGAGGAAGAGGAGGAGGAACAGGGACTATTCACACCATTATCAGTTCAGTCTTCTACACATGGATTGGATGGTGGGATCCTGTACCAACAGTGGACAGGTACACAATTGTCCAGCCAGGTGACAGTTCTAGAGGATGAGGAGGAACCGTGTTCACAACGGGATAGCACTCAAGGAAGTTTACAGCATCACTGGAGTGTGTCTGGGGGATATGTAGTGCCCCGAGGGTTCAGTTGCTATAGAGGTATTGCATCTCACCCAGAGGTGTGATATCTCACTTCCATTTAAGGATGGAGTGTGGCTCAGGACCCTAACACCCACATGCACTACACCACATTTCCGGGGGGCAGGGCGACAATGCTCCCAAGAGTGAGCACAACTGCCCCTGTCCCTGGCTGGAGTGGGGGGAGGGAACACCTAGAAAGGGGGGACCCGGTAGTGTGTGGGTGGGGAGAGTAGATTCAGGGTGCACTGGAAGGAGGAGTTTATAAGGTGGGCACCATCTTGGAGAAGAGAGAGAGAAGAGAGAGAGAAGAAGACTGGGAGCAGGGGCTCTGTACAGGCTCTGCTCCGCAGGGGGGCCAAGTCTCAAGGCCTGAGCCTAGAGAAGAGAAGAGCTGCTGAGTTCAGTCAGAGAGGAGAGGAATGGAGGAGGCTCCAGGAGTAGAGTGAAGGGACCCCAGGGGTGCGGACCGGCCAGTCGCCACCGTACGCCCGCCGCTACCAGAGTAGGGGGTCAGGCCAAGAAAGGGAACCGGATCCCTCATCTAGTGGAGGAGAGCAATTACCCTCAGCTAGTAACCGGAGGCCGTGGCATTGCACGTGTTACAGCCCCTCACTACACCCGTTAGGAAGGCACCATATAGGGCCCAGGGAAACGGAACATACGTCTGCCCGCCAAGGCCCGAGGCAGCTGGACAGAAACGTGGTCAATTGTGGGGTACGACGGGCCAGAGAAAGGACACACAAAGGGGGTCCTGAAAAGCATTCCAAAGGTACCTGGGAGTTGGCCGAGCCCCTTACCTGGTGAACACAGTACAACGTGGGCAGCCATTACCTGCAGAAGTGGCTTGGAGTGTAAAACTGTGAGTAAAGACCCTGGACTGCATCACTGGACTCTGAGTCATTACTGTTGCTCCCGCGCACGATCACCCCCACCATCTGCATTCACTGCCCTGAGGCTATACTTCTCCCGTGGGGAGTTATACTATCCTCTGCTGTGCACACAACATCAGCCTCAGCGGTCTGCCCCGCAGCGGCGGTTCTCAGTGACCGCAATCCACGGGTGGCGTAGTCGGACATTTAAACATTAAAAACCAAATAAACAGATCCGCCACTGATTTGACCACCCTGAGCCACGGGACCGGGTCGCCACCACGGAAACTACAACCCCTAGCATTACACAGAGACCCGGCTCTGGGTATTCCCCCACACACGGCCCAGGGGGCGCGTCAGATACAGAGGACACAGACGATACACCTCCCACCCAGGCCAGCTTGTCGTTGTTATGATCTGCAACATGTACTAAGGAAAGATAAGGAAAAACTGTCCCTACAGTAAAACTAAGCTGAATCCCTACGATGTAGCAGGCTGCCTGTTCCTAGCGAACAGACCCGCCTTAGTCCTCGGCTAGTCTGAACGAAGACTTATAGCATAAGAGGAGGGGTCCCTAAAAGAACTAAGGACTGGGACAAAAATGGGACACCTCCTAAACAGAGAAATTGTTGCAGAACACAAAAAAGACAAACAGACAAAAAAAGTACTAGAGGTCCCAGAAGGACCAAACAAACTGACAGAGAAAGGCACAGAAGCACCTGGCTAGAGAAACAGTCAAACACTGAAGTCCAGCACAGCCAAAAGGGCGGAGCTGGAATATAAAGGTAGATGGTCACATGACCGCAAAACACAAGATGGAAAAAACAAACAGGAGAGTTCTAACAGTACCCGCTCTTTTATGAGGATCCTCCGGATCCTCCAAGCTCAGGCCTATCCAGAAACCTCTTGTGGAAAGCTTTAACAAGCCTAGGAGCAGAGACATCATCCGTCCTTACCCAGGAGTTGTGTTTGGGACCGAAACCCTTCCAGGAGACAAGATACTGTAATCTCCCTCTATACCATCTAGAGTTCAAGATACGAGAAATTTCATATTCGCCGTCTTCCACCACAGGAGGAACTGAGACAGTGGCATCCCTATCTGATACATCAGCCTTTTTCAACAAGGAAACATGAAACACAGGATTAATCTTCCAGGAAGTAGGGACATCCAACCTAACAGCAGATGGGTTAACAACCTGAAGCACTTTAAATGGACCCACAAACTTAGGACCCAGTTTTTTAGAGGGAATCCTCAACCGCAGGTTCTTTGAGGACACATAAACCAAGTTACCCACAGTAAAAAAAATCCTCCTTACGTTTCCTGTCAAAATACTTCTTGGACTTCTTGTTAGCCTCTTGAAGGTTGCAACGTACATTAGTCCAAACTCTCTCCAAATCACCAAAAAAAAACAAAAAAAAGGAGAACACCCAGCAGAGGAGGATGTATGATTGTTAAGAGCAAGTTCTGCGAGAGGCAGAAACTCAGACAACACCTCTTGTTTGTCTGCCACAAAACAACGCAAAAAATGTTCAACATCCTGGTTCACTCTTTCAGTCTGTCCATTAGACTCAGGATGATACCCAGACGAAAATGACAAATGGACTCCCAACCTGTCATAAAAAGCACGCCAAAAGCGAGCCACAAACTGAGGTCCTCTATCAGAAACAATAACAGTGGGAACGCCATGGAGCTTGATAATCCTCTTAGCAAACGACTTAGCGAGTGTCTTGGCGCAGGGCAACTTAATGAATGGAACCAAATGACACATCTTACTAAAACAGTCCACGACCACCCAGATGACAGTAAAACCCTCGGACACAGGAAGATCAGTAATAAAATCCATTGTGAGATGCGTCCAAGGCGCACTAGGAACCTCCAGAGGGCAAAGCAACCCCGCAACAGGAGTATGTGAAGCCTTTAACCTAGCACACACAGTACATTGACGCACCCACTTGATGACTTCCTTCTGCCATCCAGGCCACCAAAAACTGCGACTGATAAGTCTCTTAGTCTCCGAAATTCCTGGATGACCTGCCAACCGAAGCTCATGACACTCAACAAACAAATCTCTCCTAAAGGCTCTAGGCACGAACAACCTCCCATGGGGAGTGTTAGATGGAGCATCATCTTGAGCTTTCAGAATCCCATTCTCCAAAACGGAGTCCAATACCGCCACCACAACTCCTTTCTGTAAAATGCTCTCCTCCTCCTCGGCACCGACCGCAGGAGAGAAGCTGCGAGATAAAGCATCGGCTTTAACATTCTTAGTACCAGGGATATAGGTAACAGAAAAATGAAACCGAGAAAAAAAAAGTGCCCACCTAGCTTGACGTGCATTCAAGCGCTTGGCAGCATCCAGATAGATCAAATTCTTATGATCTGTGAAAACCTGAATAGGAAATCTAGCGCCTTCCAAAAAATGACGCCAAAGTTCAAATGCGAGTTTAATAGCCAGCAACTCCTGATTTCCAACTTCATAATTCAGTTAGGTTTCCGAATTTTTTTTCGAAAAGAAGGCACAAGGATGTACTCCATCCTTGTTCTCCTGAGACAAAACTGCTCCGACCCCCATGAAGCATCGACCTCGACCAAAAAAGGCTTGGTCTCATCAGGCTACAAAAGGATAGGAACTGAACCTCTCTTTGAGATACTCAAACGCTACAATGGCCTCAGTAGTCCACTGGACCGTATTTGCACCTTTCCTGGTGAGATCGGTCAGAGGCTTAACAATTACAGAAAAATTCTTAATGAATTTCCTGTAATAATTGGCAAAACTCAAAAATCTCTGTATAGATTTCAAACCAATAGGCCTAGGCCATTCCTGCACAGCCTGAACCTTCACCGGGTCCATCTCAAAGCCCTCGCTAGAGACAATGTAGCCCAAAAAAATAATTTTCTGCACAGCGAACTCACATTTCTCCAGTTTAGCAAAGAGTGAATTATCACTCAATAACTGCAAAACTTCACATACACTCTGCCAATGGGACTCTAGATCTGGTGAATAAATCAAAATGTCATCCAAATACACAACCACATTCTTACCAATCAAAGGTCTCAGGATGTCATTAATAAGGTTCTGAAAAAATGCAGGTGCATTGGTAAGACCAAAAGGCATCACCAGATTCTCAAAATGACCTACCGGAGTGTTAAAAGCAGTTTTCCGTTCATCACCCTCCTTCACTCGTAACAAATTGTATGCCCCCTGGAGATCAATTTTAGAGAACCACTTGGCCCTCACCTACTGCTTAAACAAGTCAGGAATTAACGGCAATGGGTAGGAATTGCGTACGGTAATCTTATTAATTTCACGAAAATCCTGACATGGACGTAAATCCCCGTCCTTTTTTTTAACAAAGAAAAATCCAACTGCCACAGGCGACTTAGAAGGTCTAATGTGACCAGCAGCCAGGATAGTCTGTATGTACTCCTCCAATGCCTTTCTTTCAGGGATAGTCAGATTAAACAAGTGACTCTTGGGAAGAGTAGCTCCAGGAACAAACTCAATGGCGCAATCAATATCCCTATGAGCAGGTAAAACTTGTGACTCCTCCTCTGAGAAAACCCTCCAAAAATCTTGAATAGGTACTTCCCCTTTTTCCACAGCCGCAATGCGACCATTGCAACATTTATCATAGCACTTCGGACTTCAAGACTTAATCATATTAGTAGACCAGTCCAGCAAAGGATTGTGCAGTTTTAACCAAGGCAATCTTAGAACGACCGGAGAGGGTAAATTATCTAATACAACCAAGTCCAAAATTTCTTGGTGAACTCCATTGATAGTGAGGGGAAATGCAGCAACCTTGTGAGTAATACATTTCAAGGGAGTGTTATCAATTGCAATCACAGAAATAGGTGATGACAAAGGTTTGGATTTCAATTTAAGGTTTTCCAAAAACCCTTTATCAATCACATTAAGTGTTGAACCACAATCCACAAATACCTGAAATTCAATCAAATTTTCCTGCAAAGTAGTACTCCCAGAAAGAAATACTCCTGCAGAGCATAAACAAGCTATACGGGCGTAACTGACCTTTTTTTTTCTTTACGTAAATGAAGCTCACAATACTTAATCAAATGGTCAGCATTACCACAATAAAGACACAATCCCTCGGCGAACCTCCGGTCTCTTTCCTGAGAGGGGAGCGACTTCGCCCCAACCTCCATCGGTTCACCGCCGTAAGAGCAGATTTTCTGGGGACTAGGACCTGGCATTACAGGAGTCTTTACCTCATTCTGTTTAAATCTCAGTCTCCTATCCACATGAACAGCTAATTGCATGGCATCCTGCAGAGTCTCAGGTGCGGGGAATGCAATTAGCAAATCCTTAACCCTTTCACTCAGACCAGCAAGAAATAGACATTTCAGAGCTGGATCATTCCATTTAACATCTGAGGCCCATCTTCTGAAGTGTGTGCAATAATTTTCAACATCACCTGACCCCTGATTCAAATGCCTGAGTTCTGCCTCAGCAGATGAGATTCGATCAGGATCGTCATATAATAGCCCCATAGCAGAAAAAAATTCTTCTACAGACCTTAAACATGGATCATTAGGTTAGAGAGAAAAGGCCCATCCCTGTTGTGGTTCTTGGCGCAAAAGTGACATAATAAAACCAATGCGCTGTGATTTATTCCCAGAGGACCTTGGTCTCAAACGAAAATATAACAAACAAGCATTTTTAAAGGAAAAAAAATCTTGCTGTTTACCATAAAAAACATCAGGCAGTCCTACCTTGGGTTCCACAAAATGTGCTTCAGAACAGCTACTCACGTGTTGCTGGAGCTCGGCCACCTCCAGAGACAATCCCTGAAGGCGTTGAGCCAAATCCTGGATGGAAACTGTTATGATCTGCAGCATGTACTAATGAAAGATAAGGAAAAATTGTCCCTACAGTAAAACTAAGCTGAATCCGTACAATGTAGCGGGCTGCCTGTTCCTAGCGAACAGACCCGCCTTAGTCCTCGGCTAGTCTGATCGAAGACCTATAGCACAAGGGGAGGTGTCCCTAAAAGAGCTAAGGACTGGGACAAAAACGGGACACCTCCTAAACAGAGAAGTTGTTGCAGAACACAAAAAGACAAACAGACAAAAAAAAGTACTAGAGGTCCCAGAAGGACCAAACGAACTGACAGAGAAAGGCACAGATGCACCTGGCTAGAAAAACAGCCAAACACTGAAATCCAGCACAGCCAAAAGGGCGGAGCTGGAATATAAAGGCAGATGGTCACGTGACCGCAAAACACAAGATGGAAAAAACAAACAGGAGGGTTCTAACAGTCGTGCCTCTGGGCAGCTTGGCACACATTAGCGAAGACATGCTGCGGTGCCTGCGCAATTACCGCAGCATTGCCTGGATTGTTACCAGTGCAGATTATTGGGTGGCCACCCTGCTGGATCCTCTCTATAAGAATAAAGTACCATCCTTACTTCCGTCAGTGTTGCGTGATCGGAAAATGCTGGAACACAAGCGCACAAGGCTAGACGCACTACTAACGGTGTTGACACCAGACAGAGGGGGCTCAGTGGAAGCTCATGGCCAAGGAGGAGGAGTAATTCGCAAACACAGCTGGGACACTGGTACCACCTTGAAAAGGAGAGTTAGCCTGCCTCAGACTCAGGGATTATCATGACTAGGTCACAGCGGGCCACCCAAGCATTCAGTCGACTTGTTACCTGTTGAGCACAAAGTATTGGTGGCAGTCCTTAGGTAAGGATATTGAAGCTTGCACATGAGATCTGTGCAAGAACAAAGTGCCTGACATCGCCCCGGCAGACAAACTTCGCCACTTGCTTATTCCTGTATGTCCCTGGTCCCGCATATCCATGGACTTCATTACATATCTCCCTGACTCCAAGGGTATGCTTATAGTGTGGGCCATTGTGGACCAATTTTCTAAACAATGGCATTTGGTTCCTTTGGCTCAGTCCAGTGCGCAGGACTTGGTAGATTAGTTCCTTGTTCAGGTGATAAGATTACATGGGGTTCCTATGAATATTGTCTCCAATCGTGGGTCCCAGTTTGTCTCCAGATTCTGGAGGGTTTTCTGTAAACGCCTCTGGTCGGAACTTTCGTTTTCATCTGCATATCATCCTCAAACTAATGGGCAAACGGAACGAACCAACCAGTGTTTTGAGTCCTATCTAAGATGTTTTTGCTCCCATATTCAGCATGATTGGGGATCATAATTAGCCTTGGCAGAGTTCGCCCTAAACAATAGACAGCACAAGGACTTGGGAATGTCTCCCTTCTTCTGTAATCTAGGATTCCATCCTAGGTCTCCTTGTTTTGATGGAGGAGACATTGTACTTCCAGCGTTCTCTGCTACTATCCACCGCCTCCGGAAGGTTTGGGGGGAAGCCCGTATCTATCTGAAGAAAGCAGGGGAGAGCATGAAGAAGCAGGCTGATAAATGTCGTCAAAAAGGTTGCAAACTCAGAGTGGGGTACAGAGTTTGGGTGTCTATTAAGAATCTGAAGATTAAGGTACCATCTACTAAGCTCGCATCCGGGTTTATAGGTCCATTTCCCATTATCGAAGTTGTCAATAAGGTGGCTTTTTGGGTAGATCTGCATTCCTCTATGTGGGTTCCCAATATTTTACACAAGATATTAATAAAGAAGGTGGTTACCCCGCTTTTGACACAGGATCCTCCTCCTCCTATTATGGTAGATAATACTGAGGAATTTGAGATAGAAAGTATTGTGGACTCTCGTGGAGTTAAAAACTCCATTCAGTATTTGATTCATTGGAAGGAGTACAGTCCTGAGGAGAGGTCCTGGGTCTCGAGAGGTAATATACATGCCAATCGTCTCATCGCTGAGTTCAATAAGAGGTTTCCGGACAAGGTGGGTGGTGAGAGCCCAGAGGTCTCTCCTAGGGAGGTGGGTACTGTTAGGAATCGTGATTTTGTGTTCCCACCTGGGAATGGAGCAGGTCTGGTGCTACGCTACTCTAGTCGCAGGCGCCACCATTGCCCTGACCCTGCAGGCGGAGCTACTACGCATGCATGGAGACTACCCCAATCTTATGGAGCATCGCGTTCTGGTGTTGCAGGATGTGTGAGGACATGGGTTGCCGTGTCTCTCACTGATTTCCCAGGTTGCTAGGCTATGCAGGACGCTGCTTTGTCTGACACTAAGCAGTGGTGCAATTATGTTCATTCTGCTGTGCAAGAAAGCAGGGAGTGGCTGTCTGGGGATGATTGAGAGATATTCAACACCTGAACATTAGGCGGGCTATTTAATCATGCTCCCTGCTCAGTGCTTTGTTCTTCATTGCAGTTCCTATGTGCAGTGGTGGTGAGTGGTGCTAGTACTAGTGTTGTTAGCTTTTCAGGGGTTTTCTCATTTTCTCTTCTGGCTTCACTTCCTGGAGTTCTTGCAGAGGTACTCACCTGGTTCTTGACAAGGTTCCAGCCACGTCACCAGACCCCAGCTCTCCGGCGACAGCGAACCTGGGAAGGGCTCTGTCAAAGTTCCCCTTCCATTTAGTGGAAGCTGAATGAAGAATATTCCCAGCCTTCAGGGAGTTGCCTAGCTTGGCAGCTTGTGCCAAGTGCGTCTGTGGCTGCGCCTTTGCTGGTTTGGTGCCATTCTTGTTGCATCTCTCTGCAAAGCGCATAACAGAAACAAAGCTCTGGAAAGTTCTGAAGTGGCCAGCAATAAGTCAGGATTAGTGTTGATCGAACACTAAAATGCTAGGGTGCTCGAAGATCGGGCTGAGCTCACCGTGATACTCGGGTGCTCGACCCGAGCACCGAGCCCAATGTTAGTCTATGGGAGATCCGAGCATTTTTGCGGCGGCATCCCCGGCAGTCTGTAGAAAGCCTAAAAAGTGCTCAAAATGATAGTGACAGTGCTCAAATGACATGGGGACAGCATGGGGATCGCCACAGGAAGCATTTCTGACCCCCAGGTCACTGCTGTCAACAACATGGTCAGAGGTATTAAGCCACTTTTACTGGTTCACATTAAAACGTTCAAAAACTAAACTGAAACTGTTTTCCTGTGAAATATGTTAAGGAACATCCTTTCCAGGGTAAAGACTTGTGTATAAGGTAAAATAAATAATCAAAAAACAAAAATACTCCTCCACTCCTTGTGCTATGTTCACAAGTAGTATTTTTAATGCGTTTTTGCACTTTTGTATTGCTTTCAATTGTGACAAATGCATTCACCGGGAACTGTCATTTTAACATTTTACAACCTTATCTGGCCATGTGCTGTGTGACACATGCATACAGTGCTGAAAAGACATGGGAACAGCATGGGGAAGACCCCTGGAAGCATCTCTGACACCCAGGTCACTGCCTAAAAGTGTGCCCATCAGAAGTGATCCTTGCCGCATCAGAAGATGCAGACTTGCAACTATCCCCGTGCAAGTCCTTGTCCCAGGGCAGTGTTCAATTGTACCTCCCCCATTCCTTGCAATGCAAGCGCAAGTATGCAGCCTGCCACCCACCCACCTCCAGGCTGCAATACCATACTGCTTGCTTGCACTTGAAATTGGGCCTTTTAGGCATGTGGAGGTGGAATCTTGCCACCACGTCATGGCTGCGTCGGCGGCCTGGTATCCATACTCAGTCCCCAGCCGCCCTGCGGCCGGGTGTCCACACACGGTCCCCAGCCGCCTGGGGGCGGCCGGGTGTCCATAAACAGTCCCCAGTCGCCCCTATTTGTCCCGGTGTGCCTTATACACAAGCGCGCATACTAAAACATTACCTGTGCCCTCCCCAGTGCATTTAGTGGGAAGGACAGCCTAACCACAAACACGTGGACAAGTGAATGTGGCCAGGGATGGTCCATCTCACTGACGCCTTCACACTGGGTTAATATTGTGGAAGACGCGACACAGCTGGACACTGGGATGCAACACGTCCTCCAGACATAGAGGATTGCGGGTCCTGGGTCAATCAGGCTTCAACACAAAGTTCAGAAGGTAGACAGCAGCAGTGGTCAGCCTCCTACACAACGAGTAAATTATTCATGATCATGAGGACATCCATCTCCTTCGCTTTCTGTTCCTTGCAATGCAAGCGCATGTATGTAGTAGCCGCTAGGCCTGAGGTGGTCAGCGTTTTGGCGCATATCCTACCTCCTTCGAGGATTGCTGGATGTTTTCCTGCTACTATCCCAGTTCTATGACTCCTGTTAAAACAAAGCTTCAGGTGATGAATGATGGATGACGTGGTGGCAAAGGAGAAAAAGCAGGAGGAACAGGGACCATTCACATCAATATCAAGCCAGTCAACCACACATGTCTTGTAGGATATGTTTCTGTACCAAAAGGAGCGGTTCAGCTACACAGTTATAGGGCATACAGTGAATGCAATGCCTACCAAAGGCACTCCAATTTATAGCAACTGGGTCTCCTGTACACTGTTGGCTTAAGCAGTGAATGGAAGGCTTTCCAAAAATTATGAGGAACTGCAATGCCCCTTGAAAAAGACATGGATTACACCGTACTAAAAACTTTCTACCCATTATTGGGGAGTGGGTCTCCCTTAGTGTTCGCCTATGCATTGAAAAACAAAAGCTGATAAAATTAGGAGGAAATAAAATGCCCGTTGGAAGAGTCGTGGAGGTTAGAGGCAATTAAAAACAACATTTCAATGTCCCTTGGAAGAGCTGTGGAGTTCACAGTGGTTTAACAAGACAGTTTTAATGCCCCTTGGAAGAGACGTGGAGGCCACAGTAGCTTAACAAGACAGTTTTAATGCCCCTTGGAAAGGACGTGGAGTTCAGAGTGGTTTAACAAGACGGTTTTAATGCCCCTTGGAAGAGACGTGGAGGTTCCAGTGGAATAAAAAGACAATATCAATGCCCCTTGGAAGAGTGGTGGAGGTCGCAGTGGAATAAAAATACAATATCAATGCCCCTTGGAAGAGTGGTGGAGGTCGCAGTGGAATAAAAAGACAATATCAATGCCCCTTGGAAGAGTGGTGGAGGTCCCAGTGGAATAAAAAGACAATATCAATGACTCTTGAAAGAGACGTGGAGGTCACAGTAGCTTAACAAGACGATTTTAATGCCCCTTGGAAGAGACGTGGAGTTCAGAGTGGTTTAACAAGACGGTTTTAATGCCCCTTAGAAGAGATGTGGCGTTCAGAGTGGTCTAACAAGACGGTTTTAATGCTCCTTGAAAGCGACGTGGAGGTCCAAGTGGAATAAAAAGACAATATCAATGCCCCTTGGAAGAGTGGTGGAGGTCCCACTGGAATAAAAAGACAACATCAATGACCCTTGGAAGAGACGTGGAGGTCGCAGTGGAATAAAAATACAATATCAATGCCCCTTGGAAGAGTGATGGAGGTCCCAGTGGAATAAAAAGACAATATCAATGACTCTTGGAAGAGACGCGGAGGTCACAGTAGCTTAACAAGATGATTTTAATGCCCCTTGGAAGTGATGTGGAGTTCAGAGTGGTTTAACAAGACGGTTTTAATGCCACTTAGAAGAGACGTGGCGTTCAGAGTGGTTTAACAAGACTGTTTTAATGCCCCTTGAAAGAGACGTGGAGGTCAAAGTGGAATAAAAAGACAATATCAATGCCCCTTGGAAGAGTGGTGGTGGTCCCAGTGGAATAAAAAGACTATATGAATGCCCCTTGGAAGAGTGGTGGAGGTCCCAGTGGAATAAAAATACAACATCAATGACCCTTGGAAGAGACGTGGAGGTCACAGTAGCTTAACAAGACGATTTTAATGCCCCTTGGAAGAGACGTGGAGTTCAGAGTGGTTTAACAAGACAGTTTTAATGCCCCTTGGAAGAGACGTGGAGGTCCCAGTGGAATAAAAAGACAATATCAATGCCCCTTGGAAGAGTGGTGGAGGTCCCAGTGGAATAAAAAGACAACATCAATGACCCTTGGAAGAGACATGGAGGTTACAGTAGCTTAACAAGATGATTTTAATGCTCCTTGGAAGAGACGTGGAGGTCAGAGTGATTTAACACGACGGTTTTAATGCCCCTTGGAAGAGACGTGGAGGTCACAGTAGCTTAACAAGACGGTTTTAATGCCCCTTGGAAGAGACGTGGAGTTCAGAGTGGTTTAACAATACGGATTTAATGCCCCTTGGAAGAGACGTGGAGGTCCCAGTGGAATAAAAAGACAATATCAACGCCCCTTGGAAGTGTGGTGTAGGTCGCAGTGGAATAAAAATACAATATCAATGCCCCTTGGAAGAGTGGTGGAGGTCGCAGTAGATTAAAAAGACAATATCAATACCCCTTGGAAGAGTGGTGGAGGTCGCAGTGGAATAAAAAGACAATAATAATGCCCCTTGGAAGAGTGATGGAGGTCCCAGTGGAATAAAGAGACAATATCAATGACCCTTGGAAGAGACGTGGAGGTCACAGTAGCTTAACAAGACAATTTTAATGCCACTTAGAAGAGAAGTGGAGTTCAGAGTGGTTTAACACAATGGTTTTAATGCCCCTTGAAAGAGACGTGGAGGTCACAGTAGCTTAACAAGAAGGTTTTAATGCTCCTTGGAAGAGACGTGGCGTTCAGAGTGGTTTAACAAGACGGTTTTAATGCCTCTTGAAAGAGACGTGGAGGTCCCAGTGGAATAAAAAGACAATATCAATGCCCCTTGGAAGAGTGGTGGAGGTCCCAGTGGAATAAAAAGACTATATCAATGCCCCTTGGAAGAGTGGTGGAGGTCCCAGTGGAATAAAAAGACAATATCAGTGACCCTTGAAAGAGACGTGAAGGTCACAGTAGCTTAACAAGATGATTTTAATGCCCCTTGGAAGAGACGTGGAGTTCAGAGTGGTTTAACAAGACGGTTTTAATGCCCCTTGGAAGAGACATGGAGGTCACAGTAGCTTAACAAGACGGATTTAATGCCCCTTGGAAGAGACGTGGAGTTCAGAGTAGTTTAACAAGATGGTTTTAATGCCCCTTGGAAGAGACGTGGAGGTCCCAATGGAATAAAAAGACAATATTAATGACCCTTGGAAGAGTGGTGGAGGTCGCAGTGGAATAAAAAGACAATATCAATGCCCCTTGGAAGAGTGGTTTAGGTCACAGTAGCTTAACAAGACGGATTTAATGCCCCTTGGAAGAGACGTGGAGTTCAGAGTGGTTTAACAATTACGTTTTAATGCCCCTTGAAAGAGACGTGGAGGTCCCAGTGGAATAAAAAGACATTATCAATGACCCTTGGAAGAGTGGTGGAGGTCGCAGTGGAATGAAAATACAATATCAATGCCCCTTGGAAGAGTGGTGGAGGTCGCAGTGGAATAAAAAGACAATATCAATGACCCTTGGAAGAGACGTGGAGGTCACAGTAGCTTAACAAGACGATTTTAATGCCCCTTGGAAGAGACGTGGAGTTCAGAGTGGTTTAACAAGACGGTTTTAATGCCCCTTGGAAGAGACGTGGAGGTCACAGTAGCTTAACAAGACGGTCAATATCAATGACCCTTGGAAGAGTGGTGGAGTTCGCAGTGGAATAAAAAAGACAATATCAATGCCCCTTGGAAGAGTGGTGGAGGTCGCAGTGGAATAAAAAGACAATATCAATGACCCTTGTAAGAGACGTGGATGTCACAGTAGCTCAACAAGACGATTTTAATGCCCCTTGGAAGAGACGTGGAGTTCAGAGTGGTTTAACAAGACGGTTTTAATGCCCCTTGGAAGAGACATGGAGGACACAGTAGCTTAACAAGATGATTTTAATGCCCCTTGGAAGAGACGTGGAGGTCCCAGTGGAATAAAAAGACAGTATCAATGACCCTTGGAAGAGATTGTGAGGTCACAGTAGACGATTTTAATGCCCCTTACAAGAGGCATGCAGTACAGCATATTAAAAACATTATTCCCATTATTGGGGAGTGGGTCTCCTATATTCTTTGCCTATGCCTTCCAAGCAAAAGCTGCCAAAAAGTAGGACGGAGGAACTTGCAATGCCCCTTGCAAGAGCCATGCAGTACAGCACATTAAAAACATTATTCCCATTATTGGGGAGTGGGTCTCCCATAGTCTTTGCCTATGCCTTCCAAGCAAAACCTGCCAAAAATTAGGACGGAGGAACTTGCAATGCTGGCAACACGGACCACGGTCATCCTGGTGGTATAGTGGTGGTGGAGGCTGCGGATAAGGAGAAGAGCAAAAAACAGCCGAAATGAGGAAGCGTATACCCATGTGTGGGTGTGAAGCGGTGCATGGTAATACACCTCCCGGAATAATACAGTGGATTTTACTTTATGTTTCTGTGCTGTCATTTGGTGGTGATGAGAAGTCTGGCCCAATCCAGCCCTTGTTCATTTTGATAAGGGTCATCTTGTCAGCATTGTCAGTTGACAGGCGAGTGCGCTTATCAGTTATAATTCCCCCAGCGGCACTAAAAACACGCTCAGATAACACGCTAGCGGCAGGGCAGGCCAGGACCTCCAAGGTGTACAGAGCGAGTTCATTCTAAGTGTCCAGCTTGGATACCCAATAATTAATAGGCACAGAGGAATCACGGAGGACGCTGGTACGGTCGGCAAGGTACTCCCTCACTATCTTTTGAAACTTTCCACTCCTTGTGAGAGTACCCCGCGCCTCAGGGCCTGTAAGCTGGGCGGGTCTCAGAAAATTGTCACAGAACGTTGACAGTGTTCCCATGCCTCTACTGGATTGGAGTTGCGTCTCTCTCGCCTGTACGCTTTGGTTGGGCAGCGAACTGTGACCTCTGCCGCTAGCGTGTTCAGATAGGAATTTTTTTAACAGTTCTGCAGCAAGGGCTTTCTGGTACTGCCCCATTTTTGTAGACCTCTCCACCTCAAGAATAAGAGAGTGAAAGTTCTCCTTGTAGCGGGGGTCTAAAAGTGTCACCAACCAGTATTGACTGTCACCCAACATTTTGACAACACGAGGGTCACAGTTAAGGCAGCGTAACATAAAGTCAGCCATGCGTGCCAGACTAGTAACGGGCAAGACTTCCGTGTCCTCACCAAGATGACGACTGACCATGCTCTCCTCCTCCTCCTCCTCCCCCCTGTCCTCAGGCCACCCACGCTGAACCGACGGTATGACAGTTGTACAGGTACTACCATCTACAGCACA
The DNA here is from genome assembly GCF_046119375.1 of Phyllobates terribilis. NCBI lineage: Eukaryota > Metazoa > Chordata > Amphibia > Anura > Dendrobatidae > Phyllobates > Phyllobates terribilis. The sequence goes on along the minus strand of NW_027362762.1, from coordinate 162,499,728 downwards.
TGATACCAGCTCCTGTTCTTCCTCCTCCTCCTCTTTTCCGTCATTGTCCTCCAATGCAAGTAGGGATTAGATGAGGCTGGGCTGTGTGTAATCGCCCATTACGGCCTCTTGTTCCATCTCATCATACTGTGGCTGCAATGCATCCTCTTTATTTCTCTGCAGAGAGCGTTGCAAAAGACAAACAAGTGGGATGCTGACGCTAATGGTGGCATCATCGCCACTCACCATCTTGGTGGACTCCTCAAAGTTTGTCACGATGGTACATATGTCAAACATCCAGGTCCACTCCTGAGGTCTTATGTGTGGAGTCTGACCTGAATATCGACGGCCTTTTTGCAGCTGGTACTCCACAACTGCTCCCTTCTGCTCACAAATCTTTTCCAACATGTGGAGGGTAGAGTTCCAACGTGTGGGGACATTGTTAGAACTCTCCTGTTAGTTTTTTTCTATTTTGCTGGTCACATGACCTTTTTGCCTATTTAATCCTGCTCCGCCCTTCTGGCCTTGCTGGACTTCATTGTAATTTCTACTCTTAAGCTAGCCAGGTGCTTTGTTACCTTTCTCAGGCAGTTTAGCTTGGTCTTTTGACCTCTATGTTCTATGTTGTTTGTTTGTCTTTTTACTGCTACAATTTCTGCTAGGAGGTGTCCATCTTTCTCCCAGTCCCTAGTTCTTGTAGGGATCCCTCCCTCACATCTATAGGTCTTCATTCAGACTAGCTGAGGACTTTAGCGGGTCTGATCGCAGGATCAGGTTCCCGTTACATCGTAGGGATCTAGCGTAGTTCTATTGTAGGGACAGATCTCCTGTCTTTCCTTAGTGCTTGTAGCAGATCATAACAGTAAGTCCAGCCACAAAAATATCTCTAAGGAAAGACCTCCAGTTTCCATCATGGTGTCGGTTCAGGATTTGGCTCAACGCCTGCAGGGACTCTCTCTGGAGGTGGCCGAGCTCCAACAACATGTGAGTAGCTGTTCTGGAGCGCATTTTGTGGAGCCAAAGGTACGATTGCCTGATTTATTTTTTGGTGAACAACAAGATTTTTTTTCCTTTAAAAATGCTTGTTTATTGTATTTTCGTTTGAGACCCAGATCCTCTGGTGATGAATCACAGCACATAGGGTTCATAATGTCACTTTTGCGCAAAGAACCTCAGGGATGGGCCTTTTCTCTCCAACCTAGTGATCCGTGCTTTAGATCAGTGGATAGTTTTTTTTCTGCTTTGGGGTTGTTGTATGATGATCGTGATCGTGTCTCATCAGCTGAGACGGAATTGAGACTTTTGAGGCAGGGATCAGGTAATGTGGAAAATTATTGTACTCACTTCCGTCGGTGGTCTGCTCAGGTGGGGTGGAACGATTCAGCTCTGAAAAGTTTGTTTCTTGCTGGGCTAGGTTAAAGGGTTAAGGATCTGCTGATTGCTATCCTACACCTGGAAATTTGCAGGAGGCAATGCAATTAGCTATACGGGTGGACAGGAGACTGCGTGCAAGGGTTAATGAGAGTAGATCCTTTGCCATGTCAGCTCCGAGTCTTGAGAGGGTCTGTACTGACATTGGAGAGCCGATGGAGATTGGGGCGATGTCACCCCGCTCTCAGGAAAAAGACCGCAGGTTTTCTGAAGGTTTGTGCTTTTATTGCAGAAAATCTGACCATTTCGTTAAGAACTGTGTGCTTCGTATGAACAAAGAAAAAAAAAGGTCAGTTACACCCATATAGCCTGTTTAAACACTAAGGGGGTATTTCTTTCTGCTACTACTGCAGTTCAGGAAGAATTAATTGAATTTCGAATATTTGTGGATTGTGGTTCTACTCTGAATGTGATTGATGGGGGATTCTTGGAAAAACTTAAATTAATACCCAAACCTTTGTCATCCCCTATTGCCGTGGTTTCTGTCGATGGCTCTCCTTTGAAATGTGTTACTCACAAGGTGTATGAATTTCCCCTCACTATTAATGGTATTCACCAAGAAAATTTGGATTTGGTGGTATTAAATAATTTGCCTTCTCCAGTAGTTTTGGGGTTACCCTGGTTAAAATTGCACAATCCTGTACTGGATTGGTCTACTAATGAAATTAAGTCCTGGAGCCCTAAGTGTTATGACAAGTGTTGCAACGGGCACATTGCTGCTGTGGATAAAGGGGAATTACCTGTACCTATTCAGGATTTTTGGAAAGTTTTTTCTGAGGAGGAGTCGCAAATTTTGCCTCCCCATAGAGACTTTGATTGTACCATTGAATTTGTCCCTGGAGCGACTCTTCCTAAAAGTCGTTTATTTAATCTTACTATTCCTGAGAGAAAGGCTTTGGAGGAATACATACAGACGAGCTTGGCCGCCGGTCATATCAGACCCTCTAAGTCACCTGTGGCTGTTGGATTTTTTTTTGTTAAAAAAAAGGACGGCGGTTTACGTCCTTGTCTGGACTTTCGCGAGATTAAAAAAATTACTGTACGCAATCCCTACCCACTGCCATTGATTCCTGATTTGTTTAACCAGTTAGTGGGGGCCAAGTGCTTCTCTAAAATTGATCTCCGGGGGGCATACAATTTGTTGCGCATGAAGGAGGGTGATGAATGGAAGACTGCTTTTAACACTCCTGTGGGTCATTTTGAGAATCTGGTTATGCCTTTTGGTCTTACCAATGCACCAGCATTTTTTCAGAATTTTATTAATGACATCCTTAGACCTTTGATCAGCAAAAATGTGGTTGTGTATTTGGATGACATTCTGATTTATTCGTCTGATCTGGAGTCTTATTGGCGGAGCGTACGTGAGGTATTACAGTTATTAATTGACAATTCGCTTTTTGCTAAGCTAGAGAAATGTGAGTTCACTGTACAGAGAATTAGTTTTTTGGGCTACATTATCTCCAGCGAGGGTTTTGAGATGGACCCGGTTAAAGTTCAAGCTGTGCAGGAATGGCCTAGGCCTATTGGTTTGAAATCGATACAGAGGTTTTTGAGTTTCGCCAATTATTACAGAAAATTCATTAAAAAATTTTCTATTATTGTTAAACCACTGACCGATCTCACCAGGAAAGGTGCTAATACGGTTCAGTGGACTACTGGAGCCATTGAAGCTTTTGTGTTTCTAAAGGAGAGGTTCAGCTCTGCCCCCATCCTTATGCAGCCTGATGTGACTAAGCCGTTTTTGGTTGAGGTTGATGCTTCTTCTGTGGGGGTCGGTGCGGTGTTGTCTCAGGAAAACAAGGATGGAGTACATCCCTGTGCCTTTTTTTCAAAAAAATTTTCTGAGACTGAACTTAATTACGATATTGGTAATCGGGAATTGCTGGCTATTAAACTCGCATTTGAACACTGGCGTCATCTCTTGGAAGGTGCTGAATTTCCCATTCAGGTTTTCACTGATCATAAAAATCTGATCTATCTTGATGCTGCCAAGCGCTTGAATGCCCGTCAGGCTAGGTGGGCACATTTTTTTTCGCGGTTTAATTTTTCCGTTACTTACATCCCGGGTACCAAGAATGTTAAAGCTGATGCTTTGTCTCGCAGCTTTTCTCCCATGGTCGGTGCTGAGGAGGAGGAGAGCATTTTACAAGAAGGTGTTGTGATTGCTGCATTGGACTCCGTTTTGGAAGATGAGATTCTTAAAGCACAGGAGAATGCCCCATCTAACACTCCCCATGGGAGGTTGTTTGTGCCTAGGACCTTTAGGAGAGATTTGTTTGCTGAGTGTCATGAGTCTCGGTTGGCAGGTCATCCAGGAATTTCTGAGACCAAGAGACTTGTGGGTCGCAGTTTTTGGTGGCCTGGATGGCAGAAGGAAGTCATTAAGTGGGTGCGTCAATGTACTGTGTGTGCTAGATCTAAGTCTTCTCATACTCCTGCTGCAGGGTTGCTTTGCCCTCTGGAGGTTCCTAGTGCACCTTGGACACATCTGGCTATGGACTTTATTACTGACCTTCCCTCCTCTGAGGGTTTCACGGTCATCTGGGTGGTCGTGGACCGTTTTAGCAAGATGTGTCACTTGGTTTCCTTCATCAAACTGCCCTGCGCTAAGACACTTGCTAAGGCCTTTGTTAAGGAAATTGTCAGACTCCATGGTGTTCCTACTGACATTGTTTCTGATAGGGGTCCTCAGTTCGTGGCTCGTTTTTGGCGTGCCTTTTGTGACAGGTTGGGAGTTCATTTGTCGTTTTCATCTGGATATCATCCTGAGTCTAATGGCCAGACAGAAAGGAAGAATCAGGATGTTGAGCAGTTCTTGCGTTGTTTTGTGGCAGACAATCAGGAGGGGTGGTCTGAGTTTCTGCCGCTTGCTGAATTTGCTCTTAACAACCATACATCCTATTCTGCTGGGTGTTCGCCTTTTTTTTGTTGTTCTGGGAGACATTCGTCTTTTGGGTCATTCTCCAAATTGGTATCGGCTGTGCCTGAGGAGGAGAGTTTTTCAGGTGATTTGGAGAGAGTTTGGACGGATGTGCGTGGTAATCTTCAGGAGGCTTATAAAAAATCTAAGAGGTACTTTGACAGGAAACGTCAAGAGGTTTTGTCTACGGTTGGTGACATGGTTTGGTTGTCCTCAAAGAATCTGCAGTTGAGGATTCCTTCTAAAAAATTGGGTCCCAAGTTTGTAGGGCCCTTTAAGGTGCTTCAGGTAGTTAACCAATCTGCTGTTAGGTTGGAGATTCCCACCTCCTGGAAGATTAATCCGGTGTTTCATGTTTCTCTTTTGACAAAAGCTGATGTATCAGATAGAGATGCCACTGCCACTGTTCCTCCGGTGGTGGAGGACGGGGAATATGAGATTTCCCGCATCCTTAATTCTAGACGGTATAGGGGGAGTTTGCAGTATCTCGTCGCTTGGAAGGGTTTCGGTCCCGAGGATAACTCATGGGTGAGGGCGGATGATGTTTCTGCTTCCAGACTTGTCAGAGCGTTTCACAAGAGGTTTCCTGATAAGCCTGGGCCTAGGGGATCCGGAGGATCCTCACAGAAGAGGGGGTACTGTTAGAACTCTCCTGTTAGGTTTTTTCTATTTTGCTGGTCACAAGACCTTTTTGCCTATTTAATCCTGCTCCGCCCTTCTGGCCTTACTGGACTTCATTGTAATTTCTACTCTTAAGCTAGCCAGGTGCTTTGTTACCTTTCTCAGGCAGTTTAGCTTGGTCTTTTGACCTCTATGTTCTATGTTGTTTGTTTGTCTTTTTACTGCTACAATTTCTGCTAGGAGGTGTCCATCTTTCTCCCAGTCCCTAGTTCTTGTAGGGATCCCTCCCTCACATCTATAGGTCTTCGTTCAGACTAGCTGAGGTCTTTAGTGGGTCTGATCGCAGGATCAGGTTCCCCGTTACATCGTAGGGATCTAGCGTAGTTCTATTGTAGGGACAGATCTCCTGTCTTTCCTTAGTGCTTGTAGCAGATCATAACAGACATCCAACACCAGTCGGTGTGCCGGAAGCTGAAAATGCTGCTGCAACACAGCAAGGGCGGCGGAAGCTGTAGCCGACTTCCGAAAATGAGCTGAGAGGCGGCGTACTTTGACGAGCAGATCTGGCAACTCGGGGTACGATTTAAGAAACCGCTGAACCATGAGGTTAAGCACATGAGCCAGGCATGGTACGTGTGTGATCTCGCCAGTAGGTTCAGTGGTCTCAGCCACAGATCTGCCTGCTCTTTCACAGCTGTCCACAACTCACAAGCAGTGTGAGGTTTATCACCTAAGCTTATAAGTTTCAGCACAGCCTGTTGCCGCTTGGCTGAGGCAGTACTGCAGTCCTTTCAGCTTGTAACTGATGTGGTGATATCTGAGATGGAGGCTGAACATGAGGAGGAGGAGGAGGATGATGCGCAGGAGCTGTACACTGTGGGGGCAACTCTGACTGACATAGGGCCCGCAATCCTCGGTGTGGGGAGGATGTGTTCCGTCCCAAGGTCCGACTGGGTCCCGGCTTCCATTATGTTTACCCAGTGTGCCGTCAGGGAGATGTACCGTCCCTGGCCACAAGCACTTGTCCACGTGTCCGTTGTCAGGTGGACTCTCCCAGTAACTGCGCTGTTGAGGGCACGGTAGATGTTTTGGCACACGTGCTTGTGTAGTGCGGGGATGGCACACCGGGCAAAATAGTGTCGGCTGGGGACCGAGTACCGAGGGACGGTCACCGCCATAAGGTTGCGGAAGGATTTCGTCTCCACCAGCCTAAAAAGCAGCATTTCCAACGCAAGCAGTCGTGAAATGTGCGAATTTAGGACTGTGGCCTGTGGGGCGTTGGCTGCGAATTTGCTCTTTAGTTCAAAGATCTGGGACATGGACAATTGAATGCTGCGGTAGGACGTGGAAGTGGACGTTGATGCTGTTTCTTGAGAAACTGCCATAACAAGTGAAGACTGAGAGGAGGGGGCATCTTTGCATGCAGTATGGACAGGGGATTGCCTAGCACGCACAACAGGGGCTTCTCTTACAACAGCGGAACAAGCAGTGGTGACACACGCTGACACTGGTCGTGGACCCTGGGGTTTGCCCTAAAAAGCAGCATTTCCAACGCAAGCAGTCGTGAAATGTGCGAATTTAGGATTGTGGCCTGTGGGGCATTGGCTGCGAATTTGCGCTTTAGTTCAAAGGTCTGGGATATGGACAATTGAATGCTGCGGTGGGACGTGGATGTGGACGTTGATGCTGTTTCTTGAGAAACTGCCATAACAAGTGAAGACTAAGAGGAGGGAGCATCTTTGCATGCAGTATGGACAGGGGATTGCCTTGCACGCACAACAGGGGGTTCTCTTACAACAGCGGAACAAGCAGTGGTGACACCCGCTGACACTGGTCGTGGACCCTGGGGTTTGCCCTACAAAGTCGGGTGCTTTGCTGACATGTGTCTGATCATGCTGGTGGTGGGTCAGGCTGGTAGCTTTGTCAACCCTGCTGATGCTGGCCTGGCAGGTGGTACAAATGGCCTTTTTGGGGTTATCAGCAGAGTCTTTAAAAAAATTTCAGACTCTGGAAGACCTACCGGTTGTACTGGTAACTTCCCTTGTGTTGGTGTATCGGGGAAAAATTGCTCACCTTCTGTCTGCGGCCACCACACTGCTTCTTCCTGCCTGTTGGGGTACTCTGCCTCCCTCCCCCTGTGTGCTTCTGGCCTCGCTCTGCGTGTCCTCCTGCCATGTTGGGTCAGCTACTAGATCATCCACCACCTCCTCCTCTTCCACTTCCGCACCATGGTCCTCCTCCTCACTTCGTGGCAATTGTGTCTCGTCATCGTCCACCTCTTGTGACAAATTGCCAGCGTCGCCTTCCTGTGGCCCTGGCTGTTCAAATATTTGGCCATCGCTACATGGGATCTCCTCTTCCACCACTTCAAGCGGAGCAGGCGAGGAGACCAAATATGGAAATGGACCAGTGAACACCTCTTGAGAGTGTCCAACTGTGGGATCAGTTGCTGACTGACGACAATCGGTATGGTGGGTGGAAGGAGCATCAGGGTAAGGAGGAATATGCGGTCGAGACTCACGGCTACTAACACTTGACTGTGTGGAAGACAGACCAGAGGTGGTGGTGCCCAGGTGACTGGAAGTATTATCTGCTATCCAATTAATAACCTGTCCACACTGATCAGTTCGCAATAGTGGTGTTGCTGTGTGCTTCCCTAGTAATTCGGTCAAGAACTGGGAGCGAGAAGATGTGGCTGTTGGTTGTGGCACATTTTCACCTTGGCCACGGCCTCGTCCTCTGCACGCACCATCACCAGAACGTCCAGCTCCACGTCCCTTGCCACGCGCCTTGCCCATTGCAAATTAAGTAAAATAGCTTACACTTGCACTATCAATGGCAAAAGGGTAATAAAAAGGAGATTAGAACCATGGAAGAGGAAAACCACAGTTCTATTTCTCTGGCCTACACCAGAATCTTTTAAACAGATAAATTTGTGTCTGAACAGTCAGCGAGTCACTCAAACTGCTTTTTTTTTATGGAAAAAAGGCAAAAAAGTGGATAATACAGAGATTTGAACCGTGGAACTGCAAAACCACAGTTCTAGTTATCTGGCCAAAACCAGACTCTTTTAAACAGATATATTTGTGTCTGAACACTCACAGACACAATAAAAAATAATTTTTTTTGGGGGGGGGGATACCAAAAGGTTAATAAGACGGTTATTAGTACAGTCTGACTGAGGAAAAATAAAAAAGAGGATTTAGATGAAAAAAAAAGGATTTTTCCTGGCCCTGAGACCTGGGGCTAAGTCTAGCAATTTGAGAAGCAGCACACAGGACTGTAATGCAGTGTTTGTTGGTATAACCACTGAGTCTCCTATACAGCCTGCCTGCCTGCCTGATATCTGGGATGGATATTAGTCCTCAGAAGGACTGTTTGCTTGATTTTGCAGGCTTTAGAGACCCTACACTAACTATTTTGCAGTATAAATCTCTCCCTAGCTCAGTAGCACTCTCCCTACACTGTCTGATCCTTAGCGACTGTGTCCAAGATGGCAGCGCCCGGTTTTAAATACTTGAGGTGACACTGTGCGGCCAACCAATCACTGTAATGCCTACAACCAACATGGCTGCGGCAGTGACTGGCTGGCAATCCCTGCATGTTCATTAGCTCTGTAAAGAGCGCCAAACATGCAGGGCGGAAGCCTGAGCTCCCGCCCGAGTAACCCGAAAATGCTCGGTGCTCGCCGAGCATCCCGAGTAATGAGATGCTCGGGCGAGTACCGAGCAGTGTGGAGCATGCTCGCTCAACACTAGTCAGAATCTAAATACCTTTGAACATCTGTGAAGAGATCTTAAAATTGCTGTTGGGAGAAGGCACAATTGAAATATGAGAGACCTGTAACAGTTTCCAAAAGAAGAGTGGTCCAAAATTCCAGTTGAGAGGTGTAAGAATCTTGTTGATGACAATAGAAAGTGATGAGCCCCCTGGGCCATGGGGTACCCGGTGCGGGGCCGGTAAATGCTGGGGGATGTCACAGTAGCGGTGACCTGGTCCGTGACCCAGGGCAGTCAATAAAAAGGGGTTATTGATAGGGGATTTATAGTGATTGTATAAAGTTCGTGACGCCACCTGTGGTATGCGGCTAAGGGAGCCGCCGCTGCGGAGCAGGTCCTCTGGAGCTGATGTTACTGCAGCAGGGATAGTGTGGCTCTCCACAGGTAGCACTTAGCTCCAGGGCAGTGTAGATGTTATGGGTTATGCTGGGCGTTGTAGTGCATGGGTTGATGGCGCAGCAATAATCAGTCCACAACTTAATGGAGGTTTCCTCTTATTTTTACTGGCGGTGATTAAGCAAACCGGGACTAGGGTACTGGCTAGAAGTGGAAGTCCGGGCAGCCTGGAAGCAAGTAAAGAATCCTCCTTGCCAGGTGAAGTTGGAGGCCTACCCTTTCCACTAAACTCTTTGGCCCTGCTGCTTGTAGCTGTGCGGTGGCCCTCGTTCCTGAGTGCAACGTTTCTGTGCTCACCCGTATGGCAGGCAGCTCGGGCTGCTGAGCCTCCGGGCGTCTGATGGGGCCAGGAGACATGCAGTTTCCTGCCCTCCGGTTTCTACTGCTGGGCCTTCGGTGCCCCACAGCCTCGGACTCCCGTGTCCGGTTCTTCTGTGCTGGTTCTTCTGGGGTGAGCTGCCGCGCAGCTCCACTCCCCAGCTCCTCTCTCCTCAATGTCCTGACTTCAACTCCTCACACTAAGTCTAACTAACCCCGCCCCCAGATCACAGTTGCCAAAGGGAGGAACCCCCCTTGCTGGTCTGGAGCCAGGACAGTGTTGCATGCTTAGTAAAACCTGATTAGGGGACCCCTGCTTGCTTCCAGGCATGGCATCACCTCTTGTGAGGGAGGCAATGCCACTGTGGCAACCGGACCCCTGGGGTGCCACAAAAGCGATTGATTGTAGTTATCTATTCCAAAGAGTGTGCAACCAAATATTAAGTTGAGAGTGCCAACAATTTTATTCGGCTTATTTCTGGAGTTTTGTGTGAAATTATGTCCAATTTGCTTTTTTTTCTCAGGTTTTTTTTGTGTTGTTCCAATAAACACGAAGGAAATAAACATGTCTATAACAAAACATGAGTAATTGCAATAATTTTGTGGGAGAAATACTTCATTTTCTGGAACAATTTCAAGGGTGTCAACTCTTTTGGCCATGACTGTATGGTTGGCTGATTTCACAACTCTAGAATACAGGGCGTAATACAGCCATAGTACAATTTGCTGCAGGCCAGAGTCCAATTCTAGTTAGCAACTCTTCACAAGTAGTACCGTACGTCTGCACAGGAAGAAATGGCCCAGTACACTCAAAAACTCCAGAGGCGGCAAGCGTTTCTCTCTGCCCAGTGATCAGCATCTGTTTTCATGGGTTGACCAACGAAGCCTGGTCTTTGGTACTTGACCGACGAAGCCAGGTCCTCTCTGGGATCAGGTCACTCTCTAAAGCTTTTACTGCAGTGTCAGCCTCGAGCCTAGTCCGCTGCTCACGCATACACTATCTCTTTCATACCCTGGTGCCAACTGAACTCTTGCGTCATCGTCCTGGCCTTTTACATTTAGCAACTGCGTCACAGCTGTCATCTGAATGGGTGCACTCTTCAAGCTCTAACCTCAGGGAACGTACTCTTCACCCTTCAGTTTCTGCCTGTGTAGTCCAACCAGCAGATGGCGATATTACAGGTGTTGTTGGCTCTTGACTAGATACATCTTCTGCTCACCAACCCTTAAATATCTATCTGTCTATCTCTTGAAAAACTGATCCTCATTTATTTTATGCTACATAGTACTGCAAGGGGCAGTATTGGACAAAGTTTGTATTATGTATTATAAAAGCTTCATAATAATTTGCAGTAAGTACAGTAGAATACTAGCTGTTACCATGCCAGATAAAGATAACAGAAATCAAGGAAAAAAGCACATTTATGTGCAGCCCACGTTTTTTTTTGCTGTATTTAAAACATAGCAATTGAGATTATTTCTCTTTTATCATCCCAAATATCTTTTTTTCCTAAGAAACAGCAACGAGATTTGAATCATGGACTTCTAGTTAGACACTTAGGCCAGGTTCACACGTTCAGTATCTGGTCAGTATTTTACTAGTGTTGAGCGAGCATGATCGACACTGCTCGGTACTCGGCCGAGCATCTCACTACTCGTGATGTTCGGCGAGCACCGAGCATTTTCGGGTTACTCGGGCGGGAGCTCGGGTCTCCGCCCTGCATGTTTGGCGCTCTTTACAGAGCTAATGAACATGCAGGGATTGCCAGCCAGTCACTGTAATGCCGCAGCCATGTTGGTTCTAGGCATTACAGTGATTAGCTGGCCACACAGTGTCACCTCGAGTATTTAAAACCGGGCGCTGCCATCTTGGACACAGTCGCTCCGGATCAGACAGTGTAGGGAGAGTGCTACTGAGCTAGGGAGAGATTTATACTGCGAAATAGTTAGTGTAGGGTCTCTAAAGCCTGCAAAATCAAGCAAACAGTCCTTCTGAGGACTAATATCCATCCCAGAAATCAGGCAGGCAGGCAGGCTGTATAGGAGACTCGGTGGTTATACCAACAAACACTGCATTACAGTCCTGTGTGCTGCTTCTCAAATTGCTAGACTTAGCCCCAGGTCTCAGGGCCAGTAAAAATCCTTTTTTTTCATCTAAATCCTCTTTTTTATTTTTCCTCAGTCAGACTGTACAAATAACTGTCTTATTAACCTTTTGGTATCCCCCCCCCCCAAAACAATTTTTTTTTTTATTGTGTCTGTGAGTGTTCAGACACAAATATATCTGTTTAAAAGAGTCTGGTTTTGGCCCGAGAAATAGAAGTGTGGTTTTGCAGTTCCACGGTTCAAACCTGTGTATTATCCACTTTTGGGCCATTTGTATCTAAAAAAAAACAGTTTAAGTGTGTCGCTCACTGTTCAGCCGCAAATATATATATTTAAATAAGTCTGGTATACATACACCAGTAAATTATAACTGTGGTTTTGCTGTTCCACGGTAAGAAATCTCTATTATTCAGCTTTTGGTATTTTTTCCGTAAAGAAAAACAGTAATATTTTGTCCCTGATTGTTCAGATTGTTTAAAAGAGTCGGGTGTAGGCCAGAGAAATAGAACTGTGGTTTTCCTCTTCCACGGTTCTAATCTACTTTTTATTACCCTTTTTCCATTGATAGTGCGAGTGTAAGCTATTTTACTTACTTTACAATGGGCAAGGCGCGTGGCAAGGGACGTGGAAGTGGACGTTCTGGTAATGGTGCGTGCAGAAGACGGGGCCGTGGCCAAGGTGAAAATGTGCCACAACCAACAGCCACATCTTCTCGCTCCCACTTCTTGACCGAATTACTAGGGAAGCACAGAACAACACCACTATTGCGAACTGATCAGTGTGAACAGGTTATTAATTGGATAGCAGATAATACTTCCAGTTACCAGGGCACCACCACCTCCGGCCTGTCTTCCACACAGTCGACTCTTAGTAGCCGTGAGTCTCGACCGCATACTCCTCCTCACCCTGATGCTCCTGTCTCCCACCATGCCGATTGTCGTCAGACAGCAACTGATCCCACACTTGGACACTCTTAAGAGCTGTTCACTGGTCCATTTCCAGATTTGTGCCCCTCACCTGCTCCGCTTGAAGTGGTGGAAGAGGAGATCCCATGTAGCGATGCCCAAATATTTGAACAGCCACGGCCACAGGAAGTTGATGCTGGCAATTTGTCACAAGAGGTGGACGATGACGAGACACAATTGCCACAAAGTGAGGAGGAGGATCGTGATGCGCAAGTGGAAGAGGAGGAGGTGGTGGATGATCTAGTAACTGACCCAACGTGGCAGGAGGACATGCAGAGTGAGGCCAGCAGCACACAGGGGGAGGGAGGCAAAGTACCCCAACAGGCAGGAAGAAGCAGTGTGGTGGCCGCAGACAGAAGGCGGGCAACCGATTCCCGTAACACCAACACGAGGGACGTTGCCAGTACAACCGGTAGGTCTTCCAAAGTCTGGAATTTTTTTAAAGACTCTGCTGATAACTCCAAAAAGGCCATTTGTACCACCTGCCATGCCAGCATCAGCAGGGTTGACAAAACTACCAGCCTGACCACCACTAGCATGATCAGGCACATGGCAGCAAAGCACCCGACTTTGTGGAGCGAACCCCAGGGTCCACGACCAGTGTCAGCGGGTGTCACCACTGCTTCTTCCACTGTTGTGCGTGTAATAGAACCCCCTGTTGTGTGTGCAAGGCAATCCCCTGTCCATACTGTATGCAAAAATGCCCCCTCCTCTCAGTCTTCACTTGTTATGGCAGTTTCTCAAGAAACAGCATCAACATCCACGTCCACGTCCCACCGCAGCGTTCAATTGTCCATATCCCAGAGCTTTGAACGAAAGCGCAAATTCGCAGCCAATGCCCCACAGGCCACAGTCCTAAATTCGCACATTTCACGACTGCTTGCATTGGAAATGCTGCCTTTTAGGCTGGTGGAGACGGAATCCTTCCGGAACCTTATGTCGGTGGCCGTCCCTCGCTACTCGGTCCCCAGCCGGCACTATTTTGCCTGGTGTGCCATCCTCGCAGTAGACAAGCACGTGTCCCAAAACATCTGCCGTGCCCTCAACAACGCAGTTGCTGGGAGAGTCCACCTGACAACGGACACGCGGTCAAGTGCTTGTGGCCAGGGATGGTACATCTCCCTGACGGCACACTGGGTAAACATAGTGGAAGCCGGGACCCAGTCGGACCTTGGGACGGAACACATCCTCCCCACACCGAGGATTGCGGGCCCTATGTCAGTCAGAGTTGCCCCCACAGTGTACAGCTCCTGCACATCATTCTCCTCCTCATGTTCAGCCTCCATCTCAGATATCACCACATCAGTTACAAGCTGGAAGCACTGCAGTACTGCCTTCGCCAAGCGGCAACAGGCTGTGCTGAAACTCATAAGCTTAGGTGATAAACCTCACACTGCTTGTGAGTTGTGGACAGCTGTGAAAGAGCAGGCAGATCTGTGGCTGAGACCGCTGAACCTACATCCAGGCATGGTCGTGTGTGACAATGGCCGTAACCTGGTGATGGCTCTGAGGCGAGGCGAGATCACACACGTACCATGCCTGGCTCATGTGATTAACCTCGTGGTTCAGTGGTTTCTTAAATCGTACCCCGAGTTGCCAGATCTGCTCGTCAAAGTACGCCGCCTGTCAGCTCATTTTCGGAAGTCGGCTACAGCTTCCGCCGCCCTTGCTGTGTTGCAGCAGCGTTTGCAGCTTCCGTCACACCGACTGGTGTGTGATGTCCCCACACGTTGGAACTCTACCCTCCACATGTTGCAAAGGATTTGTGAGCAGAAGACAGCAGTTGTGGAGTACCAGCTGCAACAAGGCCGTCGATATTCAGGTCCGACTCCACACATAAGACCTCAGGAGTGGACCTGGATGTCTGACATCTGTACCATCTTGACAAACTTTGAGGAGTCTACATAGATGGGGAGTGGTGATGACGCCATCATTAGCGTCAGCATTCCACTTGTCTGTCTTTTGCAACGCTCTCTGCAGAGAATTAAAGAGGAGGCATTACAGCCAGAGTATGATGAGATGGATCAAGAAGCCGTAGCGGTCGATTACACACAGCCCAGCCTCATCTCATCCCAACGTGCACTGGGGGACAATGAGGGAGAGGAGGAGGAGGCGGAGGAAGAACAGGAGCTTGTATCATGCGCTGTAGAAGGTAGTACCTGTACAACTGTCATACCGTCGGTTCAGCGTGGGTGGCCTGAGGACAGGGGGGAGGAGGAGGAGGAGGAGGAGATGAGCATGGTCAGTCGTCATCTTGGTGAGGACACGGAAGTCTTGCCCGTTACTAGTCTGGCACGCATGGCTGACTTTATGTTACGCTGCCTTAACCGTGACCCTCGCGTTGTCAAAATGTTGGGTGACAGTCATTACTGGTTGGTGACACTTTTAGACCCCCACTACAAGGAGAACTTTCACTCTCTTATTCCTGAGGTGGAGAGGTCTACAAAAATGGGGCAGTACCAGAAGGCCCTTGCTGCAGAACTGTTAAAAAAGTTCCCATCTGAACACGCTAGCAGCAGAGGTCCCAGTTTGTTGACCAACCAAAGCGTACAAGCAAGAGAGAGGCAACTTCAATCCAGCAGAGGCAGAGGAACACTGTCAACGTTCTGGGACAGTTTTCTGAGACCTGCCCAGCTTACACACCCTGAGGCTTGGGGTACTCTCACAAGGAGTGGAAAGTTTCAAAAGATGGTGAGGGAGTACCTTGCCGACCGTACCAGTGTCCTCCGTGATTCCTCTGTGCCTTTTAATTATTGGGTATCCAAGCCTTGGAGGTCCTGGCCTGCCCTGCCGCTAGCGTGTTATCTGAGTGTGTTTTTAGTGCCGCTGGGGGAATTATAACTGATAAGCGCACTCGACTGTCAACTGACAATGCTGACAAGCTGACCCTTATCAAGATGAACAAGGGCTGGATTGGGCCAGACTTCTCGTCACCACCAAATGACAGCAGAGTAACATAAAGTCAAATCCACTGTGTTTTTTCGGGAGGTGTATTCCCATGCACCGCTTCACACCCACACATGGGTATACGCTTCCTCATTTCGGCTGTTTTAAGTTCTTCTCCTTATCCTCGGCCTCCACCACCACTATACCACCAGGGTGACCGTGGTCCGTGTTGCCATTATTGAAAGTTCCTCTGTCCTTATTTTTGTCAGCTTTTGCTTGGAAGGCATAAGTAAAGACTGTGGGAGACCCACTCCCCAATAATGGGAATAATATTTTTAAGATGCTGTACTGTATGGCTCTTTTAAGGGGCATTGCAAGTTCCTCCGTCCTAATTTTTGCCAGCTTTTGCTTGGAAGGCATAAGCAAATACTATGGGAGACCCACTCCCCAATCATGGGAATAATGTTTGTAATATGCTGTACTGCATGGCTCTTGTAAGGGGCATTGCAAGTTCCTCCGTCCTAATTTTTGGCAGCTTTTGCTTGGAAGGCATAAGCAAATACTATGGGAGACCCACTCCCCAATCATGGGAATAATGTTTGTAATATGCTGTACTGCATGGCTCTTGTAAGGGGCATTAAAAGCGTCTTGTTAAGCTACTGGGACCTCCACGTCTCTTCTGAGGGGCATTAAAAGCGTCTTGTTAAGCTACTGGGACCTCCACCACTTTTCCGAGGGGCATTAAAAGCGTCTTGCTAAGCTACTGGGACCTCCACGTCTCTTCTGAGGGGCATTAAAAGCGTCTTGTTAAGCTACTGGGACCTCCACGTCTCTTCTGAGGGGCATTAAAAGCATTTGTTAAGCTACTGGGACCTCCACCACTTTTCCGAGGGGCATTTAAAGCGTCTTGTTAAGCTACTGGGACCTCCACATCTCTTCTGAGGGGCATTAAAAGCATCTTGTTAAGCTACTGGGACCTCCACCACTTTTCCGAGGGGCATTAAAAGCATCTTGTTAAGCTACTGGGACCTCCATGTCTCTTCTGAGGGGCATTACAAGCGTCTTGTTAAGCTACTGTGACCTCCACGTCTCTTCCAAGGGGCATTCAAACCGTCTTGTTAAGCTACTGGGACCTCCACGTCTTTTCCGAGGGGCATTAAAACCATCTTGTTAAGCTACTGTGACCTCCACGTGTCTTCGAAGGGGCATTAAAGGCGTCTTCTTAAGCCACTCTGAACTCCACAGCTCTTCCAAGGGGCATTGAAATGTTGTTTTTAATTACCTCTAACCTCCACGAGTCTTCCAACGGGCATTGCATTTCCTCCTAAGTTTAGTCAGCTTTTGCTTTTCAATGAAAAGGCGAAAACTAAGGGAGACCCACTCCCCAATAATGGGTAGAAGGTTTTTAGTACGCTGTAATCCACGTATGTTTCAAGGGGCATTGTAGTTCATCATAATTTTTGGAAAGCCTTCCATTCACTGCTTAAGCCTACAGTGCACAGGAGACCCAGTTGCTATAAATGGAAAAAACGTCATTTCCAAGGGGCATTGGAGTGCCTCAAAATTTTTGGTAGGCATTGCACTCACTGTATGCCCTATAACTGTGTAGCCAAACCGCTCATTTTGTTACAGAAACATATCCTACAAGACATATGTGGTTGACTGGCCTGATATTGATGTGAATGGTCCCTGTTCCTCCTGCTCTTTCTCCTTTGCCACCACTTCATTCATCATTTACCACCTGAAGCTTTGTTTTAATGGGAGTCATAGAACTGGGATAGTAGCAGGAAAACATCCAGCAATCCTCGGAGGAGGTAGGGAATGCGCCAAAACGCTGACCACCTCAGGCCTAGCCGCTACTACATTCATGCGCTTGCATTCCAAGAAAACAAAGCAGATGCTAACTTCTATCATCATCATCATCATCATGGTCCTCACCTTGGCACTCTCAACTCCCCTGATGAAGAAGCCAGGGCCCACTGGAGGAGTCTGGTTCTCTGGTGGGCTCGTCCAATGCTGCCCTAAAGCAGACCAGGCTAAGAAAAGTGTGCTTCTTCCAAGGAGAAATAGGGGCAGCTGGGGACCGTTTATGGACACCCGGTTGCCCCCAGGTGGCTGGGGACCATGTGTAGACACCCGGCCGCGGGGCGGCTGGGGACCGAGTTTGGACACCCGGCCGCCCCCTAGCGGCTGGGGACCGAGTGTGGACACCCGGCCACCGGGCGGCTGGGGACTGAGTATGGATTCCAGGCCGCCAACGCAGCCATGACATGGTGGCCAGATTCCGCCTCCACATGCCTAAAAGGCCCAATTTCAAATGCAAGCAAGCAGTATGGTATTGCAGCCTGGGGGTGGGTGGGTGGCAGGCTGCACACTTACGCTTGCATTCCAAGAAAACAAAGCAGATGCTCACTTGTATCATCATCATCATGGTCCTCACCTTGGCACTCTCAACTCCCCTGATGGAGAAGCCAGGGCCCACCGGAGGAGTCTGGTTCTCTGGTGGGCTCGTCCAATGCTGCCCTAAAGAAGGCCGGGCTAAGAAAAGTGTGTGGGGGGATGTTCCAAGGAGAAATAGGGGCGGCTGGGGACCGTTTATGGACACCCGGCTGCCCCCAGGCGGCTGGGGACCGTGTGTGGACACACGGCCGTGGGGCGGCTGGGGACCGAGTATGGACACCCGGCCACCCCCTGCCCCCTGGCGGCTGGGGACCGAGTGTGGACACCCGGCCGCCGGGCGGCTGGGAACTGAGTATGGATTCCAGGCCGCCAACGCAGCTATGACATGGTGGCCAGATTCCGCCTCCACATGCCTAAAAGGCCCAATTTCAAATGCAAGCAAGCAGTATGGTATTGCAGCCTGGGGGTGGGTGGGTGGCAGGCTGCACACTTACGCTTGCATTCCAAGAAAACAAAGCAGATGCTAACTTGTATCATCATCATCATGGTCCTCACCTTGGCACTCTCAACTCCCCTGATGGAGAAGCCAGGGCCCACCGGAGGAGTCTGGTTCTCTGGTGGGCTCATCCAATGCTGCCCTAAAGAAGGCCGGGCTAAGAACAGTGCATGGGGGGATGTTCCAAGGAGAAATAGGGGCTGCTGGGGACCGTTTATGGACACCCGGCTGCCCCCAGGCGGCTGGGGACCGTGTGTGGACACACGGCCGCGGGCGGCTGGGGACTGAGTATGGATTCCAGGCCGCCAACACAGCCATGACGTGGTGGAGAGATTCCTCCTCCACATGCCTAAAAGGCCCAATTTCAAGGGCAAGCAAGCAGTATGGTATTGCAGCCTGGTGGTGGGTGGGTGGTTGGCTGCATATTTGCGCTTGCATTGCAAGGAATGGGGGAGGTACAATTGAACACTGCCCTGGGACAAGAACTTGCATGGGGATAGTTGCAAGTCTGCATCTTCTGATGCGGCAAGGATGACTTCTGATGGGCACACTTTTAGGCAGTGACCTGGGTGTCAGAGATGCTTCCAGGGGTCTTCCCCATACTGTTCCCATGTCTTTTCAGCACTGTATGCATGTGTCACACAGCACATGGCCAGATAAGGTTGTAAAATGTTAAAATGACATTTCCCGGTGAATGCATTTGTCACGGTTAAAAGCAATAGAAAAGTGCAAAAACGCATAAAAAATGCTACTTGTGAACATAGCCCAAGGTGTGGAGGAGTATTTTTTTGGGGGGTTATTTATTTTACCTTATACACAAGTCTTTACCCTGGAATGGAACTTCCTTAACATATTTCACAGGAAAGCAGTTTCAGTTTAGTTTTTGAACATTTTATTGTGAGCCCTTAAAAGTGGCTTAATACCTCTGACCACGTTGTTGACAGCAGTGACCTGGGGGCAGAAATGCTTCCTGGGGCGATCACCATGCTGGCCCCTTGTCATTTGAGCACTGTCACTATCGTTTTGGGCACTTGTTAGGCTTTTAAAAGACTGCCGGGGGTGCCGCCGCAAAAATGCTCGGGTCTCCCATAGACTAACATTGGGCTTGTTGCTCGGGTCGAGCACCCGAGTATCACGGCGAGCTCGGCCTGAGCTTCGAGCACCCGAGCATTTTAGTGCTCGCTCAACACTACCTCAGTATTTGTAATCCAAAATCAAGAGAGGAATAATCAGAGGAAAAGTATAATAGAAACAAGAGCATTTTTCATCCACTCCTGGTTTTGACTTACAAATACTGATGCAAAATACTGACTAAATACTCAACGTGTGAATATGGCCTTAGGGTCCAATTCATTAAGACTGGCGTTGTTCCAATCTTAATCATCGGCATGCAGAAGTAACATGCACCTGATTTGTTAAGAGGCACCTCTTATCTTATCAGTGGCATGCACCTCCCCCAGAATTGTTACTCTAGTCAGGGACTGAAGTAAGATTTCTTGTGTAAGTTACGCCACAACTTTTAATGAATTTATCAGGCGGGCCTCTACGACCAACCCTCCATGATTGATTCCTTACCCGAGGATGAAAGGGGAGTCATTCGAGATTTAATTGATCTCCTAATGGAAAATGAATCCCACACGGGTAAGAGACCCCCCTTTCCTGGTAGGCTACCCTCACATGCCACTCCTTCATTTTCACTCTTTCCCGCGGTCCAGATCTTTTTTGACG
This sequence comes from Phyllobates terribilis, assembly GCF_046119375.1. Lineage (NCBI taxonomy): Eukaryota > Metazoa > Chordata > Amphibia > Anura > Dendrobatidae > Phyllobates > Phyllobates terribilis. Next base: position 162,479,703 of record NW_027362762.1, on the reverse strand, counting down.
TGGTCCGTAGGGAAATAGAACAATTGGCAATCGACACATGCAGACATGGTAACCTTACCTACCAGGAATCCTTGGCACTTAACCGGTTAAAAAATAATAATAACTTCACCATCAAGGAGGCTGACAAAGGGGGGAATGTCATACTTTGGCCTCTTGATTTGTATCACAAAGAGGCCAGACAACAACTATCCAATGTGGCTTACTATCATGTTCTTCCCTCACATACAACTTTGATCTTTAAACAAAAAATGGATAAGCTACTCACCATGGCACTACAAAGAGGAATCATCAACAAAAAAGAAAGGCATTTCCTTACCAATGATCACCCGACTACGCCAACGTTTTATATGCTCCCAAAGGTGCATAAGTCTCTGGAAGAGCCCCCTGGAAGACCGATCGTCTCAGGTATTGGTGGCCTTTTCGAACGCCCGTGTGTGTACATTGACCACTTTTTATAGCCTCTAGCCTTAAAATTACCCTCTTATATCAGGGATTCTTCACATCTCTTACAGCAATTGGAGAACCTAATATTACCTGAAAACACACTGATGGTCACGATGGATGTGGAGGCGCTATATTCCAATATTGGTCATGATTTGGGTCTGGAGGCCGTTTCTCATTTCTTGGACAAATACACCACAGGTACTCGTGCGCATGACCTATTTTTGTTGGACCTTTTGGGTATGGTCTTGCGTAATAACTACTTTGTGTTCGATCGGGCCTTCTACCGCCAGATCTCTGGGACTGCTATGGGGGCCAGGTGTGCTCCAGCTTATGCAAACCTCTTTTTGGGGTGGTGGGAGTAGATCAGGGTGCGCCCACTAAATCACTTTCAACATCATGTAACTGGTTGGTACCGTTACATAGATGACATTTTTATGCTATGGTCGGGCCCTTTGGAACTATGTAAGGAATTTATTGACACTCTCAACAATAATCCTTGGAATATTATCTTGACTTCCAACTTTTCTTACTCTGTTGTAGAGTTTCTGGATCTAAAAATTACTTTGGAAGGATCATCTCTCAGAACTTCATTATTTAGGAAACCAACGGCTATAATAGCCTACTTCACTTCACAAGCTTCCACCCAGACAACATCAAAAGAGGGATCCCCAAGGGACAATTTCTGAGACTAAAAAGAAATTGCAGTTCCCAAGAAGACTTCAAAACCCAATCAAGGGACCTTACTCAGACGTTTGTGGCTAGGGGATATACTTGAAAACTAGTTTCACGAGCATATCAGCATTGTATGGGTGTAACGGGTCTGGGAGGTGGAACCTCTGAGCAACTATACAAAGGGGCAGTCCTTGTAAGGAAGCGGGTGGCTCCCAGGGTAGGCGGGCAGGTAGTCACGGCTAGTGACGGGGACAGTCTCTGGGTAGAAGGGCAGGAGGTCACGGCAAGTGACGGGGACAGTCTCTGGGTAGAAGGGCAGGAGGTCACGGCAAGTGACGGGGACAGTCTCTGGGTAGAAGGGCAGGAGGTCACGGCAAGTGACGGGGACAGTCTCTTGGCAGGCGGGTGGTCACGGCAAGTGACGGCTAAGCCTCCAGATAGGCTAGCAGGCAGGTAGCAGGTGGACGCTCCCAGGTGAGCGGGCAAGAGTCTCTGGACAGGCAGGTGGTCACAGCAAGTGACGGCGGAGCCTCCAGGTAGGCTAGCAGGCAGGTAGCAGGTGGACGCTCCCAGGTGAGCGGGCAAGAGTCTCTGGACAAGCAGGTGGTCACAGCAAGTGACGGCTAAGCCTCCAGGTAGGCTAGCAGGCAGGTAGCAGGTGGACACTCCCAGGTGAGCGGGCAAGAGTCTCTGGACAGGCAGGTGGTTACAGCACGTGACGGCAGAGCCTCCAGGTAGGCTAGCAGGCAGGTAGCAGGTGAGCGCTCCCAGGTGAGCGGGTAAGAGTCTATGGACAGGCAGGTGGTCACAGCACGTGACGGCAGAGCCTCCAGGTAGGCTAGCAGGCAGGTAGCAGGTGGGCGCTCCCAGGTGAGAGGGCAAATAGATCCATAGACAGACTGGCAGGGCTGGTAGGCAGACTATCGGACCGCAGGAATGTAAGCAGATAGACAAGTATCAGGCAGGTATCAAGCAGGAATCTGGCAGGTAACTGGCAGGTAACTGGCAGGTATCTGGTAACGGGGCCTGAGGGCTGAAACAGAGTGATAGGCTATGCAACAACATTGCTCGGGCACCTCCATTTTGGAGGAGGTGCCTTATATATGGAGAGGTCCTCCGGCCATTGGCCGGGGACTCCTTAGGACTGCGCGCGCAGCCCCTTTAAGAGAGGGGGAGCGCACCCTAAGCACAGTGGCCGGGAAGCAGCGCGCGCTGCCAGCAGAGCGGGAGGAAGACGCCGGGCACGGAGCGGAGAGGTGAGGGGAACAGCATCCCTGCCTAGCAGGAGGCAGGGACGCCGACGCTACAATGGGTTTGGAGCGTGGAGAGACTTTTTTGCCTAGAGATCACAAAAAACCTGAGGGGGTTAATTTGATAACGACTTACCACAACCAATGGTAGGACGTCTACAAAATATTGTCTAGAAATTGGGGGATCTTATTAAGCGACCCCAAAATCCACAGATTTGTCTCTGACAAACCAAGGATTGTAGCCAGAAGGGCCCGAAACTTGAAAGAGCATTTGGTCAATAGCCATTTTGTACGGCCTAAACAATCACTAAATAGGGGCGTCAGGCTAAAGGGCACTTTCCCATGTGGCGAGTGTACGGTATGTCCCTTCATGTTGGCAAGCAACTGTGTTCCTAACAATGTATTTCCTACACAGATTCGCCTTAACAACTACGTGAATTGTAAAACACAAAATGTTATATATGCGGTGGTGTGTAGCTGCCCCAAAATTTATGTGGGGCAAACCACACAGGAATTAAGAAAAAGATTCCAACAGCATCTCTCCACTATCAACACTGCGAGAACGGACCGCAAAAAAGGAAAAACTCTTACATCAGTCGCTGCGCATTTCTTGGACTTTCACAACTGCAAGACCAGCGGAACTTACCTGGTAGGCTTGCAAACAATTGAAAGGAACATTCGCAACAGGGATATAGTCCCGGAGCTTCTACGACAGGAATCAAGATGGATATACAAATTAAACAGCCTGGCCCCTAGTGGATTAAACGAAGAGCTTCTATTTACCGGCTTCTACAAAATCACGCTGACTATTGGGATACCCCTTCCCCCTTCCCCTTTCCCTTCCACCCCCCCCCCTTCTTTATTGGACTCTATGCATATCTATATATATCCCCTCCAGGGCCGGCTCCAGGTTTTTCTGGGCCCCGGGCGAAAGAGTCTCAGTGGGCCCCTTTAACACATACCACGATTCATGATGCAGAGATACGGCGGAGAAATATATATATATAGTACAATGCAAAGATTTCACTTCATGAGTGATATCTATTGTAAATTCCACAATAGCTCAGAAACCGGTGAATCGCTCCACACAGAATAGTGGCCCCCATATAAGGCTCCATACGGAATACTGGCCCCCATATAACGCCCATACGGAATACTGGCCCCCATATAACGCTTCATACGGAATACTGGCCCCCATATAAGGCCCCATACGGAATACTTGCCCCCATATAAGGCCCCATACGGAATACTGGCCCCCATATAAGACCCCATACGGAATACTGGCCCCCATATAAGACCCCATACGGAATAATGGCCCCCATATAAGGCCCCATACGGAATACTGGCCCCCATATAAGGCCCCATACGGAATACTGGCCCCCATATAAGACCCCATACGGAATACTGGCCCCCATATAAGACCCCATACGGAATACTGGCCCCCATATAAGACCCCATACGGAATACTGGCCCCCATACAAGGCCCCATACGGAATACTGACCCCCATAAAAGGCTCCATGCGGAATACTGACCCCCATATAAGGCTCCATGCGGAATACTGACCCCCATATAAGGCTCCATGCGGAATACTGACCCCCATATAAGGCTCCATGCGGAATACTGACCCCCATATAAGGCTCCATGCGGAATACTGGCCCCCATATAAGGCTCCATACGGAATACTGGCCCCCATATAAGGCTCCATACGGAATACTGGCCCCCATATAAGGCTCCATACGGAATACTGGTCCCCATATAAGGCCCCATATGGAATACTGGCCCCTATATACTGCTCCATATGGAATACTGGCCCCCATATAAGGCTCCATAAGGAATACTGGCCCCCATATAAGGCTCCATACGGAATACTGGCCCCCATATGGAATACTGGCCCCCATATAAGGCTCCATACGGAATACTGGCTTCCATATAAGGCTCCATACGGAATACTGGCCCCCATATAAGGCTCCATACAGAATACTGGCCCCCATATAATGCTCCATACAGGATACTGGCCCCCATATAACGCTCCATACAGGATACCGGTCCCCATATAATGCTGCATGCAGGCTGTTACCCCCACATAATGCCCCATACAGGCTGTCCCCCCCTTATAATGCTCCATGCAGGCTGTTACCCCCCACATAATGCCCCATACAGGCCCCTCCCTTTTAATGCTCCATGCAGGCTGTTACCCCCCACATAATGCCCCATACAGGCTGACCCCCCCTTATAATGCTCCATGCAGGCTGTTCCCCCCCACATAATGCCCCATACAGCCCCCCCTTTTAATGCTCCATGCAGGCTGTTACCCCCCACATAATGCCCCATACAGGCTGCCCCCCCTCTTTATAATGCCCCATGCAGGCTGTCACCCCTCCTCTTTATAATGCTCCATGCAGGCTGTCACCCCTCCTCTTTATACTGCCCCATGCAGGCTGTCACCCCTCCTCTTTATAATGCCCCATGCAGGATGTCCCCCCCTCTCTTTATAATGCCCCGTGCAGGCTGTTCCCCACCTTATAATGCCCCATGCAGGCTGGTCCCCACCTTATAATGCCCCATGCAGGCTGTCACCCCTCCTCATTATAATGCCCCAAGCAGGAATCCCCCCCTCTTTATAATGCCCCATGCAGGCTGTTCCCCACCTTATAATGCCCCATGCAGGCTGTCACCCCTCCTCTTTATACTGCCCCATGCAGGCTGTCACCTCTCCTCTTTATAATGCCCCATGCAGGCTGTCACCCCTCCTCTTTATACTGCCCCATGCAGGCTGTCACCCCTCCTCTTTATAATGCCCCATGCAGGATGTCCCCCCCTCTCTTTATAATGCCCCGTGCAGGCTGTTCCCCACCTTATTATGCCCCATGCAGGCTGGTCCCCACCTTATAATGCCCCATGCAGGCTGTCACCCCTCCTCATTATAATGCCCCAAGCAGGAATCCCCCCCTCTTTATAATGCCCCATGCAGGCTGTTCCCCACCTTATAATGCCCCATGCAGGCTGTCACCCCTCCTCTTTATAATACCCCATGCAGGATGCCCCCCCTCTCTTTATAATGCCCCGTGCAGGCTGTTCCCCACCTTATAATGCCCCATGCAGGCTGGTCCCCACCTTATAATGCCCCATGCAGGCTGTCACCCCTCCTCATTATAATGCCCCAAGCAGGAATCCCCCCCTCTTTATAATGCCCCATGCAGGCTGTTCCCCACCTTATAATGCCCCATGCAGGCTGTCACCCCTCCTCTTTATAATGCCCCATGCAGGATGCCCCCCCTCCCCTCTTTATAATGCCCCATGCCTCCATACATTAAAAAAAAAAAAAAATCAAATACTCACCTCCCTTCTCCCCACCTGCTACCTGCTGCCCGCTGCCTGCTGCCCGCCGCTCGCTGCTCGGCTCCGAACTCCAGCGTTGTCGGCGTCTTCCCGCTCAGCGCTCCCTGTGACGGCTCAGGGGAGGGCGCGGTGTAAAGACGTCACCGCGCCCTCTGACCTTGAGACGTCACAGGGAGCGCAGAGCAGGAAGACAGCTGATCTGCGGAGGCACGGGGAGAGGTAAGTATCGGGCTGCCGGGGCCCTGAGCAAGCGGCGGAGAAGGGCGGGCGCTGACACCGCTCTCCTCCGCCCATAGCCCAGCGGGGTGCGCGACCGCCAGTGGGCCCCTCTGCCTGCTCAGGGCCCCGGCATTTGCCCGGGTGCTGACGCCGGCCCTGATCCCCTCTATTATCAAGCATCGCCTGTTTTTGGTTGGGTCTGGGCTTTGGCTCTTAGGTAACCACTATTGTCCTGGCCAATTTTGGTTTGAATTATAACTCTTACCCTTAGTATTACAAAATATTATTTAAGTTCCCTTTTTTTGGGGGGGGAATTTCTTTTGGGATGAATGGTGCGGCCACACGTCGTTTTCTGTCATTATTTGTTTTAGTACTTGTGTCATGATCAGTTGACATTTGAGCATTATTGTCTACAAGTATTTAAAATACATGTCTAACAATATGTCAAAAAACACCAATTTCTCTATATTTCTGTGACGCGCCCCTGGGCCTACTTGGTGTAGCGTTGCGCACGCGGGGACTACCCGGAGCCGGGTCTGTTGGGGGTAGTAGTCTCGTGGCGGTGACCCGGTCCGTGCCCAGGGAGTCAAACTGTGTGGCTGAGTGTTAGCAGTAGATGTTGGACGACTACGCCACCCGTTGAATGCAGATATGGAGCTGCCGCTGCAGGGCAGACCGCTGAGGCCGGTGGAAGGATTGTGCAGCGTGGATGGTATAACCCCCAACGGGGGGGGTATGGCCTCAGGGCAGCCGACGTGGATGATGGGGGTAGCAGGAACCACTCAGAGACGATGCGGTGTAGTTCAGGGTCTTTACTGGTGATAAAGATAGACCCTCCCGGAGTACTGGCTAGCGATCGGGGCCTGGTCAGTCTTTGAGCAGATGGGATTTCCCCTGGCCAGGCGGAGTTGTAGGCCTCCCCAACTAATTGTACTCTTCTGGCTACCTTGCTAGAGGCGGGTAAAAGTAGCCCACGTCCCTGAGTGTACCGTGTGGTGCTCACCCGTATGGCCGGTGACTCGGGGCCTTCTAGTGGCTTCCGCTCAACGACGGCGGTGCTGGTCCCACGCGTGTGACCGTGCCTTCGGGTTTCTTGGCCAGAGGACCTGAAATCCCCTGCCGGTCGGTTTCTGCTGCTGGGTAAGGATTAGTCCCCACAGCCTCGGACTCCGGGTCCGGTGGTAACTCTTCAATCAGGGCGAGCTCTTCAGCTGCCAGCCCCTGATTCCTTGTAGCACTGCTCCCACTGAGCTCCTGATCTTTCTTTCCTATAGCTGCTCCTCTTCTTAACTCACTAACCCTGCCTCAGCCCCAGTTTTATATAGGGGAAGTTCTTCCCCTCCCAGGACTGGGCAGGAGGTGTGGCATGCATAGGATTCCTGACCAGGAGACCTCCCACCTGCTCTCAGACGTAATATCTCTATCACTGTGGCAACCAGACCCCTGGGGTGTCACATTCCCCCCTAGTAAAATTTAGTACTCCGGGACTAAACATATTTTTGTAACATAACAAGTAAAAACAAAAACAGTACAATAAAGAAAAAAAACACATTAGGATGGTTACGGCATGTCCGCAACCGGGTGCAGTCTTTGAAGAAAACAAAGGTGTCCATTTCACCAAAAACAGGGAGACGTAACCAGGTAGGGGTCTGTCCTGCCCCGAGTCCTTAACAGTCTTTAGTCCATCCTGGGTTACGCTCCAACTATATGCAAAAAGGATTCCCGGTAAATCCACCAAAGACTCCTACAAATAACTAGAAACACATAATTATTTACAAGTAACAGAAAACAGGTAAATACAAATAAACAGTTTAAACATTTAGATCCTCCACCGTATGGGCAACTGGCCTCTAGTGACCCTAGTGGACCTACGGAGCTGGCTGACTGGTCCTGAGCTACAGGGTATAGGAGCTGTCAAGGGTAAACTGGGCAGCCGTCTACGGACTCGTTGGCTCACTAGGGGTATGGCAGGCTCACTATAAGCAGAGGGTTGATTCTCCGGGTCTGCTTGTGTGGGGTCTTCTGCCTCCTGGACCGGCTGTTCTTCCAGCTCTACCTGTGTCTCCGTAGGCACTTGGGATGCTGGTTGGAGGAACGTGAGGACGGGTACCACAACAGCACCATTGACTTGAGTCCAAGACCGAGGGAAGTCTCCGAGCACAGTACTAACCATATCTTCCCTTTCCTCTACGGGTCGAGGGTCTTCTTGTTCCTCTTCAGGGTTCCGTAGCTGTTCGGGACACTTCTTCAGGTGATCCCGGGATACAATGGATGTGGTTTCCCCTCCGTCTTTACTGATTGTACAGATCTTTGGGTTGTCGTGGCTTGAGGGCAGTACGGTGTACGGGTCCTTCTCCCACTGGTCGTCCAACTTGTGGAGCCGTCTTTTCCTCTTCAAGACCTGCTCTCCGGGCACCAGGGGAACAGCGGGAGCATACTGGTTGTAAGTTTTCTCTTGTCTTTCCCTAGCTTGACAGAGACTTCGCTCCACGCTCTCCTGTACTTTCCGGTACTGCTGCTGCCTCTCTGTGTCCCAGTCTGCTTCTGGTGAAGTGTCCTCGGGTGTTAGGACTCCCATCTCCAGATCAACAGGAAGCTTACCAGGTCTTGCCCTCATTAGGTAAGCCGGGGTACAGTTGGTGGAACCTACAGGGATGTGGTTGTATAGGTCCACCAGGTCGGGCAGCTTTTCAGGCCACAGACTACGTTCTTCCAGGGGCAATGTTTTCAGAAGATCTATCACCACCTGGTTCATTTTCTCACAAAGTCCATTAGTTTGCGGGTGATAGGGTGTTGTTCTAATCTTCCAGCAGCCATACAGGGTGCAGAACTCCTGGAAGACCTCCGCTTCAAAGGCAGGCCCCTGGTCCGTCAGCACCTGCTCCGGGTATCCGTGCGGACGGCAGAAGTGCTGCTGGAAGGCTCTAGCTGCTGTTTGAGCCGTTAAGTCCTTGACGGGGACGACAACCAAGAACCGGGAGTAGTGATCCACGATGGTTAATGCGTAGACGTAGCCACTTCTGCTTGAGGTCAGTTTTACATGATCCAAGGCTACCAGTTCCAACGGCTGTCTGGTGATGATGGACTGCAGGGGAGTCTTCTGGCTGGCACGGTCCCTCCTTCTTAGGTTGCATGGGCCACAGTCTCTGCACCACCTCTCGATGGTCCCTCTCATGCCTACCCAATGGAACCGCCCGCGCAGCAGGAACTCCAGCTTCTTCCATCCGAAGTGCCCAGCTCCGTCGTGGTATGCCTCCATCACCATAGCTGCGTCTCTTCTTGGCACCACTACTTGCCAGATTAGTTCATGCGTCCGGGAGTTAACCATTCTGCGGCACAACTTCCCCTTGTAAAGGAACAGTCGACTCTTCTCAGCCCACAGTTGCTTGGCTTCCTCCGGAGCGTCTGGGTCAAGGCGTGCATCGGGCCGGGTCAGCATCTCCTTTACCAGTCGGACGGCAGGGTCACTGTCTTGCGTTTCCGCCCAGTTGTAATGAGGTAATGGGTTGAACGTAGCGGATTGCTTACTCCTTACACGGTGGGAATACTGGATAGTCCCATGACGGTGGAACACGGGGAGTTCAACTTCTTCCAGTTCCTCTGAATCTTCCCCTATGTCCGGTAGGCTCGGCATCCTGGACAGGGCGTCCGCGTTGGTATTGGAGCGTCCTGCCCGGTATTTAATTGTAAACTCATAGTTGGACAAGCGGGCCATCCATCTCTGCTCTAGGGCACCGAGTCTTGCAGTGTCCAGGTGTGTCAACGGGTTGTTATCCGTGTACACGGTGAACCGGGAAGCAGCGAGGTAGTGCTTAAAGCGTTCGGTGACTGCCCACACCACTGCCAGGAACTCTAGCTTAAATGAGCTGTAATTCTCAGGGTTTCTTTCGGTGGGTCGCAGTTTTCGGCTGGCGTAAGCAATTACCCGTTCCTTCCCCTGCTGGATCTGGGACAGTACGGCTCCTAGCCTGATGTTACTGGCGTCGGTGTAGAGGATAAAGGGCTGGCTATAATCAGGGTACGCCAGGATTTCATCCCCCGTGAGGGCCATCTTCAGCTGGCGGAAGGACTCTTCTTCCAGCTTCTCCCATCTGAAGGGTGGCTTCTGGTTCTTGGCCTTCCTGGACTGGCCTATCAGGAGGTCCTGCATAGGAGCTACCTTTTTGGTGAAACCGGGAATGAACCTTCGGTAGTAGCCTACCAACCCGAGGAACTGCCTCACTTCCTTTACGCTGGAGGGGCTTGGCCATTCCTTAATTGCGGTGATCTTATCAGGGTCGGGAGCCACTCCGTCAGCACTCACCACGTGTCCCAGGTACTGCACCTTTGGCTTCAGGAGGTGACACTTGGAGGGTTTCACCTTTAGGCCGTAACTTGCCAGAGCTTCGAACACTTCCGCCAGGTGTTTCAGGTGGTCCTCGTAAGTCTTAGAATAGACGATGACATCGTCCAGGTATAACAGGACCGTCTCAAAGTTTCGGTGTCCCAGACAGCATTCCATCAATCGTTGGAAGGTTCCTGGTGCGTTGCAGAGTCCGAACGGCATGCAGGTAAACTCGCTAAGTCCCATCGGGGTGGTGAATGCGGTCTTCTCCCGGTCCGCCTCTGCTACAGGAACCTGCCAGTACCCGCTAGTGAGATCCAAGGTGGAGAAGAAGTTAGCAGATTTTAAAGCAGCCAAAGACTCCTCTATTCTTGGTAAGGGGTACGCATCTTTGTGTGTGATACGGTTAATTTTCCGGTAATCTACACACATTCTCATGGTGTTGTCTTTCTTTTTGACCAAGACTAGTGGAGCTGCCCAGGGGCTACAGCTATCCCTGATTACCCCAGCCTCCTTCATGTCTCTAAGCATCCCCTTGGCGTGTTGGTAGTGTGCAGGGGGTACGGGTCGATACCTCTCTTTTATGGGAGGATGGTCTCCCGTGGGGATGTGGTGTTCTACCCCCTTGACTCGCCCGAAGTCTAACGGGTGTTTACTAAACACTCTCTCGTACTCTCGAACCACCCGGTAGACTCCCTGTTTCTGGTGGGAGGGAGTGGAGTCAGTACCCAAATGTAGTTGCTGACACCAATCCTCCATTATTTTCGTAGAGCCGTTACCTTCCTCCGGGTGAGATGGAGGCAAGGGTTCCACAGACTGTATAGAATTTTGGTTGATAGTAAATAATTTGGCTAGCGTAGCATACCGGGGCAGGTATACTTCCCTTTTCCCGATATTTATTATACGAACGGGCACCCTCCCATGGCGTACATCAACTACCCCCCGTGCTGTCAAAATGGTGGGCCTACTGTCTGAGTAGACTGGTTCTACCATGGCCTGGTAATCTCTACCTCTCAGACCAATAGCTGCCCGGCACCAAATCATCATTTCACTTTTCGGGGGCATGGCAATAGGGAAAGGGTCACACATTCTTACGCTACCAATCTCACCACCGGAGAGTTCCACCTGTTGCCGTCGCATCAGTGCCCGGATCTCTTTCTGGAGCACTCGCTGCTGGCCGGAGCTGGCGTTCTTGGCAACCTGCTGTAAAATGAAAATCACCTCTGCAAGACAATTTTCAATCACATTAGTTCCTAGAGTTATCTTTGGGTGACTCTCGCGCTTGTCAATGTCTACAATGATCAGTCCCTGTGCTGCCAGTTCGACTCTACCGATTTTAATGGTCATTTCTTTAAATCCGATCTGTGGCACGGGCTGACCATTACTGGCGATGATACTCAAGTCGTCGTCTGGATAGCGGGTTATATCTGAGTCATTCCAGTACTGCTTGAAGAGCACATACGGGATGGTGGTGACCTGTGACCCGGTGTCCAGTAGGGCACTCATAGGGATGCCATCCAGTACCACAGGCAAGACTGGACGTCCTCCCACATATTTGTCGCGCCAGTTCGATGGGCCTGGTGATCTTTTTCCTGGGGGTTGGCCCTCTACCCCAGGTTGTGCCAGTTTAAAGGACAGTACCTTGCCATATGTCCGGGTTGATTGCAGCGGCGGCAGATGGGTTGTCCGTCCTCGTTGTACCGGTCGCTGGGTCTTCCTCTGGCCGGTGGGGTCCTCCTTGGTCGACGCCACGGGATGTCCTCCGGTCCGGATGCCAGCTGGATCTTCCCTGGAGTGGAAACCTGTAAAGACTGCACAGTTCGGGTTAGCGCAGCAACGCTTTTAGCTAGCTCTTGGACCTGATGGTGCAGGTCCGGAGCCGGGTCATTGTTCAAAGCCTGCGCATCAGCCCCCACAGGCCCTGCCGACAAGGGCGCCGCCTCCTGGTGGTAAGTGATAGCTGGGCGCCTGTGGGTCACAACGCCACCCGGTGCCGGTTCTCGGAGCACCCGGATGGCTCTGTCCTTGAACTGTGCAAAGTCCAGATGAGGATCCTGTAAGGCCATTGCCCGCAACTGGGTTCGGTGGGCATTGCAATATAGTCCCTCTATAAATTGTTCAGTCAACAGCCTGTCCTCGTTTCCCACGCCGTCAGGGTCGGTCTGCTTAATGGCTCTCAGGGCCTCTTGTAGGTTTAGTGCATAGTCCCTTATACTCTCATGTGCTCGCTGCTTGCACCCATAGAATCTAAGCTTAATCTCGGCTGAGGTGCGGGTATCAAAGGTGTCCCTCAGCCGGGTTAGTATCCCTGCGACAGTCCTCCTCCCAGGTGGCCAGGACTTTACCTCCCTTTGGGCTGCCCCGGTTAGTTGGGCCACCAGGATGCTCACTTTTTGCTCTTCTGTGAGGGGGTACACCTGGAAGAGGCTATCCAGCTTTTCTTTAAAGTCATTCAGGGTATGTGACTCCCCTGAGTACTGGGGTAGCCAGGCTGCTCCCGGGATATAGGGCATGGTGAAAGGCATGACTGCAGCAGCGGTGGCGCTGGCGGGGGTTGAGGCAGTGAAGCTCTCCTCCGTATCCGACATCTTTCTCCCCCCTAGTGGACAGTGGCCTACCTTGCGATGATCCTCTTCCGTAGGCCGCGGTTCCGCAGTGGATCGTCAGGGTTGAGGACCTTCCGTCGCGCTCCTGTGACGTCGGCGTCTGCTGGGCTCCTTCCAGGACCTTACGCAACGTCCGGACGTGAGGCGGGGCTTCAGTTCTCGCGCGCTTTCGGAGTCCACGCCCCTCTTCTTCCCACGCGGCGTCTTCAAGATGGCGTCCAACGGCGGGAAAACTCCACGGATGGCGGGAAGAAGGCAGAAGATGGCGTCGGATGGCGGGAAAAAGGTAGAAGATGGCGCCGGATGGCGGGAAACCTCCACGGATGGCGGGAATCTTCACCACTGGTAAGTTTGAACAGTCTCTTTCAGGCACGCAGTACCCGTTAGCGGCTCACATTCACACGCTCACCCTCACACCCTGACACGCTCACCCTCACGGTCTGATGCTCACACTCACGCTCGGACGCTCACACTCACGCTCGGACGCTGACGCTCACGCTCGGACGCTCACCCTCGGACGCACACCCGCTCACCCGCTCCCAAGCTCACCCGCACACCCGCTCCCAAGCTCACCCGCACACCCGCTCCCAAGCTCACCCGCACACCTGCTTCCAAGCTCACCCGCACACCCTCACATTCTCACCCTCCCACGCTCACCCGCTCCCACGCTCACCCTCACACGCTCACCCTGTGCTAGACGGTCATCTCCCTCACACGCTCACCCTGTGCTAGCTGGTCATCTCCCGGCTGCTCGCAGCAGAAGTACCCCGACCGGCGGCCTCGCTCCCCGGTCCTCCAAAATTCATTAGGGGCTCCAGGGGGATACATTGGGGGGTTAATTTAAAGTAGTGCACAACCCATTTAAACACGGCTTCGTTGATTAGTCGCGCCCGGTCGGATGCATACATATTCTAGAATACCCGATGCGTTAGAATCGGGCCACCATCTAGTGTGTGTGTGTGTGTATATATATATATATATATATATATATATATATATATATATATATATATATATATGTGTGTGTATGTGTGTCTTATCCTGTCTGTCTGTCTGTCTGTCCAGGAAATCCCGCGTCGCTGATTGGCCTCGGCCGGACCAATCAGCGACGCGGGATTTCAGAAAAAGATGGCGGCCGTTAGCGGCTCATCTGCTGGACGGAGGTCAGCGGCGATGCAGCAGGGAGATGACCGGAGTACCCCGACGGGCGGCGCCGCTCACCTCCATGCGGCTAATGTCGGGAGATCAGCGGCTTGGCCCGCTGATCTCTGGAGGGCAAGTGTGAATGGAGGACCGGGGAGTGGCGCCGCCGGTCGGGATGCTTCTGCTGCGAGTAGCCGCTCATCTACCGGCTTCTCGCAGTGGAAGTAGCCGCATAGGCAGCGCCGCTCCCCGGTCCTCACTAATACGACGCTGATTGGTCGCGGTTGACGCCTGCAAACAATCAGCGAGATTGGCGCCAAATTTAAACCCCGCTCTGCTGATTGGTCGCGACTAATCAGCGATTTTATCGCCAAATTTAAACAAGCTCTCCGGTCCTCACTAACACAGTTCGCTGCTTGGTCGCGGTTGCCGATCGCGACCAATCAGCGATTTTGGCGGCAAATTTAAACAACGTTCTGCTGATTGCGCCCGGTCGGCCGCATACATATTCTGGAATATCCGATGCATTAGAATCGGGCCACCATCTAGTTATACATACCATTTTTTCTTGCTGTATGTCCTTTATCAGGCGGGCTTCGCCATTTTGATGGAGCTGGCTAAATCTGGTGTGAATATGGCAAGTCACAAATAATTTGCATAACTTTGTGTTACACAAAAAACATTGTGATATTTTAAGGTGTTTATGCCAAAATTCTATCAAAAACATTTTCATGAATCAGTGTCTTAGTATATGAGTAACAAAAGAGGAAATATTTGAAAGGGGAGACTGGTAATAGGCAACATGCACTTATCACAGCCCGCTATTTCTCATTTATATATTTAAATACTCTCAAAAACTTACAAAACTTAATGAGAAAATTGATTTATTTATTAAATTCCATAATTTTCTCCCCAGCATCTGGGTGACATTTGGTAAACTCTCATCCACTTTGTTGGTACAGTTACATGGAAAAATAGAAGATACACACCTTTTCCGGCCCATGAGAACAGACCTTAATTTTGGACATAAAGTTGGAGCTATCTGTTACTTTGAAATAGAGAGCTGAATAGCAAGTTGGATACCCATCATTTATCTTTGAGCAAATCAAATGGCTGAGTCTCTACATTTGGGTCATTATGGTAGGCAACTGAGTGAAATAAAAGACTGCAATGAAATATAAAATATTTGTGAATCACTTACATACAGTGGATATAAGTCTACATACCCCTGGTAAAATGCCAGGTTTTTGCCATGTGTGAGGCAGTGACCGGGATCGTATACGAGGGACGATATATATCCCCCAGAATGTGTACAGAGACCTACTAAATCCATTGGAGTGCATTGCAGTCACAAACTCACCTGCGGCTGCAATGCAGGAATGAAGGTGAGCATTGACCTGGTCAGGCTATCTGGCTAAGGCAGAAAAGGCATAGCAGGAAAGCTTGGCAGGACTGTGTATAACTGAACCCATGCCAGGGAAGGCTCTGCACCCGTCAGGCTCTGAGCGGCCCAGCGCGGCCGTTGCCCACTGCAACCGTTGTATATGGACTTCTGTTAACCCGGCTGTGAACCGGAGGACTTTCTGTTTCCACCTATAATGTCACCTATAACCTGTAGTGATCCATTGAAAAACAAACTGAAATAATTTTGAGGGGGGAAATAAAAATAAAAAAACTAAAAGTAAATGGTTGCATAAGTGTTAACACCCTCTTATAATTGGGGATGTGGTTGTGTTCAGAATGTACCAATCATATGAAAAATCATGTTAAATAGTAGTCAGTACACAGCTGTCATCATTTACAGTGATTCTTATTAACCCCATATAACAATAAGCTGTTCAATAACAATTTTCATGATGTTTTATTAGTTCCATTTTACAACAAAAGTCATGATTCATAAACAGCTACAACACAGCAAAAGGATCTCATTGTTGAAAGTTATCAGTGAGGAAAAAGGTACAAACAAATTACAAGGCATTAGATATACCATGGAACACTGTGAAAATGGCCATCAAGAAGTGGCTTAAAGGGAATCTGTCACCACATTTGACCTATCTAAAATATTAAAATGGGCATACAGGTTATAGACTGCTGAAAAAAGTGATACATGTATGCCTCATATCAGATGCCTTGTTGTTAATAAATCATCTTTTATCACTTTATGAAAATGACCTCTTCCAGGCTCTGGGCAGGACACTGCCTGGAAGATAACTCTGCCTCCAGAGCTTATTTTATATAATAGGGGGAGTTACCAGTGTGAGACAAGAAACTAACGCAGGAAGGAAGAAATGAAAGTCTGCGTTTTGCAAACCCAATTTTTGCAGCTTTTGAGCTCTGCTGTATTGTAACAATATAACAGTCCTATCTATCTGTGAGATAGAAGCTGAGAGGAACCTGCAGATGTGTCAGCTATAATTACACACAGCTCTGCAGTGAGATCAGGAGAGCAGAGAGCGGCCATTACACATCACACTGCTAACTCCGCCTTCATGTATAATAATCTCTGGAGCCAGAGTTATCTTCCAGGCAGCGTCCTCCCCACAGCCTGGAAGAGGTCATTTATATCAAGTGATGAAAGACGATTTCTCAACAAGGCATCTGATATGAGGTATACAAGGATCACTCTCCTCAGCAGTCTATAACCTGTATGCCCATATTAATAGTTTAGATAGGTCAAATGTGATGACAGATTCTCTTTAAGGAGTACCTGTCATGTCAAAAAAACTATTATTCTGCAGATAGGGGGTTAATCTGCAGGTTAATAGTGTTCTGAGTTCGTGCAGCCGCTGCACTGAAAGCCCGGCTGCCAGGAGGAAATTAATTTTATTCCCCTCAGAAGCATCCGGCTTTCAGTCAAAGAGGCGCAGTCATTGCTGCTTCAGTCAACGCTCAGTACATAGTGAGTGGCGGCTGTAAGGACGCCCGGCACTAACTGACAGCCAGTTTAGTGGTGCATCAGTAGAAAGCCAGCTGTCAGTCAGTGCTGGGGAATTATTACAGCCACCGCTCACTATGTACTGAGCGGTGACTGAAGCCGTGCCGGCCACACCTCTGTGGCTGAAAACAAGAGACTGCTGGGAGGAATAAAGTTAATTTTCTGGTAGCCGGAAATCCAGTGTGGCAGCCACACAGCTTTAGAATGCTATTAGCCTACAGATTAACCACATATCTGCAGATTATTAGCATTTCTTTTACATCACAGGTCCCCATTAAATTTGGTACAACAGTGGCATTACCTAGAACAGGACATACCTGAAAAAATGGTCAAGAAAATTGTTCCAGGAGGCTGCTAAGAGGCTTATAGCAACATTAAAGGAGCTGCAGAAATTTCTGGCAATCATTGATTGTGTACTACAAGTGACAACACTTATATTGTTCATATGTCTGGCCTGTGGGGTAGGAAAGCAGAATAAACACCAAACCCAGCTATGTTTTGGCAAAACCTACATCAAGAATGCCAAAAGAATGTGGGAAAACATGTTATGGTCTGATGAGACCAAGGCTTTTTGGCCATAATTCCATAAGGCATGTTTGGTGCAAAGCGTACACTGTGCATCACTAAAAGAACACCATAACCACAGTGGTGGAGGCAGCATTATGCTTTGGGGTTGTTTTTCAACAGCTGGAAAAAAAAACACAACATTTTACCTGGGGTGTAGGAACATTTTACATCCACTGTACTTGCAAATCAACAAAAGAATGGTTTCACCAGAAGACAATTAAAGCTTTGGAGTAGCCCAGCCAGAGCCCAGACCTGATTAAAAATAAAAATCTGTGGGTGACCTGAAGAGGGCGCTGTACATTGTGATTGTAATGAAGGAGAATGTTACCCAAGGATACAACACCCTTTATCACAGTGTGCAGAATTATTAGGCAGCTTGTTGTCCTCAGGCAAAATGGGCCAAAAATTAGATTTAACTGATCCTAAAAGGTCAAAAATTGTTACAAGTCTTACAAAGGGATGCAGAACTCTTGAAATTGCTAAAATATTGGGGTGTAAACACAGAACCATCAAAAGTTTAGTTGCAAATAATCAACAGAGTCACAAAAATGTGTTGAAAAATAAAGACACACATTTACTGCCAAATATTTGAGAAGAATGAATCATGAAGCGACCAGGGACCCATTATTCTCCATTATTATACATTTTGGGGTGGAAAATAGAAAAATATTTTTTATTAGATGGGGGTCCATCTTATAGTTTGAATAGGTACGGTATCTAACCTGGAGGGCAGTGGAGCGAGGTTCACAGGAGGCAGGGTCCCTCAGGAAGTCGGCGGCTGCAGCTGAAGAGGTCAGATGCTGTAGAGCCTGTGCCGGGGCCTGTGCCTGGCTGAGGCCCCTACCCTAGCCGGTTCCTGTGCGGGGGGCCTCTGGCTGGGACTGGGGCCGAGGCCTCTGGCGGGGGCTGGTGCCGGGGCTTCTGGCTGGGGCTGGGGACGAGGCCTCTGCCTGGGGCTGAGGCCGTGGCCTCTGGCTGTGGCTGGTGCCGGGGCTTCTGGCTGGGGCTGGTGCTGGGGCTCGGGCCGAGGCTTCTGGCTGGGGCTGGGGTTGAGGCCGGGGCCTCTGGCTGGGGTTGAGGCCGGGGACTCGTGCTGGGGATTCTGACTGGGGCCATGGCCTCTGGCTGGGGCCGGGGCCTCTGGCTGGGGCTGAGGCTGGGGTCTCGGGCTGGGGCTGGGACCTCTGACTGAGGTCTATACCGGGCTGCGGTTGGTGCTGGGCTGTGAGCGGCGAAGCAGTGCGGCCTGCGCAGGTTTCCGGTGTGCGGCAATCTTACTATAGCTGTGATCTACAGGAAAATGGCCGCCGGAGATATCGGTCCGCGCATGCGCCGGCTCGGGGGGCAATTTTCCTGTAGTTCACAGCTCTAGGAAGATGACTGCGCACACCGGAAACCTGCACAGGCCGCACGCCGCTCACAGCCCGACACCGGCCCCAGCCCCAGTACAGGCCAGGCACAGGTGCCGACCCCAGCCGCACACCTCTGCTGACGCCGCCGCCGCTACCCCCACCGCGTTCCTGGAGGACTACACCGCAGGTAAAATTTGGACTATAAGACGCACCCCTGGTACGAAAAAAACGGTAATAATAAAATTAATCATCAAAAATACAAATTGTATAATAATTGTGCTGACATATTCCAGAACTACAATCTTCCTGGAGACCCAGAAATACAAGGTGTTCAATGCTCAGAGACATGGCCAAGGTAAGGAAGGATGAAACCCGAACACCACTGAACAAGACACAGAAGTACAAGGTGTTCAGTGCTCAGAGATATGGCTGAGGTAAGGGAGGCTGGAACCTGACCACCACTAAAGAAAACAGAGAAGTTGAAATGTCAAGACTGGGCCAAGAATTATCTGAAGACAGAGAAAGGTTTATGGACTGATGAGATGAGAGTGACTCTTAACAAACCAGATTGATGGGCCCATGGCTGGATCAGTGTTGGGCACAGACCTCGACTTTCACTCAGATGCCAGAAAGGGGGTAGGGTCCTGCTATGGATTGCTAATATTAAATATGAGTTAGTTGGACCTTTTTGGGTTCAAGATGGACTCAAAATCAACTCCCAAACCTCCCAGTACCTGCCTGCCTGCCTGTCTGTATACCAGCCGTGCCTGCCAGTACTCACCCGCCTATCTGCATTCCCGTTGGACCTACCGCACCTGCCGATGCTTATCTACACACCAGCCAAACCTGCCCGTTTCTGCATAACCCGGTGTGGGTCAATATCTGTGTGACCGAGGTCTGCCCTGGAGTAGCACCTGGGCCACCTCCCTAGTCCATCCTCGGACCGCGGAGTCGATTAAGCCGCCATGCGTCCGGGGTTGGATCTGGCGAGGTCCCTAGTCACACCCATCCAGGCACTCCTCGGTTTGTGGCCCAGTGGGACCACAAACCACGGTCACGCCAGAAGATCCAGGTGTGAGCGTAACAAAGGGCGACTATGTTGGCAACTGAAATATATTTTTTTGAAATGTCAGAAATGTGTTTTTGTATATTTTAAGTAGTTTGGTTATTATTCTCACATTACCAGATGAAAATAAACAATTGAAATTGGAAATTTTAAGTTTTTCATTTATTTGCATAATAATTCTGCTCTAATTGTTGTCCAATACACATAGATCTTCTAAGAAAGATGAAACCTCACTTTTACTTTCTTAAATATTTGGGTTTCAGGGTTATTAAACTTTTGGATTGATAGACAGCAATGTAATAATTATAAAATGAATCATCAAAACTACAACTTGCATAATAATTGTGCAGACAGTGTATATCTCTCCCTATCTCTCTCAGGGTGCCTAGGAGTCCCATTTCCCTCGTCCCCTTTCCAGACACCTCTGTTTTCCTTTCAGAATGTCATTTCACATTTTTCACATATACAAAGATACCTGCCCTGTGTAACTGCTTACACTCAGGCAGCTTTAGTTCAGGGTTCTATATGGAGGCACGCAGCCGCTGCTTTTCCTTCCTGCTGCTGCTGACAATGTGATAGTGTGCAATAAGCTCACTGATTGGTGGAGCAGTCCTGCTTGCTGACTGTTGCTCTGCCTATCAGCGCCGTGCACACTTACCCGAGATTAGGAAGGGGATGAGGAGCCCACTAACTGCTGTGACTGTTTGGTCCCCCCTCTTTACCTATCCTATAAAGCCTGAGTTGGACAGAGAGTTGAGAAGGGTGTTTAACATAACAATATGTTATTTCTATTAACTGTGACTGACGCCGTCCTGCCACCTGCCGCCCTGGGCACGGGACCTTCAGTGCCTTGTAGCAAATACAACCCTACACCAGAATGGTGCTGAAACGAAATGCAATGTGTCCTGCATACATCAAAGCCTCATACAGCTATGTCACTTAAAAAATAATAAAGATATGGCTGCTAAAAAGCAGAAAGGGAAAAACATGGCCAGTAATTAAAGCCCTTCCAGCAGGGTTGTAACTATAGTTGATGGAAGAGTCACAGTCACATCTGGGCTCTTGAGTCTAAAGGGGCCCAAAAGATAACTTTGTCCCACATGAAAAGATCAATACTATTAATGAGCTGTGATAGATGGGGTCTTTGTTGGAGATTTTAGACACACAAGCCTTAAGCTACGCCCCAGCCTTCCAGGTCTGGTCATTAAGTGGTTAATAGTTGTGAGCAAACCTTTGAAAGTAACATTTTCCCTTTAAATAAACTAAGTCTAGTGATCAATAATGTGAGAGTTTTACTTTACAAAGGAAAATGTGGAGCAAATTGTACCAAAAGTATCACTGCATAAAATATTGTCCGCGCCATCTGATACCGATTTAGGGAGTGTTCACCATATCTGATGCATTTATTTAGAGTTGTCATTTACAGTATGTCACTTCAAAACTTTTCATAAACCCGTTTCTCCTGTCTTTTCTACAGCACACATTTCTAGAACATTATTACTCCACTTTCCTGGCACTTTTTGTTGATAAAAGTCCCCAATGTATTTCTTAATTATCGGAATGAAAAATAAAATTCATTATAATATTTGTTAAAGAAAAGATTATAATACATATAAGATTATGCCATATATATGGATGGCACATAAGGCTAAGTTCTATTGGTCAGTTAGTGATCACATGACCAGTGCAGCCCGTGCGGCCAAGGAAGTTCTATGTGAGCGACAGTTGGCGAGTGACTGGAGATGGTGGAGAACTCTGCTAGCCCCAAACAAAGTGCTAAAATGGATTGTGAGGATGAAGAGGAGATTGTAGTGAAGAGGAGAAGAGGACAGAAAAGATGTCTAATTTCTGACTCATCGGCTGATGAGCAGAATATGATGGAGGACGAAGAAGAAATAATTGTGAGGAGGAGAAGAGGGAAGAAGCTAAGATCAATTTCTGACTCATCGGCTGATGAGCAGAATATGATGGAGGACGAAGAAGAAATAATTGTGAGGAGGAGAAGAGGGAAGAAGCTAAGATCAATTTCTGACTTATCGGCTGATGAGCAGAATGTGAAAGAGGAAAAAGAGGTTACCTTCAAGAGGAAAGGACCAAAGAGACGATGTGCCATCCACACCTCATCTGATGAAGAAAAGATGCCAAAGAACAAGAGCAAGAAGAGGAAAAAGAGACAGACAACATCCAGCTCCTCTATGAAGATGTCTTCCAACCAAAACATCATTCAAGCAGATGAAGATGTGCCAATGGTGAAAAAATGTGCCAAGAAGAGAAAACTCATCCTGGTCGCTTCAAAAGATGCAAAGAAGCCGCTGATCAAGAAAGAAGATGACATCCAGACGCGAGAAGACCGTCTGGATGTCCCAAAAGACTCAGGTAGATATATAAATACACACACTAACATAGGAGTCATAGTCACATCCCCTACACAAGCATTTTATATGAAGTCTCTTCTATTGTACTGAGATTTGGGACAACACAAGTGACATTATTACAAATATACATTTATTGCATGGCAGGGGGGATGGTAGCATGGCATGTGCCCTGGGTGCTGAGTTCCCTGTTGGTGGTCACAAGCTCTATAGCGACAGTTAGTTAGTTGTTAGTGAATGTAATCTATGATATCTAAGCTACTGTAATGCCCTTCACATAGGGAAAGTGACATAGCTAATCAGAAGAACTATGCTACATTTCCAATTGCTAATATCATTATTGCAAAAAAAGAACCACTCACCGGTCCTATTAAAATCCAACGTTTTTATACAAGACCTCATATAAAAATTGGCTGCAGAGTGAAGCACATGGGATGGACAACGGCTGTTTCCAGAACTCGTTGAAGCACAGAAAGGCGCGAAATGTCTGTCGTCCATCCCATGTGCTTCACTCTCCCCTGCAGCCAGTTTAATACAATGTATTGAATAAAAATGTTGGATTTTAATAGGACTGGGGAGTGCCACTATGTTTTTCTTTTTTTGAAATGTTCATGGACTTTATCAGGTGTGCACCCGGGATCTCTAGGTGTGATTGCTCTGTCTAATTACAATTGTGTAAGGAAACACACAGGTTTTGGTGCTGGCTTTAACTTTCTGTGTTCATGTTAATATTATTATTATTACACCTACTACATATTGGGATAGGATCTTGGAGATGGGAATACCCCTTTAAGTTATTACTGGATACAAACTAGTAATTAACGGTAACCTGGTCAGGTCATTTTACTGTAAAAACAAAGCCTTGGCAACAACAGCAAAATTAAATTTTTTTAACCATTTTATCTTAAATAAAAAAAATGTTCTGCTTTTTAGTCCATTATATGGCAAACTAGTGCAATTTAAAGCTATAACTTGTCTCGTAAAAAAATAAGGCCTAATATGGCTATCAATGAAAAAATAAAAATATTATGGCTCTTGAACTATGGGGAAACAAACGTGGCCGCAGTGATAAAGTGTCCATCCCGCACTGCTGTCCTCAATGGTGAGAGACCTGTCAATCACCTGGAGCGGTACTGGGAGAAGCCGACTAGGCGGCAGCACTGGACTGGTCACGTCACATCCTATGATCCCAGCAGCGTCTTCAAACTGTATGTTCTCTGAAATACTGGAGTGACTCGCCCCCTGGGCCGAGGGGCACCCGGAACCGGGCTTCTGGGGGTTGTAGAATCCGTGGCGGTGACCCGGTCCGTGCCCAGGGTGGTCAAATCAGTGGCAGTCTTTTTAGTGTGATAAGGTCCGACTACGCCACCCATGGATTGCGGTCAATGGGGACCGCCACTGCAAGGCAGACCGCTGAGGCCGGTGTTATGTGTGCAGCTAAGAATGGGATGACTCCCCACGGGAGGAGTACAGCCTCAGGGCAGTTAGCGTGGATGATGGGAGTGATGGTGGAAATAGTCCCAATACCAATAGTGCCGGAGGAGCAAGAAGTCACAGACAATGCGTTGCAATCCAATGTCCTTTACTCAGTTTGTATTCTCCAGGTCACTCTCGCGAAGCAGTGACCACCCAAGCCGTGCTGCGTCCACCAGGCAAGGGACTCGGTCAACTCCCAGGTCTTTCTGGAGTATGTCTCAAAGCTCCCTTCCGTCCTTTCTCTGACTCGTGCCCCACGAGTGACCAAGCTTATGTCCAGCTCCCGCGGGCCTTCTCTTGGGAGGGCTACGTGCCCACGTCCCTGACCCTATATGGTATGCCTTCCTAGCAAGGTGTAGCGAGGGGTCGCACCAAGGGCTAATCACGACCTCCGATTCTTGGCTGAAGATGATTCGCTTCCACCAATTTGGGATCCGGTACCCTGTTCTGCCAACCAGTCACCCGCAATCTCCTGGGTCCTTAGGGTTCTCTCTTCCTTCTCGTTCCTGAGCCTTTCTGTTTCACTTGTTACTTCTGTTCTGGTCTTGTTCCCTTTTCCTTTCCACTGTTCTTTCTCCTCTCTCTCTCTCTGGCCCCGGCCTCTGTGCTAGACCTGCCCAGGGAGCAGAGCCCATGCAGCAGCCCTGCTCCCTGCCTTCTCCACTTCTCCTCACAGACTGAACTTCTTCTTCTTTCTCTTTCAGTGCTGGCTGGGCCTCACAGGCTAGGCCCGCCTCCGGAGCAGAGCTCCACAGAGGCCCTGCTCTGTCACTTCCTCTCTCAGACTGAACACTGTTCTAAGATGGTGCCCACCTTATATACCTCCCTCTCTGTGTATGAGCCCAGGTGACCAGCAACCAATGGGATCCTTCCTATGCTCAGGACCCAACCCCTATCTGCCCCTACAGCACTGGGTATTCCACCCCCCTCCCCACTCCAGCCAGGGACAGATGCTGTCGTGCCTGCACTTCTGTCTAGTGGGAGCACCGTTGAGCTGTCCCTCGGAAATGGGGTGTGTGTCTTGTATGCAACCTACTGAGCCTTGATCCATACTCCATCCTTACCCGGGAGTGGGATATCACACCTCTGGATGAGGTGCAATATCTCTGTAGCGACCAAGTCCTCGGGGCGCTACAGGAGCATTTCAGAGGAAAATATTCCAGGCTGCAATTGTGCAGCCGGCTCTGATTCCCGCTGCCCGCAGTTTGGGCACAATGGATCACATGACACGTTCCCTTTAACACCTTACTGCTGCGGTCAGTGTTTCTTCCGCTTAGTTTAAGAGCCATAACCTTTTAGTTTTTTCATTGCCATAGCCGTATTAGGGCTTGTTTTATTTACAAGACGAGTTATAGCTTTGAATTGCGCCTTTAAATTAACCATATAATGTGCTGCAAGCAGGAAAAACAACCACTGTTGTTGCTGAGGTTTTGCTTTTACAGTACAATGAGCTGGTGACTTAATTCTACGGTCACTACAATTACACTGATACCAAACTTATATGGATTTTTTTTATTTTCGTGTCACCTGTTTGCTGATATGCTTTGCACTTGGTACTTCAATGCAACGTACCATTTATTTTCAGATCGATTTGAATTTAATTTTATACCCATTACGTTGAGCTTCACATTTTCACATTACACTCAATTGTTCTTTACACACAATATGGCACATGAACTGATATTTTTTAATGGATTGAAATATAATATTATTCATATTGTCTATTACGTCCCATACTTATTTAGTATACCACACTTTTTTTTTTTCTTTTTTTTTTTCACCATTCACCCCACTTCATTTATGTCTACATTATTTCACACCATTCATCACACAACATCCATTTGATATTTTGTCAATAATGGTTCTTTGGCATTTTTCAATCCCAAAGTACATTACCTTATGCTCACGATATTTCATGAATTATTACCCTATTCACAATGTTTCACATATAATATTTTATGCACACAATTTTGCGCTGTCACATTCACATGTATTAGCATATCAAGTTGGATTTATTTACCTTATCATCCGTTGTCTGCTATATACTTTATTTTATATTTTCAATATTTTCATGCAATTTTCTAGTGTATATATATATGAACTAGCATATCAGGTTGAATTTTTGTATTATAGTATCGATTATTATTTATTTACATATTTATATTTTCTTGTATTTTAATGCAACTTTCTAGTATATAACATTTTTAATATGATATACAATTTACATGTGTAGTTGGGAATTCATATTTGACAACTCAATACATTTGAAGTACCCTTTATATGCAGCATAACATACACTTATTTTGCCAACATGCCAGTCAAACTTTTTCATCCATTGCCCGCTGGTCAGACAAGTGCGCTCGTGTATGATTGATGAACTTCCAAGTTCTTCCTTACGTGGACATGATGACCGCTGGCGCTTATGTTGCCAAGCAACTTAGCGCTTGCGTGTCACGGACCATGAACGGAAGTCCTCCTTCACAGGAAGTCATCATCGGACACGTGCGCCATGTACCATCTGACTTCCGGTTGGCGGCCACGGAACGCACAGCTGTATGCACTTTTTCCATGATTATCATCCCTATACATACCTCACATTATACACCACACACTGCGCTCCCTGAAGAAGGTAGACGAAACGCGCGTCAGAGCGGAGGGTCGTCCTGCACATTCATTTTCATCTCACCAGGTAATGAACATTATGGTTCAATACGCTCAACATACAGTTTTGATTTACTCCATTTCTTAAGTGTAGTTTAAAGATACCAATTCTGTTACATAGGATTGCTTCGCAACTATTAAACTTTGAGTTCGGTATATTGTAGCCATTTTAGATGTATATCTGTGCACATCACAACACTGGTGATTCATATTCATGGAAATATATCATTGAATGCTATTTGGTGACGATACCAACTTTATGAAGTTTACTGGTGTATTCTTTTAGCCACACTTTTTTAGTGAACTTTATTCAATAAAAGTTAAATTTTATGATCTTATACACTCAGTCTCTTGTTCTTTGGACTAGTATCCAATATACAAGTCGTTGTTATACTTTTTTTATTTTATTGCTTTTAAAGTGAACCTCTCACATCCCAAAATGCTATTAACCGGCTGAAATGGGGTTAATCTGCGGGTTAATAACTTTCTAAAGCCATGCGACTGCCGTACTGAGAGCCTCGGCTACCAGAAGGAAGGGAAGATTATTCCTCTTGGCAGCCTCCGGTTTTCAGTCATAGAGGCGGCTGATGTGGCTTTAGTTACTGCTTAGTACACAATGAATGACGGCTGCAACCACTCCCCGGTACTGACTGACAGCCAGCTCTGTACTGATGCACTGCTGAGCCGGCTGTCAGTCAGTGCTGTGGCGTGGTTACTGCCGCAGGTCACTATGTACTGCGTGGTGACTGAAGCCGCCCCAGCCGCGCCTCTATGACTGAAAGCCGGAGACTGACAGGAGGAATACAATTAATTCACCCCCGGTAGCCAGATTTCAGAGCAGCGGCTGCACGGCTTCAGAGCGCTATTACCCGGCAGATTAACCCCATATCTGCAGTTAAATAGTGCTTTGGGATGTGACAGTTTCCCTTTAAAACATTAAAAACTTTTTTTTATTTAGTTTGTGCTATTATTATTATGTAAGATCCATAACTTGTTTCTTGCTGAGCTTTAGTTTTTATTGGTACCACTTTAGGGATACAAACATCATTTGTTACATTTTTGGGGGGATGTGGGTGTGACGCTTCATTCTCGAAAGAGCCCTTTAGTTTACCCTGGGTGATGGGGGACTCGGAGTCGGGTCCTGTGATGAAGAGATGGGGTGCAGCCGTGGCCCGGACCCGACCCGTGCTCAGGGCCGTCACATTAAAAAAAGGATGTTGTGGGCTCGTCCGGGTTGAGTGGCTGATTTAACGACTACGCCACCTGTGGCACCTGGTGAAGGCCACCACCGCCACCGCAGTCCGCTGAGGCATGGTGTTATGGCGGCTAGAGTTCTTACTACTCCCCACAGGCGGAGCAAGGCCTCAGGGCAGAGGGACAGGACGGAGGGGGTAGTAGTAGAGGAGTATGGGCGCCGCGTCGTGCGGTGTAGCGCAGAATAAACAGTCCGGAGGCCATAGGGGTGAACTTCCAAGGCTTTACTCAGTTTAGAGATGGCAGTAGGAAGGCGACTCCCTGCTCCTCGCGGAGTCCTGCGGTCACCAGGGACGGGGGTCCGACAACCTCCGAGCAAGTCCAGCGTTCAATCGGGACCCTACACCAGAGTGTTCCTGAACTACAGACTGAATCCTTTCCTGTCCGTGTGTGTGCGAACAGGCCGGGTCTCCCTCTGAGCTCCTCTCAGAACAAGGACACGGGTGGCAGCTCCGCTCCGTGCGAAACCCGGTGGGATCCTCTGGGCCTACCGGGCTTTCCCGTCCAGGACGTAGAGTAGCAAGGTCGGGTGTCGGGGGCCGGTACCCCTTTCGCAGGCGGAGTCCCTCTGAATATATCAGCATGGCTAGGACAGGTGGCGTACACCGCTCCATCTGCATCCTGCCTGGGATCCATTTGCTGTGGAGCCACACTCTTAAGCTCCGGGCCTTCTTGATCCTGGTCCTTGGCCCGGTTGAGACATTCCTTGTCTGCAACCTACCTCTCGTCCCAAGGCTAAGGTACGAGGGCTGTGTCCCTTGCCGGTGCAGACCCACACAGGATCTGCGCTCCGGGAGGGAGGTCACATTATACACAGTATTTGACAGCACAGAGAACAGCCGAAGACTAGCCAAAGCTAGACAAAGGACTAGCAAAAGGACTAAAGGACCAAGATCAAAGATGGCTTTTTATTAAATATGAAATTTAAAGTGTAACTAACTTGTAAGTCCTCCACCCTCACCCACTAACTGGTTCCCCTAACTCTTGGTTCCCCAGTCTCCCTGTAACCAGGGGAGCAGCACCTAGTGCATACTAGCTCCCTCTGGTGGAGAAATGTGGTGCTGGATGCAAAAGGTTGGGTCGCGACTATCACGCTGTCCTTACCTCAGAGGAGGAACACCACATTCCATTAGAGAAGTGCAGTATCCCTGTGGCGGTCGAAACCTCAGGTGCACCACCTTCCCCCCTGGTAAAACACAGCACGTCCGCGGGCTGCAAAAGAAGTAACACCCAGGTACTTTCTTTTTAATATAAACATAACCATCTTCCCTTTATGGGAGGCACATATTCTTGAACATGGCATAACAGGGTATACAGTATAAAAGTACAAAAGTATAAAATTACAAAAGTGCTAGCATTTTTCCAGAGACATTTGTGCAAACAGACGGGTTAAGGTGCAAACCCTCAACGTGGGCCCTGGGGTGGCTGCAGGGCATGAAGATCCCGGGTTGGACCTCCCACAGAGCCACCCTGACAGGTTTTCTTCTGAGGTCTTGAGGTAGAAATATATACGCGGTTTTTGTATAAAACCAATATGGAGCACCTAAAGATTTGCAAACTATTTACAAAGAAAAGAGTCTGTCTGCGAGAAGTCCGCAGGGACACATGTCTCTAGAAATCCAGGTAGGAAATAAGCAAAAATAGAAAACGTCAACACATTAAACTTGTAAACGAAAACTGTAACAGCCGGGGGCTGCTTTAAACCTCGGGCTCTCTCCTTGGAAAGGGTTCATTCCTCCCGACGGAGGCTAACCGGTCCCCTGAGGCTGAGCGCGGGGTGGCGTCGCTCCCGGACACTTTGCGTACGTCCAGGGCGTACCACCCTCGCACCCCCTGGTGGCGAGAGAAAGTCACTGTATCGCCCGGGAAGAGGTTCCAGCCAGGGTGTCCCTTCTTTAGGCGCGGCTCGACTTCCCGCCGGCTGACGAAGACATCGTCCTGGTACTGGAGACATCGGATGAACCCCCACCCCGCCTCATGGTGAAAACAGACGACTTGGCCTTCCACTCGGGGACTGGGACGGGTGGCCTCCCCCTGCCGAGCCCGGGATTTCGCAGCTTTGGCCCGTACCTCGAGGCGCTCGCAGCGCTGCTCCCGTTGACGCTGCTCCCGAGCGAGCTGGAAGATCTGGTCGCTGCACCACTGGCTCCTCCTCCGCGCTTCAGCCCGGGTCTCCCGTGGGAAGCCCATTAGGTCGCCCCCCTGGTTTTCCCAGGCCCACTCCTCAGCCTCGGGCCAGGTTACTGCTAGTGCAGGTAGCGGGGTCAAAACAGGTTGCTGCGGGTCCCCTGAAGGCGCAGACAAGTCCAGGTTGGAGCCGGTATATTCCTCCACAGTTTCAGGCACCTCCGAGTCAGGGTTCGGGTGGCATCGCAGGTCCCCACTCATTGCTGCCGATTGCAGCTCCGGAGCCAAAGCCTGCTCCCAGGTGACCGCGTGGGGAATTAGGTACTCCGTCATGAGGTCCAGGATAGTCACGGTAGGCTCTGCAGCCGGGGCAGGGATTGCACACTCACCCGCCGCTGGGCCGCCCTCGACCTCTGTCACCGCGTCGCCTTGTCCTGGGACCTCAACTCCTTGGCGGCGGTCCAGGACACGCAGCAGCATCTCCTCCTGCCACGCAGCCGTCGCCGCCTCCTGGGCCTCTCTCTGCCTTCTCAAGAGTCCCGAAGCTTCCTGCCGGAGAAATTCAAAATCTCCCGAGGTTAAAACGCTGCCGCCTTTCTCTCTGCCGGGTGAAGGGCCTGAAACGGGTTCAGTAGGTGCGTGGATTTGCTCCCCAGAGGCGTCCATGTCTGCCTCTGATGAATGCCAAGCTCCGACTGCAATGGCCGCACCTTGTTGCTTTTCTTCTTCCTCCTCTTTCGGGGCGGATCCTGGGCGGAATGCTGACAGGTCCGCCTTCGTTCAGCCCATTCCATTTGACGGGCATTACCCCGGGGACAGTCTCTGATGGAAGGGGCAGTTGACATTTTTGGCGCCAAGCGGGAGCCCAGCGCACGATGGAAGGCGTTCAAAGACAGTCTTTTCACAGCATTATGGCGTCTGTTCTTCTTGGGCGGGCGCCATTTTAAGTGTAAAACGACAGTTCAAGGTGTAAGGCACACAGTACCCGGTAGCAATGGGTACTTCTTCCTTTGCTGCGGGCACGCGATCCTGCCGACTACGCCAGGTTGTGACGCCTCATTCTCGAAAGAGCCCTTTAGTTTACCCTGGGTGATGGGGGACTCGGAGTCGGTTCCTGTGATGAAGAGATGGGGTGCAGCCGTGGCCCGGACCCGATCCGTGCTCAGGGCCGTCACATTAAAAAAAGGATGTTGTGGGCTCGTCCGGGTTGAGTGGCTGATTTAACGACTACGCCACCTGTGGCACCTGGTGAAGGCCACCAGCGCTGCCACAGTCCGCTGAGGCATGGTGTTATGGCGGCTAGAGTTCTTACGACTCCCCACAGGCGGACCAAGGCCTCAGGGAAGAGGGACAGGACGGAGGGGGTAGTAATAGAGGAGTACTTCCAAGGCTTTACTCAGTTTAGAGATGGCAGTAGGAAGGCGACTCCCTGCTCCTCGCGGAGTCCTGCGGTCACCAGGGACGGGGGTCCGACAACCTCCGAGTAAGTCCAGCTTTCAATCAGGACCCTACACCAGAGTGTTCCTGAACTACAGACCGAATCCTTTCCTGTCCGTGTGTGTGCGAATAGGCCGGGTCTCCCTCTGAGCTCCTCTCAAAACAAGGGCACAGGTGGCAGCTCCGCTCCGTGCGATACCCGGTGGGATCCTCTGGGCCTACCGGGCTTTCTCGTCCAAGACGTAGAGTAGCAAGGTCGGGTGTCGGGGGCCGGTACCCCTTTCGCAGCCGGAGTCCCTCTGAATATATCAGCTTGGCTAGGACAGGTGGCGTACACCGCTCCGTCTGCATCCTGCCTGGGATCCATTTGCTGTGGAGCCACACTTTTAAGCTCCGAGCCTTCTTGATCCTGGTCCTTGGCCGGGTTGAGACATTCCTTGTCTGCAACCTACCTCTCGTCCCAAGGCTAAGGTACGAGGGCTGTGTCCCTTGCCGGTGCAGACCCACACAGGATCTGCGCTCCGGGAGGGAGGTCACATTACACACACAGTATTTGACAGCACAGAGAACAGCCGAAGACTAGCCAAAAGCTAGACAAAGGACTAGCAAAATGACTAAAGGACCAAGATCAAAGATGGCTTTTTATTAAATATGAAATTTAAAGTGTAACTAACTTGTAAGTCCTCCACCCTCACCCACTAACTGGTTCCCCTAACTCTTGGTTCCCCAGTCTCCCTGTAACCAGGGGAGCAGCACCTAGCGCATACTTGCTCCCTCTGGTGGAGAAATGTGGTGTTGGATGCAAAAGGTTGGGTCGCGACTATCACGCTGTCCTTACCTCAGAGGAGGAACACCACACTCCATTAGAGAAGTGCAGCATCCCTGTGGCGGTCGAACCCTCAGGGGTGCCACATGGGATGACTGAAAAACAGCAACCCAGGTGTTTTTTTTTTCTTTTATGGTATTCATCGAATGAGAGAAATAATGTCACATTTGAAGGATCTGACTTTTACAGGCTCAACAGTCATGTGACATACATGTGAATAAGGGGTTAAAGGATTTTCTAGGTTCTGAACTTTAAAGGGGTTCTCCAGGCTTGGGGCTAAAGTCTGCAGTCACTGTATATGATTGCGGCCTTGTGAATCCTCACAGTGCGCACAGTAGCGCTATCAGATTTCTCCTGTGCCGGCGCCAGGAGTGGGCGCAAGTATGTGATTTGCATACTCCCGGCCACATTCCGTCTAGACATGATCGGCTTTTGTCTATTCACTTGTATTGAGCGAGGCCGCGGCCCTCTAGTCGTCACGTGACCGCATGTATACAAATTACACACTTGCAGTCATGTTTCTGCCCACTTCTGGCGCCAATGAATGCTGACAGCGCGCACAATGAACCCTAAGCCCGGACAACCCCTTTAAACAGAACTTGTCATGTGCAAAAATGCTATTTGTCAGCAGATATGGAGTTTATATGCAGGTAAGCAGCATTATAATCCTGACCAGCTGCCTAAATGACAGCACGGCTACCAGGAGGAGCTGACTTTACATTCTCCCAGGAGCGACTCGTCTCAGTCGCTGGGGCGTGCACGGAGCAGTCATCACTGACTATACTGTGGGCGGGAGCTGTAATCACTGCTCTGCATTTTGATTGACAGCTCTCTCTGCAGCGTGTATGTGCCGCGTGTATGCGCATAAAAAGCTGCCAATCAGTCTGCCGGGAAGTGATTACTGCTGCTGCTCACAATACACTGTGTGCAGAATTATTAGGCAAATTGTATTTTAGAGGATTAATTTTATTATTGATCAACAACTATGTTCTCAATCAGCCCAAAAGACTCATAAATATCCAAGCTTAATATTTTTGGAAGTTGGAGCGGTTTTTTTTTAGATTTGGCTATCTTAGGAGGATATCGGTTTGTGCAAGTAACTATTACTGTGCAGAATTATTAGGCAACTTAATAAAAACCAAATATAATCCCATCTCACTTGTTTATTTACATCAGGTAAACCAATATGAGTGCACAAAATTTAGAAATAAACATTTCTGACATGCAAAAACAAAAAACAAAAAAATTAGTGATGAATATAGCCACCTTTCTTTATGATGACACTCAACAGCCTTCCATCCATAGATTCTGTCAGTTGCTTGATCTGTTTTCGATCAACATTGTGTGCAGCAGCCACCACAGCCTCCCAGACACTGTTCCGAGAGGTGTACTGTTTTCCCTCCCTGTAGATCTCACATTTTATGATGGACCACAGGTTCTCTATGGGGTTAAGATCAGGTGAACAAGGGGGCCATGTCATTATTTTTTCTTCTTTTAGACCTTTACTGGCCAACCACGCTGTGGAGTAGTTGGATGCATGTGATGGAGCATTGTCCTGCATGAAAATCATGTTTTTCTTGAACGATACTGACTTCTTCCTGTACCACTGCTTGAAGAGATTGTCTTCCAGAAACTGACAGTAGGTCTGGGAGTTAAGCTTCACTCCATCCTCAACCCGAAAAGGTCCCACAAGTTCATCTTTGATGATACCAGCCCATACCAGTACCCCACCTCCACCTTGCTGGCGTCTGAGTAGGAGTGGAGCTCTCTGCCCTTTACTGATCCAGCCTCTGGTCCATCCATCTGGCCCATCAAGAGTCACTCTCATTTCATCAGTCCATAAAACCTTTGAAAAATCAGTCTTAAGATATTTCTTGGCCCATTCTTGACGTTTTATCTTATGTTTCTTGTTCAAAGGTGGTCGTTTTTCAGCCTTCCTTACCTTGGCAATGTCCCTGAGTATTGCACACCTTGTGCTTTTTGATACTCCAGTAACGTTGCAGCTCTGAAATATGGCAAAACTGGTGGCTAATGGCATCTTGGCAGCTTCAAGCTTGATTTTCCTCAATTCATGGGCAGTTATTTTGCGCCTTTTTTTGGCCAACACACTTCTTCCGACCCTGTTGGCTATTTGCCATGAAATGCTTGATTGCTCGGTGATCACGCTTCAAAAGTTTGGAAATTTCAAGACTGCTGCATCCCTCTGCAAGACATCTCACAATTTTGGACTTTTCAGAGCCCGTCAAATCTCTCTTCTGACCCATTTTGCCAAAGGAAAGGAAGTTGCCTAATAATTAAGCACACCTTGTATAGGGTGTTGATGTCATAAATCAACACCCCTCCTCATTGCAGAGATGCGCATCACCAGATTTACTTAATTGGTAGTTGGCTCTCAAGCCTATGCAGCTCGGATTAGGACAACATGTATAAAAAGTATCATGTGATCAAAATACTCATTTGCCTAATAATTCTGCACACAGTGTATAGTGAGGGGTGATTGTAACCGCTCCGTATGGAGTGGCTGCAGGTGTTAGGGTGAACACTTTGGTATGTTCATTAGTTGCCTGCTCCTGGCCTAATGAATATGATCAAGTGCATGCAAGAAAGAATAACATCAGACACACACAGTCGGATGTAAGCTCTCCTTGATCAGATATGACACAGCTCCAAGTGTCTTTATTCAACCCAAACATAGACTTATATAAACTGTAAATAGGGGCTCAGTTAGCCCTAGAATGTGAGTAACCAGATGTATTCATTGGTTAGTCCATGGGCAGATCCATGAGGTGATCAGGGTGGTTATGGTCCATGAGGTCATCAGGGGGTGTGATCCATGAGGTCATCAGGGGGCGTGGTTCATGAGGTCATCATGGTGGGTTGGTCCATGAGGTCATCAGGGGGCGTGATCCATGAGGTCATCAGGGGGCGTGATCCATGAGGTCATCAGGGTGGGTTTCTCCAAGCAATGTGTCGCTCTGTGGTTGGTTAGTCCTTCTATAGAATGCAGCTTCCTCCCAGAACAGAGCGTGGTGTGATGAAACAGGAAATGGCAGCAATCTTTTGATCTAAACAAGCTTATGTAAGGTGAAATAATACACTTTGTGGATCTTGTCTCTCAGTCTCCTATGTCTTGAGGTTAATTAAGTATTTGATGCTATGGCTCTCCTCAACACGGTGAGGATAGAAGCTAATTTCTATTACTGATAGAAGCTAATTTCATCAGTAATGTGGCTAGACAGCATTTTAACGCTTTTTACCTGCAGATTAACCTTATATCTGCCGGTAAATAGTGGTTTTGCACATGACAGGTTCCATTTAAGGTGCTTATCCTTACTTGATAACAAGAGACATTAAAAGGGATATTTCCAACCAACTTCCAGTAACACCTGAATGACTTTTTTAAGGGGTCTCAGAACTTAGTAAGTGCTGCAGCCTCTTCTGCCCCGCTTACCTGCACGCTGGCTACATACTACAGCATCTGATGGATTTTGCAACATTGTTCCATTGAGGTGAATGGGACACTGAAATACCAAACACAGTCGCTACTATCTGGTCAGAGGAAACCAGCAAAAGAGCTGATGGTGGAGGTGATAAGAGTCGGACCTCCCACGATCTGTTATTGATGGCCTATTCTAAGGATAGGACATTCATATTGTAAACCTAGGAATCCACTTTCTGAAAATACTTTGAACACTTTGTGAAATGCAAAAGGGATTTTCCCATTCCCAGAATAAGCCATAAGTACCGTCTCTTGCCTGAGGCTCCCAAAAGTCAACTCCTGACATTCTCCATACACTTCAATTGTGAGGAGGCCGCGTGTGCATGTGGCCCTCTTCATTAATGTCCATGAGGGTTATAGAAAGAGCCAAATAAATGCTAATGTCAGAAATGCCTAAGATGGGAACATCCTTGTAAATGTCTCCTGTTCTGTAATTCTTCACCCTAGTAGAGGACAGCGGTGTTCGGCCGACCTGCTCTAGTAGCACAATCTCAGATAACATCAGGCAGAGATTAATATTCCATCATGTGCTCGGGCAGGGGAGTTATGGGAAGGTTGTCCTGGCGGAGGATGCTTCTAACCATCAGAAGTATGCTGTGAAGATCATCAGCAAGAGATCCCTGCTCTCTACTGGCGATGAGGTGGATGTGATGGTGGAGCACCGAGTGTTACAGCTGGCATCTGGGAGCCCCTTCCTCGTCCACGCAGACTTTGCATTCCAGACCAAGGTATAATACTGACTACTACTTTATTACTATCCCCATAGGTAATCAGCAGATCAGGAGGGCAGCAGCGCTTACTGGGATACTCTGACCGATTCACTGCACTACCTGACAGAGCCCCAGCCATGTGCGAGCAAATTGTCTGGTACTGAGAATGGGAATGCGCTGCAGTACCGGACACAGGGTCATGGATTCTACACATAATCTACTTTCTATATCAATTCATCGCCGTCTCTAAGATCTCTGCTTTCAGTCAGTTAGTAAGCTCCATTGTTTGCCTCCAATGTATGAAAACCCTTTCCTGATCATGTGATGGACGCTCAGGCGCACGGCTCATTGCAGGCCAGTTACTGGATCTGTTTCTTGTAAAGTGACCTGTGTGTCCACTACATGATCAGGAGAGGGTTTGTAGCCACTGGAGGTGAACAATGTAGGTTCCTACACAGTGACTGAAAGCAGAGATCTTAGAAAGTTTGAGGAATGGATATAAAAAGCAAAGTGGAAAATTGTATAACTAATCATTAATGGGTTTATCCATGGCTAATTATTTTTTTGGCTATGGGCCTAAGAGCTGACAGGCAGGTGATTGTTAATTACCGGCCTGTTGTGCCTGGCGTTGATCTCTGCCGGCTTAGAGCAGTCACAGACCACTCCTACCAGTGATTCTGCGGCCTCCACTGACATCACATCAACAGAGCAGCGGCTTCTCTTGTACTTTGCTCTGTTGATGGGGTGTGACTGCTGATGTCATTCTTATTGACAGCCGGCTCCTCACTGCAGGAAACTGACTGTCAATCAGCATGAAGCCAGCAGTCATGCCTCGTCGACAGAGTAGGCGCCGGGTAGAAAAGCCAGGTAGTTAGCAACTACCTGACTGTTAGTTCTTAGATCCATAGTAAAAACATAGTACTGCAAAAGCTCTTTAAGGAAAACCTGACAGGTCCCCATGCCCTCCAAACCACCATGCATTTTTTATTTTGTTAATACTAAAGGTAAGCGAATAAATTCAAATTTTACTAAAATTTTTCAAAAATCCAAATTTGCCAAAATGATGATTTTTTTGTAATTCACTTCTGCTTGGATTCAACAAAATGCCACATTTTTTTTTAATCATAAAAGGGCCATTCAAAGGTTAAAAAAATAAAACAAATCCTCATCTTACCGCTCACATCTCAGGCCCCTCTACTACCCACCGCCACCTGTCCTAGAATTTAGTCTGATTTGCCTTTCTGTAGTTATTCCACTTTATCACAAGACCTTTGTATATTTGATGGGACGACTAGTCTGGTGAAGCCAACACCGTGTTGACTAGTCTGATGCTAATTGGCATATTGCAAACAAAATTTCTAAAATCATTTTTTGTCATTCACTACAATCAAGTATACAGTACAAAGGGCTTGTTTGGAAGGGTATTATCATAAGAATAAATACATGGTGGTGGTTTGGGGGACGTGGGGGAGCTGTCAGATTCTCTTTAAAAAAATTAAAAAAAATTCTTGCTAAAGCTGGAATATCCCTTCAAGCATTAGAGAAGCCGCTAATGTATTCTGTATAGTAAAATTGTAGATATTAGGATGATTCAGTAATTATATCTTCTCTTTGCCGTGTTTCTTCCATGACACAGATGTTTGTGCTACTTGGTCTGGAATACATGAGCTGCGGGGACTTCCACCACTTACTACAGATGAAGGGGCGGCTTAACATCCCCAGTGCAAGGTAATAAGTTATAACATTCACCTGTCAGTCTATAGATTAGTGTGGACTTCTAAGGGTCTCCTCACATTACATCTTTCCATTATCTTTTGTGCCAGATTCTATGCCGCGGAGCTCGTGTGTGGCATCCAGTATCTCCATTCTAAGGGCATCGTCCACAGAGACCTCAAGCCCGAGAACATCTTGGTGGCTGAGTCGGGCCATGTTAAGATCACAGATTTCGGTCTCGCACTTGAGAACATGCTTGGAGACCGCACAGCCACCGAATATGCTGGGACCAAGGAATTTGTGGCTCCTGAGGTGAGAAGAAGAGAATTTTCCTCTTTTTACTGATGCAATGATAGTAATAATTTTATATCACAGACAATGGAGAGGTGGAGAGATTAGGAACATGGACAATACAAGACCAGGGAAAGTGTTACCCCATCTCTTACATAGGGGTAAATGTCCCCTCTTAATAGTAGCATCAAGTCTGGTCAGTCCACAATGTTGGCTCCTTAGTATTTTCTGTGCAGTAACTGTTCTCTCCTCTTTGGCAGATGCTGGCTGAGGAGGAGTATGGCGCTGGAGTGGACTGGTATTCATTTGGCATCATCTTAAATAAAATGATTACCAGTAAGTGCAATTACCATCCTGCACTATTTAATCAATTATCCTCCAGCGCTGAAGACCTCATCAAAAAGGTGAGTATGGCACTGTAATAAGACACCACTGTATTTTATACCATATTACATGAAAACCTCCGACAGCAAGACATCCCCCCTCTACTACACCCCAGACTGCGCCATTATAGGTGATATCGGTGACATAGTGAAAAACAAAAAACGTAGCTAAAGACTAACAGGCAGGGAGTTGCTACCTATCTTCCTGTTGTGCTTGACACCATTCTTTGCCGGCACAGATTGCTCCTGCCGGTGATTCAGCTGTCTCTGCTGTTGTCACGTTGACTGAGTAGCGGCTTCTTTTCCGCCATGCTCTATTGACGGAGCGTAACTTCTGCCGTCATTCTGATTCACAGTCGGCTCCTCCAGTTAGGCAGCGGGAATACGGCTGTTAATCAGAATGACGTCAGAAGTCATGCTCCATCAACAGAGCAGGGCGGAAAAGAAGCCACCGCTCTGTCGACGTGACGTCAGCAGAGGCAGCTGAATCGCCTGTACTTGGAAAGAGCAGTGCCAGTCACCTGCCTGTCTTTGTTTTTCACAATATCCCGGATATCCCCTTTAAGGGGCAACATTTTACTGACCTAATGAATAATAAGGGTGAGAGTTTCCCTTTACAGTATCGGTCTGGTAGCAGATGTACGGAAGGCATCTTTTCACACCTAGAAGCCTCCATGTGCAATCTTCTTGTTTAGGTCTTTGCTAAATGATGTTTGTAATGATGTTTCTCTATTTCAGCTCCTCCAGAGAGATCCTGCCAAGCGCTTAGGAGTCCACGGAAACATCAGAGGTCATCACTTGTTCCAGCATATTGACTGGGTCTCTGTGGAAGCCCTTCGGATGCCCCCACCACACATCCCTGTAGTAAGTATATACACAAACATTCTACATTCTGGACACATTTTATAGACAATATATGCTACCTAATGTTAGGAGGTAGATGAAGAGGGATGTGCCCAGGGGCTGCAGAGGAAGGTGTGGATGCCATTCAGCAGTAGTGTGGACATATAGCCTGTGCAGCCAGTGTAGCTACACACAGGCATAGTGAGGAGGGAGCCCGTCACAAACTCTGAGGTTTGACCAAAAAAGATGCAAGTGTTAATGATCGGGGAGGACTTTTTCTTCTGTTTGGTTTGATCTTGTTGGAGGTCAGTGCTGGATGTGGAAAGTATTTATACCAATGTGATTGGCATGATTTATTGATGTGTGTATAACCTGTGTATTTGCGTTTGTCTGATGTACGTGTCAAGTCCATGTCTTGTGCTTGTGTAATATGTGGACTGTGCATGTGTGTGCTGTGCTTTTGTGATGTGTGCACTGTGCTGTGTAAGTTGTGCGCTGTGCTTCTGTGATGTGTTTTTATCATGTTTTTGTTCTATAATGTTTTGTTGTACTTATAGGGGTCGTCCACTACTCAGACAAACCTTTCTTAATCCCTATGTTTACCCCCAGTAAAATAATAACACTTATACCCCCCTCTGTTGCCGGTGCCATTCCAGCAGTGGCAGCACTGGCTCTCCTGCGGCTCGGGAGGCATGGTTATGTCATGCAATCCCTGCAGCCAATCAGCACTGGCTTTACTCTCCTCTCCTATGGACATAAGTGACTTTCGGAGGAAGTGAGTGCAGCCGCTGCTAGTAGTGACTATACTGTAAGTGTTATTTTACTGAGGGGACACTTAGGGACTGAAAAGGCATTGTCCGAGCAGTGGATAACCCTTTACGTGAGGGGGTCAATACAGAATTCTCGGACAAGGGCCTTAAATTCTCAGTGTTCGCATCTGCAGTAGTGATAGGGCATGATATCCCTATGATTCAGCCACTTCATTCTAAATCCAAATATGCTTGTGAGCCTTCAGAGATTTGTGTGCATGATGGGGAGAGAAAAGCACAAAATATATAGTATCATGTAAGTTACATGCTTGGATGCCATTAGGACGTATCGTCTGACCATCAGAACATCATAATCTATTTTTATTTCTCTCTTACAGCCACCTATACCTCAATGCCGTGCCAGAAAATTCAACCTGAACAACATGGAGAGAGCAGAGGCCGAGAAGGGACCTTTACCAGTTAACTCTACGGCCATGTTCAGAGGTTTATCGTTTGTCACCTGGTGAATCCTCTAGACACCAGCTCTAATGTCACCAGAGCGAGTTGTCCTCCTGAGCTCCTGGAAGAAGATCTACTGACGTGTAGAAGAGTGGACCCAGGCATCGAAGAACTGGAATGTCTAATAACACCTACAATTGGTACAGGACCGAAGCACATCATCTTCCCAAGAATTCATCAGCGATGAGGACAAGACTGACAGTGAAGACACCTGTCAGTGGAGATGTCGAGGGACCCGACAAGAAGACAGCAGAAGACCAACACAGCCGATGGTTGTAAGTGGTGGCGCCAGAACATCTGCGCTCCTTTCCACTCATAGGCATGTGAAAAACACTTCAAAATGTATCTACCGGTAACTGGATTTCCTCACATTCATGACAGCACCACCATATTGTGCTGTCTTGGGTTGGAAGAAACCAAGTGGTGAGTGTTGGCCGGCTATTTAGGGGTGGAGGAGGCCGGATTTTTTTTTTTTTTTTAAGTAACATCTCCCACATGCCTATGACACTTAAAAGTGTTACTATATACAGATGTATCCACTGTGTATAGTAATTTTTAAAACTGACCGGTAATAGGATTTCCTCTGATTCATGACAAAGCTGTCATAGGTGAGGGGAAAAAGGTGAGTGATGGCCGGCTATTTAGGGGTGGAGGAGGCCGGATTTTTTTTTTTTTTTTTTATAAATGGAGGATTCTGAGCGATAGGGCTACTGTACACCAAAAGATCAGCTCAGACAATGGCGGTAAGTAGGAGCCAGAACATCTGTGCTCACACATAGGCATGTATCATACACTCCAGAATATACAGGCCGGGAACTGCGATCCACCCGCGGCTGTTAAAATGTTAAATGCCCTGTCAATCTCTGACAGCGGCATTTAACATGGCCGCAGCGGAAGGGCGTCATAAGTCCCTCCCATCGGCGCCCCTGTCACATGACTGTGGGTCGCCGATGAGTTGGCATGACAACCCAGGGTCTGCAGGAGACCCCTGCGGTTGTCATTGCTCATAGCCAGTGAGCATTTCTGCTGCACACAGGCGATCTGATGGTCGCAGCTTCTAGTCTCCCATGGAGACTATTGAAGCAAGTGAAAAGTAATAAAAAATCTTTTTAAAAATATAAAAAAAGTAAAAATATAAAAATCACCCCCCTTTCGTCCCATTCAAAATAAAACAATAAAAAAATCAAATATACACATCGCCACATTCAGAATAACCCGATCTATTAATATATAAAAAGGATTAGTTCGATTAGTAAAAGGTGTAACAAGAAAAAAAATGAAAACGCCAGAATTTCGGTGTTTTTGGTTGCCGAACATTGCAATAAAATGCAATAACGGGCGATCAAAACATCATATCTACCCCAAAATGATATAATTAAAAACATTAGCTTGGCGTGCAAAAAATAAGCCGTACACGGGTCTCAGAAATGGCGACATTTTTTTTTTTTACAAAATTTGGATTTTTGTTCCTCACTTAAATAAAAATGAACCTATACATGCTTGGTATCTGTGAACTTGTAATGACCCGGAGAATCATTATGGCAGGTTAGTTTTAGCATTTAGTGAACATGGTAAAAAAAAAAACAACAACTGTGGAACTGCACTTTTTTTGCAATTTCATCGCACTTGGAATTTTTTTTCCCATTTTCCAGTACCCGATATGGTAAAACCAATGGAGTCGCTCAAAAGTACAACTTGTCCCACAAAAAATAAGACCCCACATAGCCAAATTGATAGGAAAAAAAAGTTATGGTTCCGGGAAGAAGGGGAGCAAAAAAGTAAAAGCGCAAAGCGGAAAATGGCCTGGGGTTGAAGGGGTTAAGGTGGCATGTTTTTTTTTTTGTTTTGTTTTTAGTAACATCTAGCACACGCCTATGACACATATTTATTACTATATACAGATGTATCCACTGTGTATAGTAAATTCTAAAACTGACCGGTAATAAGATTTCCTCTTATCCATGATAGAGCTGTAGGTGAGGGGAAAAAGGTACGTGATGGCCGGCTAATAACACTATAATTTGCACTTTACATAATTGACCAAAGGATTTAACTAAATGACTCTTATAAAAAGTAGATTTAGTTAGCTAAATGTTTAGTAATGTGTTAGGAAGCTTTTATGTTAAGGCATTGACCACTTTCTGATTATTGTTAAATAATGTGTTTGTGAGATGATTAAAAGGCACTTAGAAATATAGGCTATTCTGCACTATTTCCCATATTTCATATTTGGTGACAAAATTCAAGAAAGGTCATATTAGTAAGTGCCTTATCATCATCTCAAACACATGGGTCAACAAAAAACAGAAAATGGCCATTGCTTTTAATCATACTTTAAAGATCTGGAAAGAATTGACTTTAACGTTTGTCACCCCTTATATCATAAAATAACAAATAAATAGAAATTGCTTTTATAATAGATTGACACATCCAGAAGAGATCCCATTTCAGCAGTCACCTCATTATCATAACAAGCAGGATTACAATGAGAGATAACAGAATCCACCATTCACAGTAGGTAGTGTCACAGCTCACCTCTTCCCCCTTCCTGCACAATGACATCTTTATGTCACTAAACATGAGAACCTTTATATAAAACTCTCCCAAGGAACGAAATAAAGTCCCCTATATAGATAGCTAGATAGCTAGATAGCTAGATAGCTAGATAGATAGATAGATAGATAGATAGATAGATGTCTATGTCTAATCTCCAAACAGGCAAGAGAGCAGCTTCCATTAATGTACAAAAAAAAAACAGTAATCTGCAATCAGAAATACAGGTTATAAAAAAAATTATCACAATCTGGTTTCAATTAGTTTCAAAAAATTATTTGATACATTCCCTTAAAGAAAAATAAATAAAAAATATACATAAAAAGAGTATTAGATATTATAAGAAATGTTTAATAGGTTAGAGTAGAGTAGGGCCCTGCCGAAAGAGTCTACCTTGTCGTGGTGGCAGGCTTAAAAAATCTTTTGGTCAAAACAAATCCTGATGGCTATGTATGAGATCTGGTGTTCAATGGAAACTATTAATGTGTGATTGGTGAGGACGTGGTGCAGAAGTGGAGTTTTTCAAAAGTGGGCGGTGGGACTGTGGAAGGTTTGAGGGTTGGAGGCGAAGCTAGGGTGGAGGCGGAGCTGGGGTGGAGGCGGTGCTGGGGTGGAGGCAGCGCTGGGGTGGAGCCTGGGTGGAGTCTCAAGGAGGCCTGAACATTTTGCCAGTATGTGGCCCTGAAATTCCCAGCGGCAGCCCCGACGACTCCTATAGCATGTGATAG
Source organism: Phyllobates terribilis (assembly GCF_046119375.1). Lineage (NCBI taxonomy): Eukaryota > Metazoa > Chordata > Amphibia > Anura > Dendrobatidae > Phyllobates > Phyllobates terribilis. The sequence continues at coordinate 162,435,644 of NW_027362762.1, read as the reverse complement.
AATATTTTTTTCAGCTTTACTGACAATCAAGAGGAAAGGGCTGACATTTCCTCCCAATTACATTACTTACACTCCAGTACGTCATTTTAAAGGGATTGTGCCACCATTAAAGGGGTTTTCCCACGAACAAAAGTTGATTTTAACCAATAGATCTTGGAATAATAATAACTTTCACAATTGAATGTGTTTAAATACACTGTGTTCAAAATTATTATGCAAATAATATTTTCTCAGATTTTCCCAAATTACCTATATGAATTACAGTCATTGTAATTTTCCAGTCAAATAACTATTAGAGTACAATTGAAAGGTTTTTGAACAAACTGCCTATGATAACAGTATATTTAAAAAAAAATAAAACACTCAAACTGCACTCAAAATGCATGTTCCAAATTATTATGCACAGCAGAGTTTTCAACCTTTTCATTTTAATAAAGAACAAAAAACTGGTCATTTTTGAAATTATAAGCATTAGCAGGTTATTACAAACTGAAATCAAACAGTTTTCAACTCAAAACTTTATTCTAGGTGATGTTACATTTGCACATGGGACCCCTTGTTTGAAAGGAGCTTCTGAACTCTCATTCATTAAATTTGTCAGGTTTTGGATGGTTTCTGCTTCAATTGTTTTGCATGAGGACAGAATACCCTCCCAGAGCTGTTGCTTAGATGTGAACTGCCTCCCGCCATCATAGACACTCCTTTTGATGATGCTCCAGAGGTTCTCAATGGGGTTGAGGTCAGGGGAGCATGGGTGCCACACCATACGTTTGTCCCCTTTTATGCCCATAGCAGCCAGAGATGCAGATGTGCAGCCATCTATACACAGCGGGAGGCCACACGTAGCCATCTATACACAGCAGGAGGCCGCACGTAGCCATCTATACACAGCAGGAGGCCGCACGTAGCCATCTATACACAGCAGAGGGCGTCACGTAGCCATCTATACACAGTGGGAGGCAGCACGGCAACATCTATACACAGCGGTAGGCTGCAAATAGCCATCTATAAACAGCAGGAGGCAGCACGGTGCCATTTTTACACAGCGGGAAGCCGCACGGCGCCATCTATACACAGCAGGAGGCCGCACGGTGCCATTTTTACACAGTGGGAAGCCGCACATAGCCATCCATACACAGCAGGAGGCCGCACGTAGCCATCTATCCACAGTGGGAGGCCGCACGTAGCCATCTATACACAGCAGGAAGCCGCACGTAGCCATCTATACACAGCAGGACGCCGCTCATAGCTATTTATACACAGCAGGAGGCCGCAAGTAGCCATCTATACACAAGAGGAGGCCGCACATAGCCATCTATACACAGCAGGAGGCTGCTCATAGCCATCTATACACAAGAGGAGGCCGCACATAGCCATCTATACACAGCAGGAGGCCGCTCATAGCCATCTATACACAGCATGAGGCCGCACATAGCCATCTATACACAGTAGGAGGCCGCACGTAGCCATCTATATACAGCGGGAGGCAGCACATAGCCATCTATACTCAGCAGGAGGCCGCACATAGCCATCTATACACAGCTGGAATCCACACGTAGCCATCTATACACAGCAGGGGGCCGCAAGTAGCCATCTATACACAGCTAGAGGCCGCATGTAGCCATCTATACCCAGCAGTAGGCCGCATGTAGCTATCTATACACAGCAGCAGGCCGCAAGTAGCCATCTATACACAGCGGGAAGTCGCACGTAGCCATGTATACACAGCAGGAGCCCGCACGTAGCCATGTATACATAGCAGGAGGCCACACGTAGCCATCTATACACAGCAGGAGGCCGCTCATAGCCATCTATACACAGCAGGAAGTCACACATAGCCATCTACACACAGTAGGAGACCGCACATAGCCATCTATACACAGCTGGAATCCGCACGTAGCCATCTATACACAGCAGGGTGCCGCAATTAGCCATCTATACACAGCAGGAGGCCACACGTGGCCATCTATACACAGCAGGAGGCCGCATGTAGCCATCTATACACAGCAGGAGGCCACATGTAGCCATCTATACACAGCAGGAGGCTGCTCATAGCCATCTATACACAGCAGGAGGCCGCAAGTAGCAATCTATACACAGCGTGAGGCCGCACATAGCCATCTATACACAGTAGGAGGCCGCACATAGCCATCTATATACAGCGGGAGGCAGCTCATAGCCATCTATACTCAGCAGGAGGATACATGTAGCCATCTATACACAGCAGGGGGCCGCAAGTAGCCATCTATACACAGCAGGGGGCCGCATGTAGCCATCTATACACAGCAGGAGTCCGCACGTAGCCATCTTTACACAGCGGGAGGCCGCATGCAGCCATCTATAAACAGCAGGAGGCAGCACGGCGCCATTCATACACAGTGGTAGACCGCATATAGCATTCTATAAACAGCAGGAGGCAGCATTGCGCCATGAATACACAGCGGGAGGCCGCATGTAGCCCTCTATAATCAGCAGGCGGCAGCACAGCGCCATCTATGCACAGCAGGAGGCCGCACATAGCCTTCTATACACAGCAGGAGGCCGCACATAGCCATCTATACCCAGCAGGAGGCCGCACGTAGCCATGTATACACATGAGGAGGCCTCACGTAGCCATCTATACACAGCAAGAGGCTGCACGTAGCCATATACACACAGCAAGAGGCCACAAGTAGCCATTTATACACAGCGGAAGGCCACACGTAGCCATCTTTACACAGCAGGAGGCCGCACATAGCCATCTATACTCAGCAGGAGGCCGCACATAGCCATCTATACACAGCAGGAATCTGCACATAGCCATTTATAAACAGCAGGGGGCCGCAAGTAGCCATCTATACACAGCAGGGGGCCACATGTAGCCATCTATACATAGCAGGAGTCCGCACGTAGCCATCTTTACACAGCGGGAGGCCGCATGTAGCCATCTGCAAACAGCAGGAGGCAGCACGGCGCGCTCTATACAAAGCGGGAGGCCGCACGTAGCCATCTATAAACAGCAGGAGGCAGCACGGTGCCATCTATACACAGCGGGAGGCCGCATGTAGCCATCTAAAATAGCAGGAGGCAGCACAGCGCCATCTACTCACAATGGGAGGCCGCACATAGCCATCTATACATAGCAGGAGGCCGAACATAGCCATCTATCCACAGCAGGAGGCCGCACGTAGCCATCTATACACAGCGGGAGGCCGCACGTAGCAATCTATACACAGCAGGAGGCCACACGTAGCCAACTATACACAGCAGGAGGCCGCACGTAGCCATCTATTCACAGCGGGAGGCCGGACAGCACCCCCCAGATAAAGTAGAAGGTCGCACGGTGCCCCCCCAAGACAGCGGGAGGCCACACGCAGTCACGCACACACACAAACATATACAGACATATAAACACATTTGAAACACTAAAATACATATAAACAGACATCACACAATGATTTCTGCCTGCACACACACAGACACACTCACTCACACACACACTCACTCATTCACTCACACACTCACTCATACACACACACCCTCACACATACACACACTCACTCACACTCACCATCCCCCTGCTCGGCTCCAGTCGTCCTGCTCCTCTCCGATGCAGCAGTACAGGGCGCACACTGCATGATGTCATGCTAGCAGACATGGCCGCGCACTGGGCCGTGTCTGCTAGCTGTGACGCGGCTGAGCCAGCACAAGCACACAGGGAAGTTAACAGGTGCAGTGCTGGCCTGGCCAAAGAAGCAGCAGCCGTGCAAAGCTGCTGTGGGAGCGGTCGGGGCCCCCCCCCCGCCTCTGCCTGCCTACCTGTAACTAATATTAATTTCAGAACAATTAGAAGAGAAATTCTACTCTAAACATGGACATGTTTAGGGATGAGCGAAACCAAACTGTAAAGTTCGGGGTTTGTACCGGACACCAGGTGATTTTTTTCTGGATGTCCAGTTTACTGTTCGAAAGTTCAATGGCTGTGCGAAGTTCTTGTATGGCCAGCATACTCACCGGACATGTCACCCATTGAGCATGTTTGGGGTGCTCTGGATCGACGTATATGACATCTTTTTCAAGTTCCCCCCAATATCCAGCAACTTCGCACAGCCATTGAAGAGGAGTGGACCAACATTCCACAGGCCACAATCAACAGCCTTATCAACTCTATGTGAAGGAGATTTGACCACCATTTGCATCACATAGTTCAACACACCAGATACTGATTGGTTTTCTGACCCCTGCAATACTGTAAAACTGCACATTTTAGAGTGACCTTTTATTGTGGGCAGTCTAAGGCACACCTCTGCAATAGTCATGTGTCTTAGATTTTTGGTCACTATAGGACACTATAGTGGGTGCAGGGGTTGCAGTTGCAACTTTTTCCAGGAGCCTAGGGAAGGCGGGGGACCAAATGGTCTGTTTAGCCCATCTGAAAAATCAATTCTAATATAGAGATTCTCTGAGAATATGATAAAAATGTCCCCCAACACTTATTTCAAGCTACAACCTGTTCTAGTCATGTCAGGATGGGCTACATCCTAAACAAACACCATCTGAGACGTGTCAACTGTCAGAGGAGTAAGGGCCCCGTCACACTTAGCGACGCTGCAACGATCCCGACAACGATACGACCTGTCAGGGATCGTTACTGCGTCGCTATGTGGTCGCTGGTGAGCTGTCAAACAGGCAGGCTCACCAACGATCAGGGGAGCAGCGACATCGTGGAAAGAATCTTTCCACGATGTCCTGCTCCTGGTTACCAGCCTGCTGAAGCAGGAGCAGGCTGGTAACCATGATAAACATTGGGTTACTAGGGGCACACGCGCACCTAGTAACCCATTGTTTATCATGGTTACCACTCTGCTACAGTGAGCTGGAGGTTACCGCTCACTTTAGCAGGCTCGTAACCATGATAAACAACGGGTTACTATGTGCGCGTGTGCCCCTAGTAACCCAATGTTTATCATGGTTACCAGCCTGATCGCTGCTCCCGCTGGTCACACATAGCGATGTGTGCTGACCAGCGGGAGGGCAACGACCAAAAAATGGTCCAGGACACTTTGCAGCGATCAGCTACCTCATAGCAGGGGCCTGATCGCTGCAAAGTGTCACACATAGCGACATCGATGGTGAGGTCGCTGTTACGTCACCAAAACCGTGACACAGCAGCGATCTCGCTAGCGATCTCGCTATGTGAGACGGGGGCTTAACACTGTAAGCAAACACATCTGAACTTCCCACTCAAATCTGATCTACCTCCTGTCAGTCTGACAGCTTTACAGCACGGCACAGAGACTGACTGAGCACACAGTCAGACTGAAAGCGGACAAAAAACAACCATTGTGCTGTTAGCTGAGGGGGAAGTTTTTTGGGGTTTTTTCGTTTGTGTTACAGCCTTGCTCTGTGGCTTAGTGAGCAGATGAAGTATGTTTGTTCACGATGCTGCATCTCTGACACTTGGGACATGTCTCGAGCGGTATTTATTCACCCTGAAAGCCGTCCTGACAAGTACCTAGGAAGGGTTGCAGCTTGATACAGTGAAGGAAATAAGTATTTGATCCCTTGCTGTTTGTAAATTTGCCCCCTGACAAAGACATGAACAGTCTATAATTTTAAGGGTAGGTTAATTTTAACATTGAGAGATAGAATATCCCAAAAAAATCAAGAAAATCACTTTGTATAAATTAGATAAATTATTTTGCATTTTGTAGTGAGAGATAAGTATTTGATCCCCTACAAACCATTATGAGTTCTGGCTCCTACAGACCAGTTAGATGCTCCTAATCAACTCATTACCTGCATTAAAGACAGCTGTCTTACATAGTCACCTATATAAAAGACTCCTGTCCACAGACTCAATTAATCAGTCAGACTGTAACCTCTACAACATGGGCAAGACCAAAGAGCTTTCTAAGGATGTCACGGACTAGATCATAGACTTGCACAAAGTTGGAATGGGCTACAAAACCATAAGTAAGACGCTGGGTGAGAATGAGACAACTGTTGGTGCAATAGTAAAAAATAAAAAATGACTGTCAATCAACATCGATCTGGGGCACCATGCAAAATCTCACCTCCTGGGGTATCCTTGATCATGAGGAAGGTGAGAGATCAGCCTAAAACTACACGGGGGGGAACTTGTTAATGATCTCAAGGCATCTGGGACCACAGACACCAAGAAAACCATTGTTAACACATTACACCTTAAAGGTTTAAAACCCTGCAGTGCCCGCAAGGTACCCCTGCTCAAGAAGACACATGTGCAGGCCCGTCTGAAGTTTGCCAATGAACACCTGATGATTCTGTGAGTTACCGTGAGAAGGTGCTGTGGTCAGATGAGACAAAAATTGAGCTGTTTGGCATTAACTCAACTCGCCATGTTTGGAGGAAGAGAATTGCTGCCTATGACCCAAAGAACACCGTCCCCACTGTCAAGCATGGAGGTGGAAACATTATGTTTTGAGGGTGTTTCTCTGCTAAGGGCACAGGACTAGTTCACCGCATTAATGGGATAATGGATGGAGCCATGTACCATAAAATCCTGAGTGACAACCTCCTTCACTCCACCAGGACATTAAAAATGAGTCGTGGCTGGGTCTTTCAGCAAGACAATGACCCAAAACATACAGCCAAGGCAACAAAGTGGCTCAAAAAGAAGCACATTAAGATCATAGAGTGGCCTAGCCAGTCTCCAGACCTTAATCCCATAGAAAGCTTATGGAGGAAGTTGAAGCTCCGAGTTGCCAAGCGACAGCCTCAAAATCTTAATGATTTAGAGATGATCTGCAAAGAGGAGTGGACCAAAAGTCCTCCTGAGTCCTGACATGTGCGCAAACCTCATCATCAACTACAAAAAACGTCTGACTGCTGTGCTTGCCAACAAGGGTTTAGCCACCAAGTATTAAGTGTTGTTTGCCAGAGGGATCAAATACTTATTTCTCACTGCAAAATGCAAATAAATTTATCTAATTTATACAATGTGATTTTCTTGATTGTTTTTGGATATTCTCTCAATGATAAAATTAACCTACCCTTAAAATGATAGACTGTTCATGTCTTTGTCAGTGGGCAAACTTACAAAAACAGCAAGGGATCAAATAATTATTTCCTTCACTGTACATTGCAAACTTTTTAATTTTGCATTTCTACACTTGGGTTTTCAAATCCAGAATTCATGTTTTGAATAATAATCTTTTTATTTGGGGATTTTTACAATTAGGGGAAAGGGATAATAAAATGTAATATATTGTTACATCAACCTCAAGAAAACAAACTTGTAACATAGAAGAAACAAAGAAGAGAACAGGGAAAGAGATTTGGAGGGTAAGGAAAAGAGGTAAGGAAAAGAGGAAAGGAAAAGGTGGACAAAAAGGGGGGGGGTAAATTTAAATATGGAAAGAGGGATAAAGGGAAATAAAAGAGAGATCATACATATTATAATCATAGCTATAATTTCACAGGTTTTCAATTTATATGTATTGAAATAAAGAAATCTATATATTTTCTGGCTAAAAATAATAACACATTTATGTAGAGAGGTTATTCCTGCTTGGGGAGAAGTACTTATTCCAGGAAGATCATCTAGAATAATATTTTTTAAGAGAGTTGTTTCTTAAAGCAAAAGAGTATTCAAAAGAATTATGAGTGGACATTCTTTCTATAATATCTGAAATATTGAATTATATACTTAACAAAAAAGTGTGAAACAACTCAAAATATGTCTTATATTGTAGGTTCTTCAAAGTAGCCACCTTTTGCTTTGATGACTGCTTTGCACACTCTTGGCATTCTCTTGATGAGCTTCAAGAGGTAGTCACCGGAAATGGCTTTCACTTCACAGGTGTGCCCTGTTAGGTTTAATAAGTGGGATTTCTTGCCTTATAAATGGGGTTGGGACCATCAGTTGTGTTGTGCAGAAGTCTGGGGGATACACAGCTGATAGTCCTACTGAATAGACTGTTAAAATTGGTATTGTGGCAAGAAAAAAGCAGCTAAGTAAAAAAAAATGAGTGGCTATCATTACTTTAAGAAATGAAGGTCAGTCAGTCCGAAGAATTGGGAAAACTTTGAAAGTGTCCCCAAGTGCAGTTGCAAAAACCGTCAAGCGCTACAAAGAAACTGGCTCACATGAGGACAGCTCCAGGAAAGGAAGACCAAGAGTCACCTCTGCTTCTGAGGATAAGTTTATCCAAGTCACCAGCCTCAGAAATCGCAGGTTAACAGCAGCTCAGATTAGAGACCAGGTCAATGCCACATAGAGTTCTAGCAGCAGACACATCTCTTCAACAACTGTTAAGAGGAGACTTTGTGCAGCAGGCCTTCATGGTAAAATAGCTGCTAGGAAACCACTGTTAAGGACACGCAACAAGCAGAAGAGACTTGTTTGGGCTAAAAAACACAAGGAATGGACATTAGACCAGTGGAAATCTGTGCTTTGGTCTGATGAGTCCAAATTTGAGATCTTTGGTTCCAACCACTGTGTCTTTGTGCAACGCCGAAAAGGTGAACGGATAGACTCTACATGCCTGGTTCCCACCGTGAAGCAAGGAGAAGGAGGTGTGATGGTGTGGGGGTGCTTTGCTGGTGACACTGTTGGGGATTTATTCAAAATTGAAGGCATACTGAACCAGCATGGCTAGCACAGCATCTTGCAGCGGCATGCTATTCCATCATGTTTGCGTTTAGTTGGACCATCATTTATTTTTTCAACAGGACAATGACCCCAAACACACCTCCAGGCTGTGTAAGGGCTATTTGACCAAGAGGGAGAGTGATGGGGTGCTACGTCAGATGACCTGGCCTCCACAGTCACCAGACCTGAACCCAATCGAGATGGTTTGGGGTGAGTTGGACCGCAGAGTGAAGGCAAAAGGGCCAACACGTGCTAAGTATCTCTGGGAACTCCTTCAAGATTGTTGGAAGACCATTTCCAGTGGCTACCTCTTGAAGCTCATCAAGAGAATGCCAAGAATGTGCAATGCAGTCATCAAAGCAAAAGGTGGTTACTTTGAAGAACCTAGAATGAATATAAGACATATTTTCAGTTGTTTCACACTTTTTTGTTAAGTATATAATTCCACATGTGTTAATTCATAGTTTTGATGCCCTTATTGTGAATGTACAATTTTCATAGTCAAGAAAATACAGAAAAATCTTTAAATGAGAAGGTGTGTCCAAACTTTTGGTCTGTACTGTATATTTCTTGTATTCCAAATATTAGCCTTTGTAAAGTTTTTAAAAAGGGAAATAATAACTCTAGGAAGAAGTATAGGGAGATTACATTTTTTTCTAATATATTTCCTAAGCTCTAGAAAATTAAAAAATTTCCTCCTCTGAATGATTGTATAGAATTTTTAGGGCTTGAAAGTTAATAACTGCATCTTTTTTAAGACCTGTAATTAAAGCAGAGCAATTTACAATTCAAAATTTTTCCCATTTATCAATCGTAAAATTAGGAAAGGCAGTGTGGAAAAAAGATATAGGACGTTTCTCTAATGGTTAGTTATGTTGGTTATTTTTTGTGATCTTAACTAATTTCCTCCATAATGTAATACTGCATTTTATTAGTGTATGTTAGGGTAATAGAAGAGTTTGGCCTAATAAATGCAAAATAGTGAGTGCTAACAAAGAAAAATTTCCATTGTACAGCTTTTCCATTGCTGTTCAATTATTTTTCCCTTCATCTAGAAACCAGTGTCTGCTTTGGAGAATTATGTTGGTTTCAGAATAGGCCTGAATATTTGGTAGGCACATGCCACCTTTTCTTTTATTTTTGAATAATAATAATTTTGCGATTCTTGAGTTTTTTGTTTGCCATATGTAGTTAGAAAGCTGTTTATGAAGTTTTTTAGTCCATAGATCTGGTATTTGAATTGGGATTGATCTGAAAATATATTGAAATTTAGGCAAGATAATCATTTTTATAAAAAATCGATTCTGCCTAATCATGAAGTGTTGATTTTATCAAAATTGTTCATACTAGTTTGAATATGTTTTTGTAAGCAATTTAAGTTTTCATTCAAGATTTTGTTTAAGGGGTTCATAATTTTAATTCCTAAGTAAGGAATTTGGGATGTTTCCCAGGTGTAGGGAAATTCCCTTTCCATTGCTTTTTTTAATTGAGAATCTAAAAAAACTTAAGATTTTTGAGTTTTTTAGATTAATTTTGTAATAGGATACCGGCGAGAACGCCCTAATTATTAAAGAAACAGCTCTTAAAGAGTTAATAGGGTCCATAATAGAAATTAAAATGACGTCCGCAAATAGTCCAATTTTATATTGTCTATATTGTATACAGTCTATATTGTGATTGAATGGAATGCCCTTTATGAGATTGCTGGTTCTGATGGTTTCAGCGAAAGGTTCCATCATAAGATCAAAAAGAATCTTGGATAATGGGCAACCTTAGCGTGTGCCGTTTGAGATAAAAAGGAATTAGAAAGTAGATTATTGACTTGGACCCTTGCTGAAAGGCAAGAATATAGGGAAAAGATGGCCTTAAGAATTTGTCCCTGAAAGCCAAATTTATTTAAAATGACGCGCATAAAATCCCAATTGATCCTATCAAACGCCTTTTCTGCATCTAGAGAAATCAGAATGAAGGGGATTTTCCCTTTTTCCACATATGTAAGTAAATTCAAAATTCTCCTGGTTCCATTTGAAGCCTGTCTCCCCTTAAAAAACCCTACTTGATCAGACTGAATTAATAAAGATAAGATTTTCAGAAATTAGTTTAGCAAAAATTTTTATGTCTGTTTTTAAGAGGGAATTAGTCAGAACCATGTCTATTCTCGAAAAGGTTTTATGTTTAGCAGAATAATAGGTGTATTCCCTTGAGGTAAATTTTAAATTTCTGAATAAATCAAATAACTGTTCCTTTATTAACCAGTTTTTTAAAGTAAACATTTTACATCTCGGAGAAGCCGAAGTAACCAAATTTTGCTTGGGGATAATATTAAAATCACCAAAAAGAAATACATTTCTTTTTTGGTGTCTATACCTTTTTCATTAATTTGGCTCTGTTAGGGGCATACACATTTACCAAAGTGTACGTTATTGTATCGATAATGCAGACAAGAATATGGTAGCGACCATTGTTATCTATAATCTCTTCTAATAATTGAAAGGACACGGTGTTTCTTATGGTTGTAATCACACCGGTCTTTTTTTCCTCCACAGAGGATCTAAAAATATGGGGGAAATCTTTATGAGAAAATTCTGGTGGGTTAATTTGAGAGAATTTAGTATTTTTGAATGCCGCTATATCAGTATTAGAGCTCTTGGCTTCCCTCCAGGCGGAATACCTCTTAAACCAACTATTTAGTCCTTTGACATAAAGTGATAGAATTTTTAGCACCATTAGGATTTAAACAAGAAAAATATGTATAATAGCCAGAAAAAAAACATATGTAGTGCTTTGTACAATATTTAAAAGCATATACCTATGGTGACGGTGGTAAAATGAAATACAATTCTGTAGAAAACCAATCATAAAACAAAAACCAAAACAAAAGAAAGCCAGATTCTGATACTCCTTAGATGATCCGGGGAAAAAGGTTGAGAACAAAAATATACCAGTTCTCGAACACCTCATGCTATATCTGGGAAAAGAAAGTTCGGCAAACTCTGCGTGCGAGTCCTGGAGTTAAAGCAATTTTAAGGAGAAGAAGAGAACTCAAATCAGAAGATTGCTTATAATCAGCTGTAAAATAAAATAGAACAAGAACAAGGAAACTGTATAGCATGTTTTACTTTAAAACCTTCAACTACCATTACTCCGCAGTGTCTTCTTTTCCTTCATGGTCACAGTTGTATCTATTTCCGGGTATTTTGCATTGTTTTAAACAGTTCCATCTCGTCTCTGGATCCTGTAACGTGTTTGTCCTTCCATTAAAAAATACTGTGAGTTTAGTGGGGAAACCCCACTTAAAGGAAATGTTGTTTGATCTTAAAATGGAAGTAATACCTGCAAAAGATTCTCTGATGACCAAAGTTTCTTTCAAGAAATCAGGAAAAACTTTAATCGACTCATAGGGGGGAGGTGGGTTCTTGCGTTTTCTTAGATAGTCTCTTAAATTGATCTTTTGCAATCACTTCTCTTGGTGTTTCTTTTGGAAGAAAGCTAGGTTTTTGTAACCTAGGTGCTCTGTCGATTTTAAATCTGCAGTAGGAAAGGAAGGCAAGGATTTGTGCAATATATATTTAATATATGGAACAAGATCTGCTGGTGGTACATTTTCCGGGATACCTCTGAATTTTATATTGTTCCGCCCAGTAGCATAGCTACCGGGGTGGCAGAGGGGGCGGCAGAGAGGCCGCGCTCTGAGGGGGACCACAACGGAGCTACGCCAGTGTAACTGTATTAGCGTGCGCAACACGCCGATACATTTACACGTTGGGCCAGAGCAGGGAGTCTCGATGTCCCTGCACCTCCAGGTGGCCACTATGGGGCCCTTGAGCAGGAGGGGGGGCCCCCAGTGCCAGCATCGGGCCCCCCACCAGTCATCCCAAGACAGTTCAATGATGAGAGAGGAAACGTGACGCTCCCTCTCCCATCAGTCCCCTCTACGCCTGACGTCGCTGAACGGGCACGATGACGTTACACTTGGCGCCCGCTGTTCTGTAGATCTACAGGCACTCGGAGCAGTGGGGGAATGAGGAGGAAAGGTAAGTATTGTATTTATTTATTTTTATGGGGGTGTATTACTATTTAAACTGACTCTAGGGCTGCATTATACTATATACTCTGCCTATGGGGGTGCATTATACTATATAGAAGCCTATGGGGGTGCATAATACTATATAGACTGCCTATACGGGTGCATTATACTATATAGACTGCCTATGGAGAGTGCATTATACTATATAGAGGCCTATGGGGGTGCATCATACTATATAGACTGCCTATGGGGGTGTATTATACTATATAGACTGCCTATGGCGATGTATTATACTATATACTCTGCCTATGGGGATGAATTATACTATATACTCTGCCTATAGGGCTGCATTAAACTATAGACTCTGCATATGGGTGTGCATTATACTATATATTCTGCTTATGGGGGTGCATTATTCTATATACTCTGCCAATGGGGGTGCATTATACTATATACTCTGCCTATGGGGGTGCATTATACTATATAAAGTCTGCCTATGGGGAGTGCATTATACTATATACTCTGCCTATGGGAGTGCATTATAGTATAGACTCTGCATATGGGGTACATTATACTATATACTCTGCCTATAGGGGTGAATCATACTATATAGACTGCCTATGGGGGTGCATTATACTATATACTCTGCCTATAGGGATGCATTATACTATAGACTCTGCATATGGGGGTGTATTATACTATATACTATGCCTATGGTAAGTGCATTATACTATCTACTCTGCCTATGGGGGTGCATTATACTATATACTCTGGCTATGGGGGTGTATTATACTATAGACTCTGCCTATGGGGGTGCATTATACTATATGGAGGCCTATGGGGGTGCAGTATACTATAGAGGCCTATGGCATGCATTTTACTATATAGAGTCTGCCTATGGGGAGTGTATTACACTATAGAGGCCTATGGGGAGCGCATTATACTATATTGGGGACTATCTGGTGTTGTGCATTATACTTTATGTAGGCTACAGTGGGTACGAAAAGTATTCAGACCCCTTTAAATTTTTACTCTGTGTTTCATTGCAGCCATTTGGTAAATCTAGGTGTTAAGGTGAGTTCTGTTGATAAGGAATTGAATAGCCTTATCAGTTTGAATTCCCAGATTTTTCTGGGAATTCAAATTGATAAGGCTATTCAATTCCTTATCAACAGGACTCAACCTAACACCTGGATTTATGACTCCCTACATGGACACAATTCACACCTCCAGATAATTAAACATCCCCACTGCATCTCCACTTGCAACAAAAAAAAAACTAATTTGATCTCCTGGACTTATCAGTAGGAAGCATCACTCCCTCCACCTCATGAACAAATGTCATACTGTAACATCTCTTAAATGTTGTACATTGTGTTTTATGTATTCATTCGTAATAATGCCTGAAGAAGGAGCCTCTGTGCTCTGAAAGCTTGCATATACAGTATATTTTTTCTGGTTAGCCAATAAAGGAATCACTCCTAGAATGCTTTTGACATTTTTGGACTTAAAAGTATTTACATAGATTGTCAGTTTCAATAATTTTGTGATTTATATAATTTATATCATCCAGTGATGTTTGTAAACTGTTAAACCTTTTGATCATATTGACCAGGGGTCCTCAAACTTTTTAAACAGGGGGCCAGATCACAGTCCCTCAGACCATTGGAGGGCCGGAATATAGTCTTTAAAAAAAACTATGAACAAATTACTATGCACACAGCACATATCTTATTTTGTAGAAAAAAAAAACAATACAGGAACAAATACAATATTTAAAATGAAGAACAAGTAAAGTTAAATCAACCGGTATTTCAATAGGTAGCATAGGTCGTCAACAGGCAGGTAAACGTCCCCAATAGGCAGCATAGGTCCCCAATAGGCAGGTAAATGTACCCAATAGGCAGCAAAGGTCCCCAATAGGCAAGTAAATGTCCCCAATAGGCAGGTAAATGTCCCCAATAGGCAGCATAGGTCCCCAATAGGCAGGTAAATGTACCCAATAGGCAGGATAGGTCCCCAATAGGCAGGTAAATGTCCCCAATAGGCAGGTAAATATCCCCAATAGGCAGGTAAATATCCCCAATAGGCAGCATAGGTCCTCAATGGGCAGGTAAATTTTCCCAATAGGCAGGCTGTTTCCCCCTTATAATGCCATATGCAGGCTGTTCCCCCCTTATAATCTCCATGCTGGATGCCACCCCCCATATAATGCCCCATGCAGCATGTCACCCCCCCATATAATGCCCCATGCAGCATGTCACCCCCCGCATATTATGTCCCATGCAGCATGTCACCCCCCCATATTATGCCCCATGCAGCATGTAACCTCCCCATATGATGCCTCATGCAGCATGTCACCCCCCCATATAATGCCCCATGCAGCATGTCACCCCCCCATATAATGCCCCATGCAGGATGTCACCCCCCCATATTATACCCCTTGCAGGATGTCACTCCCCCATATAATGACCTATACCTCCATACATTAAAAAAAAAAAAATCCAATACTCACCTCACTTCTCACTTGCTGCCGCTGCTCTGGTCTGGACTCCAGCGTCGCGGCGGCGTTGTCCCGCTCTGTGCTGCCTGTGACGGCACTCGGGAGGGCGCGGTGGAAAGACGTCAGCGCACCCTCTGACCTGAGACGTCACAGGAAGCGCAGAGCAGGAAGACAGCGGATCTGCGGAGGCACGGGGAGAGGTAAGTATCCGCCTGCCGGGGCCCTGAGCAAGCGGGGGAGAAGGGCGGGCGCTGACACCGCTCCCCTCTCCTCCGCCCATAGCCCGGCGGGCCGGATAAAAGTCCTCCGCGGGCCTCATGTGACCCGCGGGCCGTAGTTTGAGGACCCCTGATATTGACATTCAATTGCTGTATTGTAGATGTCAGAAGGTCTAGTATACACTTATGTGATGCGGAAAGGTTTACAGAGTGTCTAGTTGTTGGGAACGTTTGGGAAATATCACTAGGAATATTTTTAGGTAGGAACAGCAAGTGTGGAAGAGGGACTTGTACAGTCCATTTTAGGTAATTGTTTATAAGGTGTCACTTTTGGTGAGTAGTCCTCTGAATCCTTATCTGTTTCTACTGAAGGTGATTTCTATTATCATTCTTCCCACTGCCAAGCTCTTTCCTTTTATTTCTTGATAGTGAAACCCCTGCAAGAAATGTCATGTCCAGATCAACTATTTGGCTATGTGCGCAAGATGCATATTTGAAGCAGAAATTTTCTGTTCATTTCTGCTTCTCCTTGGTAGGGAAAATACATGCGATTTTACATGCATTTTGACGCGTTTTTTGATGCATTTTTTGAAGCATTTTTGTACATCAATGAATGATTTTTGGAGCTAAATAAAGTTATTTGGACATTGCTTAAACCTTGGATTACCATCAGAACTGGGATGAGTATATTGGTTAATTTGAATGATTAAAGAATGTGTTTGCTGTAATTCAAATAAAGTGTTTGCTGTTTCTGTGTATTTATTTAAGTCTTTACTTTACTTTAATTAAGTTTGGTAATGAAAAGGTCTGATTGACACCTTGTCAGAACCAAACAAAAGAGCAAGATGTCAGCTAGTCCCATTCACCCAATCTTCATTAGCATTTCTATTCACTTAATTTATACAGCTGCTGTGAGCTGCTATTTTTAGCCTGGGAAGGTGCCATTAGGCAAACATGGTCAGTGGCCATTAATAACATCTCACAGCTGGTTCGTTAGCCACTATGTCCCCCCGATCAGCACTCAGCAGCTCTTTGGACACAGCTTATTTTTGCTGCGTCCAAAATGTGATGTTCTAATGCTACACTTGTGTTGTCGGTAAATAGTAATCCAGCTCATATAACAACACTTCAATCGGTCAAAATCTGCAGCAGAGACTGGCGTGTCCGATACTGAAATTGACATGCTGCGGGTGAGTTTGGGTACGTGGCCACGATCAGGAGCCGCTGCAGGTCTGACGCTGCGTGTTTATAAAAAAAAAAGACTTTTGCTCCCGCGTCATTTTTAGAACTAGCAGAAGGAAAGCAGACCACTGCAGGCTGATATTAGTAGCCGGAGAAGGGGCCATTAGCCAACAATGTTCCCTGGCTATTAATATTAGCCCACAGCTGTTTGTTTAGCCTTTACTGGCTGGATTACAGGGGGACCCCAGAAAAAAATGACATAGGGTCCCCCTATAAAATCTAACCAGCAAAGGCTAAACTAGACAACTGCGGGCTGATGTTAATAGCCAGGGAAGGGGCCATGGAGCCTAGCCCCCTCCGCAGCTATTAATATCACCCCTCAGCAGTCCCAGAAATGGCACATCCATAAGATGTGCCAAATCTGGCGCTTAGTCTCCGCTCTTCCCACTGCCCTGTAGCGGTGGCGAGTGGGGTAATGGGGTTGGGGTTCACGTCAGCTTTGTATTGGTGGCTGACGTGACACCCAGGTTAGTAATGGAGGGCGTCTCCATTACTAACTGCGTAGTAAAATGGTCACTGCTTTTTCAATAAAAGACACGGCCAAAATAAAGTATTATAATGAGATAAAACACACACGGTTTTACAATTTTTTTAATTACACGCCTCTGCGAAGCCGTCGATCTCCTGAAAAAAACGTAAAATAAAAAGCAACCATATTCCTCACCTGTCCGCCGTCAACGATGCAGTCCACGTACCACCAAGTGTCCCTCGACAGTTCGTGTCACTTCTACAGCAGTGACATCAGTCATCACTTAGGTCACTGCTGTAGAAGACAGCAATATATACTGACAGGGATGTAAAATCACCCCCTGACAGTGTACATTGCTGTGCAGGATACTGACGTCACCGCTCAGCTGATGGTCACGTGACCAGCCATGCCCACCAACACCTGCCTGTCTGTAAACCAGTCGTGCCCACCAGCACCTACCCAGCCTGTCTGTTTACCAGCCATGCCCGCCTGCGCCTACCTGTCTGTCTGTATACCAGTTGTGCCCGCCAGTACCTACCTACCTGTCTGCATACCAGACGGATTTGCCCGCACCTGCCAGTGCTTATCCAGTGTGTCCTGGGCCCTACCCGTTCCTGTATTCCAGTCTGTTCTGGGCCCTACCCAGCCTGGCTTTGTATCAGCTGTGCCCGCCAGCACCTACCTTCCTGTCTGTATAACAGCCATGCCCACGAGCACCTACCTGTCTGTATACCAGCCGTGCCCGCCAACACCTGCCTGTCTGTATACCAGCCGTGCCCGCCAGCAACTACCGAGCCTATCTGTAAACCAGCCGTGCCCGCCAGCACCTACCCATCCTGTCTGTATACCGGCTGTGCCTGCCAGCACCTACCTGCCTGTCTGTATAAAAGTCGGATCTGCCCGCACCTGCTAGTGCTTATCTGCATAACAGCCGAACCGGCCAGTGCGTGCATACCTCGCTGAGGGTCACAGACGTGTGTCCGAGGTCTGCCCTGGTGTAGCACCTGGTCCACCTCCCTCGTCGCTCCTCAGACTGCGGAGTAATCAAGGCGTCGTACATCTGCGTTTGGATTTGCTGAGGTCACTAGTTACACCCCTCTAGGCGCTCCTTGGTCCCTGGCACAGTGGGACCACAATCCATGCTTGCGCTAAACTGAGCGCGAGCATAACAACATCTAATGATGTTTGAAATAAATCAAATTTCTGATCTGGGACAAAATTTAATCCCTTGGATAATACTTCTCTCTGTTCGTTACTTTCTGAGTAAGAAGTATGACATTATTTTCAGTGTCTTCTAGGATGTTGATTCTTGTCTCTTCTTCCTTGTAAAGTATCCTTTTATATTGTCCATTCCTTCTGCGTCGTCTTCTCCTTTGTCTTTCCCGTTTTTTGATAGTTGTTGTCGATTACCCATATCATTGTTGCCATTTTTTTTTTTTTATTTTGGCCGTATCGGGACAAGAGTCAAACGCTTCATAATCTGATGAAGAGAAATTTACTTTTTTTCTTTTCCTCATTAAAATTGCATCTTTTTTTTTTTTTTTTAATATATTTTGGTGTACATTCTTTCCAAGTAGGTCTCCAGTCATAAACGTTATTATTTTCATAGTCAATACTGTCCCTTTGCAATTTTTTTTCTCTACTTGCATAATAGAATTTTCAAATTTATCCACATTTTCTTTTAATTTTTTTTATGTAGGTCTTCATATAGTTAGTGAGTAGAAAATTTCAATGCTTCTCTTTTTATCTCCACAATTTGCTCTTTAACCATTTTTAGCTTTTTCTCTTCCTCTATTATAATTGCATTCATTAGATCTAAAGAGATTTTGATATGATCTTATTCATTTAAAGATTGTAAGCCCACAAGGGCAGGGTCCTTTCTCTCTGTACAAGTCTATCATTGTTAGTTTCTTTACTGTAAGTCAGTGGTCGGCAAACTTTTTTGCACCAGGGACCGGCTTTAAGCAAGACCAGTTTTCAATGGCCCGGTGGGGGTGGGGGCGGGGCTTTGGTCATATGTGGGTGGGGTTATGGAGGGGTGGAGCTTAGTGCATACTTATCATATAATTATAAATTCAATGTGTTCGACCCCAAGGCTGTAGGTCTGGTGGGGGGAGAAACAAAAAACAGGCGCAGATCTAAGTGTAGATGTATATATATATATAGGAACAGAAGAAAAATGAACTGCTCACCTTTAGCAGATCTTGTACCAAGGCTTATCGACCAATTCTGGTCTAATGTGGGTAGCTGGTCCACTGGTATGCAGCTTCTATCTGGATTAAACGGATCTCCCAGCTGGAGTCCGTAAGAATAGGGTTCAGAGTATGTATCCAGCCAATTCAGCGCTCCCAGGGTCACAAGGAATGATTATCCAAAAAAAGGATTTAATTCTTCAGAAGATTTATTCAGGTTGGTAAATAGATAAAACTTATAAATAAAACAACGCGTTTCGGCTATTAAAATTAAAGATATATAGCCTTCCTCAGGTCTAATGTAAGAGAGTCAATAGTGGTGGTTATATAATCACTATAAAAACCTACCTAGTGAAATAATTATCCTAATCACATGTAAATTGGTTTGAGTTGGAACGCCCAAATCCCATTCTATAGAGACTCAGAATGTTTTATCTATTTACCAACCTGAATAAATCTTCTGAAGAATTAAATCCTTTTTTTGGATAATCATTCCTTGTGACCCTGGGAGCGCTCAATTGGCTGGATACATACTCTGAACCCTATCATATAATTATGACATTTATAATGAGAATGTGATTCAACTTACCATAGGTTCAGAATGAGTGGGAGCACCAGGCTTGTTTCCCTGGATCAGTGGGAGCACTGGGCTTGTTTTCCTGCAACAAGACGGTCCCATCTAGGTCCCATCTGATGATGATGACCACTACTGCTGCTACTGGACACAGCCACTGCTGCTATGAATTTTCACTGTTATTTGCTTTTTTCACTTTAACCAGAAAATCTGCTGCTGGGCCGCACGACACCAGAACACAGCTACAGGAGTCATAAGGGTGGGACACCTGACGTCATATCTAGCTGCCCATTAGCATCCAGAGCCCCTCCCCCTCCAACTCGCAGCTAGCAGGAGGGGAAGGAGCGCTGGACACACATGACCTGCTTGTCCCTGCTCCTGACTGAGCACATTCTGCGAGTAGGGCCGCATGGCTAATTATCTATTCACTGCCAGTCCCTCCTCCTCTTTTCTTATAGGCTACTGATCACATGCTGGCTTTCTCCCTGCTGATCCTCTACAACTGTCAGCGGCGCCGCGGACCGGCTGAAAAACCCCAACGGCCCGGTTCTGGTCCGCGGACCGGCGGTTGGGGACCTCTGCTGTAAGTGATATCTGTATTTGGTATGTAACCCCTTCTTATGTACAGCACCATGGAATCAATGGCGCTATATAAATAAATAATAATAATTTCATTTAATCATGAATTCATCAGAGAATATATATGTGGGTATTTTTTTAATCCTTTAACCTCGTGGTATCATTTGATATTCCACATAGATGCTTAAGGTATTGCAGTCCCATCATGTGTGTGTTTCTTGATTTAATTTCTTTTCCCACTCATGCATTCATTTTTTTATTTCTATATAATATGGTGCATCCTCCATTGTTTCCCCAAAAACTTGTGCTAATTTAGCAAAACGTTCATCTCCATTGGAATTAGGCATATTGCCTTGAGTGTGGTTCACATTGCAATTATCCATCATAGTGCTAGCATCCAGCTGCTATGCAGGTATAAATGCTTCAATACACTGGCAGACACAGACAGAAATGGGCCCCTGTGCAAGAACAATATATGATTCCTTTGCAGCCCAAGAGCTCCTAAAAATGCTAAATTCCTGCTTTGGAAGTAGAAGTGGACCCCCTTAACTCTTGGCCCCCTCTGCGGCCATACAGGTTGCACCAATGATATATCCTGACCTGCTTCAATATATGAATGCAGTGTTTTTTGTCTTTTTTACAATATATCATTCATGCACTATCCTTCCTTATAAGTGGAGTTCAAATAAATCAAAAACATAGCATAACTTGTAAAAAAGTTTTTTTCCAGAACTCACCACCTTTATATATTCAAGAATTCACACTGTGTGTGGGATATATTTTAACTGCTAACTTGCAGTATATTATATGTTCCTTTGGAGATAAACGGTACATCCACTTGTAAGAACCAATTTTTTTTATTTCTTATCCATTAAAGCATGTTTTGATAGTCCATTAGGCTTTAGAATTAGACATATTGCCATGGGTGTAGCTCACATTGCAATTTTCCACCATAGCACTGGCTTCCTGCTGCTATACAGGCATAAATACTTTAGTATATAAATTCGGTGCAGTATTTTTATAATAATATATCATCCATGCATTATCCTTCCATATACAGTTGAAACCAGAAATTTGACGCCATCATCAGTGTTACTATCCCACTTTATTGTCTCCTAGAAAAAACGCTTCAGGCGATGATAGATGAGGTAGTAGCACAGGAGGAAGAGGAGGAGGAACAGGGACTATTCACAAGATTATCAGTTCAGTCTTCTACACATGGATTGGATGGTGGGATCCTGTACCGACAGTGGACAGGTACACAATTGTCCAGCCAGGTGACAGTTCTAGAGGATGAGGAGGAACCGTGTTCACAACAGGATAGCACTCAAGGAAGTTTACAGCATCACTGGAGTGTGTCTGGGGGATATGTAGTGCCCCGAGGGTTCAGTCGCTATAGAGGTATTGCATCTCACCCAGAGGTGTGATATCTCACTTCCAGGTAAGGATGGAGTGTGGCTCAGGACCCTAACACCCACATGCACTACACCACATTTCCGGGGGGCAGGGCGACAATGCTCCCAAGAGTGAGCACAACTGCCCCTGTCCCTGGCTGGAGTGGGGGGAGGGAACACCTAGAAAGGGGGAACCCGGTAGTGTGTGGGTGGGGAGAGTAGATTCAGTGTGCACTGGAAGGAGGAGTATATAAGGTGGGCACCATCTTGGAGAAGAGAGAGAGAAGAGAGAGAGAAGAAGACTGGGAGCAGGGGCTCTGTACAGGCTCTGCTCCGCAGGGGCGCCCGCCGCTACCAGAGTAGGGGGTCAGGCCAAGAAAGGGAATCGGATCCCTCATCTAGTGGAGGAGAGCAATTACCCTCAGCTAGTAACCGGAGGCCGTTGCATTGCACGTGTTACAGCCCCTCACTACACCCGTTAGGAAGGCACCATATAGGGCCCAGGGAAACGGAACATACGTTTGCCCGCCAAGGCCCGAGGCAGCTGGACAGAAACGTGGTCAATTGTGGGGTACGACGGGCCAGAGAAAGGACACACAAAGGGGGTCCTGAAAAGCATTCCAAAGGTACCTGGGAGTTGGCCGAGCCCCTCACCTGGTGAACACAGTACAACGTGGGCAGCCATTACCTGCAGAAGTGGCTTGGAGTGTAAAACTGTGAGTAAAGACCCTGGACTGCATTACTAGACTCTGAGTCATTACTGTTGCTCCCACGCACGATCACCCCCACCATCTGCATTCACTGCCCTGAGGCTATACTCCTCCCGTGGGGAGTTATACTATCCTCTGCTGTGCACACAACATCAGCCTCAGCGGTCTGCCCCGCAGCGGCGGTTCTCAGTGACCGCAATCCACGGGTGGCGTAGTCGGGCATTTAAACATTAAAAACCAAATAAACAGATCCGCCACTGGTTTGACCACCCTAAGCCACGGGACCGGGTCGCCGCCACGGAGACTACAACCCCTAGCATTACACAGAGACCCGGCTCTGGGTATTCCCCCACACACGGCCCAGGGGGCGCGTCAGATACAGAGGACACAGACGATACACCTCCCACCCAGGCCAGCTTGTCGTTGTTATGATCTGCAACATGTACTAAGGAAAGATAAGGAAAAACTGTCCCTACAGTAAAACTAAGCTGAATCCCTACGATGTAGCAGGCTGCCTGTTCCTAGCGAACAGACCCGCCTTAGTCCTCGGCTAGTCTGAACGAAGACCTATAGCATAAGGGGAGGGGTCCCTAAAAGAACTAAGGACTGGGACAAAAATGGGACACCTCCTAAACAGAGAAATTGTTGCAGAACACAAAAAAGACAAACAGACAAAAAAAGTACTAGAGGTCCCAGAAGGACCAAACAAACTGACAGAGAAAGGCACAGAAGCACCTGGCCAGAGAAACAGTCAAACACTGAAGTCCAGCACAACCAAAAGGGCGGAGCTGGAATATAAAGGTAGATGGTCACATGACCGAAAAAACAAGATGGAAAAAACAAACAGGAGGGTTCTAACAGTACCCGCTCTTTTATGAGGATCCTCCAGGCTCAGGCCTATCCAGAAACCTCTTGTGGAAAGCTTTAACAAGTCTAGGAGCAGAGACATCATCCGTCCTTACCCAGGAGTTGTGTTTGGGACCGAAACCCTTCCAGGAGACAAGATACTGTAATCTCCCTCTATGCCATCTAGAGTTCAAGATACGAGAAATTTCATATTCGCCGTCTTCCACCACAGGAGGAACTGAGACAGTGGCATCCCTATCTGATACATCAGCCTTTTTCAACAAGTAAACATGAAGCACAGGATTAATCTTCCAGGAAGTAGGGACATCCAATCTAACAGCAGATGGGTTAACAACCTGAAGCACTTTAAATGGATCCACAAAATTAGGACCCGGTTTTTTAGAGGGAATCCTCAACCGCAGGTTCTTTGAGGACAACCAAACCAAGTTACCCACAGTAAAAAAAAACCTCCTTACGTTTCCTGTCAAAATACTTCTTGGATTTCTTGTTAGCCTCTTGAAGGTTGCAACGTACATTAGTCCAAACTCTCTCCAAATCACCGGAAAAAAACAAAAAAAAGGAGAACACCCAGCAGAGGAGGATGTATGATTGTTAAGAGCAAATTCTGCGAGAGGCAGAAACTCAGACAACACCTTTTGATTGTCTGCCACAAAACAACGCAAAAAATGTTCAACATCCTGGTTCACTCTTTCAGTCTGTCCATTAGACTCAGGATGATACCCAGACGAAAATAACAAATGGACTCCCAACCTGTCACAAAAACCACGCCAAAAGCGAGCCACAAACTGAGGTCCTCTATCAGAAACAATAACAGTGGGAACGCCATGGAGCTTGATAATCCTCTTAACAAATGACTTAGCGAGTATCTTGGCGCAGGGCAACTTAATGAATGGAACCAAATGACACATCTTACTAAAACGGTCCACGACCACCCAGATGACAGTAAAACCCTCGGACACAGGAAGATCAGTAATAAAATCCATTGTGAGATGCGTACAAGGCGCACTAGGAACCTCCAAGGGCATAGCAACCCCGCAACAGGAGTATGTGAAGCCTTTAACCTAGCACACACAGTACATTGACGCACCCACTTGATGACTTCCTTCTGACATTCAGGCCACCAAAAACTGCGACTGATAAGTCTCTTAGTCTCCGAAATTCCTGGATGACCTGCCAACCGAGACTCATGACACTCCACAAACAAATCTCTCCTAAAGGCTCTAGGCACGAACAACCTCCCATGGGGAGTGTTAGATGGAGCATCATCTTGAGCTTTCAGAATCCCATTCTCCAAAACGGAGTCCAATACCGCCACCACAACTCCTTTCTGTAAAATGCTCTCCTCTTCCTCAGTACCGACCGTAGGAGAGAAGCTGCGAGATAAAGCATCGGCTTTAACATTCTTAGTACCAGGGATATAGGTAACAGAGAAATGAAACCTAGAAAAAAAAAGTGCCCACCTAGCTTGACGGGCATTCAAGCGCTTGGCAGCATCCAGATAGATCAAATTCTTATGATCTGTGAAAACCTGAATAGGAAATCTAGCGCCTTCCAAAAAATGACGCCAATGTTCAAACGCGAGTTTAATAGCCAGCAACTCCTGATTTCCAACTTCAGAATTCAGTTAGGTTTCCGAATTTTTTTTCGAAAAGAAGGCACAAGGATGTACTCCATCCTTGTTCTCATGAGACAAAACTGCTCCGACCCCCATGAAGCATCGACCTCGACCAAAAAAGGCTTGGTCTCATCAGGCTGCAAAAGGATAGGAACTGAACCTCTCTTTGAGATACTCAAACGCTACAATGGCCTCAGTAGTCCACTGGACCGTATTTGCACCTTTTCTGGTGAGATCGGTCAGAGGCTTAACAATTACAGAAAAATTCTTAATGAATTTCCTGTAATAATTGGCAAAACCCAAAAATCTCTGTATAGATTTCAAACCAATAGGCCTAGGCCATTCCTGCACAGCCTGAACCTTCACCGGGTCCATCTCAAAGCCCTCGCTGAAGACAATGTAGCCCAAAAAAATAATTTTCTGCACAGCGAACTCACATTTCTCCAGCTTAGCAAAGAGTGAATTATCACTCAATAACTGCAAAACTTCACATACACTCTGCCAATGGGACTCTAGATCTGGTGAATAAATCAAAATGTCATCCAAATACACAACAACATTCTTACCAATCAAAGGACTCAGGATGTCATTAATAAGGTTTTAAAAAAATGCAGGTGCATTGGTAAGACCAAAAGGCATCACCAGATTCTCAAAATGACCTACCGGAGTGTTAAAAGCAGTTTTCCATTCATCACCCTCCTTCACTCGTAACAAATTGTATGCCTCCTGGAGATCAATTTTAGAGAACCACTTGGCCCTCACCAACTGCTTAAACAAGTCAGGAATTAACGGCAATGGGTAGGAATTGCGTACGGTAATCTTATTAATTTCACGAAAATCCTGACATGGACGTAAACCCCCGTCCTTTTTTTTTAACAAAGAAAAATCCAACTGCCACAGGCGACTTAGAAGGTCTAATGTGACCAGCAGCCAGGATAGTCTGTATGTACTCCTCCAAGGCATTTCTTTCAGGGATAGTCAGATTAAACAAGTGACTCTTGGGAAGAGTAGCTCCAGGAACAAACTCAATGGCGCAATCAATATCCCTATGAGTAGGTAAAACTTGTGACTCCTCCTCTGAGAAAACCCTCCAAAAATCTTGAATAGGTACAGGTAATTCCCCTTTTTCCACAGCCGCAATGCGACCATTGCAACATTTATCATAGCACTTCGGACTTCAAGACTTAATCACATTAGTAGACCAGTCCAGCAAAGGATTGTGCAGTTTTAACCAAGGCAATCTTAGAACGACCGGAGAGGGTAAATTATCTAATACAACCAAGTCCAAAATTTCTTGGTGAACTCCATTGATAGTGAGGGGAAATGCAGCAACCTTGTGAGTAATACATTTCAAGGGAGTGTTATCAATTGCAATCACAGAAATAGGTGATGACAAAGGTTTGGATTTCAATTTAAGGTTTTCCAAAAACCCTTTAGCAATCACATTAAGTGTTGAACCACAATCCACAAATACCTGAAATTCAATCAAATTTTCCTGCAAAGTAGTACTTCTAGAAAGAAATACTCCTGCAGAGCGTAAACAAGCTATACGGGCGTAACTGACCTTTTTTTTTCTTTACGTAAATGAAGCTCACAATACTTAATCAAATGGTCAGCTTTACCACAATAAAGACACAATCCCTCGGCGAACCTCCGGTCTCTTTCCTGAGAGGGGAGCGACTTCGCCACAACCTCCATCGGTTCACCGCCGTAAGAGCAGATTTTCTGGGGACTAGGACCTGGCATTACAGGAGTCTTTACCTCATTCTGTTTAAATCTCAGTCTCCTATCCACATGAACAGCTAATTGCATTGCATCCTGCAGAGTCTCAGGTGCGGGGAATGCAATTAGCAAATCCTTAACCCTTTCACTCAGACCAGCAAGAAATAGACATTTCAGAGCTGGATCATTCCATTTAACATCTGAGGCCCATCTTCTGAAGTGTGTGCAATAATTTTCAACATCACCTGACCCCTGATTCAAATGCCTGAGTTCTGCCTCAGCAGATGAGATTCGATCAGGATCGTCATATAATAGCCCCATAGCAGAAAAAAATTCTTCTACAGACCTTAAACATGGATCATTAGGTTAGAGAGAAAAGGCCCACCCCTGTTGTGGTTCTTTGCGCAAAAGTGACATAATAAAACCAATGCGCTGTGATTTATTCCCAGAGGACCTTGGTCTCAAACGAAAATATAACAAACAAGCATTTTTAAAGGAAAAAAAATCTTGCTGTTTACCATAAAAAAACATCAGGCAGTCCTACCTTGGGTTCCACAAAATGTGCTTCAGAACAGCTACTAACGTGTTGCTGTAGCTCGGCCACCTCCAGAGACAATCCCTGAAGGCGTTGAGCCAAATCCTGGATGGAAACTGTTATGATCTGCAACATGTACTAATGAAAGATAAGGAAAAACTGTCCCTACAGTAAAACTAAGCTGAATCCGTACAATGTAGCGGGCTACCTGTTCCTAGTGAACAGACCCGCCTTAGTCCTCGGCTAGTCTGAACGAAGACCTATAGCACAAGGGGAGGGGTCCCTAAAAGAGCTAAGGACTGGGACAAAAACGGGACACCTCCTAAACAGAGAAGTTGTTGCAGAACACAAAAAGACAAACAGACAAAAAAAAGTACTAGAGGTCCCAGAAGGACCAAACGAACTGACAGAGAAAGGCACAGATGCACCTGGCTAGAAAAACAGTCAAACACTGAAATCCAGCACAGCCAAAAGGGCGGAGCTGGAATATAAAGGCAGATGGTCACGTGACCGCAAAACACAAGATGGAAAAAACAAACAGGAGGGTTCTAACAGTCGTGCCTCTGGGCAGCTTGGCACACATTAGCGAAGACATGCTGCGGTGCCTGTGCAATCACCGCCGCGTTGCCTGGATTGTTACCAGTGCAGATTATTGGGTGGCCACCCTGCTGAATCCTCTCTATAAGAATAAAGTACCATCCTTACTTCCGTCAGTGTTGCGTGATCGGAAAATGCTGGAACACAAGCGCACAAGGCTAGACGCACTACTAACGATGTTGACACCAGACAGAGGGGGCTCAGTGGAAGCTCATGGCCAAGGAGGAGGAGTAATTTGCAAACACAGCTGGGACACTGGTACCACCTTGAAAAGGAGAGTTAGCCTGCCTCAGACTCAGGGATTATCATGACTAGGTCACAGCGGGCCACCCAAGCATTCAGTCGACTTGTTACCTGTTGAGCACAAAGTATTGGTGGCAGTCCTTAGGTAAGGATATTGAAGCTTGCACATGAGATCTGTGCAAGAACAAAGTGCCTGACATCGCCCCTGCAGACAAACTTCTCCACTTGCCTATTCCTGTATGTCCCTGGTCCCACATATCCATGGACTTCATTACATACAGTTATATGAAAAAGTTTGGGTACCCCTATTAATCTTAAGCTTAATGTTTTATAAAAATTGGTGTTTTTGCAACAGCTATTTCAGTTTGATATATGTAATAACTGTTGGACACAGTAATGTTTCTGCCTTGAAATGAGGTTTATTGTACTAACAGAAAATGTGCAATCTGCATTGAAACAAAATTTGACAGGTGCATAAGTATGGGCACCTCACCAGAAAAGTGACATTAATATTTAGTAGATCCTCCTTTTGCAAAAATAACAGCCTCTAGTCGCTTCCTGTAGCTTTTAATGAGTTCCTGGATCCTGGATGAAGGTATTTTTGACCATTCCTCTCTACAAAACAATTCCAGTTCAGTTAAGTTTGATGGTCGCCGAGCATGGACAGCCCTCTTCAAATGATCCCACAGATGTTCAGTGATATTCAGGTCTGGGGACTGTGATGGCCATTCCAGAAAATTGTAATTGTTCCTCTGCATGAATGCCTGAGTAGATTTGGAGCGGTGTTTTAGATCATTGTCTTGCTGAAAGATCCATCCCCTGCGTAACTTCAACTTTGTCACTGATTCTTGAACATTATTGTCAAGAATCTGCTGATACTGAGTGGAATCCATGCGTCCCTCAACTTTAACAAGATTCCCGGTGCCGGCATTGGCCACACAGCCCCAAATCATGATGCTCCATCAAATTTTACTGTGGGTAGCAAGTGTTTTTCTTCGAATGCTGTGTTTTTTTGCCGCCATGCATAGCGCCTTTTTGTATGACCAAACAACTCAATCATGGTTTCATAGGTCCACAGGACCTTCTTCCAAAAAGAAATGGGCTTCTCCAAATGTGCTTTTGCATACCTCAGCCGACTCTGTTTGTGGCGTGCTTGCAGAAACGGCTTCTTTCGCATCATTCTCCCATACAGCTTCTCCTTGTGCAAAGTGCGTTGTATAGTTGACCGATGCACAGTGACACCATCTGCAGCAAGTTGATGCTGCAGCTCTCTGGAGGTGGTCTGAGGATTGTCCTTGACTGATCTCACCATTCTTCTTCTCTGCCTTTCTGTTGTTTTTCTTGGCCTGCCACTTCTGGCCTTAACAAGAACTGTACCTGTGTTCTTCCATTTCCTTACTATGTTCCTCACAGTGGAAACTGACACGTTAAATCTCTGAGACAGCTTTTTGTATCCTTCCCCTGAACAACTATGTTGAATAATCTTTGTTTTCAGATCATTTGACAGTTGTTTTGAGGAGCCCATGACGCCACTCTTCAGAGGAGATTCAAACAGGAGAACAACTTGCAAGTGGCCACCTTAAGTAGCTTTTCTCATGATTGCATACACCTGGCTATGAAGTTCAAAGCTCAATGAGGTTACAAAACCAAAAAAAGTGCTTTAGTAAGTCAGTAAAAAGTAGGTAGGAGTATTTAAAACAAGAAAATGATAAGGGTGCCCATACTTATGCACCTGTCAAATTTTGTTTGAATGCAGATTGCACATTTTCTGTTAGTACAATAAACCTCATTTCAAGGCAGAAACATTACTGAGTCCAACAGTTATTACATATATCAAACTGAAATAGCTGTTGCAAAAACACCAATTTTTAGAAAACATTAAGCTTAAGATTAATAGGGGTGCCCAAACTTTTTCATATAACTGTATCTCCCTGACTCCAAGGGTATGCTTATAGTGTGGGCAATTGTGGACCAATTTTCTAAACAATGGCATTTGGTTCCTTTGGCTCAGTCCAGTGCGCAGGACTTGGTAGATTAGTACCTTGTTCAGGTGATAAGATTACATGGGGTTCCTATGAATATTGTCTCCAATCGTGGGTCCCAGTTTGTCTCCAGATTCTGGAGGGTTTTCTGTAAACGCCTCTGGTCGGAACTCTCGTTTTCATCTGCATATCATCCTCAAACTAATGGGCAAACGGAACGAACCAACCAGTGTTTTGAGTCCTATCTAAGATGTTTTTGCTCCCATATTCAGCATGATTGGGGATCATAATTAGCCTTGGCAGAGTTCACCCTAAACAATAGACAGCACAAGGACTTGGGAATGTCTCCCTTCTTCTGTAATCTAGGATTCCATCCTAGGTCTCCTTGTTTTGATGGAGGAGACATTGTACTTCCAGCGGTCTCTGCTGCTATCCACCGCCTCCGGAAGGTTTGGGGGGAAGCCCGTATCTATCTGAAGAAAGCAGGGGAGAGCATGAAGAAGCAGGCTGATAAATGTCATCAAAAAGGTTGCAAACTCAGAGTGGGGGACAGAGTTTGGGTGTCTATTAAGAATCTGAAGATTAAGGTACCATCTCCTAAGCTCGCATCCGGGTTTATAGGTCCATTTCCCATTATCGAAGTTGTCAATAAGGTGGCTTTTTGGGTAGATCTGCATTCCTCTATGTGGGTTCCCAATATTTTTCACAAGACGTTAATAAAGAAGGTGGTTACCGCACTTTTGACACAGGATCCTCCTCCTCCTATTATGGTAGATAATACTGAGGAATTTGAGATAGAAAGTATTGTGGACTCTCGTAGAGTTAAAAACTCCATTCAGTATTTGATTCATTGGAAGGAGTACAGTCCGGAGGAGAGGTCCTGGGTCTCGAGAGGTAATATACATGCCAATCGTCTCATCGCTGAGTTCAATAAGAGGTTTCCGGACAAGGTGGGTGGTGAGAGCCCAGAGGTCTCTCCTAGGGAGGTGGGTACTGTTAGGAATCGTGATTCTGTGCTCCCACCTGGGAATGGAGCAGGTCTGGTGCTACGCTACTCTAGTCGCAGGCGCCACCATTGACCTGACCCTGCAGGCGGAGCTACTACGCATGCATGGAGACTACCCCAATCTTATGGAGCATCGCGTTCTGGTGTTGCAGGATGTGTGAGGACATGGGTCGCCGTGTCTCTCACTGATTTCCCAGGTTGCTAGGCTATGCAGGACGCTGCTTTGTCTGACACTAAGCAGTGGTGCAATTATGTTCATTCTGCTGTGCAAGAAAGCAGGGAGTGGCTGTCTGGGGATGATTGAGAGGTATTCAACACCTGAACATTAGGCGGGCTATTTAATCATGCTCCCTGCTCAGTGCTTTGTTCTTCATTGCAGTTCCTATGTGCAGTGGTGGTGAGTGGTGCTAGTACTAGTGTTGTTAGCTTTTCAGGTGATTTCTCATTTTCTCTTCTGCCTTCACTTCCTGGAGTTCTTGCAGAGGTACTCACCTGGTTCTTGACAAGGTTCCAGCCACGTCACCAGACCCCAGCTCTCCGGCGACAGCGAACCTGGGAAGGGCTCTGTCAAAGTTCCCCTTCCATTTAGTGGAAGCTGAGTGAAGAATATTCCCAGCCTTCAGGGAGTTGCCTAGCTTGGCAGCTTGTGCCAAGTGCGTCTGTGGCTGCGCCTTTGCTGGTTTGGTGCCATTCTTGTTGCATCTCTCTGCAAAGCGCATAACAGAAACAAAGCTCTGGAGAGTTCTGAAGTGGCCAGCAATAAGTCAGGATTAGTGTTGATCGAACACTAAAATGCTAGAGTGCTCGAAGATCGGGCCGAGCTCACCGTGATACTCGAGTGCTCGACCCGAGCACCGAGCCCAATTTTAGTCTATGGGAGATCCGAGCATTTTTGCGGCGGCATCCCCGGCAGTCTGTAGAAAGCCTAAAAAGTGCTCAAAATGATAGTGACAGTGCTCAAATGACATGGGGACAGCATGGGGATCGCCACAGGAAGCATTTCTGACCCCCAGGTCACTGCTGTCAACAACATGGTCAGAGGTATTAAGCCACTTTTACTGGCTCACATTAAAACGTTCAAAAACGAAACTGA
This sequence comes from Phyllobates terribilis, assembly GCF_046119375.1. NCBI lineage: Eukaryota > Metazoa > Chordata > Amphibia > Anura > Dendrobatidae > Phyllobates > Phyllobates terribilis. The sequence continues at coordinate 162,403,462 of NW_027362762.1, read as the reverse complement.
AACTGTTTTCCTGTGAAATATGTTAAGGAACTTCCTTTCCAGGGTAAAGACTTGTGTATAAGGTAAAATAAATAATCAAAAACAAAAATACTCCTCCACACCTTGTGCTATGTTCACAAGTAGTATTTTTAATGCGTTTTTGCACTTTTGTATTGCTTTCAATTGTGACAAATGCATTCACCGGGAACTGTCATTTTAACATTTTACAACCTTATCTGGCCATGTGCTGTGTGACACATGCATACAGTGCTGAAAAGACATGGGAAAAGCATGGGGAAGACCCCTGGAAGCATCTCTGACACCCAGGTCACTGCCTAAAAGTGTGCCCATCAGAAGTGATCCTTGCCGCATCAGAAGATGCAGACTTGCAACTATCCCCGTGCAAGTCCTTGTCCCAGGGCAGTGTTCAATTGTACCTCCCCCATTCCTTGCAATGCAAGCGCAAGTATGCAGCCTGCCACCCACCCACCTCCAGGCTGCAATACCATACTGCTTGCTTGCACTTGAAATTGGGCCTTTTAGGCATGTGGAGGTGGAATCTTGCCACCACGTCATGGCTGCGTCGGCGGCCTGGTATCCATACTCAGTCCCCAGTCGCCCTGCGGCCGGGTGTCCACACACGGTCCCCAGCCGCCTGGGGGCGGCCGGGTGTCCATAAACAGTCCCCAGTCGCCCCTATTTGTCCCGGTGCGCCTTATACACAAGCACGCATACTAAAACATTACCTGTGCCCTTCCCAGTGCATTTAGTGGGAAGGACAGCCTAACCACAAACACGTGGACAAGTGAATGTGGCCAGGGATGGTCCATCTCACTGACGCCTTCACACTGGGTTGGTTAATATTGTGGAAGACGCGACACAGTTGGACACTGAGATGCAACACGTCCTCCAGACATAGAGGATTGCGGGTCCTGGTTCAATCAGGCTTCAACACAAAGTTCAGAAGGTAGACAGCAGCAGTGGTCAGCCTCCTACACAACGAGTAAATTATTCATGATCATGAGGACATCCATCTCCTTCGCTTTCTGTTCCTAGCAAGGCAAGCGCATGTATGTAGTAGCGGCTAGGCCTGAGGTGGTCAGCGCTTTGGCGCATATCCTACCTCCTCCGAGGATTGCTGGATGTTTTCCTGCTACTATCCCAGTTCTATGACTCCTGTTAAAACAAAGCTTCAGGTGATGAATGATGGATGAGGTGGTGGCAAAGGAGAAAAAGCAGGAGGAACAGGGACCATTCACATCAATATCAGGCCAGTCAACCACACATGTCTTGTAGGATATGTTTCTGTACCAAAAGGAGCGGTTCAGCTACACAGATATAGGGCATACAGTGAGTGCAATGCCTACCAAAGGCACTCCAATTTATAGCAACTGGGTCTCCTGTACACTGTTGGCCTAAGCAGTGAATGGAAGGCTTTCCAAAAATTATGAGGAACTGCAATGCCCCTTGAAAAAGACATGGATTACAGCGTACTAAAAACTTTCTACCCATTATTGGGGAGTGGGTCTCCCTTAGTGTTCGCCTATGCATTGAAAAACAAAAGCTGACTAAAATTAGGAGGAAATAAAATGCCCGTTGGAAGAGTCGTGGACGTTAGAGGTAATTAAAAACAACATTTCAATGTCACTTGGAAGAACTGTGGAGTTCACAGTGGTTTAACAAGACGGTTTTAATGCCCCTTGGAAGAGACGTGGAGGCCACAGTAGCTTAACAAGACAGTTTTAATGCCCCTTGGAAAGGACGTGGAGTTCAGAGTGGTTTAACAAGACGGTTTTAATGCCCCTTGGAAGAGAAGTGGAGGTCCCAGTGGAATAAAAAGACAATATCAATGCCCCTTGGAAGAGTGGTGGAGGTCGCAGTGGAATAAAAATACAATATCAATGCCCCTTGGAAGAGTGGTGGAGGTCGCAGTGGAATAAAAAGACAATATCAATGCCCCTTGGAAGAGTGGTGGAGGTCCCAGTGGAATAAAAAGACAATATCAATGACTCTTGAAAGAGACGTGGAGGTCACAGTAGCTTAACAAGACGATTTTAATGCCCCTTGGAAGAGACGTGGAGTTCAGAGTGGTTTAACAAGACGGATTTAATGCCCCTTAGAAGAGATGTGGCGTTCAGAGTGGTCTAACAAGACGGTTTTAATGCTCCTTGAAAGAGACGTGGAGGTCCAAGTGGAATAAAAAGACAATATCAATGCCCCTTGGAAGAGTGGTGGAGGTCCCAGTGGAATAAAAAGACTATATCAATGCCCCTTGGAAGAGTGGTGGAAGTCCCATTGGAATAAAAAGACAACATCAATGACCCTTGGAAGAGACGTGGAGGTCGCAGTGGAATAAAAATACAATATCAATGCCCCTTGGAAGGGTGATGGAGGTCCCAGTGGAATAAAGAGACAATATCAATGACTCTTCGAAGAGACGTGGAGGTCACAGTAGCTTAACAAGACAATTTTAATGCCCCTTGGAAGACACGTGGAGTTCAGAGTGGTTTAACAAAATGGTTTTCATGCCCCTTGGAAGAGACGTGGAGGTCACAGTAGCTTAACAAGACGGTTTTAATGCTCCTTGGAAGAGACGTGGCGTTCAGAGTGGTTTAACAAGACGGTTTTAATGCCCCTTGAAAGAGACGTGGAGGTCCCAGTGGAATAAAAAGACAATATCAATGCCCCTTGGAAGAGTGGTGGGGGTCCCAGTGGAATAAAAAGACTATATCAATGCCCCTTGGAAGAGTGGTGGAGGTCCCAGTGGAATAAAAAGACAATATCAGTGAGCCCTTGAAAGAGACGTGAAAGTCACAGTAGCTTAACAAGACGATTTTAATGCCCCTTGGAAGAGACGTGGAGTTCAGAGTGGTTTAACAAGACGGTTTTAATGCCCCTTGGAAGAGACGTGGAGGTCACAGTAGCTTAACAAGACGGTTTTAATGCCCCTTGGAAGAGACGTGGAGTTCAGAGTAGTTTAACAAGATGGTTTTAATGCCCCTTGGAAGAGACGTGGAGGTCCCAATGGAATAAAAGACAATATCAATGACCCTTGGAAGAGTGGTGGAGGTCGCAGTGGAATAAAAAGACAATATCAATGCCCCTTGGAAGATTGGTTTAGGACACAGTAGCTTAACAAGACGATTTTAATGCCCCTTGGAAGAGACATGGAGTTCAGAGTGGTTTAACAATACGTTTTAATGCCCCTTGGAAGAGACGTGGAGGTCCCAGTGGAATAAAAAGACATTATCAATAACCCTTGGAAGAGTGGTGGAGGTCGCAGTGGAATGAAAATACAATATCAATGCCCCTTGGAAGAGTGGTGGAGGTTGCAGTGGAATAAAAAGACAATATCAATGCCCCCTGGAAGAGTGGTGGAGGTCACAGTAGCTTAACAGGACGATTTTAATGCCCCTTGGAAGAGACGTGGAGTTCAGAGTGGTTTAAAAAGACGGTTTTAATGCCCCTTGGAAGAGACGTGGAGGTCACAGTAGCTTAACAAGACAGTTTTAATGCCACTTGGAAGACACGTGGAGGTCCCTGTGGAATAAAAAGACAATATCAATGACCCTTGGAAGAGTGGTGGAGTTCGCAGTGGAATAAAAAAGACAATATCAATGCCCCTTGGAAGAGTGGTGGAGGACGCGTGGAATAAAAAGACAATATCAATGACCCTTGGAAGAGACGTGGAGGTCACAGTAGCTTAACAAGACGATTTTAATGCCCCTTGGAAGAGACGTGGAGTTCAGAGTGGTTTAACAAGACGGTTTTAATGCCCCTTGGAAGAGACGTGGAGGTCCCAGTGGAATAAAAAGACAGTATCAATGACCCTTGGAAGAGATTGTGAGGTCACAGTAGACGATTTTAATGCCCCTTACAAGAGGCATGCAGTACAGCATATTAAAAACATTATTCTCATTATTGGGGTGTGGGACTCCTATATTCTTTGCCTATGCCTTCCAAACAAAAGCTGCCAAAAAGTAGGACGGAGGAACTTGCAATGCCCCTTGCAAGAGCCATGCAGTACAGCATATTAAAAACATTATTCCCATTATTGGGGAGTGGGTCTCCCATAGTCTTTGCCTATGCCTTCCAAGCAAAAGCTGCCAAAAATTAGGACGGAGGAACTTGCAATGCTGGCAACACGGACCACGGTCACCCTGGTGGTATAGTGGTGGTGGAGGCTGCGGATAAGGAGAAGAGCAAAAAACAGCCGAAATGAGGAAGCGTATACCCATGTGTGGGTGTGAAGCGGTGCATGGGAATACACCTCCCGGAATAACACAGTGGATTTTACTTTAAGTTACTGTGCTGTCATTTGGTGGTGATGAGAAGTCTGGCCCAATCCAGCCCTTGTTCATTTTGATAAGGGTCATCTTGTCAGCATTGTCAGTTGACAGGCGAGTACGCTTATCAGTTACAATTCCCCCAGCGGCACTAAAAACACGCTCAGATAACACGCTAGTGGCAGGGCAGGCCAGGACCTCCAAGGTGTACAGAACGAGTTCATTCCAAGTGTCCAGCTTGGATACCCAATAATTAAAAGGCACAGAGGAATCACGGAGGACGCTGGTACGGTCGGCAAGGTACTTCCTCACTATCTTTTGAAACTTTCCACTCCTTGTGAGAGTACCCCGCGCCTCAGGGCCTGTAAGCTGGGCGGGTCTCAGAAAATTGTCACAGAACGTTGACAGTGTTCCCATGCCTCTACTGGATTGGAGTTGCGTCTCTCTCGCCTGTACACCTTGGTTGGGCAACGAACTGTGACCTCTGCCGCTAGCGTGTGCAGATAGGAATTTTTTTAACAGTTCTGCAGCAAGGGCCTTCTGGTACTGCCTCCCAGGTTTAAGAGTGGTTTAACAATTCCGTTTTAATGCCCCTTGGAAGAGACGTGGAGGTCCCAGTGGAATAAAAAGACAATATCAATGACCCTTGGAAGAGTGGTGGAGGTCGCAGTGGAATGAAAATTCAATATCAATGCCCCTTGGAAGAGTGGTAGAGGTCGCAGTGGAATAAAAAGACAATATCAATGCCCCTTGGAAGAGTGGTGGAGGTCACAGTAGCTTAACAAGACGATTTTAATGCCCCTTGGAAGAGACGTGGAGTTCAGAGTGGTTTAACAAGACGGTTTTAATGCCCCTTGGAAGAGACGTGGAGGTCACAGTAGCTTAACAAGACGGTCAATATCAATGACCCTTGGAAGAGTGGTGGAGTTCGCAGTGGAATAAAAAAGACAATATCAATGCCCCTTGGAAGAGTGGTGGAGGTCACAGTGGAATAAAAAGACAATATCAATGACCCTTGGAAGAGATGTGGAGGTCACAGTAGCTTAACAAGACGATTTTAATGCCCCTTGGAAGAGACGTGGAGTTCAGAGTGGTTTAACAAGACGGTTTTAATGCCCCTTGGAAGAGACGTGGAGGACATAGTAGCTTAACAAGACGATTTTAATGGCCCTTGGAAGAGACGTGGAGGTCCCAGTGGAATAAAAAGACAGTATCAATGACCCTTAGAAGAGATTGTGAGGTCACAGTAGACGATTTTAATGCCCCTTACAAGAGGCATGCAGTACAGCATATTAAAAACATTATTCCCATTATTGGGGAGTGGGTCTCCTATATTCTTTGCCTATGCCTTCCAAGCAAAAGCTGCCAAAAAGTACGACGGAGGAACTTGCAATGCCCCTTGCAAGAGCCATGCAGTACAGCATATTAAAAACATTATTCCCATTATTGGGGAGTGGGTCTCCTATATTCTTTGCCTATGCCTTCCAAGCAAAAGCTGCCAAAAAGTAGGACGGAGGAACTTGCAATGCCCCTTGCAAGAGCCATGCAGTACAGCATATTAAAAACATTATTCCCATTATTGGGGAGTGGGTCTCCCATAGTCTTTGCCTATGCCTTCCAAGCAAAAGCTGCCAAAAATTAGGACGGAGGAACTTGCAATGCTGGCAACATGGACCACGGTCACCCTGGTGGTATAGTGGTGGTGGAGGCTGCGGATAAGGAGAAGAGCAAAAAACAGCCGAAATGAGGAAGCGTATACCCATGTGTGGATGTGAAGCGGTGCATGGTAATACACCTCCCGGAATAACACAGTGGATTTTACTTTATGTTACTGTGCTGTCGTTTGGTGGTGATGAGAAGTCTGGCCCAATCCAGCCCTTGTTCATTTTGATAAGGGTCATCTTGTCAGCATTGTCAGTTGACAGGCGAGTGCGCTTATCAGTTATAATTCCTCCAGCGGCACTAAAAACATGCTCAGATAACACGCTAGTGGCAGGGCAGGCCAGGACCTCCAAGGTGTACAGAGCGAGTTCATTCCAAGTGTCCAGCTTGGATACCCAATAATTAAAAGGCACAGAGGAATCATGGAGGACGCTGGTACGGTCGGCAAGGTACTCCCTCACTATCTTTTGAAACTTTCCACTCCTTGTGAGAGTACCCCGCGCCTCAGGGCCTGTAAGCTGGGCGGGTCTCAGAAAATTGTCACAGAACGTTGACAGTGTTCCCATGCCTCTACTGGATTGGAGTTGCGTCTCTCTCGCCTGTACGCCTTGGTTGGGCAACGAACTATGACCTCTGCCGCTAGCGTGTTCAGATAGGAATTTTTTTAACAGTTCTGCAGCAAGGGCTTTCTGGTACTGCCCCATTTTTGTAGACCTCTCCACCTCAATAATAAGAGAGTGAAAGTTCTCCTTGTAGCGGGGGTCTAAAAGTGTCACCAACCAGTATTGACTGTCACCCAACATTTTGACAACACGAGGGTCACGGTTAAGGCAGCGTAACATGAAGTCAGCCATGCGTGCCAGACTAGTAACGGGCAAGACTTCCGTGTCCTCACCAAGATGACGACTGACCATGCTCTCCTCCTCCTCCTCCTCCCCCCTGTCCTCAGGCCACCCACGCTGAACCGACGGTATGACAGTTGTACAGGTACTACCGTCTACAGCGCATGATACCAGCTCCTGTTCTTCCTCCTCCTCCTCTTTTCCGTCATTGTCCTCCAATGCAAGTAGGGATTAGATGAGGCTGGGCTGTGTGTAATCGCCCATTACGGCCTCTTGATCCATCTCATCATACTCTGGCTGCAATGCCTCCTCTTTATTTCTCTGCAGAGAGCGTTGCAAAAGACAGACAAGTGGGATGCTGACGCTAATGGTGGCATCATCGCCACTCACCATCTTGGTGGACTCCTCAAAGTTTGTCAGGATGGTACATATGTCAGACATCCAGGTCCACTCCTGAGGTCTTATGTGTGGAGTCTGACCTGAATATCGACGGCCTTTTTGCAGCTGGTACTCCACAACTGCTCCCTTCTGCTCACAAATCTTTTCCAACATGTGGAGGGTAGAGTTCCAACGTGTGGGGACATTGTTAGAACTCTCCTGTTAGGTTTTTTCTATTTTGCTGGTCACATGACCTTTTTGCCTATTTAATCCTGCTCCGCCCTTCTAGCCTTGCTGGACTTCATTGTAATTTCTACTCTTAAGCTAGCCAGGTGCTTTGTTACCTTTCTCAGGCAGTTTAGCTTGGTCTTTTGACCTCTATGTTATATGTTGTTTGCTTGTCTTTTTACTGCTACAATTTCTGCTAGGAGGTGTCCATCTTTCTCCCAGTCCCTAGTTCTTGTAGGGATCCCTCCCTCACATCTATAAGTCTTCGTTCAGACTAGCTGAGGACTTTAGCGGGTCTGATCGCAGGATCAGGTTCCCTGTTACATCGTAGGGATCTAGCGTAGTTCTATTGTAGGGACAGATCTCCTGTCTTTCCTTAGTGCTTGTAGCAGATCATAACAGTAAGTCCAGCCACAAAAATATCTCTAAGGAAAGACCTCCAGTTTCCATCATGGTGTCGGTTCAGGATTTGGCTCAACGTCTGCAGGGACTCTCTCTGGAGGTGGCCGAGCTCCAACAACACGTGAGTAGCTGTTCTGGAGCGCATTTTGTGGAGCCAAAGGTACGATTGCCTGATTTATTTTTTGGTGAACAACAAGATTTTTTTTCCTTTAAAAATGCTTGTTTATTGTATTTTCGTTTGAGACCCAGATCCTCTGGTGATGAATCACAGCACATAGGGTTCATAATGTCACTTTTGCGCAAAGAACCTCAGGGATGGGCCTTGTCTCTCCAACCTAGTGATCTGTGCTTTAGATCAGTGGATAGTTTTTTTTTCTGCTTTGGGGTTGTTGTATGATGATCCTGATCGTGTCTCATCAGCTGAGACGGAATTGAGACTTTTGAGGCAGGGATCAGGTAATGTGGAAAATTATTGTACTCACTTCCGTCGGTGGTCTGCTCAGGTGGGGTGGAACGATTCAGCTCTGAAAAGTTTGTTTCTTGCTGGGCTAGGTGAAAGGGTTAAGGATCTGCTGATTGCTTATCCTACACCTGGAAATTTGCAGGAGGCAATGCAATTAGCTATACGGGTGGACAGGAGACTGCGTGCAAGAGTTAATGAGAGTAAATCCTTTGCCATGTCAGCTCCGAGTCTTGAGAGGGTCTGTACTGACATTGGAGAGCCGATGGAGATTGGGGCGATGTCACCCCACTCTCAGGAAAAAGACCGCAGGTTTTCTGAAGGTTTGTGCTTTTATTGCGGAAAATCTGACCATTTCATTAAGAACTGTGTGCTTCGTATGAACAAAGTAAAAAAAAAGGTCAGTTACGCCCATATAGCCTGTTTAAACACTAAGGGTGTATTTCTTTCTGCTACTACTGCAGCTCAGGAAGAATTAATTGAATTTCGGATATTTGTGGATTGTGGTTCTACTCTGAATGTGATTGATGGGGGATTCTTGGAAAAACTTAAATTAATACTCAAACCTTTGTCATCCCCTATTGCCGTGGTTTCTGTCAATGGCTCTCCCTTGAAATGTGTTACTCACAAGGAGTATGAATTTCCCCTCACTATTAATGGTATTCACCAAGAAAATTTGGATTTGGTGGTATTAAATAATTTGCCTTCTCCAGTAGTTTTGGGGTTACCCTGGTTAAAATTGCACAATCCTGTACTGGATTGGTCTACTAATGAAATTAAGTCCTGGAGCCCTAAGTGTTATGACAAGTGTTGTAACGGGCACATTGCTGCTTTGGATAAAGTGGAATTACCTGTACCTATTCAGGATTTTTGGAAAGTTTTTTCTGAGGAGGAGTCGCAAATTTTGCCTCCCCATAGAGACTATGATTGTACCATTGAATTTGTCCCTGGAGCGACTCTTCCTAAAAGTCGTTTATTTAATCTTACTATTCCTGAGAGAAAGGCTTTGGAGGAATACATACAGACGAGCTTGGCCGCCGGTCAGATCAGACCCTCTAAGTCACCTGTGGCTGTTGGATTTTTTTTTGTTAAAAAAAAGGACAGCGGTTTACGTCCTTGTCTGGACTTTCGCGAGATTAAAAAAATTACTGTACGCAATCCCTACCCACTGCCATTGATTCCTGATTTGTTTAACCAGTTAGTGGGGGCCAAGTGGTTCTCTAAAATTGATCTCCAGGGGGCATACAATTTGTTGCGCATGAAGGAGGGTGATGAATGGAAGACTGCTTTTAACACTCCTGTGGGTCATTTTGAGAATCTGGTTATGCCTTTTGGTCTTACCAATGCACCAGCATTTTTTCAGAATCTTATTAATGACATCCTTAGACCTTTGATCGGCAAAAATGTGGTTGTGTATTTGGATGACATTCTGATTTATTCGCCTGCTCTGGAGTCTTATTGGCGGAGCGTGCGTGAGGTATTACAGTTATTAATTGACAATTCGCTTTTTGCTAAGCTAGAGAAATGTGAGTTCACTGTACAGAGAATTAGTTTTTTGGGCTACATTATCTCCAGTGAGGGTTTTGAGATGGACCCGGTTAAAGTTCAAGCTGTGCAGGAATGGCCTAGGCCTATTGGTTTGAAATCGATACAGAGGTTTTTGAGTTTTGCCAATTATAACAGAAAATTCATTAAAAAATTTTCTATTATTGTTAAACCACTGACCGATCTCACCAGGAAAGGTGCTAATACGGTTCAGTGGACTACTGGAGCCATTGAAGCTTTTGTGTTTCTAAAGGAGAGGTTCAGCTCTGCCCCCATCCTTATGCAGCCTGATGTGACTAAGCCGTTTTTGGTTGAGGTTGATGCTTCTTCTGTGGGGGTCGGTGCGGTGTTGTCTCAGGAAAACAAGGATGGAGTACATCCCTGTGCCTTTTTTTCAAAAAAATTTTCTGAGACTGAACTTAATTACGATATTGGTAATCGGGAATTGCTGGCTATTAAACTCGCATTTGAACACTGGCGTCATCTCTTGGAAGGTGCTGAATTTCCCATTCAGGTTTTCACTGATCATAAAAATCTGATCTATCTTGATGCTGCCAAGCGCTTGAATGCCCGTCAGGCTAGGTGGGCACTTTTTTTTTCGCGGTTTAATTTTTCCGTTACTTACATCCCGGGTACCAAGAATGTTAAAGCTGATGCTTTGTCTCGCAGCTTTTCTCCCATGGTCGGTGCTGAGGAGGAGGAGAGCATTTTACAAGAAGGTGTTGTGATTGCTGCATTGGACTCCGTTTTGGAAGATGAGATTCTTAAAGCACAGGAGAATGCCCCATCTAACACTCCCCATGGGAGGTTGTTTGTGCCTAGGACCTTTAGGAGAGATTTGTTTGCTGAGTGTCATGAGTCTCGGTTGGCAGGTCATCCAGGAATTTCTGAGACCAAGAGACTTGTGGGTCGCAGTTTTTGGTGGTCTGGATGGCAGAAGGAAGTCATTAAGTGGGTGCGTCAATGTACTGTGTGTGCTAGATATAAGTCTTCTCATACTCCTGCTGCGGGGTTGCTTTGCCCTCTGGAGGTTCCTAGTGCACCTTGGACACATCTGGCTATAGACTTTATTACTGACCTTCCCTCCTCTGAGGGTTTCACGGTCATCTGGGTGGTCATGGACCGTTTTAGCAAGATGTGTCACTTGGTTCCCTTCATCAAACTGCCCTGCGCTAAGACACTCGCTAAGGCCTTTGTTAAGGAAATTGTCAGACTCCATGGTGTTCCTACTGACATTGTTTCTGATAGGGGACCTCAGTTCGTGGCTCGTTTTTGGCGTGCCTTTTGTGACAGGTTGGGAGTTCATTTGTCGTTTTCATCTGGATATTATCCTGAGTCTAATGGCCAGACAGAAAGGAAGAATCAGGATGTTGAGCAGTTCTTGCGTTGTTTTGTGGCAGACAATCAAGAGGGGTGGTCTGAGTTTCTGCCGCTTGCTGAATTTGCTCTTAACAACCATACATCCTATTCTGCTGGGTGTTCGCCTTTTTTTTGTTGTTCTGGGAGACATCCGTCTTTTGGGTCATTCTCCAAATTGGTATCGGCTGTGCCTGAGGAGGAGAGTTTTTCAGGTGATTTGGAGAGAGTTTGGACGGATGTGCGTGGTAATCTTCAGGAGGCTTATAAAAAATCTAAGAGGTCCGTTGACAGGAAACGTCAAGAGGTTTTGTTTACGGTTGGTGACATGGTTTGGTTGTCCTCAAAGAATCTGCAGTTGAGGATTCCTTCTAAAAAATTGGGTCCCAAGTTTGTAGGGCCCTTTAAGGTGCTTCAGGTAGTTAACCAATCTGCTGTTAGGTTGGAGATTCCCACCTCCTGGAAGATTAATCCGGTGTTTCATGTTTCTCTTTTGACAAAAGCTGATGTATCAGATAGAGACGCCACTGCCACTGTTCCTCCGGTGGTGGAGGATGGGGAATATGAGATTTCCCGCATCCTTAATTCTAGACGGTATAGGGGGAGTTTGCAGTATCTCGTCGCTTGGAAGGGTTTCGGTCCCGAGGATAACTCATGGGTGAGGGCGGATGATGTTTCTGCTTCCAGACTTGTCAGAGCGTTTCCCAAGAGTTTTCCTGATAAGCCTGGGCCTAGGGGATCCGGAGGATCCTCATAGAAGAGGGGGTACTGTTAGAACTCTCCTGTTAGGTTTTTTCTATTTTGCTGGTCACATGACCTTTTTGCCTATTTAATTCTGCTCCGCCCTTCTAGCCTTGCTGGACTTCATTGTAATTTCTACTCTTAAGCTAGCCAGGTGCTTTGTTACCTTTCTCAGGCAGTTTAGCTTGGTCTTTTGACCTCTATGTTCTATGTTGTTTGTTTGTCTTTTTACTGCTACAATTTCTGCTAGGAGGTGTCCATCTTTCTCCCAGTCCCTAGTTCTTGTAGGGATCCCTCCCTCACATCTATAGGTCTTCGTTCAGACTAGCTGAGGACTTTAGTGGGTCTGATCGCAGGATCAGGTTCCCTGTTACATCTTAGGGATCTAGCGTAGTTCTATTGCAGGGACAGATCTCCTGTCTTTCCTTAGTGCTTGTAGTAGATCATAACAGACAACCCACACCAGTCGGTGTGCCGGAAGCTGAAAATGCTGCTGCAACACAGCAAGGGCGGCGGAAGCTGTAGCCGACTTCCGAAAATGAGCTGAGAGGCGGCGTACTTTGACGAGCAGATCTGGCAACTCGGGGTACGATTTAAGAAACCGCTGAACCATGAGGTTAAGCACATGAGCCAGACATGGTACGTGTGTGATCTCGCCAGTAGGTTCAGTGGTCTCAGCCACAGATCTGCCTGCTCTTTCACAGCTGTCCACAACTCACAAGCAGTGTGAGGTTTATCACCTAAGCTTATAAGTTTCAGCACAGCCTGTTGCCGCTTGGCTGAGGCAGTACTGCAGTCCTTCCAGCTTGTAACTGATGTGGTGATATCTGAGATGGAGGCTGAACATGAGGAGGAGGAGGAGGATGATGCGCAGGAGCTGTACACTGTGGGGGCAACGCTGACTGACATAGAGCCTACAATCCTCGGTGTGGGGAGGATGTATTCCGTCCCAAGGTCCGACTGGGTCCCGGCTTCCATTATGTTTACTAAGTGTGCCGTCAGGGAGATGTACCGTCCCTGGCCACAAGCACTTGTCCACGTGTCCGTTGTCAGGTGGACTCTCCCAGTAACTGCGTTGTTGAGGGCATGGCAGATGTTTTGGGACACGTGCTTGTGTAGTGCGGGGATGGCACACCGGGCAAAATAGTGTCGGCTGGGGACCGAGTACCGAGGGACGGTCACAGCCATAAGGTTGCGGAAGGATTCCCTCTCCACCAGCCTAAAAAGCAGCATTTCCAACGCAAGCAGTCGTGAAATGTGCGAATTTAGGACTGTGGCCTGTGGGGCGTTGGCTGCGAATTTGCGCTTTAGTTCAAAGGTCTGGGACATGGACAATTTAATGCTGCGGTGGGACGTGGAACTGGACGTTGATGCTGTTTCTTGAGAAACTGCCGTAACAAGTGAAGACTGAGAGGAGGGGGCATCTTTGCATGCAGTATGGACAGGAGATTGCCTTGCACGCACAACAGGGGGTTCTCTTACAACAGCGGAACAAGCAGTGGTGACACCAGCTGACACTGGTCGTGGACCCTGGGGTTTGCCCTACAAAGTCGGGTGCTTTGCTGACATGTGTCTGATCATGCTGGTGGTGGTCAGGCTGGTAGCTTTGTCACCCCTGCTGATGCTGGCCTGGCAGGTGGTACAAATGGCCTTTTTGGGGTTATCAGCAGAGTCTTTAAAAAAATTCCAGACTCTGGAAGACCTACCGGTTGTACTGGCAACGTCCCTTGTGCTGGTGTTACGGGGAACAGTTGCTCACCTTCTGTCTGCGGCCACCACACTGCTTCTTCCTGCCTGTTGGGGTACTCTGCCTCCCTCTCCCTGTGTGCTTCTGGCCTCGCTCTGCATGTCCTCCTGCCATGTTGGGTCAGTTACTAGATCATCCACCACCTCCTCCTCTTCCACTTCCGCACCATGGTCCTCCTCCTCACTTCGTGGCAATTGTGTCTCGTCATCGTCCACCTCTTGTGACAAATTGCCAGCGTCGCCTTCCTGTGGCCCTGGCTGTTCAAATATTTGGCCATCGCTACATGGGATCTCCTCTTCCACCACTTCAAGCGGAGCAGGCGAGGGGCCCAAATATGGAAATGGACCAGTGAACAGCTCTTCAGAGTGTCCAACTATGGGATCAGTTGCTGACTGACGACAATCGGCATGGTGGGTGGAAGGAGCATCAGGGTAAGGAGGAATATGCGGTCGAGACTCATGGCTACTAACACTTGACTGTGTGGAAGACAGACCAGAGGTGGTGGTGCCCAGGTAACTGGAAGTATTATCTGCTATCCAATTACTAACCTGTTCACACTGATCAGTTCGCAATAGTGGTGTTGCTGTGTGCTTCCCTAGTAATTCGGTCAAGAACTGGGAGAGAGAAGATGTGGCTGTTGGTTGTGGCACATTTTCACCTTGGCCCCGGCCTCGTCCTCTGCACGCACCATCACCAGAACGTCCAGTTCCACGTCCCTTGCCACGCGCCTTGCCCATTGCAAATTAAGTAAAATAGCTTACACTTGCACTATCAATGGCAAAAGGGTAATAAAAAGGAGATTAGAACCATGGAAGAGGAAAACCACAGTTCTATTTCTCTGGCCTACACCAGAATCTTTTAAACAGATATATTTGTGTCTGAACAGTCAGCGAGTCACTCAAACTGTTTTTTTATGGAAAAAAGGCAAAAAAGTGGATAATACAGAGATTTGAACCGTGGAACTGCAAAACCACAGTTCTAGTTATCTGGCCAAAACCAGACTCTTTTAAACAGATATATTTGTGTCTGAACACTCACAGACACAATAAAAAAAAATTTTTTTTGGGGGGGGGGATACCAAAAGGTTAATAAGACGGTTATTTGTACAGTCTGACTGAGGAAAAATAAAAAAGAGGATTTAGATGAAAAAAAAGGATTTTTCCTGGCCCTGAGACCTGGGGCTAAGTCTAGCAATTTGAGAAGCAGCACACAGGACTGTAATGCAGTGTTTGTTGGTATAACCACTGAGTCTCCTATACAGCCTGCCTGCCTGCCTGATAGCTGGGATGGATATTAGTCCTCAGAAGGACTGTTTGCTTGATTTTGCAGGCTTTAGAGACCCTACACTAACTATTTTGCAGTATAAATCTCTCCCTAGCTCAGTAGCACTCTCCCTACACTGTCTGATCCGGAGCGACTGTGTCCAAGATGGCAGCGCCCGGTTTTAAATACTTGAGGTGACACTGTGCGGCCAGCCAATCACTGTAATACCTACAACCAACATGGCTGCGGCATTACAGTGACTGGCTGGCAATCCCTGCATGTTCATTAGCGCTGTAAAGAGCGCCAAACATGCAGGGCGGAAACCAGAGCTCCCGCCCGAGTAACCCGAAAATGCTCGGTGCTCGCCGAGCATCCCGAGTAGTGAGATGCTCGGGCGAGTACCGATCAGTGTGGAGCATGCTCGCTCAACACTAGTCAGAATCTAAATACCTTTGAACATCTGTGAAGAGATCTTAAAATTGGTGTTGGGAGAAGGCACCATTCAAATATGAGAGACCTGTAACAGTTTCCAAAAGAAGAGTGGTCCAAAATTCCAGTTGAGAGGTGTAAGAATCTTGTTGATGACAATAGAAAGTGATGAGCCCCCTGGGCCATGGGGTACCCGGTGCCGGGCCGGTAAATGCTGGGGGATGTCACAGTAGCGGTGACCTGGTCCGTGACCCAGGGCAGTCAATAAAAAGGGGTTATTGATAGGGGATTTATAGTGATTGAATAAAGTTCGTGACGCCACCTGTGGTATGCGGCTAAGGGAGCCGCCGCTGCGGAGCAGGTCCTCTGGAGCTGATGTTACGGCAGCAGGGATAGTGTGGCTCTCCACAGGTAGCACTTAGCTCCCGGGTAGTGTAGATGTTATGGGTTATGCTGGGCGTTGTAGTGCATGGGTTGATGGCGCAGCAATAATCAGTCCACAACTTAATGGAGGTTTCCTCTTATTTTTACTGGCGGTGATTAAGCAAACCGGGACTAGGGTACTGGCTAGAAGTGGAAGTCCGGGCAGCCTGGAAGCAAGTAAAGAATCCTCCTTGCCAGGTGAAGTTGGAGGCCTACCCTTTCCACTAAACTCTTTGGCCCTGCTGCTTGTAGCTGTGCGGTGGCCCTCGTTCCTGAGTGCAACGTTTCTGTGCTCACCCGTATGGCAGGCAGCTCAGGCTGCTGAGCCTCCGGGTGTCTGATGGGGCCAGGAGACCTGCAGTCTCCTGCCCTCCGGTTTCTACTGCTGGGCCTTCGGTGCCACACAGCCTTGGACTCCCGTGTCCGGTTCTTCTGTGCTGGTTCTTCTGGGGTGAGCTGCCGCGCAGCTCCACTCACCAGCTCCTCTCTCCTCAATGTCCTGACTTCAACTCCTCACACTAAGTCTAACTAACCCCGCCCCCAGATCACAGTTGCCAATGGGAGGAACCCCCCTTGCTGGTCTGGAGCCAGGACAGTGTTGCATGCTTAGTAAAACCTGATTAGGGGACCCCTGCTTGCTTCCAGGCATGGCATCACCTCTTGTGAGGGAGGCAATGCCACTGTGGCAACCGGACCCCTGGGGTGCCACAGAAGCGATTGATTGTAGTTATCTATTCCAAAGAGTGTGCAACCAAATATTGAGTTGAGAGTGCCAACAATTTTATTTGGCTTATTTCTGGAGTGTTGTGTGAAATTATGTCCAATTTGCTTTTTTTTCTCAGGTTTTTTTGTGTTGTTCCAATAAACACGAAGGAAATAAACATGTCTATAACAAAACATGTGTAATTGCAATAATTTTGTGGGAGAAATACTTCATTTTCTGGAACTATTTCAAGGGTGTCAACTCTTTTGGCCATGTCTGTATGGTTGGCTGATTTCACAACTCTAGAATACAGGGCGTAATACAGCCATAGTACAATTTGCTGCAGGCCAGAGTCCAATTCTAGTTAGTAACTCTTCACAAGTAGTACCGTACGTCTGCACAGGAAGAAATGGCCCAGTACACTCAAAACTTCCTCCAGAGGCGGCAAGCGTTTCTCTCTGCCCAGTGATCAGCATCTGTTTTCATGGGTTGACCAACGAAGCCTGGTCTTTGGTACTTGACCGACGAAGCCAGGTCCTCTCTGGGATCAGGTCACTCTCTAAAGCTTTTACTGCAGTGTCAGCCTCGAGCCTAGTCCGCTGCTCACGCATACACTATCTCTTTCATACCCTGGTGCCAACTGAACTCTTGCATCATCGTCCTGGCCTTATACATTTAGCAACTGCGTCACAGCTGTCATCTGAATGGGTGCACTCTTCAAGCTCTAACCTCAGGGAACATACTCTTCACCCTTCAGTTCCTGCCTGTGTAGTCCAACCAGCAGATGGCCATATTACAGGTGTTGTTGGTTCTTGACTAGATACATCTTCTGCTCACCACCCCTTAAATATCTATCTGTCTATCTCTTGAAAAACTGATCCTCATTTATTTTATGCTACATAGTACTGCAAGGGGCAGTATTGGACAAAGTTTGTATTATGTATTATAAAAGCTTCATAATAATTTGCAGTAAGTACAGTAGAATACTAGCTGTTACCATGCCAGATAAAGATAACAGAAATCAAGGAAAAAAGCACATTTATGTGTAGCCCACGTTTTTTTTTGCTGTATTTAAAACATAGTAATTGAGATTATTTCTCTTTTATCATCCCAAATATCTTTTTTTCCTAAGAAACAGCAACGAGATTTGAATTATGGACTTCTAGTTAGACACTTAGGCCAGGTTCACACGTTCAGTATCTGGTCAGTATTTTACTACTGTTGAGCGAGCATGATCGACACTGCTCGGTACTCGGCCGAGCATCTCACTACTCGGGATGTTCGGCGAGCACCGAGCATTTTCGGGTTACTCGGGCGGGAGCTCGGGTCTCCGCCCTGCATGTTTGGCGCTCTTTACAGAGCTAATGAACATGCAGGGATTGCCAGCCAGTCACTGTAATGCCACAGCCATGTTGGTTGTAGGCATTACAGTGATTGGCTGGCCGCACAGTGTCACCTCGAGTATTTAAAACCGGGCGCTGCCATCTTGGACACAGTCGCTCCGGATCAGACAGTGTAGGGAGAGTGCTACTGAGCTAGGGAGAGATTTATACTGCAAAATAGTTAGTGTAGGGTCTCTAAAGCCTGCAAAATCAAGCAAACAGTCCTTCTGAGGACTAATATCCATCCCAGATATCAGGCAGGCAGGCAGGCTGTATAGGAGACTCAGTGGTTATACCAACAAACACTGCATTACAGTCCTGTGTGCTGCTTCTCAAATTGCTAGACTTAGCCCCAGGTCTCAGGGCCAGGAAAAATCCTTTTTTTTCATCTAAATCCTCTTTTTTATTTTTCCTCAGTCAGACTGTACAAATAACCATCTTATTAACCTTTTGGTATCCCCCCCCCCAAAAAAAATTTTTTTTTATTGTGTCTGTGAGTGTTCAGACACAAATATATCTGTTTAAAAGAGTCTGGTTTTGGCCCGAGAAATAGAAGTGTGGTTTTGCAGTTCCACGGTTCAAACCTCTGTATTATCCACTTTTGGGCCATTTGTATCTAAAAAAAAACAGTTTGAGTGTGTCGCTCACTGTTCAGCCGCAAATATATATATTTAAAAAAGTCTGGTATACATACACCAGTAAATTATAACTGTGGTTTTGCTGTTCCACGGTAAGAAATCTCTATTATTCAGCTTTTGGCATTTTTTACGTAAAGAAAAACAGTAATATTTTCTCCCTGATTGTTCAGATTGTTTAAAAGAGTGTAGGCCAGAGAAATAGAACTGTGGTTTTCCTCTTCCACGGTTCTAATCTACCTTTTATTACCCTTTTTCCATTGATAGTGCGAGTGTAAGCTATTTTACTTACTTTACAATGGGCAAGGCGCGTGGCAAGGGACGTGGAAGTGGACGTTCTGGTAATGGTGCGTGCAGAGGACGGGGCCGTGGCCAAGGTGAAAATGTGCCACAACCAACAGCCACATCTTCTCGCTCCCACTTCTTGACCGAATTACTAGGGAAGCACAGAACAACACCACTATTGCGAACTGATCAGTGTGAACAGGTTATTAATTGGATAGCAGATAATACTTCCAGTTACCTTCGCACCACCACCTCCGGCCTGTCTTCCACACGGTCGACTCTTAGTAGCCGTGAGTCTCGACCGCATACTCCTCCTCACCCTGATGCTCCTGTCTCCCACCATGCCGATTGTCGTCAGACAGCAACTGATCCCACAGTTGGACACTCTGAAGAGCTGTTCACTGGTCCATTTCCAGATTTGTGCCCCTCGCCTGCTCCGCTTGAAGTGGTGGAAGAGGAGATCCCATGTAGCGATGCCCAAATATTTGAACAGCCACTGCCACAGGAAGTCGATGCTGGCAATTTGTCACAAGAGGTGGACGATGACGAGACACAATTGCCACAAAGTGAGGAGGAGGATCGTGATGCGCAAGTGGAAGAGGAGGAGGTGGTGGATGATCTAGTAACTGACCCAACGTGGCAGGAGGACATGCAGAGTGAGGCCAGCAGCACACAGGGGGAGGGAGGCAAAGTACCCCAACAGGCAGGAGGAAGCAGTGTGGTGGCCGCAGACAGAAGGCGGGCAACCGTTTCCCGTAACACCAACACGAGGGACATTGCCAGTACAACCGGTAGGTCTTCCAAAGTCTGGAATTTTTTTAAAGACTCTGCTGATAACTCCAAAAAGGCCATTTGTACCACCTGCCATGCCAGCATCAGCAGGGTTGACAAAACTACCAGCCTGACCACCACTAGCATGATCAGGCACATGGCAGCAAAGCACCCGACTTTGTGGAGCGAACCCCAGGGTCCACGACCAGTGTCAGCGGGTGTCACCACTGCTTGTTCCGCTGTTGTAAGAGAACCCCCTGTTGTGCGTGCAAGGCAATCCCCTGTCCATACTGCATGCAAAGATGCCCCCTCCTCTCAGTCTTCACTTGTTATGGCAGTTTCTCAAGAAACAGCATCAACATCCACGTCCACGTCCCACCGCAGCGTTCAATTGTCCATATCCCAGAGCTTTGAACGAAATCGAAAATTCGCAGCCAATGCCCCACAGGCCACAGTCCTAAATTCGCACATTTCACAACTGCTTGCATTGGAAATGCTGCCTTTTAGGCTGGTGGAGACGGAATCCTTCCGGAACCTTATGGCGGTGGCCGTCCCTCGGTACTCGGTCCCCAGCCAACACTATTTTGTCTGGTGTGCCATCCTCGCAGTAGACAAGCACGTGTCCCAAAGCATCTGCCGTGCCCTCAACAACGCAGTTACTGGGAGAGTCCACCTGACAACGGACACGCGGACAAGTGCTTGTGGCCAGGGATGGTACATCTCCCTGACGGCACACTGGGTAAACATAGTGGAAGCCGGGACCCAGTCGGACCTTGGGACGGAACACATCCTCCCCACACCGAGGATTGCGGGCCCTATGTCAGTCAGAGTTGCCCCCACAGTGTACAGCTCCTACGCATCATCCTCCTCCTCATGTTCAGCCTCCATCTCAGATATCACCACATCAGTTACAAGCTGGAAGCACTGCAGTACTGCCTCAGCCAAGCGGCAACAGGCTGTGCTGAAACTCATAAGCTTAGGTGATAAACCTCACATTGCTTGTGAGTTGTGGACAGCTGTGAAAGAGCAGGCAGATCTGTGGCTGAGACCGCTGAACCTACATCCAGGCATGGTCGTGTGTGACAATGGCCGTAACCTGGTGATGGCTCTGAGGCGAGGCGAGATCACACACGTACCATGCCTGGCTCGTGGTTCAGTGGTTTCTTAAATCGTACCCCGAGTTGCCAGATCTGCTCGTCAAAGTACGCCGCCTGTCAGCTCATTTTCGGAAGTCGGCTACAGCTTCCGCCGCCCTTGCTGTGTTGCAGCAGCGTTTGCAGCTTCCGTCACACCGACTGGTGTGTGATGTCCCCACACGTTGGAACTCTACCCTCCACATGTTGCAAAGGATTTGTGAGCAGAAGACAGCAGTTGTGGAGTACCAGCTGCAACAAGGCCGTCGATATTCAGGTCCGATTCCACACATAAGACCTCAGGAGTGGACCTGGATGTCTGACATCTGTACCATCTTGACAAACTTTGAGGAGTCCACCCAGATGGTGAGTGGTGATGACGCCATCATTAGCGTCAGCATTCCACTTGTCTGTCTTTTGCAACGCTCTCTGCAGAGAATTAAAGAGGAGGCATTACAGCCAGAGTATGATGAGATGGATCAAGAAGCCGTAGCGGTCGATTACACACAGCCCAGCCTCATCTCATCCCAACGTGCACTGGGGGACAATGAGGGAGAGGAGGAGGAGGAGGAGGAGGAAGAACAGGAGCTTGTATCATGCGCTGTAGACGGTAGTACCTGTACAACTGTCATACCGTCGGTTCAGCGTGGGTGGCCTGAGGACAGGGGGGAGGAGGAGGAGGAGGAGGAGATGAGCATGGTCAGTCGTCATCTTGGTGAGGACACGGTGAGGACACGGAAGTCTTGCCCGTTACTAGTCTGGCACACATGGATGACTTTATGTTACGCTACCTTAACCGTGACCCTCGCGTTGTCAAAATGTTGGGTGACAGTCATTACTGGTTGGTGACACTTTTAGACCCCCACTACAAGGAGAACTTTCACTCTCTTATTCCTGAGGTGGAGAGGTCTACAAAAATGGGGCAGTACCAGAAGACCCTTGCTGCAGAACTGTTAAAAAAGTTCCCATCTGAACACGCTAGCAGCAGAGGTCACAGTTTGCTGACCAACCAAAGCGTACAAGCAAGAGAGAGGCAACTCCAATCCAGCAGAGGCAGAGGAACACTGTCAACGTTCTGGGACAGTTTTCTGAGACCTGCCCAGCTTACACACCCTGAGGCTTGGGGTACTCTCACAAGGAGTGGAAAGTTTCAAAAGATGGTGAGGGAGTACCTTGCCGACCGTACCAGTGTCCTCCGTGATTCCTCTGTGCCTTTTAATTATTGGGTATCCAAGTCTTGGAGGTCCTGGCCTGCCCTGCCGCTAGCGTGTTATCTGAGCGTGTTTTTAGTGCCGCTGGGGGAATTATAACTGATACGTGCACTCGACTGTCAACTGACAATGCTGACAAGCTGACCCTTATCAAGATGAACAAGGGCTGGATTGGGCCAGACTTCTCGTCACCACCAAATGACAGCAGAGTAACATAAAGTCAAATCCACTGTGTTTTTTTGGGAGGTGTATTCCCATGCACCGCTTCACACCCACACATGGGTATACGCTTCCTCATTTCGGCTGTTTTATGTTCTTCTCCTTATCCTCGGCCTCCACCACCACTATACCACCAGGGTGACCGTGGTCCGTGTTGCCATTATTGAAAGTTCCTCCGTCCTAATTTTTGCCAGCTTTTGCTTGGAAGGCATAAGCAAATACTATGGGAGACCCACTCCCCAATCATGGGAATAATGTTTGTAATATGCTGTACTGCATGGCTCTTGTAAGGGGCATTGCAAGTTCCTCCGTCCTAATTTTTGGCAGCTTTTGCTTGGAAGGCATAAGCAAAGACTATGGGAGACCCACTCCCCAATCATGGGAATAATGTTTGTAATATGCTGTACTGCATGGCTCTTGTAAGGGGCATTGCAAGTTCCTCCATCCTAATTTTTGGCAGCTTTTGCTTGGAAGGCATAAGCAAATACGATGGGAGACCCACTCCCCAATCATGGGAATAATGTTGGCAATATGCTGTACTGCATGGCTCTTGTAAGGGGCATTAAAAGCGTCTTGTTAAGCTACTGGGACCTCCACGTCTCTTCTGAGGGGCATTAAAAGCATCTTGTTAAGCTACTGGGACCTCCACCACTTTTCCGAGGGGCATTAAAAGCGTCTTGCTAAGCTACTGGGACCTCCACATCTCTCCTGAGGGGCATTAAAAGCGTATTGTTAAGCTACTGGGACCTCCACGTCTCTTCTGAGGGGCATTAAAAGCGTCTTGTTAAGCTACTGGGACCTCCACGTCTCTTCTGAGGGGCATTAAAAGCGTATTGTTAAGCTACTGGGACCTCCACGTCTCTTCTGAGGGGCATTAAAAGCGTCTTGTTAAGCTACTGGGACCTCCACCACTTTTCCGAGGGGCATTAAAAGCGTCTTGTTAAGCTACTGGGACCTCCACGTCTCTTCTGAGGGGCATTAAAAGCATCTTGTTAAGCTACTGGGACCTCCACCACTTTTCCGAGGGGCATTAAAAGAATCTTGTTAAGCTACTGGGACCTCCATGTCTCTTCTGAGGGGCATTAAAAGCGTCTTGTTAAGCTACTGTGACCTCCACGTCTCTTCCAAGGGGCATTCAAACCATCTTGTTAAGCTACTGGGACCTCCACGTTGTTATGCACACGCCCGGGCTGAGCGGCGTGTGCGTGTGATTGTAGTGATTCCACTGGACCATGAACCGGAGAGTGCCTGGAGGGGCGTGACTAAGTATCTGGCCGATCCGACCAAGATGGCACGACGGCATACGACGCCAGTGCACCAGGGAGAAACCGGGCAGAGGGACCAGGTGCTACTCCAGGTCAAACTCCGGACACGGGGGTTGACCCACACAGGGATTACTGGATCAGGCTGGTTAGGCTGGCGCACAGACTGGAGGGTATAGGCAGGCACGACTGGTATGCAGGCAGGCGGGTAAAGGCAAGCGCAGCTAGAGTGCAGACAGGGAGGCACTAGCAGGTAGGAACACAGGCGGGATAGGACCCAGTACACACTGGGACTCAGGAACAGGCAGGTTAGGCTGGCACAGACTGGTGGATATAAGCAAACACGGCAGGTATGCAGATGGGTGGATACAGGCGAGTATGCAGGCAGGGAGGTACTGGCCGAAAGGACGGGCTGGAGCACAGAAAGGTTAAGACCCAGTACAGACTGGGTCACAGAACCGCAGATGCGGTAGACAACCACAGCAGAGAGGGAACGCCCGAAGCGGTGGGCAAGAACAGAGCAGGACGGGGCTGCAGGAGCAGCGAGCACAAGCAGGGCAGGACAGGACTGCCGGAGCAGCGGGCAGAAGCAGGGCAGGACAGGACTGCCGGAGCAGCGGGCAGAAGCAGGGCAGGACAGGACTGCCGGAGCAGCGGGCAGAAGCAGGGCAGGACAGGACTGCCGGAGCAGCGGGCAGAAGCAGGGCAGGACAGGACTGCCGGAGCAGCGGGCAGAAGCAGGGCAGGACAGGACTGCCGGAGCAGCGGGCAGAAGCAGGGCAGGACAGGACTGCCGGAGCAGCGGGCAGAAGCAGGGCAGGACAGGACTGCCGGAGCAGCGGGCAGAAGCAGGGCAGGACAGGACTGCCGGAGCAGCGGGCAGAAGCAGGGCAGGACAGGACTGACGGAGCAGCGGGCAGAAGCAGGGCAGGACAGGACTGCCGGAGCAGCGGGCAGAAGCAGGGCAGGACAGGACTGCCGGAGCAGCGGGCAGAAGCAGGGCAGGACAGGACTGCCGGAGCAGCGGGCAGAAGCAGGGCAGGACAGGACTGCCGGAGCAGCGGGCAGAAGCAGGGCAGGACAGGACTGCCGGAGCAGCGGGCAGAAGCAGGGCAGGACAGGACTGCCGGAGCAGCGGGCAGAAGCAGGGCAGGACAGGACTGCCGGAGCAGCGGGCAGAAGCAGGGCAGGACAGGACTGCCGGAGCAGCGGGCAGAAGCAGGGCAGGACAGGACTGCCGGAGCAGTGGGCAGAAGCAGGGCAGGACAGGACTGCCGGAGCAGTGGGCAGAAGCAGGGCAGGACAGGACTGCCGGAGCAGTGGGCAGAAGCAGGGCAGGCTAGAACCGCCGGAGCGGTAAGCAAAGGAGTCAGAGCAGACTAGAACCGCCGGAGCGGTGAGCAAAGGAGTCAGAGCAGGCTAGAACCACCGGAGCGGTGAGCAAAGGAGTCAGAGCAGGCTAGGCTGAGTAGGGGGGACAGGGCTCTGTTCACACGGAACAGACAGGAAGGGAAAGGCAGAGCCAGACACCCACAGGGTACTAGCAGAGAAGTAGCGAGTGGACCACAAACTCACAAACGGGAGTACAGAGACAACAAGCAGGAGTTAGGTACAAGTTCAGACTCTGCAGAAAAAGGAAGGGAACGGACATAGAGGCAAAACAGGTAAAGGATAGGAGAGAGTTCAGACTGGAACTGAGTGTACGGAGGAGACCGACACTGCAGCGGAATACAGGAGCGGGTCTGGGAATACGGCCCCCAGAGAGGCAGGACGAACAGGCAAGGTGCGTGTTAGACAGGCCTGGAAATACAGCCTCCAGGATAGGCAGACAAGAGAACACAGAACGGGACCTGGCACCTTCAGAGTGCAAGCACACACTGAATGAAACACTATGCTCAGGCAGGGATAGATGGGAGCAGCTGAGCTATATACCAGGTGACAGACAGCAATAGGCTGAGGACGCACAAGGGGTGTGACCCACAGCAGGTACAAAAAGCAGGAAGTGATCGGGCGCCGCCCTTAAGCAGCAGAAACAGACACAAACAGACAGCATGGAGGGAAGCCAGAGAGACATTCTGGACAGGAGATCAAGTGCGCGCTCTTGCACAGTGGGAGATGGACCACTATGCAAGGACGCCGCCAGGTATGTTACAGTACCCCCCCCCTTACGCCCCCTCTTCTTCAGGCCTGCCAGAATCTTCCGCAGGGAATTCGAGGGCCAATTCTTCACTTCGAAGAGATCACTTCCCCTGTCCACCGGAAAAACTGGTCTCCTCTGGGTAGCTAGGATGCTACCTCCCATCCAGCCACCCTTAGCAACAGACGAAACGGGTGGAGTACCAGGAACAGCACACAAGGAAGTCTCTCTCCACATATTTTCAGGTGGCACCCCAGAGGGTACAGGAGACAACTGGAAGTCCTCCACCGGGTTGGAGGGGGACAGAGACATGGGGGTAATCTCTGCTTCGAGGTACATCTTGTCAAGCTCACAGGAAGAAATAGACGGGTTATCAGGTACATAATGAGGAAAAGTCACTGTCTCTTTGTTTTCTGGTGGTACCCCGGAGGATTCAGGAAACAACTGGAGGTCCTTCGCCGGGTCAGAAGAGTGCAGAGGCTCAGAGAAAACATCTGCTTCAGAGTACACTAGGTCGGACTCACTGGACGAAGCAGGCGAGGTATCGGGTACCGAGTATAGGAAAGTCTCTGTCCATTCACCACCAGGTGGCACCCCGAAGGGTTCTGGAGACAACTGGCGGTCCTCCGCCTGGTCAGAGGGGTGTAGAGACTCACGGGTAACCTCTGCTTCAGAGTACACTAGGTCGGACTCACTGGACGAAGCAAGCGAGGTATCAGATCCAGGATATAGGAAAGTCTCTGTCCATTTACCACCAGGTGGCACCCCGAAGGGTTCTGGAGACAACTGGAGGTCCTCCGCCTGGTCAGAGGAGTGTAGAGACTCGGGAGTAACCACTGCTTCAGAGTACACTAGGTTGGACTCACTGGACGAAGCGAGCGAGGTATCAGGTACAGAGTATAGGAGAGTCTCTGTCCTTTCGCTACCAGGTAGCACCCCGAAGGGTTCAGGAGACAACTGGAGGTCCTCCGCCTGGTCGGAGGGGTGTAGAGACTCGGGAGTAACCTCTGCTTCGGAGTACACTAGGTTGGACTCACTGGACGAAGCGAGCGAGGTATCAGGTACAGAGTATAGGAGAGTCTCTGTCCTTTCGCTACCAGGTAGCACCCCGAAGGGTTCAGGAGACAACTGGAGGTCCTCCGCCTGGTCGGAGGGGTGTAGAGACTCGGGGGTAACTACCACTTTGGGGTACCCATTGTCAGGCTCACAGGACGAAGCGGACAAAGTATCGAGTACCGGGTGTAGAGAATTCTCTCTCCATTTGTCATCGAGTGGTATCCCGGAGGATTCAGGAGGCAACAGGGGGTCCTCCGCCAGGTAGTAGAGGTGCACAGACTCTGAGGTAACCACAGCTTTGGAGCATCCTTGGACATGCACACCGGTTAAAGTGGGTGAAGCATCTGATGCCGGGTGCAGGAAGTTCTCCTGTGTGGAGTCTGGATGGGCAGAAGTCTCTTCGGGCAGGAGAACTGGTGCACTACCCACGCACATTACCCGTTGGGGCTTCTCCGGGATACAGGGAGATGAAGCTTCAGTAGGGACTTCAAGGTTGGGGTCAGGAGGTCTCAGGGAGGACAGACCCTGGCGTGACGGCTTGCCTCTACGTCTAGCACGTCTGGACTGCCTCTTGAGGTTGGGAGAAGTATTCCGGAAAGCGTAGTCACCCTGTGAGGATTCTGGGTGGGCAGTAGTCTCATTGGGCTGGAGGACTATTGCGCTACCCACACACATTACCCATTGGGGCTGCTCCGGGATATTGGGAAGTGAAGCTTCAGCAGGAGCCTCCGGGTTAGGATCATCGAAGACCATTAGAAAGGCCACCAGGAAGGCCATTAGGTCCAGGAGGATCGGATCCTGTGTTTCATATAGGGGGTTGATCCATTCCAAGGCATCACCCGCCAGGTAAGACATAATGAATGCCACCTTAACCCGATCGGTGGGAAAACATAGAGGGTAGAACTTGAAGTGTAGCATGCATTGCTCCACAAATGCACGACTTTGTCTAGGATCCCCATAATAACGTAGCGGATCCGCGGGAACGAGAGCAGATAGATCCATCTGGACGGGTGCGTAATTCGCCTGGAACTCAGCTAAAGGAAAAAAAAAAAATTTATTTATTTATTTTAATGCATGTATTCGCTGGAAAACTTCTCAGAGAGCGAAGGCCGTGGGGCTCAACGGGAACCATGGCCTGAGCATGCTGTTATGCACACGCCCGGGCTGAGCGGCGTGTGCGTGTGATTGTAGTGATTCCACTGGACCATGAACCGGAGAGTGCCTGGAGGGGCGTGACTAAGTATCTGGCCGATCCGACCAAGATGGCACGACGGCATACGACGCCAGTGCACCAGGGAGAAACCGGGCAGAGGGACCAGGTGCTACTCCAGGTCAAACTCCGGACACGGGGGTTGACCCACACAGGGATTACTGGATCAGGCTGGTTAGGCTGGCGCACAGACTGGAGGGTATAGGCAGGCACGACTGGTATGCAGGCAGGCGGGTAAAGGCAAGCGCAGCTAGAGTGCAGACAGGGAGGCACTAGCAGGTAGGAACACAGGCGGGATAGGACCCAGTACACACTGGGACTCAGGAACAGGCAGGTTAGGCTGGCACAGACTGGTGGATATAAGCAAACACGGCAGGTATGCAGATGGGTGGATACAGGCGAGTATGCAGGCAGAGAGGTACTGGCCGAAAGGACGGGCTGGAGCACAGAAAGGTTAAGACCCAGTACAGACTGGGTCACAGAACCGCAGATGCGGTAGACAACCACAGCAGAGAGGGAACGCCCGAAGCGGTGGGCAAGAACAGAGCAGGACGGGGCTGCAGGAGCAGCGAGCACAAGCAGAGCAGGACAGGACTGCCGGAGCAGCGGGCAGAAGCAGGGCAGGACAGGACTGCCGGAGCAGCGGGCAGAAGCAGGGCAGGACAGGACTGCCGGAGCAGCGGGCAGAAGCAGGGCAGGACAGGACTGCCGGAGCAGCGGGCAGAAGCAGGGCAGGACAGGACTGCCGGAGCAGCGGGCAGAAGCAGGGCAGGACAGGACTGCCGGAGCAGCGGGCAGAAGCAGGGCAGGACAGGACTGCCGGAGCAGCGGGCAGAAGCAGGGCAGGACAGGACTGCCGGAGCAGCGGGCAGAAGCAGGGCAGGACAGGACTGCCGGAGCAGCGGGCAGAAGCAGGGCAGGACAGGACTGCCGGAGCAGCGGGCAGAAGCAGGGCAGGACAGGACTGCCGGAGCAGCGGGCAGAATCAGGGCAGGACAGGACTGCCGGAGCAGCGGGCAGAAGCAGGGCAGGACAGGACTGCCGGAGCAGCGGGCAGAAGCAGGGCAGGACAGGACTGCCGGAGCAGCGGGCAGAAGCAGGGCAGGACAGGACTGCCGGAGCAGCGGGCAGAAGCAGGGCAGGACAGGACTGCCGGAGCAGCGGGCAGAAGCAGGGCAGGACAGGACTGCCGGAGCAGCGGGCAGAAGCATGGCAGGACAGGACTGCCGGAGCAGCGGGCAGAAGCAGGGCAGGACAGGACTGCCGGAGCAGTGGGCAGAAGCAGGGCAGGCTAGAACCGCCGGAGCGGTAAGCAAAGGAGTCAGAGCAGACTAGAACCGCCGGAGCGGTGAGCAAAGGAGTCAGAGCAGGCTAGAACCACCGGAGCGGTGAGCAAAGGAGTCAGAGCAGGCTAGGCTGAGTAGGGGGGACAGGGCTCTGTTCACACGGAACAGACAGGAAGGGAAAGGCAGAGCCAGACACCCACAGGGTACTAGCAGAGAAGTAGCGAGTGGACCACAAACTCACAAACGGGAGTACAGAGACAACAAGCAGGAGTTAGGTACAAGTTCAGACTCTGCAGAAAAAGGAAGGGAACGGACATAGAGGCAAAACAGGTAAAGGATAGGAGAGAGTTCAGACTGGAACTGAGTGTACGGAGGAGACCGACACTGCAGCGGAATACAGGAGCGGGTCTGGGAATACGGCCCCCAGAGAGGCAGGACGAACAGGCAAGGTGCGTGTTAGACAGGCCTGGAAATACAGCCTCCAGGATAGGCAGACAAGAGAACACAGAACGGGACCTGGCACCTTCAGAGTGCAAGCACACACTGAATGAAACACTATGCTCAGGCAGGGATAGATGGGAGCAGCTGAGCTATATACCAGGTGACAGACAGCAATAGGCTGAGGACGCACAAGGGGTGTGACCCACAGCAGGTACAAAAAGCAGGAAGTGATCGGGCGCCGCCCTTAAGCAGCAGAAACAGACACAAACAGACAGCATGGAGGGAAGCCAGAGAGACATTCTGGACAGGAGATCAAGTGCGCGCTCTTGCACAGTGGGAGATGGACCACTATGCAAGGACGCCGCCAGGTATGTTACACACGTCTTATCCGAGGGGCATTAAAACCGTCTTGTTAAGCTACTGTGACCTCCACGTGTCTTCGAAGGGGCATTAAAGGCGTCTTCTTAAGCCACTCTGAACTCCACAGCTCTTCCAAGGGGCATTGAAATGTTGTTTTTAATTACCTCTAACCTCCACGACTCTCCCAACGGGCATTGCATTTCCTCCTAATTTTAGTCAGCTTTTGCTTTTCAATGAAAAGGCGAAAACTAAGGGAGACCCACTCCCCAATAATGGGTAGAAGGTTTTTAGTACGCTGTAATCCATGTATGTTTCAAGGGGCATTGTAGTTCATCATAATTTTTGGAAAGCCTTCCATTCACTGCTTAAGCCAACAGTGCACAGGAGACCCAGTTGCTATAAATGGAAAAAACGTCATTTCCAAGGGGCATTGGAGTGCCTCAAAATTTTTGGTAGGCATTGCACTCACTGTATGCCCTATAACTGTGTAGCCAAACCGCTCATTTTGTTACAGAAACATATCCTACAAGACATATGTGGTTGACTGGCCTGATATTGATGTGAATGGTCCCTGTTCCTCCTGCTCTTTCTCCTTTGCCACCACCTCATTCATCATTTATCACCTGAAGCTTTGTTTTAACGGGAGTCATAGAACTGGGATAGTAGCAGGAAAACATCCAGCAATCCTCGGAGGAGGTAGGGAATGCGCCAAAACGCTGACCACCTCAGGCCTAGCCGCTACTACATTCATGCGCTTGCATTCCAAGAAAACAAAGCAGATGCTAACTTCTATCATCATCATCATCATCATGGTCCTCACCTTGGCACTCTCAACTCCCCTGATGAAGAAGCCAGGGCCCACCGGAGGAGTCTGGTTCTCTGGTGGGCTCGTCCAATGCTGCCCTAAAGAAGACCAGGCTAAGAAAAGTGTGTTTCTTCCAAGGAGAAATAGGGGCGGCTGGGGACCGTTTATGGACACCCGGTTGCCCCCAGGGGGCTGGGGACCATGTGTAGACACCCGGCCGCGGGGTGGCTGGGGACCGAGTTTGGACACCCGGCCGCCCCCTGGCGGCTGGGGACCAAGTGTGGACACCCGGCCGCCGGGCGGCTGGGGACTGAGTATGGATTCCAGGCCGCCAACGCAGCTATGACATGGTGGCCAGATTCCGCCTCCATATGCCTAAAAGGCCCAATTTCAAATGCAAGCAAGCAGTATGGTATTGCAGCCTGGGGGTGGGTGGGTGGCAGGCTGCACACTTATGCTTGCATTCCAAGAAAACAAAGCAGATGCTAACTTGTATCATCATCATCATGGTCCTCACCTTGGCACTCTCAACTCCCCTGATGGAGAAGCCAGGGCCCACTGAGTATGGATTCCAGGCCGCCAACGCAGCCATGATGTGGTGGAGAGATTCCTCCTTCACATGCCTAAAAGGTCCAATTTCAAGGGCAAGCAAGCAGTATGGTATTGCAGCCTGGGGGTGGGTGGGTGGTTGGCTGCATATTTGCGCTTGCATTGCAAGGAATGGGGGAGGTACAATTGAACACTGCCCTGGGACAAGAACTTGCATGGGGATAGTTGCAAGTCTGCATCTTCTGATGCGGCAAGGATGACTTCTGATGGGCACACTTTTAGGCAGTGACCTGGGTGTCAGAGATGCTTCCAGGGGTCTTCCCCATACTGTTCCCATGTCTTTTCAGCACTGTATGCATGTGTCACACAGCACATGGCCAGATAAGGTTGTAAAATGTTAAAATGACATTTCCCGGTGAATGCATTTGTCACAGTTAAAAGCAATACAAAAGTGCAAAAACGCATAAAAAATGCAACTTGTGAACATAGCCCAAGGTGTGGAGGAGTATTTTTTTGGGGGGTTATTTATTTTACCTTATACACAAGTCTTTACCCTGGAATGGAACTTCCTTAACATATTTCACAGGAAAGCAGTTTCAGTTTAGTTTTTGAACATTTTATTGTGAGCCCTTAAAAGTGGCTTAATACCTCTGACCACGTTGTTGACAGCAGTGACCTGGGGGCAGAAATGGTTCCTGGGGCGATCACCATGCTGGCCCCTTGTCATTTGAGCACTGTCACTATCGTTTTGGGCACTTGTTAGGCTTGTAAAAGACTGCCGCGGGTGCCGCCGCAAAAATGCTCGGGTTTCCCATAGACTAACATTGGGCTCGTTGCTCGGGTCGAGCACCCGAGTATCACGGCGAGCTCGGCCCGAGCTTCGAGCACCCGAGCCTTTTAGTGCTCGCTCAACACTACCTCAGTATTTGTAATCCAAAATCAAGAGAGGAATAATCAGAGGAAAAGTATAAGAGAAACAAGAGCATTTTTCATCCACTCCTGGTTTTGACTTACAAATACTGATGCAAAATACTGACTAAATACTCAACGTGTGAACATGGCCTTAGGGTCCAATTCATTAAGACTGGCGTTGTTCCAATCTTAATCATCGGCATGCAGAAGTAACATGCACCTGATTTGTTAAGAGGCACCTCTTATCTTATCAGTGGCATGCACCTCCCCCAGAATTGTTACTCTAATCAGGGACTGAAGTAAGATTTCTTGCGTAAGTTACGCCACAACTTTTAATGAATTTATCAGGCGGGCCTCTACGACCAACCCTCCATGATTGATTCCTTACCCGAGGATGAAAGGGGAGTCATTCGAGATTTAATTGATCTCCTAATGGAAAATGAATCCCACACGGGTAAGAGACCCCCCTTTCCTGGTAGGCTACCCTCACATGCCACTCCTTCATTTTCACTCTTTCCCGCGGTCCAGATCTTTTTTGACGTGGTCCGTAGGGAAATATAACAATTGGCAATCGACACATGCAGACATGGTAACCTTACCTACCAGGAATCCTTGGCACTTAACCGGTTAAAAAATAATAATAACTTCACCATCAAGGAGGCTGACAAAGGGGGGAATGTCATACTTTGGCCTCTTGATTTGTATCACAAAGAGGCCAGACAACAACTATCCAATGTGGCTTACTATCATGTTCTTCCCTCAGATACAACTTTGATCTTTAAACAAAAAATGGATAAGCTACTCACCATGGCACTACAAAGAGGAATCATCAACAAAAAAGAAAGGCATTTCCTTACCAATGATCACCCGACTACGCCAACGTTTTATATGCTCCCAAAGGTGCATAAGTCTCTGGATGAGCCCACTGGAAGACCGATCGTCTCAGGTATTGGTGGCCTTTTCGAACGCCCGTGTGTGTACATTGACCATTTTTTATAGCCTCTAGCCTTAAAATTACCCTCTTATATCAGGGATTCTTCACATCTCTTACAGCAATTGGAGAACCTAATATTACCTGAAAACACACTGATGGTCACGATGGATGTGGAGGCGCTATATTCCAATATTGGTCATGATTTGGGTCTGGAGGCCGTTTCTCATTTCTTGGACAAATACACCACAGGTACTCGTGCGCATGACCTATTTTTGTTGGACCTTTTGGGTATGGTCTTGCGTAATAACTACTTTGTGTTCGATCGGGCCTTCTACCGCCAGATCTGTGGGACTGCTATGGGGGCCAGGTGTGCTCCAGCTTATGCAAACCTCTTTTTGGGGTGGTGGGAGGAGATCAGGGTGCGCCCACTAAATCACTTTCAACATCATGTAACTGGTTGGTACCGTTACATAGATGACATTTTTATGCTATGGTCGGGCCCTTTGGAACTATGTAAGGAATTTATTGACACTCTCAACAATAATCCTTGGAATATTATCTTGACTTCCAACTTTTCTTACTCTGTTGTAGAGTTTCTGGATCTAAAAATTACTTTGGAAGGATCATCTCTCAGAACTTCATTATTTAGGAAACCAACGGCTATAATAGCCTACTTCACTTCACAAGCTTCCACCCAGACAACATCAAAAGAGGGATCCCCAAGGGACAATTTCTGAGACTAAAAAGAAATTGCAGTTCCCAAGAAGACTTCAAAACCCAAACAAGGGACCTTACTCAGAGGTTTGTGGCTAGGGGATATCCTTGAAAACTAGTTTCACGAGCATATCAGCATTGTATGGGTGTAACGGGTCTGGGAAGTGGAACCTCTGAGCAACTATACAAAGGGGCAGTCCTTGTAAGGAAGCGGGTGGCTCCCTTGGTAGGCGGGCAGGTAGTCACGGCTAGTGACGGGGACAGTCTCTGGGTAGAAGGGCAGGAGGTCACGGCAAGTGACGGGGACAGTCTCTGGGTAGAAGGGCAGGAGGTCACGGCAAGTGACGGGGACAGTCTCTGGGTAGAAGGGCAGGAGGTCACGGCAAGTGACGGGGACAGTCTCTTGACAGGCGGGTGGTCACGGCAAGTGACGGCTAAGCCTCCAGATAGGCTAGCAGGCAGGTAGCAGGTGGACGCTCCCAGGTGAGCGGGCAAGAGTCTCTGGACAGGCAGGTGGTCACAGCAAGTGACGGCGGAGCCTCCAGGTAGGCTAGCAGGCAGGTAGCAGGTGGACGCTCCAAGGTGAGCGGGCAAGAGTCTCTGGACAAGCAGGTGGTCACAGCAAGTGACGGCTAAGCCTCCAGATAGGCTAGCAAGCAGGTAGCAGGTGGACGCTCCAAGGTGAGCGGGCAAGAGTCTCTGGACAGGCAGGTGGTCACAGCAAGTGACGGCTAAGCCTCCAGATAGGCTAGCAGGCAGGTAGCAGGTGGACGCTCCCAGGTGAGCGGGCAAGAGTCTCTGGACAGGCAGGTGGTCACAGCAAGTGACGGTGGAGCCTCCAGGTAGGCTAGCAGGCAGGTAGCAGGTGGACGCTCCAAGGTGAGCGGGCAAGAGTCTCTGGACAAGCAGGTGGTCACAGCAAGTGACGGCTAAGCCTCCAGGTAGGCTAGCAGGCAGGTAGCAGGTGGACGCTCCCAGGTGAGCGGGCAAGAGTCTCTGGACAGGCAGGTGGTCACAGCACGTGACAGCAGAGCCTCCAGGTAGGCTAGCAGGCAGGTAGCAGGTGAGCGCTCCCAGGTGAGCGGGTAAGAGTCTATGGACAGGCAGGTGGTCACAGCACGTGACGGCAGAGCCTCCAGGTAGGCTAGCAGGCAGGTAGCAGGTGAGCGCTCCCAGGGGAGCAGGCAAACAGATCCATAGACAGACTGGCAGGGCTGGTAGGCAGACTGTCGGACCGCAGGAATGTAAGCAGATAGACAAGTATCAGGCAGGTATCAAGCAGGAATCTGGCAGGTAACTGGCAGGTATCTGGTAACGGGGCCTGAGGGCTGAAGCAGAGTGATAGGCTATGCAACAACATTGCTCGGGCACCTCCATTTTGGAGGAGGTGCCTTATATATGGAGAGGTCCTCCGGCCATTGGCCGGGGACTCCTTAGGGCGGCGCGCGCGGCCCCCTTAAAAGAGGGGGAGCGCGCGCGCGCCCTAAGCACAGTGGCCAGGAGGCAGCATGCGCTGCCAGCAGAGCGGGAGGAAGACGCCGGGCACGGAGCAGAGAGGTGAGGGGAACAGCGTCCCTGCCTAGCAGGAGGCAGGGACGCCAACGCTACAGTACCCCCCCCTTTAGGCCCCCCCTTTTTTAGGCCAGACAGAAATTTATCAAGGATGAGAGGGGCATGGATGTTCTCCCGGGGCTCCCACGTTCTCTCCTCAGGACCAAACCCCTTCCAATCTACTAGAAAAAAGGTCTTTCCTCTTACCCTTTTGGTGGCCAGAATGTTCTCTACCTCAAACTCGTTTTCAGCGGAAACCGGAGCAGGGGGCGTACCTGTAGACTTGGAAAAAGAGTTAAGTACCACGGGTTTGAGGAGAGATACATGGAAGGAGTTAGGGATCCGCAAGTTGGCCGGGAGTTTCAATTTATAGGCCACC
Organism: Phyllobates terribilis; assembly: GCF_046119375.1. Classification (NCBI taxonomy): domain Eukaryota; kingdom Metazoa; phylum Chordata; class Amphibia; order Anura; family Dendrobatidae; genus Phyllobates; species Phyllobates terribilis. The sequence continues at coordinate 162,367,786 of NW_027362762.1, read as the reverse complement.
GGGTTGATTTGCTTGATAACTTCCAGTGGGCCGATGAACCGAGGCCCTAACTTGTAGGAAGGAATCTTGAGCCGGACATACTTGGACGAGAGCCAGACTTTATCTCCAGGACGGAATTGTGGAGGATCCAGGTGTTTTTTGTCAGCGTGTTTTTTCATCCGCTCGGACGACTGAAGGAGTGCGGATCGGGTACTCTCCCAAATGGAGGAAAATTCGCTAACGAGAGATTCCGCAGCCGGATTGTCCACCGAGGTGGAGACGGGAAATGGGATCCGAGGATGCTGACCGAAGACTACAAAAAACGGGGATTTGGAGGAAGATTCGCTCTCGTGATTATTGTAAGAGAATTCGGCCCATGGTAGGAGATCCACCCAGTCCGAATGGTGGGCATTAACGAAGTGCCGGAGGTAACTGGTCAGGATCTGATTGATCCGCTCCACTTGACCATTGGACTGTGGGTGGTAAGCGGAGGAGAAGTCCAGGGTGACGTCAAGCAGCTTACATGTGGCTCTCCAGAAGCGTGAGGTGAACTGAACCCCACGATCCGACATGATGTGGAGGGGCAGGCCATGGAGACGGAAGATGTGGCGGATAAAGTCTTTAGCCAGCTCGGGTGCAGACGGGAGGCCCGGCAGGGGAATGAAGTGAGCCATCTTGGAAAAGCGGTCAGCGACCACCCAAATGACCGTACAACCGGCAGAGACAGGGAGATCCGTTATAAAGTCCATAGCTATATGCTGCCACGGGGCAGCAGGTACTGGAAGAGGAAGGAGGCGACCGGCTGGCAGGTGTCTCGGAACCTTGTTGCGGGCGCAGGACACACAGGCTGAAACAAAGTCTATTACGTCCTTGTGCAGGGTAGGCCACCAGTAATGCCGGGTAATAAGCTGGAGGGTCTTTTTCTGACCGGCGTGGCCAGCTAGCTTAGACGAGTGACCCCAGTGTAGGACCTTCTCCCGATCAGGTACTGTTACAAACGTCTTACCGGGAGGGAGACGATTTAGATTCACGGGGGCCACCTGCATTACTCTGGCGGGATCAATGATGTGCTTAGGTTCCTCCTCTACATCAGACACCAGGAAGGATCGGGACAAGGCGTCAGCTTTGATGTTTTTGTCTGCCGGACAAAAATGAAGAACGAAATCAATGCGGGCAAAAAACAAGGACCACCGGGCTTGGCGCGGGTTAAGTCTCTGGGCGCTCTGGAGGTAAGCCAAGTTCTTGTGGTCCGTGTAAATTATTACCGGGTGAAGAGCCCCCTCGAGCAGGTAACGCCATTCCTCCAATGCCAGCTTAATGGCCAATAACTCTCGGTCTCCTATAGAATAATTGCGCTCAGAAGGGGAGAAGAGTTTGGAGAAGAAGCCGCAAGTTACCATTCTTCCGGAAGGCGACTTTTGGGTAAGTACCGCTCCGGCTCCAGAGGAGGAGGCGTCAACTTCCAGGAAGAATTGTTTGCTGCCGTCCGGACGATGCAGCACCGGGGCGGAAGAGAAAGCCTGTTTTAAGGAAAGAAAGGCTTCCTCTGCTTCGGGCGGCCATTCTCTGGGATTAGTGCCCTTACGGGTGAGCGCAGAGATTGGGGCAGTCCGGGAAGAGAAGTGCGGTATGAAGAGGCGGTAGTAGTTGGCGAAGCCCAGGAACCGCTGAATAGCCTTCAACCTCTCTGGTCAGGGCCACTTCTGGATGGCAGACAGTTTCTCAGGATCCGCCGGTCTGAGAGATTATGTAGCCCAAAAACGGAAGCGAGGTCTGCTCAGAGAGGCACTTCTCATATTTAGCGTAGAGGTGGTTCTGCCTGAGCCTGAGCAGGACCTGACGAACATCCCTCCGGTGAGTGAGAAGATCCGGAGAGAAGACCAAGTTGTCGTCCAGGTACACCACTACGCAGGAGTACAGAAGGTCCCGGAAGATGTCATTGACCAACTCTTGAAAGATGGCGGGAGCGTTACAGAGACCGAAGGGCATTACCAGGTATTCATAGTGGCCGTCCCGGGTGTTGAATGCCGTCTTCCATTCATCCCCCTGACGGATACGGACCAGGTTATACGCCCCACGGAGGTCCAGCTTGGTGAAGATTCTAGCCCCCCTCAGACGGTCAAATAATTCCGGAATGAGCGGAAGGGGGTATTTATTCTTCACCGTGATCAGGTTAAGGTCTCTATAGTCTATACAGGGACGGAGTGAGCCGTCCTTCTTTTTGACGAAGAAGAAGCCTGCTCCCGCCGGGGAGGTAGATTTCCGGATAAATCCCCGGGCCAGATACTCCTCAATATATTCAGACATGGACCGGGTCTCAGCAGCGGACAAAGGGTAAATGCGCCCACGGTGAGGAGTAGCACTGGGTATCAGGTAGATTGGGCAGTCGTATGGTCTATGAGGGGGTAATGTTTCTGCCTCCTTTTTATTAAAGACGTCCGCATAAGACCAATAGGGAACCGGAAGACCAGGTAGATTGGCTGGGGTAGGAGAAGGACGGACAGGATGGACGGGAACTAAACAAGTCTTATGGCAGTCCTGTCCCCAGCGAAGGACTTCTCCGGTCTGCCAATCAAGCACGGGTGCATGTTTCTGAAGCCATGGTAGGCCTAGCAAGAGGGCGTGAGAGAGTCCAGGCAGAACATGAAAGAAGATGCTCTCAGATTGCAGAATTCCCACCTGCAGAGTTATGGATTCGGTGATGAGTTGGATGGGATGTGGTAAGAGGCCCCCATCCACGGCAGCGACAGATAAGGGTACAGCCAGAGGTTTGGTGGGAATGCGGTATTTCTCTACCAGGGACTGAGAAATGAGATTTCCGGCAGCTCCAGAGTCAAGTTGGGCTAGTTCAAAATAACGATTCTCCCCACAGATGATAGAGACCGACAGCAACAGAGATGGATAGGGATTACTCTTGTCTAGGACGACCTCTCTGAGCGATCCTAGACACAGGCGTTTCCTGACCTCTCCGGGCAGGAACGGATCCGGTGCTCCTTACTGCCACAGTAGAAGCAGCTCCCCTCGGCTCGGCGTAAGTCTTGACGGGTTTTGACCATCTTGGTCTGGTCGACCTGCATAGGCTCGGGTGAGTGCGCCTGCGGAGTAACGGGAGAAGTGACGGGTTTCTGGAAGGTAGGGGCTAGACGTGGAAACCTCCTCTCATGGGTGACCTCTTTGGCGCGCTCCTGGAACTGGATGTCAATCCGGGTGGCAAGTGTTATTAAGTCGTCGAGAGTGGTAGGAATGTCCCGACCGGCGAGTTCATCTTTAATACGGCCGGACAGACCCTCCCAAAAGACAGACACCAGGGCATCGTTATCCCAGGCCAGCTCCGAAGCAAGGGTACGGAACCGTATGGCATATTGGCCCACGGTGAGATTTCCTTGACGGAGGCGTAGCAGAGATGATGCGGATGAGGTCTTCCGTCCTGGTTCATCGAAGACTTTCCGGAAAGCCGTGAGAAAGGCTGGCAGGTTGGACACCAGGGGGTCTCCTCTCTCCCATAGAGGATTCAGCCAAGCCAGTGCCTCTCCCGTGAGATGGGACATGATGAAGGCTACTTTGGCTCGGTCGGTGGAAAACTGGTGTGCCAACAGTTCGAAGTGCAGAGTGCACTGGTTAATGAAGCCCCGTGCCTGGCTGGGATCTCCGCCAAAACGAGGAGGGGCGGAGAGGCGGGGACCGGGAAGAGATGCCATGGTGTTGATGGGCTGCGGCGGTGCCGGTGTAGTAAGTGTGCGAGTGGAGGCAGCTCCCGATGAGGTAGTCAATGTGTCCAGGTGGGAGTTAACACTACGCAGGTGACTCAGGATGGACTCCTGTTGGGACCTCTGATGGGAAAGTTCATGACATAGGTCCGAGAGCGAGGGAGCTTGGGTGCCACCGGGTTCCATGGCCCGAGCAAACTGTAACGGATCTGGGAGGTGGAACCTCTGAGCAACTATACAAAGGGGCAGTCCTTGTAATGAAGCGGGTGGCTCCCAGGGTAGGCGGGCAGGTAGTCACGGCTAGTGACGGGGACAGTCTCTGGGTAGAAGGGCAGGAGGTCACGGCAAGTGACGGGGACAGTCTCTGGGTAGAAGGGCAGGAGGTCACAGCAAGTGACGGGGACAGTCTCTGGGTAGAAGGGTAGGAGGTCACGGCAAGTGACGGGGACAGTCTCTTGACAGGCGGGTGGTCACGGCAAGTGACGGCTGAGCCTCCAGATAGGCTAGCAGGCAGGTAGCAGGTGGACGCTCCCAGGTGAGCGGGCAAGAGTCTCTGGACAGGCAGGTGGTCACAGCAAGTGACGGCGGAGCCTCCAGGTAGGCTAGCAGGCAGGTAGCAAGTGGACGCTCCCAGGTGAGCGGGCAAGAGTCTCTGGACAAGCAGGTGGTCACAGCAAGTGACGGCTAAGCCTCCAGGTAGGCTAGCAGGCAGGTAGCAGGTGCACGCTCCCAGGTGAGCGGGCAAGAGTCTCTGGACAGGCAGGTGGTCACAGCACGTGACGGCAGAGCCTCCAGGTAGGCTAGCAGGCAGGTAGCAGGTGAGCGCTCCCAGGTGAGCGGGTAAGAGTCTCTGGACAGGCAGGTGGTCACAGCACGTGACGGCAGAGCCTCCAGGTAGGCTAGCAGGCAGGTAGCAGGTGGGCGCTCCCAGGTGAGCGGGCAAACAGATCCATAGACAGACTGGCAGGGCTGGTAGGCAGACTGTCGGACCGCAGGAATGTAAGCAGATAGACAAGTATCAGGCAGGTATCAAGCAGGAATCTGGCAGGTAACTGGCAGGTATCTGGTAACGGGGCCTGAGGGCTGAAGCAGAGTGATAGGCTATGCAACAACATTGCTCAGGCACCTCCATTTTGGAGGAGGTGCCTTATATATGGAGAGGTCCTCCGGCCATTGGCCGGGGACTCCTTAGGACGGCGCGCGCGGCCCCTTTAAGAGAGGGGGAGCGCGCGCGCCCTAAGCACAATGGCCGGGAAGTAGCGCGCGCTGCCAGCAGAGCGGGAGGAAGACGCCGGGCACAGAGCGGAGAGGTGAGGGGAACAGCGTCCCTGCATAGCAGGAGGCAGGGACGCCGACGCTACAATGGGTTTGGAGCGCGGAGAGACTTTTTTGCCTAGAGATCACAAAAAACCTGAGGGGGTTAATTTGATAACGACTTACCACAACCAATGGTAGGAAGTCTACAAAATATTGTCTAGAAATTGGGGGATCTTATTAAGCGACCCCAAAATCCACAAATTTGTCTCTGACAAACCAAGGATTGTAGCCAGAAGGGCCCGAAACTTGAAAGACCATTTGGTCAATAGTCATTTTGTACGGCCTAAACAATCACTAAATAGGGGCGTCAGGCTAAAGGGCACTTTCCCATGTGGCGAGTGTACGGTATGTCCCTTCATGTTGGCAAGCAACTGTGCTCCTAACAATGTATTTCCTACACAGATTCGCCTTAACAACTACGTGAATTGTAAAACACAAAATGTTATATATGCGGTGGTGTGTAGCTGCCCCAAAATTTATGTGGGGCAAACCACACAGGAATTAAGAAAAAGATTCCAACAGCATCTCTCCACTATCAACACTGCGAGAACGGACCGCAAAAAAGGAAAAACTCTTACATCAGTCGCTGCGCATTTCTTGGACTTTCACAACTGCAAGACCAGCGGAACTTACCTGGTAGGCTTGCAAACAATTGAAAGGAACATTCGCAACAGGGATATAGTCCCGGAGCTTCTACGACAGGAATCAAGATGGATATACAAATTAAACAGCCTGGCCCCTAGTGGACTAAACGAAGAGCTTCTATTTACCGGCTTCTACAAATCACGCTGACTATTGGGATACCCCTTCCCCCCTCCCCCTTCCCCCTCCCCCTTCCCCCTTCCCCCTTCCCCTTTCCCTTCCACCCCCCCCTTCTTTATTGGACTCTATGCATATCTATATATATCCCCTCTATTATCAAGCATCGCCTGTTTTTGGTTGGGTCTGGGCTTTGGCACTTAGGTGACCACTATTGTCCTGGCCAATTTTGGTTTGAATTATAACTCTTACCCTTAGTATTACAAAATATTATTTAAGTTCCCTTTTTTTTTTTTTTGAATTTCTTTTGGAATGAATGGTGCGGCCACACATGGTTTTCTATCATTATTTGTTTTAGTACTTGTGTCATGATCAGTTGACATTTGAGCATTATTGTCTAAAAGTATTTAAAATACATGTCTAACAATATGTCAAAAAACACCAATTTCTCTATATTTCTGTGTTCCAGATTTCTTGGAGTCTTTGTGCTATTGCTGTTTTTTTTCTTATCATTTTTTTGTTCCTTTTTGCCAATTTTTCTACAGACTAGGCTTGGTATTGAACCAGTGTCTCTGGAGCATGACACAGCCAAGTTCTATACTTATACCTCTACTTCATTGCACTCTTGGGGAATAGAATGAGTCTGGTCTGAGCTTTCCACCTACTCTAACATGCCACACATTGTGGCTCACTGCAGCTGACTCCAATCTAGGTAATTACCACACTATTTAGAGTATAAATACAGGACTGGTCCAACTGTCCTCACACCACATCTTTTCCCCCCTGATGAAGCCACAGCGTTAGTGGCGATACGCGTGGGGTAATGGCCCTCTATTGATCCTCCCACCCTTTGCACACTGTGACAGCCCCACTTCTAACTCACAGGCTGGATTTTTGGAGGTATTTATTCATAACTCCAGGGATTTACATTCCCTTTATTTTTGGATTTATTTCCTTAGATGCCTCCCCCCTGTGGGTTTTTCTATTGAATTTAACAGAACCAGGATAGACTGGTAGCTTATGTATTTTGAGAGCATAGAGGCTGACACTGGTTAATTTGCACTGATAGATGCACTTTAATGTGTCAGACACCCATTTATGGTATCTTTGCTTTGGGATAGGAGGTTTTACTATCATCATTTTTTGGCTATTGTTGGTACATATTGATATGTGATACTTTTTTGTGGTTTCTACTGAAGCATCATGCTTTTTTAAATGTTTTTAAATTTCTATGCTGTGTCTAGTTCTGTATTCACTCAATAAAAATTATGAAATTTTTTATCTATATGCTCCCTGTCAAAAAAAAATAAAAATTTTATATATATATATATATATATATATATATATATATATATATATATATATATATATATATATATACAGTACAGACCAAAAGTTTGGACACGCCTTCTCATTTAAAGATTTTTCTGTATTTTCTTGACAATAAAAATTGTACATTCACACTGAAGGCATTAAAACTATGAATTAACACATGTAGAATTATATACTTAACAAAAAAGTGTGAAACAACTGAAAATATGTCTTATATTCTAGGTTCTTCAAAGTAGCCACCTTTTGCTTTGATGGCTGCTTTGCACACTCTTGGCATTCTCTTGATGAGTTTCAAGAGGTAGTCACCAGAAATGGTCTTCCAACAATCTTGAAGGAGTTCCCAGAGATGCTTAGCACTTGTTGGCCCTTTTGCCTTCACTCTGCGGTCCAGCTCACCCCAAGCCATCTCGATGGGGTTCAGGTATGGTGACTGTGGAGGCAAGGTCATCTGGCGTAGCACCCCATTACTCTCCTTCTTGGTCAAATAGCCCTTACACAGCCTGGAGGTGAGTTTGGGGTCACTGTCCTCTTGAAAAATAAATGATGGTCCAGCTAAACACAAACCGGAAGGAATAGCATGCCGCTGCAAGATGCTGTGGTAGCCATGCTGGTTCAGTATGCCTTCAATTTTGAATAAATCCCCAACAGTGTCACCAGCAAAGCACCCCCACACCATCACACCTCCTCCTCCATGCTTCACGGTGGGAACCAGGCATGTAGAGTCCATCCGTTCACCTTTTCTGCGTCGCACAAAGACACGGTGGTTGGAACCAAAGATCTCAAATTTGGACTCATCAGACCAAAGCACAGATTTCCACTGGTCTAATGTCCATTCCTTGTGTTCTTTAGCCCAAACAAGTCTTCTGATTGTTGCCTGTCCTTAGCAGTGGTTTCCTAGCAGCTATTTTACCATGAAGGCCTGCTGCACAAAGTCTCCTCTTAATAGTTGTTGTAGAGATGTGTCTGCTGCTAGAACTCTGTGTGGCATTGACCTGGTCTCTAATCTGAGCTGCTGTTAACCTGCGATTTCTGAGGCTGGTGACTTGTATAAACTTGTCCTCAGAAGCAGAGGTGACTCTTGGTCTTCCTTTTCTGGAGCTGTCCTCATGTGAGCCAGTTTCTTTGTAGCGCTTGATGGTTTTTGCAACTGCACTTGGGGACACTTTCAAAGTTTTCCCAATTTTTCGCACTGACTGACCTTCATTTCTTAAAGTAATGATGGCCACTCGTTTTTCTTTACTTAGCTGCTTTTTTCTTGCCATAATACAAATTCTAACAGTCTATTCAATAGGACTATCAGCTGTGTATCCATCAGACTTCTGCACAACACAACTGATGGTCCCAACCCCATTTATAAGGCAAGAAATCCCACTTACTAAACCTGACAGGGCACACCTGTGAAGTGAAAGCCATTTCCGGTGACTACCTCTTGAAGCTCAACAAGAGAATGCCAAGAGTGTGCAAAGCAGTCATCAAAGCAAAAGGTGGCTACTTTGAGGAACCTAGAATATAAGACATATTTTCAGTTGTTTCACACTTTTTTGTTAACTATATAATTCCACATGTGTCAATTCATAATTTTGATGCTTTCAGTGTGAATGTACAATTTTCATAGTCATGAAAATACAGAAAAATCTTTAAATCAGAAGGTGTGTCCAAACTTTTGGTCTGTACTGTATATAAATTTATATATATATATATATATATATATATATATAATTGTCTTATCCCGTCTGTCTGTCTGTCTTTCTGTCTGTCCAGGAAATCCCACATCGCTGATTGGTCTGGCCGCGGCCAATCAGCGACGCAGGATTTCAGAACAAGATGGCGGCCGTTAGCGGCTCACAATCACACGGTCACCCGCACATGCTCACCCTCACACGCTCACCCACTCCCACTCTCACCCTCACCCGCTCCCACGCTCACCCTCACACGCTCACCCTGTGCTAGCCGGTCATCTCCCTCACACACTCACCCTGTGCTAGCCGGTCATCTCCCGGCTGCTCGCAGCAGAAGTACCCCGACCGGCGGCCTCGCTCCCCGGTCCTCCAAAATTCATTAGGGGCTCCAGGGGGATACATTGGGGGGTTAATTTAAAGTAGTGCACAACCCATTTAAACACTGCTTCGTTGATTAGTCGCACCCGGTCGGACGCATACATATTCTAGAATACCCGATGCGTTAGAATCGGGCCACCATCTAGTGTGTGTGTGTGTATATATATATATATATATATATATATATATATATATATATATATATATATATATATATATATATATATATATATATATATATATATGTGTGTCTTATCCTGTCTGTCTGTCTGTCTGTCTGTCCAGGAAATCCCGCGTCGCTGATTGGCCTCGGCCGGAACAATCTGCGACGCGGGATTTCAGAAAAAGATGGCGGCCGTTAGCGGCTCATCTGCCGGACGGAGGTCAGCGGCGATGCAGCAGGGAGATGACCGGAGTACTCCGACGGGCGGCGCCGCTCACCTCCATGCGGCTAATGTCGGGAGATCAGCGGCTTGGCCCGCTGATCTCTGGAGGGCAAGTGTGAATGGAGGACCGGGATGCTTCTGCTGCGAGTAGCCGCTCATCTACCGGCTTCTCGCAGTGGAAGTAGCCGCATAGGCAGCGCCGCTCCCCGGTCCTCACTAATACGACGCTGATTGGTCGCGGTCGACGCCTGCAAACAATCAGCGAGATTGGCGCCAAATTTAAACCCCGCTCTGCTGATTGGTCGCGACCGCCAGCCGCGACTAAACAGCGATATTGGCGCCAAATTTAAACACCGTTTTGCTGATTGGTCGTGACTAATCAGCGATTTTATCGCCAAATTTAAACAAGCTCTCCGGTCCTCACGAACACAGTTCGCTGATTGGTCGCGGCCGCCACCCGCGACCAATCACCGATATTGCCGCCAAATTTAAACACCGTTTTGCTGCTTGGTCGCGGTTGCCGGCCGCGACCAATCAGCGATTTTGGCGGCAAATTTAAACAACGTTCTGCTGATTCCGCCCGGTCGGCCGCATACATATTCTAGAATACCCGATGCATTAGAATCGGGCCACCATCTAGTTATACATACCATTTTTTCTTGCTGTATGTCCTTTATCAGGCGGGCTTCGCCATTTTGATGGAGCTGGCTAAAGCTGGTGTGAATATGGCAAGTCACAAATAATTTGCAGAACTTTGTGTTACACAAAAAACATTGTGATATTTTAAGGTGTTTATGCCAAAAAAACATTTTCATGAATCAGTGTCTTAGTATATGAGTAACAAAAGAGGAAATATTTGAAAGGGGAGACTGGTAATAGGCAACATGCACTTATCACAGCCCGCTATTTCTCATTTATATATTTAGATACTCTCAAAAACTTACAAAACTTAATGAGAAAATGGATTTATTTATTAAATTCCATAATTTTCTCCCCAGCATCTGGGTGACATTTGGTAAAATCTCATCCACTTTGTTGGTACAGTTACATGGAAAAATAGAAGATACACACCTCTTCCGGCCCATGAGAACAGACCTTAATTTTGGACATAAAGTTGGAGCTATCTGTTACTTTGAAATAGAGAGCTGAATAGCAAGTTGGATACCCATCATTTATCTTTGAGCAAATCAAATGGCTGAGTCTCTACATTTGGGTCATTATGGTAGGCAACTGAGTGAAATAAAAGACTGCAATGAAATATAAAATATTTGTGAATCACTTACATACAGTGGATATAAGTCTACATACCCCTGGTAAAATGCCAGGTTTTTGCCATGTGTGAGGCAGTGACCGGGATCGTATACGAGAGACGTTATATATCCCCCAGAATGTGTACAGAGACCTACTAAATCCATTGGAGTGCATTGCAGTCACAAACTCACCTGCGGCTGCAATGCAGGAATGAAGGTGAGCATTGACCTGGTCAGGCTATCTGGCTAAGGCAGAAAAGGCATAGCAGGAAAGCTTGGCAGGACTGTGTATAACTGAACCCATGCCAGGGAAGGCTCTGCACCCGTCAGGCTCTGAGCGGCCCAGTGCGGCCGTTGCCCACTGCAACCGTTGTATATGGACTTCTGTTAACCCGGCTGTGAACCGGAGGACTTTCTGTTTCCACCTATAATGTCACCTATAACCTGTAGTGATCCATTGAAAAACAAACTGAAATAATTTTGAGGGGGGAAATAAAAATAAAAAAACTAAAAGTAAATGGTTGCATAAGTGTTAACACCCTCTTATAATTGGGGATGTGGTTGTGTTCAGAATGTACCAATCATATGAAAAATCATGTTAAATAGTAGTCAGTACACAGCTGTCATCATTTACAGTGATTCTTATTAACCCCATATAACAATAAGCTGTTCAATAACAATTTTCATGATGTTTTATTAGTTCCATTTTACAACAAAAGTCATGATTCATAAACAGCTACAACACAGCAAAAGGATCTCATTGTTGAAAGTTATCAGTGAGGAAAAAGGTACAAACAAATTACAAGGCATTAGATATACCATGGAACACTGTGAAAATGGCCATCAAGAAGTGGCTTAAAGGGAATCTGTCACCACATTTGACCTATCTAAACTATTAAAATGGGCATACAGGTTATAGACTGCTGAAAAAAGTGATACATGTATGCCTCATATCAGATGCCTTGTTGTTAATAAATCATCTTTTATCACTTTATGAAAATGACCTCTTCCAGGCTCTGGGCAGGACACTGCCTGGAAGATAACTCTGCCTCCAGAGCTTATTTTATATAAAAGGGGGAGTTACCAGTGTGAGACAAGAAACTAACGCAGGAAGGAAGAAATGAAATTCGGCTTTTTGCAAACCCAATTTTTGCAGCTTTTGAGCTCTGCTGTATTGTAACAATATAACAGTCCTATCTATCTGTGAGATGGAAGTTGAGAGGAACCTGCAGATGTGTCAGCTATAATTACACACAGCTCTGCAGAGAAATCAGGAGAGCAGAGAGCAGCCATTACACATCACACTGCTAACTCCTCCTTCATGTATAATAATCTCTGGAGCCAGAGTTATCTTCCAGGCAGCGTCCTCCCCACAGCCTGGAAGAGGTCATTTATATCAAGTGATGAAAGACGATTTCTCAACAAGGCATCTGATATGAGGTATACAAGGATCACTCTCCTCAGCAGTCTATAACCTGTATGCCCATATTAATAGTTTAGATAGGTCAAATGTGATGACAGATTCTCTTTAAGGAGTACCTGTCATGTAAAAAAAAATTATTATTCTGCAGATAGGGGGTTAATCTGCAGGTTAATAGTGTTCTGAGTTCGTGCAGCCGCTGCACTGAAAGCCCGGCTGCCAGGAGGAAATTAATTTTATTCCCCTCAGAAGCATCCGGCTTTCAGTCAAAGAGGCGCAGCCATTGCTGCTTCAGTCAACGCTCAGTACATAGTGAGTGGTGGCTGTAAGGACCCCCGGCACTAACTGACAGCCAGTTTAGTGGTGCATCAGTAGAAAGCCAGCTGTCAGTCAGTGCTGGGGAATTATTACAGCCACCGCTCACTATGTACTGAGCGGTGACTGAAGCCGTGCCGGCCACACCTCTGTGGCTGAAAACCAGAGACTGCTGGGAGGAATAAAGTTAATTTCTGGTAGCCGGAAATCCAGTGTGGCAACCACATAGCTTTAGAATGCTATTAGCCTGCAGATTAACCACATATCTGCAGATTATTAGCATTTCTTTTACATCACAGGTCCCCATTAAATTTGGTACAACAGTGGCATTACCTAAAACAGGACATACCTGAAGAAATGGTCAAGAAAATTGTTCCAGGAGGCTGCTAAGAGGTTTATAGCAACATTAAAGGAGCTGCAGAAATTTCTGGCAATCATTGATTGTGTACTACAAGTGACAACACTTATATTGTTCATATGTCTGGCCTGTGGGGTAGGAAAGCAGAATAAACACCAAGCCCAGCTATGTTTTGGCAAAACCTACATCAAGAATGCCAAAAGAATGTGGGAAAATATGTTATGGTCTGATGAGACCAAGGCTTTTTGGCCATAATTCCATAAGGCATGTTTGGTGCAAAGCGTACACTGTGCATCACTAAAAGAACACCATAACCACAGTGGTGGAGGCAGCATTATGCTTTGGGCAGGGGCGGACACAGACTGTAGTGGGCCCCTGTGCAAGAAATTTTTTTGGGCCCCCCCCCCTGCGCTTCATAAGGCAACAAAGTTATGTAAACATAACCCCCCCATGTGCAGCTCTCATCCCCCCAATGTGCAGCTCACCCCCCCCGATGCATCTCTCACCCCCCCGTGCATCTCTCACCCCCCATGTGCATCACTCATCCCCCCCATGTGCATCTCTCATCCCCCCCCATGTGCATCTCTCATCCCCCCCATGTATATCTCTCATCCCCCCCATGTGCATCTCTCATCCCCCCCCCCATGTGCATCTCTCATCCCCCCCCATGTGCATCTCTCATCCCCCCCACGTGCACCTCTCTCATCCCCCCCACGTGCATCTTTTATCATCTCCCCCCCCACGTGCACCTCTCTCATCCCCCTCCCCCCACATGTGCACCTCTCTCATCCCCCTCCCCCCACATGTGCACCTCTCTCATCCCCCCCCACCCCATGTGCATCTTTTATCATCTCCCCCCCCCCATGTGCATCTCTTATAACACTAACACACACACACACACACACACACCTCCCATTCCCCCACTCCTAGTAAATTGTATTTTGAAAAAAACAAAACTTGTAAAACTTACCCCCATGCGATCCCTGCAGAATCCTGGCGCTCGTCCAAATCGCTAACACCAGGTTCTCCTGACTTCCGGCCATGTGACGGCGCCGTCACATGACCGGAAATCAGGGGAATCATGAAGGTGCTGCCGCAGGAGCGCAGCGCTGAGATGTCCCGGACCCGTGAGGAGAGAGAATCACAAGAGGTGGCCCCTACCGGCTGGGCCCCACACTGGAGTCAGGGCGTCTGCCCTGATGGCGGCCCTGCTGGAGGCTGGAGGGGCCCCCTCTCCCTCGGGGCCCCCTCTCCCTCGGGGCCCCCGTTCAATGAACCGGCTGCACGGGCGGTAGTTCCGCCCCTGGCTTTGGGGTTGTTTTTCAACAGCTGGAAAAAAAAAACACAACATTTTACCTGGGGTGTAGGAACATTTTACATCCACTGTACTTGCAAATCAACAAAAGAATGGTTTCACCAGAAGAAAATTAAAGCTTTGGAGTAGCCCAGCCAGAGCCCAGACCTGTTTAAAAATAAAAATCTGTGGGTGACCTGAAGAGGGCGCTGTACATTGTGATTGTAATGAAGGAGAATGTTACCCAAGGATACAACACCCTTTATCACAGTGTGCAGAATTATTAGGCAGCTTGTTGTCCTCAGGCAAAATGGACCAAAAATTAGATTTAACTGATCCTAAAAGGTCAAAAATTGTTACAAGTCTTACAAAGGGATGCAGAACTCTTGAAATTGCTAAAATATTGGGGTGTAAACACAGAACCATCAAAAGTTTAGTTGCAAATAATCAACAGAGTCACAAAAATGTGTTGAAAAATAAAGACGCACATTTACTGCCAAATATTTGAGAAGAATGAATCATGAAGCGACCAGGGACCCATTATTCTCCATTATTATACATTTTGGGGTGGAAAATAGAAAAATATTTTTTATTAGATGGGGGTCCATCTTATAGTTTGAATAGGTACGGTATCTAACCTGGAGGGCAGTGGAGCGAGGTTCACAGGAGGCAGGGTCCCTCAGGAAGTCGGCGGCTGCAGCTGAAGAGGTCAGATGCTGTAGAGCCTGTGCCGGGGCCTGTGCCTGGCTGAGGCCCCTACCCTAGCCGGTTCCTGTGTGGGGGGCCTCTGGCTGGGACTGGGGCCGAGGCCTCTGGCGGAGGCTGGTGCCGGGGCTTCTGGCTGGGGCTGGGGCCGAGGCCTCTGGCTGGGGCTGGGGACGAGGCCTCTGCCTGGGGCTGAGGCCGTGGCCTCTGGCTGTGGCTGGTGCCGGGGCTTCTGGCTGGGGCTGGTGCTGGGGCTTCTGGCTGGGGCTCGGGCCGAGGCTCCTGGCTGGGGCCGAGGCCTCTGGCTGTGGCTGGGGCCCAGGCTGAGGCCGGGGCCTCTGGCTGGGGTTGAGGCCGGGGACTCTTGCTGGGGCTGGTGCTGGGGATTCTGACTGGGGCCATGGCCTCTGGCTGGGGTTGAGGCCGGGGACTCTGGCTGGGGTTGGTGCCGGGGCTGGGGTCTCGGGCTGGGGCTGGGACCTCTGACTGAGGTCTGTACCGGGCTGCGGTTGGTGCTGGGCTGTGAGCAGCGAAGCAGTGCGGCCTGCGCAGGTTTCCGGTGTGCGGCAATCTTACTAGAGCTGTGATCTACAGGAAAATGGCCGCCGGAGATATCGGTCCGCGCATGTGACGCGCCCCTGGGCCTGTGTCGCGCTGCGTTGCGCACGCTTACCCGGAGCCGGATCTCTTGAGGGTTGTAGTCTCGTGGCGGTGATCCGGTCCGTGCCCAGGGAGTCAGACTAAATGGCGCTGCATCAGCGGTAGATGATGGACGACTACGCCACCCGTTGAATGCAGCTATGGAGCTGCCGCTGCAGGGCAGACCGCTGAGGCCGGTGGAAGGATGGTGCAGCGTGGATGGTATAACCCCCAACGGGAGGGGTATGGCCTCAGGGCAGCCGACGTGGATGATGGGGGTAGCAGGAACCACTCAGAGACGATGCGGTGTAGTTCAGGGTCTTTACTGGTGGCAAAGATAGACCCTCCCGGAGTACTGGCTAGGGGTTGGGGCCTGGTCAGTCCTTGAGCAGATGGGATCTCCCCTGGCCAGGCGGAGTTGTAGGCCTCCAAAACTAACGATACTCTTCTGGCTACCTTGCTAGAAGCGAGTATAAGTAGCCCACGTCCCTGAGTGTACCGTGTGGTGCTCACCCGTATGGCCGGTGACTCGGGGCCTTCTAGTAGCTTCCGCTCCACGACGGCGGTGCTGGTCCCATGCGTGTGACCGTGCCTTCGGGTTTCTTGGCCAGAGGACCTGAAATCCCCTGCCTGACGGATTCTGCTGCTGGGTAGGAGTTAGTCCCCACAGCCTCGGACTCCGGGTCCGGTAAGAAATCTTCTCAGTCAGGGCGAGCTCTGCAGCTGCCAGCCCCTGACTCCTTGTAGCACTGCTCCCACAGAGCTCCTGTTGTTTCTTCCTATGCTGCTTCTTTTCTCTACTTCTGGCATGGCCCAGGAGCTGGGCCCAGCCGGAGCCACAGCTCCCTGTCAGCCCTCCTGGCTGAACTCTCCCTCTGAACTCCCTAACCCTGCCTCAGCCCCAGGTTTATATAGGGGAAGTCCTTCCCCTCTCAGGACTGGGCAGGAGGTGTGGCATGCATAGGATTCCTGACCAAGAGACCTCCCACCTGCTCTCAGACATAACACTGCTGTTACTGTGGAAACCAGACCCCTGGGGTGCCACATTCCCCCCTAGTGAAATTTAGTACTCCGGGACTAAACATATTTTTTAAACATAACAAGGTATAAACAATAATAGTACAATAAGAAAAACATATATAGATGGTCACGGCGTGTCCGCAACCGGGTGCAGTCTTTGAAGAAAAGTAAGGTGTCCATTTCACCAAAACAGGGAGACGTAACCAGGTAGGGGTCTGTCCTGCCCCGAGTCCTTAACAGTCTTTAGTCCATTCCTGGGTTACGCTCCAACCATGTACAAAGGATTCCCGGGAAATCCACCAAAGACTCCCATAAATTACTAGAAACACATAATTATTTACAGGTTATGGCCGCTCTCAGTCCTCGGCCAGTGGGGATAAGGAATGGCTGCTCACAGTCCTCAGCCTGGTTTAAGATAGGGGCACATGGGGAACAATTCACTAATCCCAACGGGGACCATATTTTAATTAGCAGCAGTCCTTGTACCCTTACGGGTAACTATTTACAGCTCTTTATTCACGCTACTTCCCTTCAGTAGCTATATCCTCTTTGTGCTCCCTCCTGAGGGTAGTCCTCAGACCCGTCCGGGTCCTCTTGGCTTTCCTCGTATTGGTAGTACTGCAGCTCCTCCTCGGTTAGCTGGGTTAGTATCTCTGCGACAGTCCTCCTCCCAGGTGGCCAGGACTTTACCTCCCTTTGGGCTGCCCCGGTTAATTGGGCCACCAGGATGCTCACTTTTTGCTCCTCTGTGAGGGGGTATACCTGGAAGAGGCTATCCAGCTTTTCTCTAAAGTCATGCAGGGTATGTGACTCCCCTGAGTACTGGGGTAGCCAGGCTGCCCCCGGGATATAGGGCATGGTGAAAGGCATGACCGCAACAGCGGTGGCGCTGGCGGGGGTTGAAGCGGTGAAGCTCTCCTCCGTATCCGACATTCTTCTCCCCCCTAGTGGACCGTGGCCTACCTTGCGATGATCCTCTTCCGTAGGCCGCGGCTCCGCAGTGGATCGTCAGGGTTGAGGACCTTCCGTCGCGCTCCTGTGACGTCGGCGTCTGCTGGGCTCCTTCCAGGACCTTACGCAACGTCCGGATGTGAGGCGGGGCTTCAGTTCTCGCGCGCTTTCGGAGTCCACGCCCCTCTTCTTCCCGCGCGGCGTCCTCAAGATGGCGTCCAATGGCGGGAAAACTCCACGTATGGCGGGAAGAAGGCCGAAGATGGCGCCGGATGGCGGGAAAACTCCACCGATGGCGGGAAGGAAGCGGAAGATGGCGCCGGATGGCGGGAATCTTCACCACAGGTAAGTTTGAACAGTCTTTTTCAGGCACGCAGTACCCGGTGGTTGCGGGCACGAAATCCTGCCGACTACGCCAAAAGTTGACGCGCCCCTGGGCCTGTGTCGCGCTGCGTTGCGCACGCGGGAGCTTACCCGGAGCCGGATCTCTTGAGGGTTGTAGTCTCGTGGCGGTGATCCGGTCCGTGCCCAGGCAGTCAGACTAAGTGGCGCTGTATCAGCGGTAGATGATGGACGACTACGCCACCCGTTGAATGCAGCTATGGAGCTGCCGCTGCAGGGCAGACCGCTGAGGCCGGTGGAAGGATGGTGCAGCGTGGATGGTATAACCCCCAACGGGAGGGGTATGGCCTCAGGGCAGCCGACGTGGATGATGGGGGTAGCAGGAACCACTCAGAGACGATGCGGTGTAGTTCAGGGTCTTTACTGGTGGCAAAGATAGACCCTCCCGGAGTACTGGCTAGCGGTTGGGGCCTGGTCAGTCCTTGAGCAGATGGGATCTCCCCTGGCCAGGCGGAGTTGTAGGCCTCCCAAACTAACGATACTCTTCTGGCTACCTTGCTAGAAGCGAGTATAAGTAGCCCACGTCCCTGAGTGTACCGTGTGGTGCTCACCCGTATGGCCGGTGACTCGGGGCCTTCTAGTAGCTTCTGCTCCACGACGGCGGTGCTGGTCCCATGCGTGTGACCGTGCCTTCGGGTTTCTTGGCCAGAGGACCTGAAATCCCCTGCCTGACGGATTCTGCTGCTGGGTAGGAGTTAGTCCCCACAGCCTCGGACTCCGAGTCCGGTAAGAAATCTTCTCAGTCAGGGCGAGCTCTGCAGCTGCCAGCCCCTGACTCCTTGTAGCACTGCTCCCACAGAGCTCCTGTTGTTTCTTCCTATGCTGCTTCTCTTCTCTACTTCTGGCATGGCCCAGGAGCTGGGCCCAGCCGGAGCCACAGCTCCCTGTCAGCCCTCCTGGCTGAACTCTCCCTCTGAACTCCCTAACCCTGCCTCAGCCCTAGGTTTATATAGGGGAAGTCCTTCCCCTCCCAGGACTGGGCAGGAGGTGTGGCATGCATAGGATTCCTGACCAAGAGACCTCCCACCTGCTCTCAGACATAACACTGCCGTTACTGTGGAAACCAGACCCCTGGGGTGCCACACATGCGCCGGCTCGGGGGGCAATTTTCCTGTAGTTCACAGCTCTAGGAAGATGACTGCGCACACCGGAAACCTGCACAGGCCGCACGCCGCTCACAGCCCGACACCGGCCCCAGCCCCAGTACAGGCCAGGCACAGGTGCCGACCCCAGCCGCACACCTCTGCTGACGCCGCCGCCGCTACCCCCACCGCGTTCCTGGAGGACTACACCGCAGGTAAAATTTGGACTATGAGACGCACCCCTCATTTTCTTCCCAAATATTGGGGGAAAAAAAGTGTGTCTTATGGTACGAAAAAAACGGTAATAATAAAATTAATCGTCAAAAATACAAATTGTATAATAATTGTGCTGACATATTCCAGAACTACAATCTTCCTGGAGGCCCAGAAATACAAGGTGTTCAATGCTCAGAGACATGGCCAAGGTAAAGAAGGATGAAACCCGAACACCACTGAACAAGACACAGAAGTACAAGGTGTTCAGTGCTCAGAGATATGGCTGAGGTAAGGGAGGCTGGAACCTGACCACCACTAAAGAAAACAGAGAAGTTGAAATGTCAAGACTGGGCCAAGAATTATCTGAAGACAGAGAAAGGTTTATGGACTGATGAGATGAGAGTGACTCTTAGCAAACCAGATTGATGGGCCCATGGCTGGATCAGTGTTGGGCACAGACCTCGACTTTCACTCAGATGCCAGAAAGGGGGTAGGGTCCTGCTATGGGCTGCTAATATTAAATATGAGTTAGTTGGACCTTTTTGGGTTCAAGATGGACTCAAAATCAACTCCCAAACCTCCCAGTACCTGCCTGCCTGCCTGTCTGTATACCAGCCGTGCCTGCCAGTACTCACCCGCCTATCTGCATTCCCGTTGGACCTACCGCACCTGCCGATGCTTATCTACACACCAGCCAAACCTGCCCGTTTCTGCATAACCCGGTGTGGGTCAATATCTGTGTGACCGAGGTCTGCCCTGGAGTAGCACCTGGGCCACCTCCCTAGTCCATCCTCGGACCGCGGAGTCGATTAAGCCGCCATGCGTCCGGGGTTGGATCTGGCGAGGTCCCTAGTCACACCCATCCAGGCACTCCTCGGTTTGTGGCCCAGTGGGACCACAAACCACGGTCACGCCAGAAGATCCAGGTGTGAGCGTAACAAAGGGCGACTATGTTGGCAACTGAGATATATTTTTTTGAAATGTCAGAAATGTGTTTTTGTATATTTTAAGTAGTTTGGTTATTATTCTCACATTACCAGATGAAAATAAACAATTGAAATTGGAAATTTTAAGTTTTTCATTTATTTGCATAATAATTCTGCTCTAATTGTTGTCCAATACACATAGATCTTCTAAGAAAGATGAAACCTCACTTTTACTTTCTTAAATATTTGGGTTTCAGGGTTATTAAACTTTTGGATTGATAGACAGCAATGTAATAATTATAAAATGAATCATCAAAACTACAACTTGCATAATAATTGTGCAGACAGTGTATATCTCTCCCTATCTCTCTCAGGGTGCCTAGGAGTCCCATTTCCCTCGTCCCCTTTCCAGACACCTCTGTTTTCCTTTCAGAATGTCATTTCACATTTTTCACATATACAAAGATACCTGCCCTGTGTAACTGCTTACACTCAGGCAGCTTTAGTTCAGGGTCCTATATGGAGGCACGCAGCCGCTGCTTTTCCTTCCTGCTGCTGCTGACAATGTGATAGTGTGCAATAAGCTCACTGATTGCTGGAGCAGTCCTGCTTGCTGACTGTTGCTCTGCCTATCAGCGCCGTGCACACTTACCCGAGATTAGGAAGGGGATGAGGAGCCCACTAACTGCTGTGACTGTTTGGTCCCCCCTCTTTACCTATCCTATAAAGCCTGAGTTGGACAGAAAGTTGAGAAGGGTGTTTAACATAACAATATGTTATTTCTATTAGCTGTGACTGACGCCGTCCTGCCACCTGCCGCCCTGGGCACGGGACCTTCAGTGCCTTGTAGCAAATACAACCCTACACCAGAATGGTGCTGAAACGAAATGCAATGTGTCCTGCATACATCAAAGCCTCATACAGCTATGTCACTTAAAAAATAATAAAGATATGGCTGCTAAAAAGCAGAAAGGGAAAAACATGGCCAGTAATTAAAGCCCTTCCAGCAGGGTTGTAACTATAGTTGATGGAAGAGTCACAGTCACATCTGGGCTCTTGAGTCTAAAGGGGCCCAAAGATAACTTTGTCCCACATGAAAAGATCAATACAATTAATGAGCTGTGATAGATGGGGTCTTTGTTGGAGATTTTAGACACACAAGCCTTAAGCTACGCCCCAGCCTTCCAGGTCTGGTCATTAAGTGGTTAATAGTTGTGAGCAAACCTTTGAAAGTAACATTTTCCCTTTAAATAAACTAAGTCTAGTGATCAATAATGTGAGAGTTTTACTTTACAAAGGAAAATGTGGAGCAAATTGTACTAAAAGTATCACTGCATAAAATATTGTCCGCGCCATCTGATACCGATTTAGGGAGTGTTCACCATATCTGATGCATTTATTTAGAGTTGTCATTTACAGTATGTCACTTCAAAACTTTTCATAAACCCGTTTCTCCTGTCTTTTCTATAGCACACATTTCTAGAACATTATTACTCCACTTTCCTGGCACTTTTTGTTGATAAAAGTCCCCAATGTATTTCTGAATTATCGGAATGAAAAATAAAATTCATTATAATATTTGTTAAAGAAAAGATTATAATACATATAAGATTATGCCATATATATGGATGGCACATAAGGTTAAGTTCTATTGGTCAGTTAGTGATCACATGACCAGTGCAGCCCGTGCGGCCAAGGAAGTTCTATGTGAGCGACAGTTGGCAGTTGGCGAGTGACTGGAGATGGTGGAGAACTCTGCTAGCCCCAAACAAAGCGCTAAAATGGATTGTGAGGATGAAGAGGAGATTGTAGTGAAGAGTAGAAGAGGACAGAAAAGATGTCTAATTTCTGACTCATCGGCTGATGAGCAGAATATGATGGAGGACGAAGAAGAAATAATTGTGAGGAGGAGAAGAGGGAAGAAGCTAAGATCAATTTCTGACTCATCGGCTGATGAGCAGAATATGATGGAGGACGAAGAAGAAATAATTGTGAGGAGGAGAAGAGGGAAGAAGCTAAGATCAATTTCTGACTTATCGGCTGATGAGCAGAATGTGAAAGAGGAAAAAGAGGTTACCTTCAAGAGGAAAGGACCAAAGAGACGACGTGCCATCCACACCTCATCTGATGAAGAAAAGATGCCAAAGAACAAGAGCAAGAAGAGGAAAAAGAGACAGACAACATCCAGCTCCTCTATGAAGATGTCTTCCAACCAAAACATCATTCAAGCAGATGAAGATGTGCCAATGGTGAAAAAATGTGCCAAGAAGAGAAAACTCATCCTGGTCGCTTCAAAAGATGCAAAGAAGCCGCTGATCAAGAAAGAAGATGACATCCAGACGCGAGAAGACCGTCTGGATGTCCCAAAAGACTCAGGTAGATATATAAATACACACACTAACATAGGAGTCATAGTCACATCCCCTACACAAGCATTTTATATGAAGTCTCTTCTATTGTACTGAGATTTGGGACAACACAAGTGACATTATTACAAATATACATTTATTGCATGGCAGGGGGGATGGTAGCATGGCATGTGCCCTGGGTGCTGAGTTCCCTGTTGGTGGTCACAAGCTCTATAGCGACAGTTAGTTAGTTGTTAGTGAATGGAATCTATGATATCTAAGCTACTGTAATGCCCTTCACATAGGGAAAGTGACATAGCTAATCAGAAGAACTATGCTACATTTCCAATTGCTAATATCATTATTGCAAAAAAAGAACCACTCACCGGTCCTATTAAAATCCAACGTTTTTATACAAGACCTCATATAAAAATTGGCTGCAGAGTGAAGCACATGGGATGGACAACGGCTGTTTCCAGAACTCGTTGAAGCACAGAAAGGCGCGAAATGTCTGTCGTCCATCCCATGTGCTTCACTCTCCCCTGCAGCCAGTTTAATACAATGTATTGAATAAAAATGTTGGATTTTAATAGGACTGGGGAGTGCCACTATGTTTTTCTTTTTTTGAAATGTTCATGGACTTTATCAGGTGTGCACCCGGTATCTCTAGGTGTGATTGCTCTGTCTAATTACAATTGTGTAAGGAAACACACAGGTTTTGGTGCTGGCTTTAACTTTCTGTGTTCATGTTAATATTATTATTATTACACCTACTACATATTGGGAAAGGATCTTGGAGATGGGAATACCCCTTTAAGTTATTACTGGATACAAACTAGTAATTAACGGTAACCTGGTCAGGTCATTTTACTGTAAAAACAAAGCCTTGGCAACAACAGCAAAATTAAATTTTTTTAACCATTTTATCTTAAATAAAAAAAATGTTCTGCTTTTTAGTCCATTATATGGCAAACTGGTGCAATTTAAAGCTATAACTTGTCTCGTAAAAAAATAAGGCCTAATATGGCTGTCAATGAAAAAATAAAAATATTATGGCTCTTGAACTATGGGGAAACAAACGTGGCCGCAGTGATAAAGTGTCCATCCCGCACTGCTGTCCTCAATGGTGAGAGACCTGTCAATCACCTGGAGCGGTACTGGGAGAAGCCGACTAGGCGGCAGCACTGGACTGGTCACGTCACATCCTATGATCCCAGCAGCGTCTTCAAACTGTATGTTCTCTGAAATACTGGAGTGACTCGCCCCCTGGGCCGAGGGGCACCCGGAACCGGGCTTCTGGGGGTTGTAGAATCCGTGGCGGTGACCCGGTCCGTGCCCAGGGTGGTCAAATCAGTGGCAGTCTTTTTAGTGTGATAAGGTCCGACTACGCCCCCCATGGATTGCGGTCAATGGGGACTGCCACTGCAAGGCAGACCGCTGAGGCCGGTGTTATGTGTGCAGCTAAGAATGGGATGACTCCCCACGGGAGGAGTACAGCCTCAGGGCAGTTAGCGTGGATGATGGGAGTGATGGTGGAAATAGTCCCAATACCAATAGTGCCGGAGGAGCAAGAAGTCACAGACAATGCGTTGCAATCCAATGTCCTTTACTCAGTTTGTATTCTCCAGGTCACTCTCGCGAAGCAGTGACCACCCAAGCCGTGCTGCGTCCACCAGGCAAGGGACTCGGTCAACTCCCAGGTCTTTCTGGAGTATGTCTCAAAGCTCCCTTCCGTCCTTTCTCTGACTCGTGCCCCACGAGTGACCAAGCTTATGTCCAGCTCCCGCGGGCCTTCTCTTGGGAGGGCTACGTGCCCACGTCCCTGACCCTATATGGTATGCCTTCCTAGCAAGGTGTAGCGAGGGGTCGCACCAAGGGCTGGTCACGACCTCCGATTCTTGGCTGAAGATGATTCGCTTCCACCAATTTGGGATCCGGTACCCTGTTCTGCCAACCAGTCACCCGCAATCTCCTGGGTCCTTAGGGTTCTCTCTTCCTTCTCGTTCCTGAGCTTTTCTGTTTCACTTGTTACTTCTGTTCTGGTCTTGTTCCCTTTTCCTTTCCACTGTTCCTTCTCCTCTCTCTCTCTCTGGCCCCGGCCTCTGTGCTAGGCCTGCCCAGGGAGCAGAGCCCATGCAGCAGCCCTGCTCCCTGCCTTCTCCACTTCTCCTCACAGACTGAACTTCTTCTTCTTTCTCTTTCAGTGCTGGCTGGGCCTCACAGGCTAGGCCCGCCTCCGGAGCAGAGCTCCACAGAGGCCCTGCTCTGTCACTTCCTCTCTCAGACTGAACACTGTTCTAAGATGGTGCTCACCTTATATACCTCCCTCTCTGTGTATGAGCCCAGGTGACCAGCAACCAATGGGCTCCTTCCTATGCTCAGGACCCAACCCCTATCTGCCCCTACAGCACTGGGTATTCCACCCCCCTCCCCACTCCAGCCAGGGACAGATGCTGTCGTGCCTGCACTTCTGTCTAGTGGGAGCACCGTTGAGCTGTCCCTCGGAAATGGGGTGTGTGTCTTGTATGCAACCTACTGAGCCTTGATCCATATTCCATCCTTACCCGGGAGTGGGATATCACACCTCTGGATGAGGTGCAATACCTCTGTAGCGACCAAGTCCTCGGGGCGCTACAGGAGCATTTCAGAGGAAAATATTCCAGGCTGCAATTGTGCAGCCGGCTCTGATTCCCGCTGCCCGTAGTTTGGGCACAATGGATCACATGACACGTTCCCTTTAACACCTTACTGCTGCGGTCAGTGTTTCTTCCCCATAGTTTAAGAGCCATAACCTTTTAGTTTTTTCATTGCCATAGCCGTATTAGGGCTTGTTTTATTTACAAGACGAGTTATAGCTTTGAATTGCGCCTTTAAATTAACCATATAATGTGCTGCAAGCAGGAAAAACAACCACTGTTGTTGCTGAGGTTTTGCTTTTACAGTACAATGAGCTGGTGACTTAATTCTACGGTCACTACAATTACACTGATACCAAACTTATATGGATTTTTTTTATTTTCGTGTCACCTGTTTGCTGATATGCTTTGCACTTGGTACTTCAATGCAACGTACCATTTATTTTCAGATCGATTTGAATTTAATTTTATACCCATTACGTTGAGCTTCACATTTTCACATTACACTCAATTGTTCTTTACACACAATATGGCACATGAACTGATATTTTTTAATGGATTGAAATATAATATTATTCATATTGTCTATTACGTCCCATACTTATTTAGTATACCACACTTTTTTTTTTTCTTTTTTTTTTTCACCATTCACCCCACTTCATTTATGTCTACATTATTTCACACCATTCATCACACAACATCCATTTGATATTTTGTCAATAATGGTTCTTTGGCATTTTTCAATCCCAAAGTACATTACCTTATGCTCACGATATTTCATGAATTATTACCCTATTCACAATGTTTCACATATAATATTTTATGCACACAATTTTGCGCTGTCACATTCACATGTATTAGCATATCAAGTTGGATTTATTTACCTTATCATCCGTTGTCTGCTATATACTTTATTTTATATTTTCAATATTTTCATGCAATTTTCTAGTGTATATATATATGAACTAGCATATCAGGTTGAATTTTGTATTATAGTATCGATTATTATTTATTTACGTATTTATATTTTCTTGTATTTTAATTAAACTTTCTAGTATATAACATTTTTAATATGATATACAATTTACATGTGTAGTTGGGAATTCATATTTGACAACTCAATACATTTGAAGTGCCCTTTATATGCAGCATAGCATACACTTATTTTGCCAACATGCCAGTCAAACTTTTTCATCCATTGCCCGCTGGTCAGACAAGTGCGCTCGTGTATGATTGATGAACTTCCAAGTTCTTCCTTACGTGGACATGATGACCGCTGGCGCTTATGTTGCCAAGCAACTCAGCGCTTGCGTGTCACGGACCATGAACGGAAGTCCTCCTTCACAGGAAGTCATCATCGGACACGTGCGCCATGTACCATCTGACTTCCGGTTGGCGGCCACGGAACGCACAGCTGTATGCACTTTTTCCATGATTATCATCCCTATACATACCTCACATTATACACCACACACTGCGCTCCCTGAAGAAGGTAGACGAAACGCGCGTCAGAGCGGAGGGTCGTCCTGCACATTCATTTTCATCTCACCAGGTAATGAACATTATGGTTCAATACGCTCAACATACAGTTTTGATTTACTCCATTTCTTAAGTGTAGTTTAAAGATACCAATTCTGTTACATAGGATTGCTTCGCAACTATTAAACTTTGAGTTCGGTATATTGTAGCCATTTTAGATGTATATCTTTGCACATCACAACACTGGTGATTCATATTAATGGAAATATATCATTGAATGCTATTTGGTGACGATACCAACTTTATGAAGTTTACTGGTGTATTCTTTTAGCCACACTTTTTTAGTGAACTTTATTCAATAAAAGTTAAATTTTATGATCTTATACACTCAGTCTCTTGTTCTTTGGACTAGTATCCAATATACAAGTCGTTGTTATACTTTTTTTATTTTATTGCTTTTAAAGTGAACCTCTCACATCCCAAAATGCTATTAACCGGCTGAAATGGGGTTAATCTGCGGGTTAATAACTTTCTAAAGCCATGCGACTGCCGTACTGAGAGCCTCGGCTACCAGAAGGAAGGGAAGATTATTCCTCTTGGCAGCCTCCGGTTTTCAGTCATAGAGGCGGCTGATGTGGCTTTAGTTACTGCTTAGTACACAATGAATGACGGCTGCAACCACTCCCCGGTACTGACTGACAGCCAGCTCTGTACTGATGCACTGCTGAGCCGACTGTCAGTCAGTGCTGTGGCGTGGTTACTGCCGCAGGTCACTATGTACTGCGTGGTGACTGAAGCCGCCCCAGCCGCGCCTCTATGACTGAAAGCCGGAGACTGACAGGAGGAATACAATTAATTCACCCCCGGTAGCCAGATTTCAGAGCAGCGGCTGCACGGCTTCAGAGCGCTATTACCCGGCAGATTAACCCCATATCTGCAGTTAAATAGTGCTTTGGGATGTGACAGGTTCCCTTTAAAACATTAAAAACTTTTTTTTATTTAGTTTGTGCTATTATTATTATGTAAGATCCATAACTTGTTTCTTGCTGAGCTTTAGTTTTTATTGGTACCACTTTAGGGATACAAACATCATTTGTTACATTTTTGGGGGGATGTGGGTGTGACGCCTCATTCTCGAAAGAGCCCTTTAGTTTACCCTGGGTGATGGGGGACTCGGAGTCGGGTCCTGTGATGAAGAGATGGGGTGCAGCCGTGGCCCGGACCCGACCCGTGCTCAGGGCCGTCACATTAAAAAAAGGATGTTGTGGGCTCGTCCGGGTTGAGTGGCTGATTTAATGACTACGCCACCTGTGGCACCTGGTGAAGGCCACCACCGCCGCCGCAGTCCGCTGAGGCATGGTGTTATGGCGGCTAGAGTTCTTACTACTCCCCACAGGCGGAGCAAGGCCTCAGGGCAGAGGGACAGGACGGAGGGGGTAGTAGTAGAGGAGTACGGGTGCCGCGTCGTGCGGTGTAGCGCAGAATAAACAGTCCGGAGGCCATAGGAGTGAACTTCCAAGGCTTTACTCAGTTTAGAGATGGCAGTAGGAAGGCGACTCCCTGCTCCTCGCGGAGTCCTGCGGTCACCAGGGACGGGGGTCCGACAACCTCCGAGTAAGTCCAGCGTTCAATCGGGACCCTACACCAGAGTGTTCCTGAACTACAGACTGAATCCTTTCCTGTCCGTGTGTGTGCGAACAGGCCGGGTCTCCCTCTGAGCTCCTCTCAGAACAAGGACACGGGTGGCAGCTCCACTCCGTCCGATACCCGGTGGGATCCTCTGGGCCTACCGGGCTTTCCCGTCCAGGACGTAGAGTAGCAAGGTCGGGTGTCGGGGGCTGGTACCCCTTTCGCAGCCGGAGTCCCTCTGAATATATCAGCATGGCTAGGACAGGTGGCGTACACCGCTCCGTCTGCATCCTGCCTGGGATCCATTTGCTGTGGAGCCACACTCTTAAGCTCCGGGCCTTCTTGATCCTGGTCCTTGGCCCGGTTGAGACATTCCTTGTCTGCAACCTACCTCTCGTCCCAAGGCTAAGGTACGAGGGCTGTGTCCCTTGCCAGTGCAGACCCACACAGGATCTGCGCTCCGGGAGGGAGGTCACATTATACACAGTATTTGACAGCACAGAGAACAGCCGAAGACTAGCCAAAGCTAGACAAAGGACTAGCAAAAGGACTAAAGGACCAAGATCAAAGATGGCTTTTTATTAAATATGAAATTTAAAGTGTAACTAACTTGTAAGTCCTCCACCCTCACCCACTAACTGGTTCCCCTAACTCTTGGTTCCCAAGTCTCCCTGTAACCAGAGGAGCAGCACCTAGTGCATACTAGCTCCCTCTGGTGGAGAAATGTGGTGCTGGATGCAAAAGGTTGGGTCGCGACTATCACGCTGTCCTTACCTCAGAGGAGGAACACCACATTCCATTAGAGAAGTGCAGTATCCCTGTGGCGGTCGAAACCTCAGGTGCACCACATTCCCCCCTGGTAAAACACAGCACGTCCGCGGGCTGCAAAAGAATTAAAACCCAGGAACTTTCTTTTTAATATAAACATAACCATCTTCCCTTTATGGGAGGCACATATTCTTGAACATTGCATAACAGGGTATACAGTATAAAAGTACAAAAGTATAAAATTACAAAAGTGCTAGCATTTTTCCAGAGACATTTGTACAAACAGACGGGTTAAGGTGCAAACCCTCAACGTGGGCCCTGGGGTGGCTGCAGGGCATGAAGATCCCGGGTTGGACCTCCCACAGAGCCACCCTGACAGGTTTTCTTCTGAGGTCTTGAGGTAGAAATATATACGCGGTTTTTGTATAAAACCAATATGGAGCACCTAAAGATTTGCAAACTATTTACAAAGAAAAGAGTCTGTCTGCGAGAAGTCCGCAGGGACACATGTCTCTAGAAATCCAGGTAGGAAATAAGCAAAAATAGAAAACGTCAACACATTAAACTTGTAAACGAAAACTGTAACAGCCGGGGGCTGCTTTAAACCTCGGGCTCTCTCCTTGGAAAGGGCTCATTCCTCCCGACGGAGGCTAACCGGTCCCCTGAGGCTGAGCACGGGGTGGCGTCGCTCCCGGACACTTTGCGTACGTCCAGGGCGTACCACCCTCGCACCCCCTGGTGGCGAGAGAAAGTCACTGTATCGCCCGGGAAGAGGTTCCGGCCAGGGTGTCCCTTCTTTAGGCGCGGCTCGACTTCCCGCCGGCTGACGAAGACATCGTCCTGGTACTGGAGACATTGGATGAACCCCCACCCCGCCTCATGGTGAAAACAGATGACTTGGCCTTCCACTCGGGGACTGGGACGGGTGGCCTCCCCCTGCCGAGCCCGGGATTTCGCAGCTTTGGCCCGTACCTCGAGGCGCTCGCAGCGCTGCTCCCGTTGACGCTGCTCCCGAGCGAGCTGGAAGATCTGGTCGCTGCACCACTGGCTCCTCCTCCGCGCTTCAGCCCGGGTCTCCCGTGGGAAGCCCATTAGGTCACCCCCCTGGTTTTCCCAGGCCCACTCCTCAGCCTCGGGCCAGGTTACTGCTAGTGCAGGTAGCGGGGTCAAAACAGGTTGCTGCGGGTCCCCTGAAGGCGCAGACAAGTCCAGGTTGGAGCCGGTATATTCCTCCACAGTTTCAGGCACCTCCGAGTCAGGGTTCGGGTGGCATCGCAGGTCCCCACTCATTGCTGCCGATTGCAGCTCCGGAGACAAAAAAAAGCTCCCAGGTGACCGCGTGGGGAATTAGGTACTCCGTCATGAGGTCCAGGATAGTCACGGTAGGCTCTGCAGCCGGGGCAGGGATTGCACACTCACCCGCTGCTGGGCCGCCCTCAACCTCTGTCACCGCGTCGCCTTGTCCAGGGACCTCAACTCCTTGGCGGCGGTCCCGGACACGCAGCAGCATCTCCTCCTGCCACGCAGCCGTCGCCGCCTCCTGGGCCTCTCTCTGCCTTCTCAAGAGTCCCGAAGCTTCCTGCCGGAGAAATTCAAAATCTCCCGAGGTTAAAACGCTGCCGCCTTTCTCTCTGCCGGGTGAAGGGCCTGAACCGGGTTCAGTAGGTGCGTGGATTTGCTCCCCAGAGGCGTCCATGTCTGCCTCTGACGAATGCCAAGCTCCGACTGCAATGGCCGCACCTTGTTGCTTTTCTTCTTCCTCCTCTTTCGGGGCGGATCCTGGGCGGAATGCTGACAGGTCCGCCTTCGTTCAGCCCATTCCATTTGACGGGCATTACCCCGCGGACAGTCTCTGATGGAAGGGGCAGTTGACATTTTTGGCGCCAAGCGGGAGCCCAGCGCACGATGGGAGGCGTTCAAAGACAGTCTTTTCACAGCATTATGGCGTCTGTTCTTCTTGGGCGGGCGCCATTTTAAGTGTAAAACGACAGTTCAAGGTGTAAGGCACACAGTACCCGGTAGCAGTGGGTACTTCTTCCTTTGCTGCGGGCACGCGATCCTGCCGACTACGCCAGGTAGTGACGCCTCATTCTCTAAAGAGCCCTTTAGTTTACCCTGGGTGATGGGGGACTCGGAGTCGGGTCCTGTGATGAAGAGATGGGGTGCAGCCGTGGCCCGGACCCGATCCGTGCTCAGGGCCGTCACATTAAAAAAAGGATGTTGTGGGCTCGTCCGGGTTGAGTGGCTGATTTAACGACTACGCCACCTGTGGCACCTGGTGAAGGCCACCAGCGCCGCCGCAGTCCGCTGAGGCATGGTGTTATGGCGGCTAGAGTTCTTACTACTCCCCACAGGCGGACCAAGGCCTCAGGGCAGAGGGACAGGACGGAGGAGGTAGTAATAGAGGAGTACTTCCAAGGCTTTACTCAGTTTAGAGATGGCAATAGGAAGGCGACTCCCTGCTCCTCGCGGAGTCCTGCGGTCACCAGGGACGGGGGTCCGACAACCTCCGAGTAAGTCCAGCGTTCAATCGGGACCCTACACCAGAGTGTTCCTGAACTACAGACCGAATCCTTTCCTGTCCGTGTGTGTGCGAATAGGCCGGGTCTCCATCTGAGCTCCTCTCAAAACAAGGGCACAGGTGGCAGCTCCGCTCCGTCCGATACCCGGTGGGATCCTCTGGGCCTACCGGGCTTTCTCGTCCAAGACGTAGAGTAGCAAGGTCGGGTGTCGGGGGCCGGTACCCCTTTCGCAGCCGGAGTCCCTCTGAATATATCAGCTTGGCTAGGACAGGTGGCGTACACCGCTCCGTCTGCATCCTGCCTGGGATCCATTTGCTGTGGAGCCACACTCTTAAGCTCCGGGCCTTCTTGATCCTGGTCCTTGGCCGGGTTGAGACATTCCTTGTCTGCAACCTACCTCTCGTCCCAAGGCTAGGGTACGAGGGCTGTGTCCCTTGCCGGTGCAGACCCACACAGGATCTGCGCTCCGGGAGGGAGGTCACATTACACACACAGTATTTGACAGCACAGAGAACAGCCGAAGACTAGCCAAAAGCTAGACAAAGGACTAGCAAAATGACTAAAGGACCAAGATCAAAGATGGCTTTTTATTAAATATGAAATTTAAAGTGTAACTAACTTGTAAGTCCTCCACCCTCACCCACTAACTGGTTCCCCTAACTCTTGGTTCCCCAGTCTCCCTGTAACCAGGGGAGCAGCACCTAGCGCATACTTGCTCCCTCTGGTGGAGAAATGTGGTGTTGGATGCGAAAGGTTGGGTCGCGACTATCACGCTGTCCTTACTTCAGAGGAGGAACACCACACTCCATTAGAGAAGTGCAGCATCCCTGTGGCGGTCGAACCCTCAGGGGTGCCACATGGGATGACTGAAAAACAGCAACCCAGGTGTTTTTTTTTTCTTTTATGGTATTCATCGAATGAGAGAAATAATGTCACATTTGAAGGATCTGACTTTTACAGGCTCAACAGTCATGTGACATACATGTGAATAAGGGGTTAAAGGATTTTCTAGGTTCTGAACTTTAAAGGGGTTCTCCAGGCTTGGGGCTAAAGTCTGCAGTCACTGTATATGATTGCGGCCTTGTGAATCCTCACAGTGCGCACAGTAGCGCTATCAGATTTCTCCTGTGCCGGCGCCAGGAGTGGGTGCAAGTATGTGATTTGCATACTCCCGGCCACATTCCGTCTAGACATGATCGGCTTTTGTCTATTCACTTGTATTGAGCGAGGCCGCGGCCCTCTAGTCGTCACGTGACCGCATGTATACAAATTACACACTTGCAGTCACGTTTCTGCCCACTTCTGGCGCCAATGAATGCTGACAGCGCGCACAATGAACCCTAAGCCCGGACAACCCCTTTAAACAGAACTTGTCATGTGCAAAAATGCTATTTGTCAGCAGATATGGAGTTTATATGCAGGTAAGCAGCATTATAATCCTGACCAGCTGCCTAAATGACAGCACGGCTACCAGGAGGAGCTGACTTTACATTCTCCCAGGAGCGACTCGTCTCAGTCGCTGGGGCGTGCACGGAGCAGTCATCACTGACTATACTGTGGGCGGGAGCTGTAATCACTGCTCTGCATTTTGATTGACAGCTCTCTCTGCAGCGTGTATGTGCCGCGTGTATGCGCATAAAAAGCTGCCAATCAGTCTGCCGGGAAGTGATTACTGCTGCTGCTCACAATACACTGTGTGCAGAATTATTAGGCAAATTGTATTTTAGAGGATTAATTTTATTATTGATCAACAACTATGTTCTCAATCAACCCAAAAGACTCATAAATATCCAAGCTTAATATTTTTGGAAGTTGGAGCGGTTTTTTTTTAGATTTGGCTATCTTAGGAGGATATCGGTTTGTGCAAGTAACTATTACTGTGCAGAATTATTAGGCAACTTAATAAAAACCAAATATAATCCCATCTCACTTGTTTATTTTCACCAGCTAAACCAATATGAGTGCACAAAATTTAGAAATAAACATTTCTGACATGCAAAAACAAAAAACAAAAAAATTAGTGATGAATATAGCCACCTTTCTTTATGATGACACTCAACAGCCTTCCATCCATAGATTCTGTCAGTTGCTTGATCTGTTTTCGATCAACATTGTGTGCAGCAGCCACCACAGCCTCCCAGACACTGTTCCGAGAGGTGTACTGTTTTCCCTCCCTGTAGATCTCACATTTTATGATGGACCACAGGTTCTCTATGGCAGTGGTCGGCAAACTTTTTTGCACCAGGGACTGGCTTTAAGCAAGACCAGTTTTCAATGGCCCGGTGGGGGTGGGGGCGGGGCTTTGGTCATATGTGGGTGGGGTTATGGAGGGGTGGAGCTTAGTGCATACTTATCATATAATTATAAATTCAATGTGTTCGACCCCAAGGCTGTAGGTCTGGTGGGGGGAGAAACAAAAAACAGGCGCAGATCTAAGTGTAGATGTATATACAGTACAGACCAAAAGTTTGGACACACCTTCTTATTTAAAGATTTTTCTGTATTTTCATGACTTTGAAAATTGTACATTCACACTGAAGGCATCAAAACTATGAATTAACACATGTGGAATTATATACTTAACAAAAAAGTGTAAAACAACTGAAATATGTCTTATATTCTAGGTTCTTCAAAGTAGTCACTTTTTGCTTTGATGACTGCTTTGCACACTCTTGGCATTCTCTTGATGAGCTTCAAGAGGTAGTCACCAGAAATGGTTTACACTTCACAGGTGTACCCTGTCAGGTTTAATAAGTGGGATTTCTTGCCTTATAAATGGGGTTGGGACCACCAGTTGTGTTGTGCAGAAGTCAGGTGGATACACAGCTGAATAGACTGTTAGAATTTGTATTATGGCAACAAAAAGCAGCTAAGTAAAGAAAAACGAGTGGCCATCATTACTTTAAGAAATGAAGGTCAGTCAGTGCGAAAAATTGGGAAACTTTGAAAGTGTCCCCAAGTGCAGTTGCAAAAACCATCAAGCGCTACAAAGAAACTGTCTCACATGAGGACCGCCCCAGGAAAGGAAGACCAAGAGTCACCTCTGCTTCTGAGGATAAGTTTATCCGAGTCACCAGCCTCAGAAATCGCAGGTTAACAGCAGCTCAGATTAGAGACCAGGTCAATGCCACACAGAGTTCTAGCAGCAGACACATCTCTACAACAACTGTTAAGAGGAGACTTTGTGCAGCAGGCCTTCATGGTAAAATAGCTGCTAGGAAACCACTGCTAAGGACAGGCAACAAGCAGAAGAGACTTGTTTGGGCTAAAGAACACAAGGAATGGACATTAGACCAGTGGAAATCTGTGCTTTGGTCTGATGAGTCCAAATTTGAGATCTTGGGTTCCAACCACCATGTCTTTGTGCGACGCAGAAAAGGTGAACGGATGGACTCTACATGCCCGGTTCCTACCGTGAAGCATGGAGGAGGAGGTGTGATGGTGTGGGGGTGCTTTGCTGGTGACACTGTTGGGGATTTATTCAAAATTGAAGGCATACTGAACCAGCATGGCTTCCACAGCATCTTGCAGCGGCATGCTACTCCATCCGGTTTGCGTTTAGTTGGACCATCATTTATTTTTCAACAGGACAATGACCCCAAACACACCTCCAGGCTGTGTAAGGGCTATTTGACCAAGAAGGAGAGTGATGGGGTGCTACGCCAGATGATCTGGCCTCCACAGTCACCAGACCTGAACCCAATCAAGATGGTTTGGGGTGAGCTGAACCGCAAAGCAAAGGCAAAAGGGCCAACAAGTGCTAAGCATCTCTGGGAACTCTTTCAAGATTGTTGGAAGACCATTTCTGGAGACTACCTCTTGATGCTCATCAAGAGAATGCCAAGAGTGTGCAAAGCAGTCATCAGAGCAAAAGGTGGCTACTTTGAAGAACCTAGAATATAAAACATATTTTCAGTTGTTTCACACTTTTTTGTTAAGTATATAATTCCACATGTGTTAATTCATAGTTTTGATGCCTTCAGTGTGAATGTACAATTTTCATAGTCATGAAAATACAGAAAAATCTTTAAATGAGGTGTGTCCAAACTTTTGATCTGTACTGTATATATATAGGAACATAAGAAAAATGAACTTCTCACCTTTAGCAGATCTTGTACCAAGGCTTATCGACCAATTCTGGTCTAATGTGGGTAGCTGGTCCACTGGTATGCAGCTTCTATCTGGATTAAACGGATCTCCCAGCTGGAGTCCGTAAGAATAGGGTTCAGAGTATGTATCCAGCCAATTCAGCGCTCCCAGGGTCACAAGGAATGATTATCCAAAAAAAGGATTTAATTCTTCAGAAGATTTATTCAGGTTGGTAAATAGATAAAACTTATAAATAAAACAACGCGTTTCGGCTATTAAAATTAAAGATATATAGCCTTCCTCAGGTCTAATGTAAGAGAGTCAATAGTGGTGGTTATATAATCACTATAAAAACCTACCTAGTGAAATAATTATCCTAATCACATGTAAATTGGTTTGAGTTGGAACGCCCAAATCCCATTCTATAGAGACTCAGAATGTTTTATCTATTTACCAACCTGAATAAATCTTCTGAAGAATTAAATCCTTTTTTTGGATAATCATTCCTTGTGACCCTGGGAGCGCTCAATTGGCTGGATACATACTCTGAACCCTATCATATAATTATGACATTTATAATGAGAATGTGATTCAACTTACCATAGGTTCAGAATGAGTGGGAGCACCAGGCTTGTTTCCCTGGATCAGTGGGAGCACTGGGCTTGTTTTCCTGCAACAAGACGGTCCCATCTAGGTCCCATCTGATGATGATGACCACTACTGCTGCTACTGGACACAGCCACTGCTGCTATGAATTTTCACTGTTATTTGCTTTTTTCACTTTAACCAGAAAATCTGCTGCTGGGCCGCACGACACCAGAACACAGCTACAGGAGTCATAAGGGTGGGACACCTGACGTCATATCTAGCTGTCCATTAGCATCCAGAGCCCCTACCCCTCCAACTCGCAGCTAGCAGGAGGGGAAGGAGCGCTGGACACACATGACCTGCTTGTCCCTGCTCCTGCCTGAGCACATTCTGCGAGTAGGGCCGCATGGCTAATTATCTATTCACTGCCAGTCCCTCCTCCTCTTTTCTTATAGGCTACTGATCACATGCTGGCTTTCTCCCTGCTGATCCTCTACAACTGTCAGCGGCGCCGCAGACCGGCTGAAAAACCCCAACGGCCCGGTCCTGGTCCGCGGACCGGCGGTTGGGGACCTCTGCTCTATGGGGTTCAGATCAGGTGAACAAGGGGGCCATGTCATTATTTTTTCTTCTTTTAGACCTTTACTGGCCAGCCACGCTGTGGAGTAGTTGGATGCATGTGATGGAGCATTGTCCTGCATGAAAATCATGTTTTTCTTGAACGATACTGACTTCTTCCTGTACCACTGCTTGAAGAGATTGTCTTCCAGAAACTGACAGTAGGTCTGGGAGTTAAGCTTCACTCCATCCTCAACCCGAAAAGGTCCCACAAGTTCATCTTTGATGATACCAGCCCATACCAG
Organism: Phyllobates terribilis; assembly: GCF_046119375.1. Lineage (NCBI taxonomy): Eukaryota > Metazoa > Chordata > Amphibia > Anura > Dendrobatidae > Phyllobates > Phyllobates terribilis. The sequence continues at coordinate 162,330,749 of NW_027362762.1, read as the reverse complement.
TACCCCACCTCCACCTTGCTGGCGTCTGAGTAGGAGTGGAGCTCTCTGCCCTTTACTGATCCAGCCTCTGGTCCATCCATCTGGCCCATCAAGAGTCACTCTCATTTCATCAGTCCATAAAACCTTTGAAAAATCAGTCTTAAGATATTTCTTGGCCCATTCTTGACGTTTTATCTTATGTTTCTTGTTCAAAGGTGGTCGTTTTTCAGCCTTCCTTACCTTGGCAATGTCCCTGAGTATTGCACACCTTGTGCTTTTTGATACTCCAGTAACGTTGCAGCTCTGAAATATGGCAAAACTGGTGGCTGATGGCATCTTGGCAGCTTCAAGCTTGATTTTCCTCAATTCATGGGCAGTTATTTTGCGCCTTTTTTTGGCCAACACACTTCTTCCGACCCTGTTGGCTATTTGCCATGAAATGCTTGATTGCTCGGTGATCACGCTTCAAAAGTTTGGAAATTTCAAGACTGCTGCATCCCTCTGCAAGACATCTCACAATTTTGGACTTTTCAGAGCCCGTCAAATCTCTCTTCTGACCCATTTTGCCAAAGGAAAGGAAGTTGCCTAATAATTAAGCACACCTTGTATAGGGTGTTGATGTCATAAATCAACACCCCTCCTCATTGCAGAGATGCACATCACCAGATTTACTTAATTGGTAGTTGGCTCTCAAGCCTATGCAGCTCGGATTAGGACAACATGTATAAAAAGTATCATGTGATCAAAATACTCATTTGCCTAATAATTCTGCACACAGTGTATAGTGAGGGGTGATTGTAACCGCTCCGTATGGAGTGGCTGCAGGTGTTAGGGTGAACACTTTGGTATGTTCATTAGTTCCCTGCTCCTGGCCTAATGAATATGATCAAGTGCATGCAAGAAAGAATAACATCAGACACACACAGTCGGATGTAAGCTCTCCTTGATCAGATATGACACAGCTCCAAGTGTCTTTATTCAACCCGAACATAGACTTATATAAACTGTAAATAGGGGCTCAGTTAGCCCTAGAATGTGAGTAACCAGATATATTCATTGGTTAGTCCATGGGCAGATCCATGAGGTGATCAGGGTGGGTATGGTCCATGAGGTCATCAGGGGGTGTGATCCATGAGGTCATCAGGGGGCGTGGTTCGTGAGGTCATCATGGTGGGTTGGACCATGAGGTCATCAGGGGACGTGATCCATGAGGTCATCAGGGGGCGTGATCCATGAGGTCATCAGGGTGGGTTTCTCCAAGCAATGTGTCGCTCTGTGGTTGGTTAGTCCTTCTATAGAATGCAGCTTCCTCCCAGAACAGAGCGTGGTGTGATGAAACAGGAAATGGCAGCCATCTTTTGATCTAAACAAGCTTATGTAAGGTGAAATAATACACTTTGTGGATCTTGTCTCTCAGTCTCCTATGTCTTGAGGTTAATTAAGTATTTGATGCTATGGCTCTCCTCAACACGGTGTGGATAGAAGCTAATTTCTATTACTGATAGAAGCTAATTTCATCAGTAATGTGGCCAGACAGCATTTTAACGCTTTTTACCTGCAGATTAACCTTATATCTGCCGGTAAATAGTGGTTTTGCACATGACAGGTTCCATTTAAGGTGCTTATCCTTACTTGATAACAAGAGACATTAAAAGGGATATTTCCAACCAACTTCCAGTAACACCTGAATGACTTTTTTAAGGGGTCTCAGAACTTAGTAAGTGCTGCAGCCTCTTCTGCCCCGTTACCTGCACGCTGGCTACATACTACAGCATCTGATGGATTTTGCAACATTGTTCCATTGAGGTGAATGGGACACTGAAATACCAAACACAGTCGCTACTATCTGGTCAGAGGAAACCAGCAAAAGAGCTGATGGTGGAGATGATAAGAGTCGGACCTCCCACGATCTGTTATTGATGGCCTATTCTAAGGATAGGACATTCATATTGTAAACCTAGGAATCCACTTTCTGAAAATACTTTGAACACTTTGTGAAATGCAAAAGGGATTTTCCCATTCCCAGAATAAGCCATAAGTACCGTCTCTTGCCTGAGGCTCCCAAAAGTCAACTCCTGACATTCTCCATACACTTCAATTGTGAGGAGGCCGCGTGTGCATGTGGCCCTCTTCATTAATGTCCATGAGGATTATAGAAAGAGCCAAATAAATGCTAATGTCAGAAATGCCTAAGATGGGAACATCCTTGTAAATGTCTCCTGTTCTGTAATTCTTCACCCTAGTAGAGGACAGCGGTGTTCGGCCGACCTGCTCTAGTAGCACAATCTCAGATAACATCAGGCAGAGATTAATATTCCATCATGTGCTCGGGCAGGGGAGTTATGGGAAGGTTGTCCTGGCGGAGGATGCTTCTAACCATCAGAAGTATGCTGTGAAGATCATCAGCAAGAGATCCCTGCTCTCTACTGGCGATGAGGCGGATGTGATGGTGGAGCACCGAGTGTTACAGCTGGCATCTGGGAGCCCCTTCCTCGTCCACGCAGACTTTGCATTCCAGACCAAGGTATAATACTGACTACTACTTTATTACTATCCCCATAGGTAATCAGCAGATCAGGAGGGCAGCAGCGCTTACTGGGATACTCTGACCGATTCACTGCACTACCTGACAGAGCCCCGGCCATGTGCGAGCAAATTGTCTGGTACAGAGAATGGGAATGCGCTGCAGTACCGGACACAGGGTCATGGATTCTACACATAATCTACTTTCTATATCAATTCATCGCCGTCTCTAAGATCTCTGCTTTCAGTCAGTTAGTAAGCTCCATTGTTTGCCTCCAATGTATGAAAACCCTTTCCTGATCATGTGATGGACGCTCAGGCGCACGGCTCATTGCAGGCCAGTTACTGGATCTGTTTCTTGTAAAGTGACCTGTGTGTCCACTACATGATCAGGAGAGGGTTTGTAGCCACTGGAGGTGAACAATGTAGGTTCCTACACAGTGACTGAAAGCAGAGATCTTAGAAAGTTTGAGGAATGGATATAAAAAGCAAAGTGGAAAATTGTATAACTAATCATTAATGGGTTTATCCATGGCTAATTATTTTTTTGGCTATGGGCCTAAGAGCTGACAGGCAGGTGATTGTTAATTACCGGCCTGTTGTGCCTGGCGTTGATCTCTGCCGGCTTAGAGCAGTCACAGACCACTCCTGCCAGTGATTCTGCGGCCTCCACTGACATCACATCAACAGAGCAGCGGCTTCTCTTGTACTTTGCTCTGTTGATGGGGTGTGACTGCTGATGTCATGCTGATTGACAGCCGGCTCCTCACTGCGTAACTGCAGGAAACTGACTGTCAATCAGCATGAAGCCAGCAGTCATGCCTCGTCGACAGAGTAGGCGCCGGGTAGAAAAGCCAGGTAGTTAGCAACTACCTGACTGTTAGTTCTTAGATCCATAGTAAAAACATAGTACTGCAAAAGCTCTTTAAGGAAAACCTGACAAGTCCCCATGCCCTCCAAACCACCATGCATTTATTATTTTGTTAATACTAAAGGTAAGCGAATAAATTCAAATTTTACTAAAATTTTTCAAAAATCCAAATTTGCCAAAATGATGATTTTTTTGTAATTCACTTCTGCTTGGATTCAACAAAATGCCACATTTTTTTTTAATCATAAAAGGGCCATTCAAAGGTTAAAAAAATAAAACAAATCCTCATCTTACCGCTCACATCTCAGGCCCCTCTACTACGCACCGCCACCTGTCCTAGAATTTAGTCTGATTTGCCTTTCTGTAGTTATTCCACTTTATCACAAGACCTTTGTATATTTGATGGGACGACTAGTCTGGTGAAGCCAACACCGTGTTGACTAGTCTGATGCTAATTGGCATATTGCAAACAAAATTTATAAAATCATTTTTTGTCATTCACTACAATCAAATATACAGTACAAAGGGCTTGTTTGGAAGGGTATTATCATAAGAATAAATACATGGTGGTGGTTTGGGGGACGTGGGGGAGCTGTCAGATTCTCTTTAAAAAAATTAAAAAAAATTCTTGCTAAAGCTGGAATATCCCTTCAAGCATTAGAGAAGCCGCTAATGTATTCTGTATAGTAAATGTGTAGATATTAGGATGATTCAGTAATTATATCTTCTCTTTGCCGTGTTTCTTCCATGACACAGATGTTTGTGCTACTTGGTCTGGAATACATGAGCTGCGGGGACTTCCACCACTTACTACAGATGAAGGGGCGGCTTAACATCCCCAGTGCAAGGTAATAAGTTATAACATTCACCTGTCAGTCTATAGATTAGTGTGGACTTCTAAGGGTCTCCTCACATTACATCTTTCCATTTTCTTTTGTGCCAGATTCTATGCCGCGGAGCTCGTGTGTGGCATCCAGTATCTCCATTCTAAGGGCATCGTTCACAGAGACCTCAAGCCCGAGAACATCTTGGTGGCTGAGTCGGGCCATGTTAAGATCACAGATTTCGGTCTCGCACTTGAGAACATGCTTGGAGACCGCACAGCCACCGAATATGCTGGGACCAAGGAATTTGTGGCTCCTGAGGTGAGAAGAAGAGAATTTTCCTCTTTTTACTGATGCAATGATAGTAATAATTTTATATCACAGACAATGGAGAGGTGGAGAGATTAGGAACATGGACAATACAAGACCAGGGAAAGTGTTACCCCATCTCTTACATAGGGGTAAATGTCCCCTCTTAATAGTAGCATCAAGTCTGGTCAGTCCACAATGTTGGCTCCTTAGTATTTTCTGTGCAGTAACTGTTCTCTCCTCTTTGGCAGATGCTGGCTGAGGAGGAGTATGGCGCTGGAGTGGACTGGTATTCATTTGGCATCATCTTAAATAAAATGATTACCAGTAAGTGCAATTACCATCCTGCACTATTTAATCAATTATCCTCCAGCGCTGAAGACCTCATCAAAAAGGTGAGTATGGCACTGTAATAAGACACCACTGTATTTTATACCATATTACATGAAAACCTCCGACAGCAAGACATCCCCCCTCTACTACACCCCAGACTGCGCCATTATAGGTGATATCGGTGACATAGTGAAAAACAAAAAACGTAGCTAAAGACTAACAGGCAGGGAGTTGCTACCTATCTGCCTGTTGTGCTTGACACCATTCTTTGCCGGCACAGATTGCTCCTGCCGGTGATTCAGCTGTCTCTGCTGTTGTCACGTTGACTGAGTAGCGGCTTCTTTTCCGCCATGCTCTATTGACGGAGCGTAACTTCTGCCGTCATTCTGATTCACAGTCGGCTCCTCCAGTTAGGCAGCGGGAATACGGCTGTTAATCAGAATGACGTCAGAAGTCATGCTCCATCAACAGAGCAGGGCGGAAAAGAAGCCACCGCTCTGTCGACGTGACGTCAGCAGAGGCAGCTGAATCGCCTGTACTTGGAAAGAGCAGTGCCGGCCACCTGCCTGTCTTTGTTTTTCACAATATCCCGGATATCCCCTTTAAGGGACAACATTTTACTGACCTAATGAATAATAAGGGTGAGAGTTTCCCTTTACAGTATCGGTCTGGTAGCAGATGTACGGAAGGCATCTTTTCACACCTAGAAGCCTCCATGTGCAATCTTCTTGTTTAGGTCTTTGCTAAATGATGTTTGTAATGATGTTTCTCTATTTCAGCTCCTCCAGAGAGATCCTGCCAAGCGCTTAGGAGTCCACGGAAACATCAGAGGTCATCACTTGTTCCAGCATATTGACTGGGTCTCTGTGGAAGCCCTTCGGATGCCCCCACCACACATCCCTGTAGTAAGTATATACACAAACATTCTACATTCTGGACACATTTTATAGACAATATATGCTACCTAATGTTAGGAGGTAGATGAAGAGGGATGTGCCCAGGGGCTGCAGAGGAAGGTGTGGATGCCATTCAGCAGTAGTGTGGACATATAGCCTGTGCAGCCAGTGTAGCTACACACAGGCATAGCGAGGAGGGAGCCCGTCACAAACTCTGAGGTTTGACCATACAAGATGCAAGTGTTAATGATCGGGGAGGACTTTTTCTTCTGTTTGGTTTGATCTTGTTGGAGGTCAGTGCTGGATGTGGAAAGTATTTATACCAATGTGATTGGCATGATTTACTGATGTGTGTATAACCTGTGTATTTGCGTTTGTCTGATGTACGTGTCAAGTCCATGTCTTGTGCTTGTGTAATATGTGGACTGTGCATGTGTGTTCTGTGCTTTTGTGATGTGTGCACTGTGCTGTATAAGTTGTGCGCTGTGCTTCTGTGATGTGTTTTTATCATGTTTTTGTTCTATAATGTTTTGTTGTACTTATAGGGGTCGTCCACTACTCAGACAAACCTTTCTTAATCCCTATGTTTACCCCCAGTAAAATAATAACACTTATACCCCCCTCTGTTGCCGGTGCCATTCCAGCAGTGGCAGCACTGGCTCTCCTGCGGCTCGGGAGGCATGGTTATGTCATGCAATCCCTGCAGCCAATCAGCACTGGCTTTACTCTCCTCTCCTATGGACATAAGTGACTTTCGGAGGAAGTGAGTGCAGCCGCTGCTAGTAGTGACTATACTGTAAGTGTTATTTTACTGAGGGGACACTTAGGGACTGAAAAGGCATTGTCCGAGCAGTGGATAACCCTTTACGTGAGGGGGTCAATACAGAATTCTCGGACAAGGGCCTTAAATTCTCAGTGTTCGCATCTGCAGTAGTGATAGGGCATGATATCCCTATGATTCAGCCACTTCATTCTAAATCCAAATATGCTTGTGAGCCTTCAGAGATTTGTGTGCATGATGGGGAGAGAAAAGCACAAAATATATAGTATCATGTAAGTTACATGCTTGGATGCCATTAGGACGTATCGTCTGACCATCAGAACATCATAATCTATTTTTATTTCTCTCTTACAGCCACCTATACCTCAACGCTGTGCCAGAAAATTCAACCTGAACAACATGGAGAGAGCAGAGGCCGAGAAGGGACCTTTACCAGTTAACTCTACGGCCATGTTCAGAGGTTTATCGTTTGTCACCTGGTGAATCCTCTAGACACCAGCTCTAATGTCACCAGAGCGAGTTGTCCTCCTGAGCTCCTGGAAGAAGATCTACTGACGTGTAGAAGAGTGGACCCAGGCATCGAAGAACTGGAATGTCTAATAACACCTACAATTGGCACAGGACCGAAGCACATCATCTTCCCAAGATTTCATCAGCGATGAGGACAAGACTGACAGTGAAGACACCTGTCAGTGGAGATGTCGAGGGACCCGACAAGAAGACAGCAGAAGACCAACACAGCCGATGGTTGTAAGTGGTGGCGCCAGAACATCTGCGCTCCTTTCCACTCATAGGCATGTGAAAAACACTTCAAAATGTATCTACCGGTAACTGGATTTCCTCACATTCATGACAGCACCACCATATTGTGCTGTCTTGGGTTGGAAGAAACCAAGTGGTGAGTGTTGGCCGGCTATTTAGGGGTGGAGGAGGCCGGATTTTTTTTTTTTTTTTAAGTAACATCTCCCACATGCCTATGACACTTAAAAGTGTTACTATATACAGATGTATCCACTGTGTATAGTAATTTTTAAAACTGACCGGTAATAGGATTTCCTCTGATTCATGACAGAGCTGTCATAGGTGAGGGGAAAAAGGTGAGTGATGGCCGGCTATTTAGGGGTGGAGGAGGCCGGATTTTTTTTTTTTTTTTTTTATAAATGGAGGATTCTGAGCGATAGGGCTACTGTACACCAAAAGATCAGCTCAGACAATGGCGGTAAGTAGGAGCCAGAACATCTGTGCTCACACATAGGCATGTATCATACACTCCAGAATATACAGGCCGGGAACTGCGATCCACCCGCGGCTGTTAAAATGTTAAATGCCCTGTCAATCTCTGACAGCGGCATTTAACATGGCCGCAGCGGAAAGGCGTCATAAGTCCCTCCCATCGGCGCCCTTGTCACATGACTGTGGGTCGCCGATGAGTTGGCATGACAACCCAGAGTCTGCAGGAGACCCCTGCGGTTGTCATTGCTCATAGCCAGTGAGCATTTCTGCTGCACACAGGCGATCTGATGGTCGCAGCTTCTAGTCTCCCATGGAGACTATTGAAGCAAGTGAAAAGTAATAAAAAATCTTTTTAAAAATAGATAAAAAATAGATTCAAAATAAAACAATAAAAAAATCAAATATACACATCGCCACATTCAGAATAACCCGATCTATTAATATATAAAAAGGATTAGTTCGATTAGTAAACGGTGTAACAAGAAAAAAAATGAAAACGCCAGAATTTCGGTGTTTTTGGTTGCCGAACATTGCAATAAAATGCAATAACGGGCGATCAAAACATCATATCTACCCCAAAATGATATAATTAAAAACATTAGCTTGGCGTGCAAAAAATAAGCCGTACCCGGGTCTCAGAAATGGCGACATTTTTTTTTTTTACAAAATTTGGATTTTTGTTCCTCACTTAAATAAAAATGAACCTATACATGCTTGGTATCTGTGAACTTGTAATGACCCGGAGAATCATTATGGCAGGTTAGTTTTAGCATTTAGTGAACATGGTAAAAAAAAAAAAAACAGCTGTGGAATTGCACTTTTTTTGCAATTTCATCGCACTTGGAATTTTTTTTCCCATTTTCCAGTACCCGATATGGTAAAACCAATGGAGTCGCTCAAAAGTACAACTTGTCCCACAAAAAATAAGACCCCACATAGCCAAATTGATAGGAAAAAAAAGTTATGGTTCCGGGAAGAAGGGGAGCAAAAAAGTAAAAGCGCAAAGCGGAAAATGGCCTGGGGTTGAAGGGGTTAAGGTGGCATGTTTTTTTTTTTTGTTTTTTTTTTAGTAACATCTAGCACATGCCTATGACACATATTTATTACTATATACAGATGTATCCACTGTGTATAGTAAATTCTAAAACTGACCGGTAATAAGATTTCCTCTTATCCATGATAGAGCTGTAGGTGAGGGGAAAAAGGTACGTGATGGTCGGCTAATAACACTATAATTTGCACTTTACATAATTGACCAAAGGATTTAACTAAATGACTCTTATAAAAAGTAGATTTAGTTAGCTAAATGTTTAGTAATGTGTTAGGAAGCTTTTATGTTAAGGCATTGACCACTTTCTGATTATTGTTAAATAATGTGTTTGTGAGATGATTAAAAGGCACTTAGAAATATAGGTTATTCTGCACTATTTCCCATATTTCATATTTGGTGACAAAATTCAAGAAAGGTCATATTAGTAAGTGCCTTATCATCATCTCAAACACATGGGTCAACAAAAAAACAGAAAATGGCCATTGCTTTTAATCATACTTTAAAGATCTGGAAAGAATTGACTTTAACGTTTGTCACCCCTTATATCATAAAATAACAAATAAATAGAAATTGCTTTTATAATAGATTGACACATCCAGAAGAGATCCCATTTCAGCAGTCACCTCATTATCATAACAAGCAGGATTACAATGAGAGATAACAGAATCCACCATTCACAGTAGGTAGTGTCACAGCTCACCTCTTCCCCCTTCCTGCACAATGACATCTTTATGTCACTAAACATGAGAACCTCTATATAAAACTCTCCCAAGGAACGAAATAAAGTCCCCTATATAGATAGCTAGCTAGATAGATAGATAGATAGATAGATAGATAGATAGATGTCTATGTCTAATCTCCAAACAGGCAAGAGAGCAGCTTCCATTAATGTACAAAAAAAAACAGTAATCTGCAATCAGAAATACAGGTTCTAAAAAAAATTATCACAATCTGGTTTCAATTAGTTTCAAAAAATTATTTGATACATTCCCTTAAAGAAAAATAAATAAAAAATATACATAAAAAGAGTATTACATATTATAAGAAATGTTTAATAGGTTAGAGTAGAGTAGGGCCCTGCCGAAAGAGTCTACCTTGTCGTGGTGGCAGGCTTAAAAAATCTTTTGGTCAAAACAAATCCTGATGGCTATGTATGTGATCTGGTGTTCAATGGAAACTATTAATGTGTGATTGGTGAGGACGTGGTGCAGAAGTGGAGTTTTTCAAAAGTGGGCGGTGGGACTGTGGAAGGTTTGAGGGTTGGAGGCGAAGCTAGGGTGGAGGCGGAGCTGGGGTGGAGGCGGTGCTGGGGTGGAGGCAGCGCTGGGGTGGAGGCAGCGCTGGGGTGGAGTCTCAAGGGGGCCTGAACATTTTGCCAGTATGTGGCCCTGAAATTCCCAGCGGCAGCCCCGACGACTCCTATAGCATGTGATAGAATATTTTTTTCAGCTTTACTGACAATCAAGAGGAAAGGGCTGACATTTCCTCCCAATTACATTACTTACACTCCAGTACGTCATTTTAAAGGGATTGTGCCACCATTAAAGGGGTTTTCCCACGAACAAAAGTTGATTTTAACCAATAGATCTTGGAATAATAATAACTTTCACAATTCAATGTGTTTAAATACACTGTGTTCCAAATTATTATGCAAATAATATTTTCTCAGATTTTCCCAAATTACCTATATGAATTGCAGTCATTGTAATTTTCCAGTCAAATAACTATTAGAGTACAATTGAAAGGTTTTTGAACAAACTGCCTATGATAACAGTATATTTAAAAAAAAATAAAACACTCAAACTGCACTCAAAATGCATGTTCCAAATTATTATGCACAGCAGAGTTTTCAACCTTTTTCATTTTAATAAAGAACAAAAAACTGGTCATTTTTGAAATTATAAGCATTAGCAGGTTATTACAAACTGAAATCAAACAGTTTTCAACTCAAAACTTTGTTCTAGGTGATGTTACATTTGCACATGGGACCCCTTGTTTGAAAGGAGCTTCTGAACTCTCATTCATTGAATTTGTCAGGTTTTGGATGGTTTCTGCTTCAATTGTTTTGCATGAGGACAGAATACCCTCCCAGAGCTGTTGCTTAGATGTGAACTGCCTCCCGCCATCATAGACACTCCTTTTGATGATGCTCCAGAGGTTCTCAATGGGGTTGAGGTCAGGGGAGCATGGGTGCCACACCATACGTTTGTCCCCTTTTATGCCCATAGCAGCCAGAGATGCAGATGTGCAGCCATCTATACACAGCGGGAGGCCACACGTAGCCATCTATACACAGCAGGAGGCCGCACGTAGCCATCTATGCACAGCAGGAGGCCGCACGTAGCCATCTATACACAGCAGAGGGCGTCACGTAGCCATCTATACACAGTGGGAGGCAGCACGGCAACATCTATACACAGCGGTAGGCTGCAAATAGCCATCTATAAACAGCAGGAGGCAGCACGGTGCCATTTTTACACAGCGGGAAGCCGCACGGCGCCATCTATACACAGCAGGAGGCCGCACTGTGCCATTTTTATACAGTGGGAAGCCGCACGTAGCCATCCATACACAGCAGGAGGCCGCACGTAGCCATCTATCCACAGTGGGAGGCCGCACGTAGCCATCTATACACAGCAGGAAGCCGCACGTAGCCATCTATACACAGCAGGACGCCGCTCATAGCTATTTATACACAGGAGGCCGCAAGTAGCCATCTATACACAAGAGGAGGCCGCACATAGCCATCTATACACAGCAGGAGGCTGCTCATAGCCATCTATACACAAGAGTAGGCCGCACATAGCCATCTATACACAGCAGGAGGCCGCTCATAGCCATCTATACACAGCATGAGGCCGCACATAGCCATCTATACACAGTAGGAGGCCGCACGTAGCCATCTATATACAGCGGGAGGCAGCACATAGCCATCTATGCTCAGCAGGAGGCCGCACATAGCCATCTATACACAGCTGGAATCCACACGTAGCCATCTATACACAGCAGGGGGCCGCAAGTAGCCATCTATACACAGCTAGAGGCCGCATGTAGCCATCTATACCCAGCAGTAGGCCGCATGTAGCTATCTATACACAGCAGCAGGCCGCAAGTAGCCATCTATACACAGCGGGAAGTCGCACGTAGCCATGTATACACAGCAGGAGCCCGCACGTAGCCATGTATACATAGCAGGAGGCCACACGTAGCCATCTATACACAGCAGGAGGCCGCTCATAGCCATCTATACACAGCAGGAAGTCACACATAGCCATCTACACACAGTAGGAGACCGCACATAGCCATCTATACACAGCTGGAATCCACACGTAGCCATCTATACACAGCAGGGTGCCGCAATTAGCCATCTATACACAGCAGGAGGCCACACGTGGCCATCTATACACAGCAGGAGGCCGCATGTAGCCATCTATACACAGCAGGAGGCCACATGTAGCCATCTATACACAGCAGGAGGCCGCTCATAGCCATCTATACACAGCAGGAGGCCGCAAGTAGCAATCTATACACAGCGTGAGGCCGCACATAGCCATCTATACACAGTAGGAGGCCGCACATAGCCATCTATATACAGCGGGAGGCAGCACATAGCCATCTATACTCAGCAGGAGGATGCATGTAGCCATCTATACACAGCAGGGGGCCGCAAGTAGCCATCTATACACAGCAGGGGGCCGCATGTAGCCATCTATACACAGCAGGAGTCCGCACGTAGCCGTCTTTACACAGCGGGAGGCCGCATGCAGCCATCTATAAACAGCAGGAGGCAGCACGGCGCCATTCATACACAGTGGTAGACCGCATATAGCAATCTATAAACAGCAGGAGGCAGCATTGCGCCATGAATACACAGCGGGAGGCCGCATGTAGCCCTCTATAATCAGCAGGCGGCAGCACAGCGCCATCTATGCACAGCAGGAGGCCGCACATAGCCTTCTATACACAGCAGGAGGCCGCACATAGCCATCTATACATAGCGGGAGGCCGTACGACACCATCTATACCCAGCAGGAGGCTGCACGTAGCCATGTATACACATGAGGAGGCCTCACGTAGCCATCTATACACAGCAAGAGGCTGCACGTAGCCATATACACACAGCAAGAGGCCACAAGTAGCCATTTATACACAGCGGAAGGCCACACGTAGCCATCTTTACACAGCAGGAGGCCGCACATAGCCATCTATACTCAGCAGGAGGCCGCACATAGCCATCTATACACAGCAGGAATCTGCACGTAGCCATTTATAAACAGCAGGGGGCCGCAAGTAGCCATCTATACACAGCAGGGGGCCACATGTAGCCATCTATACATAGCAGGAGTCCGCACGTAGCCATCTTTACACAGCGGGAGGCCGCATGTAGCCATCTGTAAACAGCAGGAGGCAGCACGGAGCGCTCTATACAAAGCGGGAGGCCGCACGTAGCCATCTATAAACAGCAGGAGGCAGCACGGTGCCATCTATACACAGCGGGAGGCCGCATGTAGCCATCTAAAATAGCAGGAGGCAGCACAGCGCCATCTACTCACAATGGGAGGCCGCACATAGCCATCTATACATAGCAGGAGGCCGAACATAGCCATCTATCCACAGCAGGAGGCCGAACATAGCCATCTATCCACAGCAGGAGGCCGCACGTAGCCATCTATACACAGCGGGAGGCCGCACATAGCAATCTATACACAGCAGGAGGCCACACGTAGCCAACTATACACAGCAGGAGGCCGCACGTAGCCATCTATTCACAGCGGGAGGCCGGACAGCACCCCCCAGATAAAGTAGAAGGTCGCACGGTGCCCCCCCAAGACAGCGGGAGGCCACACGCAGTCACGCACACACACAAACATATACAGACATATAAACACATTTGAAACACTAAAATACATATAAACAGACAACACACAATGATTTCTGCCTGCACACACACAGACACACTCACTCACACACACACTCACTCATTCACTCACACACTCACTCATACACACACACCCTCACACATACACACACTCACTCACACTCACCATCCCCCTGCTCGGCTCCAGTCGTCCTGCTCCTCTCCGATGCAGCAGTACAGGGCGCACACTGCATGATGTCATGCTAGCAGACATGGCCGCGCACAGGGCCGTGTCTGCTAGCTGTGACGCGGCCGAGCCAGCACAAGCACACAGGGAAGTTAACAGGTGCAGTGCTGGCCTGGCCAAAGAAGCAGCGGCCGTGCAAAGCTGCTGTGGGAGCGGTCGGGGCCCCCCCCCCCGCCTCTGCCTGCCTACCTGTAACTAATATTAATTTCAGAACAATTAGAAGAGAAATTCTACTCTAAACATGGACATGTTTAGGGATGAGCGAAACCAAACTGTAAAGTTCGGGGTTTGTACCGGACACCAGGTGATTTTTTTCTGGATGTCCGGTTTACTGTTCGAAAGTTCAATGGCTGTGCGAAGTTCTTGTATGGCCAGCATACTCACCGGACATGTCACCCATTGAGCATGTTTGGGGTGCTCTGGATCGACGTATATGACATCTTTTTCAAGTTCCCCCCAATATCCAGCAACTTCGCACAGCCATTGAAGAGGAGTGGACCAACATTCCACAGGCCACAATCAACAGCCTTATCAACTCTATGTGAAGGAGATTTGACCACCATTTGCATCACGCAGTTCAACACACCAGATACTGATTGGTTTTCTGACCCCTGCAATACTGTAAAACTGCACATTTTAGAGTGACCTTTTATTGTGGGCAGTCTAAGGCACACCTCTGCAATAGTCATGTGTCTTAGATTTTTGGTCACTATAGGACACTATAGTGGGTGCAGGGGTTGCAGTTGCAACTTTTTCCAGGAGCCTAGGGAAGGCGGGGGACCAAATGGTCTGTTTAGCCCATCTGAAAAATCAATTCTAAAATAGAGATTCTCTGAGAATATGATAAAAATGTCCCCCAACACTTATTTCAAGCTACAACCTGTTCTAGTCATGTCAGGATGGGCTACATCCTAAACAAACACCATCTGAGACGTGTCAACTGTCAGAGGAGTAAGGGCCCCGTCACACTTAGCGACGCTGCAACGATCCCGACAACGATACGACCTGTCAGGGATCGTTACTGCGTCGCTATGTGGTCGCTGGTGAGCTGTCAAACAGGCAGGCTCACCAACGATCAGGGGAGCAGCGACATCGTGGAAAGAAGCTTTCCACGATGTCCTGCTCCTGGTTACCAGCCTGCTGAAGCAGGAGCAGGCTGGTAACCATGATAAACATT
This sequence comes from Phyllobates terribilis, assembly GCF_046119375.1. Classification (NCBI taxonomy): domain Eukaryota; kingdom Metazoa; phylum Chordata; class Amphibia; order Anura; family Dendrobatidae; genus Phyllobates; species Phyllobates terribilis. The sequence goes on along the minus strand of NW_027362762.1, from coordinate 162,315,667 downwards.
GGGTTACTAGGGGCACACGCGCACCTAGTAACCCATTGTTTATCATGGTTACCACTCTGCTACAGTGAGCTGGAGGTTACCGCTCACTTTAGCAGGCTCGTAACCATGATAAACAACGGGTTACTATGTGCGCGTGTGCCCCTAGTAACCCAGTGTTTATCATGGTTACCAGCCTGATCGCTGCTCCCGCTGGTCACACATAGCGATGTGTGCTGACCAGCGGGAGGGCAACGACCAAAAAATGGTCCAGGACACTTTGCAGCGATCAGCGACCTCACAGCAGCGGCCTGATCGCTGCAAAGTGTCACACATAGCGACATCGCTGGTGAGGTCACTGTTACGTCACCAAAACCGTGACACAGCAGCGATCTCGCTAGCGATCTCGCTATGTGAGACGGGGGCTTAACACTGTAAGCAAACACATCTGAACTTCCCACTCAAATCTGATCTACCTCCTGTCAGTCTGACAGCTTTACAGCACGGCACAGAGACTGACTGAGCACACAGTCAGACTGAAAGCGGACAAAAAACAACCATTGTGCTGTTAGCTGAGGGGGAAGTTTTTTGGGGTTTTTTCGTTTGTGTTACAGCCTTGCTCTGTGGCTTAGTGAGCAGATGAAGTATGTTTGTTCACGATGCTGCGTCTCTGACACTTGGGACATGTCTCGAGCGGTATTTATTCACCCTGAAAGCCGTCCTGACAAGTACCTAGGAAGGGTTGCAGCTTGATACAGTGAAGGAAATAAGTATTTGATCCCTTGCTGTTTGTAAATTTGCCCCCTGACAAAGACATGAACAGTCTATAATTTTAAGGGTAGGTTAATTTTAACATTGAGAGATAGAATATCCCAAAAAAATCAAGAAAATCACTTTGTATAAATTAGATAAATTATTTTGCATTTTGTAGTGAGAGATAAGTATTTGATCCCCTACAAACCATTATGAGTTCTGGCTCCTACAGACCAGTTAGATGCTCCTAATCAACTCATTACCTGCATTAAAGACAGCTGTCTTACATAGTCACCTATATAAAAGACTCCTGTCCACAGACTCAATTAATCAGTCAGACTGTAACCTCTACAACATGGGCAAGACCAAAGAGCTTTCTAAGGATGTCACGGACTAGATCATAGACTTGCACAAAGTTGGAATGGGCTACAAAACCATAAGTAAGACGTTGGGTGAGAATGAGACAACTGTTGGTGCAATAGTAAAAAATAAAAAATGACTGTCAATCAACATCGATCTGGGGCACCATGCAAAATCTCACCTCCTGGGGTATCCTTGATCATGAGGAAGGTGAGAGATCAGCCTAAAACTACACGGGGGGGAACTTGTTAATGATCTCAAGGCATCTGGGACCACAGACACCAAGAAAACCATTGGTAACACATTACACCTTAAAGGTTTAAAACCCTGCAGTGCCCGCAAGGTACCCCTGCTCAAGAAGACACATGTGCAGGCCCGTCTGAAGTTTGCCAATGAACACCTGATGATTCTGTGAGTTACCGTGAGAAGGTGCTGTGGTCAGATGAGACAAAAATTGAGCTGTTTGGCATTAAGTCAACTCGCCATGTTTGGAGGAAGAGAATTGCTGCCTATGACCCAAAGAACACCGTCCCCACTGTCAAGCATGGAGGTGGAAACATTATGTTTTGAGGGTGTTTCTCTGCTAAGGGCACAGGACTAGTTCACCGCATTAATGGGATAATGGATGGAGCCATGTACCATAAAATCCTGAGTGACAACCTCCTTCACTCCACCAGGACATTAAAAATGAGTCGTGGCTGGGTCTTTCAGCAAGACAATGACCCAAAACATACAGCCAAGGCAACAAAGTGGCTCAAAAAGAAGCACATTAAGATCATAGAGTGGCCTAGCCAGTCTCCAGACCTTAATCCCATAGAAAGCTTATGGAGGAAGTTGAAGCTCCGAGTTGCCAAGCGACAGCCTCAAAATCTTAATGCTTTAGAGATGATCTGCAAAGAGGAGTGGACCAAAATTCCTCCTGAGTCCTGACATGTGCGCAAACCTCATCATCAACTACAAAAAACGTCTGACTGCTGTGCTTGCCAACAAGGGTTTAGCCACCAAGTATTAAGTGTTGTTTGCCAGAGGGATCAAATACTTATTTCTCACTGCAAAATGCAAATAAATTTATCTAATTTATACAATGTGATTTTCTTGATTGTTTTTGGATATTCTCTCAATGATAAAATTAACCTACCCTTAAAATGATAGACTGTTCATGTCTTTGTCAGTGGGCAAACTTACAAAAACAGCAAGGGATCAAATAATTATTTCCTTCACTGTACATTGCAAACTTTTTAATTTTGCATTTCTACACTTGGGTTTCCAAATCCAGAATTCATGTTTTGAATAATAATCTTTTTATTTGCGGATTTTTACAATTAGGGGAAAGGGATAAAAAAATGTAATATATTGTTACATCAACCTCAAGAAAACAAACTTGTAACATAGAAGAAACAAAGAAGAGAACAGGGAAAGAGATTTGGAGGGTAAGGAAAAGAGGAAAGGAAAAGAGGAAAGGAATAGGTGGACAAAAAGGGGGGGGGGGTAAATTTAAATATGGAAAGAGGGATAAAGGGAAATAAAAGAGAAATCATACATATTATAATCATAGCTATAATTTCACAGGTTTTCAATTTATATGTATTGAAATAAAGAAATCTATATATTTTCTGGCTAAAAATAATAACACATTTATGTAGAGAGGTTATTCCTGCTTGGGGAGAAGTACTTATTCCAGGAAGATCATCTAGAATAATATTTTTTAAGAGAGTTGTTTCTTAAAGCAAAAGAGTATTCAAAAGAATTATGAGTGGACATTCTTTCTATAATATCTGAAATATTGAATTATATACTTAACAAAAAAGTGTGAAACAACTCAAAATATGTCTTATATTGTAGGTTCTTTAAAGTAGCCACCTTTTGCTTTGATGACTGCTTTGCACGCTCTTGGCATTCTCTTGATGAGCTTCAAGAGGTAGTCACCGGAAATGGCTTTCACTTCACAGGTGTGCCCTGTTAGGTTTAATAAGTGGGATTTCTTGCCTTATAAATGGGGTTGGGACCATCAGTTGTGTTGTGCAGAAGTCTGGGGGATACACAGCTGATAGTCCTACTGAATAGACTGTTAAAATTGGTATTGTGGCAAGAAAAAAGCAGCTAAGTAAAAAAAAATGAGTGGCTATCATTACTTTAAGAAATGAAGGTCAGTCAGTCCGAAGAATTGGGAAAACTTTGAAAGTGTCCCCAAGTGCAGTTGCAAAAACCGTCAAGCGCTACAAAGAAACTGGCTCACATGAGGACAGCTCCAGGAAAGGAAGACCAAGAGTCACCTCTGCTTCTGAGGATAAGTTTATCCGAGTCACCAGCCTCAGAAATCGCAGGTTAACAGCAGCTCAGATTAGAGACCAGGTCAATGCCACATAGAGTTCTAGCAGCAGACACATCTCTTCAACAACTGTTAAGAGGAGACTTTGTGAAGCAGGCCTTCATGGTAAAATAGCTGCTAGGAAACCACTGTTAAGGACAGGCAACAAGCAGAAGAGACTTGTTTGGGCTAAAAAACACAAGGAATGGACATTAGACCAGTGGAAATCTGTGCTTTGGTCTGATGAGTCCAAATTTGAGATCTTTGGTTCCAACCACTGTGTCTTTGTGCAACGCCGAAAAGGTGAACGGATAGACTCTACATGCCTGGTTCCCACCGTGAAGCAAGGAGAAGGAGGTGTGATGGTGTGGGGGTGCTTTGCTGGTGACACTGTTGGGGATTTATTCAAAATTGAAGGCATACTGAACCAGCATGGCTAGCACAGCATCTTGCAGCGGCATGCTATTCCATCATGTTTGCGTTTAGTTGGACCATCATTTATTTTTTCAACAGGACAATGACCCCAAACACACCTCCAGGCTGTGTAAGGGCTATTTGACCAAGAGGGAGAGTGATGGGGTGCTACGTCAGATGAGCTGGCCTCCACAGTCACCAGACCTGAACCCAATCGAGATGGTTTGGGGTGAGTTGGACCGCAGAGTGAAGGCAAAAGGGCCAACACGTGCTAAGTATCTCTGGGAACTCCTTCAAGATTGTTGGAAGACCATTTCCAGTGGCTACCTCTTGAAGCTCATCAAGAGAATGCCAAGAATGTGCAATGCAGTCATCAAAGCAAAAGGTGGTTACTTTGAAGAACCTAGAATATAAGACATATTTTCAGTTGTTTCACACTTTTTTGTTAAGTATATAATTCCACATGTGTTAATTCATAGTTTTGATGCCATTAGTGTGAATGTACAATTTTCATAGTCAAGAAAATACAGAAAAATCTTTAAATGAGAAGGTGTGTCCAAACTTTTGGTCTGTACTGTATATTTCTTGTATTCCAAATATTAGCCTTTGTAAAATTTTTAAAAAGGGAAATAATAACTCTAGGAAGAAGTATAGGGAGATTACATTTTTTTCTAATATATTTCCTAAGCTCTAGAAAATTAAAAAATTTCCTCCTCTGAATGATTGTATAGAATTTTTAGGGCTTGAAAGTTAATAACTGCATCTTTTTTAAGACCTGTAATTAAAGCAGAGCAATTTACAATTCAAAATTTTTCCCATTTATCAATCGTAAAATTAGGAAAGGCAGTGTGGAAAAAAGATATAGGACGTTTCTCTAATGGTTAGTTATGTTGGTTATTTTTTGTGATCTTAACTAATTTCCTCCATAATGTAATACTGCATTTTATTAGTGTATGTTAGGGTAATAGAAGAGTTTGGCCTAATAAATGCAAAATAGTGAGTGCTAACAAAGAAAAATTTCCATTGTACAGCTTTTCCATTGCTGTTCAATTATTTTTCCCTTCATCTAGAAACCAGTGTCTGCTTTGGAGAATTATGTTGGTTTCAGAATAGGCCTGAATATTTGGTAGGCACATGCCACCTTTTCTTTTATTTTTGAATAATAATAATTTTGCGATTCTTGAGTTTTTTGTTTGCCATATGTAGTTAGAAAGCTGTTTATGAAGTTTTTTAGTCCGTAGATCTGGTATTTGAATTGGGATTGATCTGAAAATATATTGAAATTTAGGCAAGATAATCATTTTTATAAAAAATCGATTCTGCCTAATCATGAAGTGTTGATTTTATCAAAATTGTTCATACTAGTTTGAATATGTTTTTGTAAGCAATTTAAGTTTTCATTCAAGATTTTGTTTAAGGGGTTCATAATTTTAATTCCTAAGTAAGGAATTTGGGATGTTTCCCAGGTGTAGGGAAATTCCCTTTCCATTGCTTTTTTTAATTGAGAGTCTAAAAAAACTTAAGATTTTTGAGTTTTTTAGATTAATTTTGTAATAGGATACCGGCGAGAACGCCCTAATTATTAAAGAAATAGCTCTTAAAGAGTTAATAGGGTCCATAATAGAAATTAAAATGACGTCCGCAAATAGTCCAATTTTATATTGTCTATATTGTATACAGTCTATATTGTGATTGAATGGAATGCCCTTTATGAGATTGCTGGTTCTGATGGTTTCAGCGAAAGGTTCCATCATAAGATCAAAAAGAAGCTTGGATAATGGGCAACCTTAGCGTGTGCCGTTTGAGATAAAAAGGAATTAGAAAGTAGATTATTGACTTGGACCCTTGCTGAAAGGCAAGAATATAGGGAAAAGATGGCCTTAAGAATTTGTCCCTGAAAGCCAAATTTATTTAAAATGACGCGCATAAAATCCCAATTGATCCTATCAAACGCCTTTTCTGCATCTAGAGAAATCAGAATGAAGGGGATTTTCCCTTTTTCCACATATGTAAGTAAATTCAAAATTCTCCTGGTTCCATTTGAAGCCTGTCTCCCCTTAAAAAACCCTACTTGATCAGACTGAATTAATAAAGGTAAGATTTTCAGAAATTAGTTTAGCAAAAATTTTTATGTCTGTTTTTAAGAGGGAATTAGTCAGAACCATGTCTATTCTCGAAAAGGTTTTATGTTTAGCAGAATAATAGGTGTATTCCCTTGAGGTAAATTTTAAATTTCTGAATAAATCAAATAACTGTTCCTTTATTAACCAGTTTTTTAAAGTAAACATTTTACATCTCGGAGAAGCCGAAGTAACCAAATTTTGCTTGGGGATAATATTAAAATCACCAAAAAGAAATACATTTCTTTTTTGGTGTCTATACCTTTTTCATTAATTTGGCTCTGTTAGGGGCATACACATTTACCAAAGTGTACGTTATTGTATCGATAATGCAGACAAGAATATGGTAGCGACCATTGTTATCTATAATCTCTTCTAATAATTGAAAGGACACGGTGATTCTTATGGTTGTAATCACACCGGTCTTTTTTTCCTCCACAGAGGATCTAAAAATATGGGGGAAATCTTTATGAGAAAATTCTGGTGGGTTAATTTGAGAGAATTTAGTATTTTTGAATGCCGCTATATCAGTATTAGAGCTCTTGGCTTCCCTCCAGGCGGAATACCTCTTAAACCAACTATTTAGTCCTTTGACATAAAGTGATAGAATTTTTAGCACCATTAGGATTTAAACAAGAAAAATATGTATAATAGCCAGAAAAAAAACATATGTAGTGCTTTGTACAATATTTAAAAGCATATACCTATGGTGACGGTGGTAAAATGAAATACAATTCTGTAGAAAACCAATCATAAAACAAAAAACAAAACAAAAGAAAGCCAGATTCTGATACTCCTTAGATGATCCGGGGAAAAAGGTTGAGAACAAAAATATACCAGTTCTCGAACACCTCATGCTATATCTGGGAAAAGAAAGTTCGGCGAACTCTGCGTGCGAGTCCTGGAGTTAAAGCAATTTTAAGGAGAAGAAGAGAACTCAAATCAGAAGATTGCTTATAATCAGCTGTAAAATAAAATAGAACAAGAACAAGGAAACTGTATAGCAAGTTTTACTTTAAAACCTTCAACTACCATTACTCCGCAGTGTCTTCTTTTCCTTCATGGTCACAGTTGTATCTATTTCCGGGTATTTTGCATTGTTTTAAACAGTTCCATCTCGTCTCTGGATCCTGTAACGTGTTTGTCCTTCCATTAAAAAATACTGTGAGTTTAGTGGGGAAACCCCACTTAAAGGAAATGTTGTTTGATCTTAAAATGGAAGTAATACCTGCAAAAGATTCTCTGATGACCAAAGTTTCTTTCAAGAAATCAGGAAAAACTTTAATCGACTCATAGGGGGGAGGTGGGTTCTTGCGTTTTCTTAGATAGTCTCTTAAATTGATCTTTTGCAATCACTTCTCTTGGTGTTTCTTTTGGAAGAAAGCTAGGTTTTTGTAACCTAGGTGCTCTGTCGATTTTAAATCTGCAGTAGGAAAGGAAGGCAAGGATTTGTGCAATATATATTTAATGTATGGAACAAGATCTGCTGGTGGTACATTTTCCGGGATACCTCTGAATTTTATATTGTTCCGCCCAGTAGCATAGCTACCGGGGTGGCAGAGGGGGCGGCAGAGGGGCCGCGCTCTGAGGGGGACCACAACGGAGCTACGCCAGTGTAACTGTATTAGCGTGCGCAGCACGCCGATACAGTTACACGTTGGGCCAGAGCAGGGAGTCTCGATGTCCCTGCACCTCCAGGTGGCCACTATCGGGCCCTTGAGCAGGAGGGGGGGCCCCCAGTGCCAGCATCGGGCCCCCCACCAGTCATCCCAAGACAGTTCAATGATGAGAGAGGAAACGTGACGCTCCCTCTCCCATCAGTCCCCTCTACGCCTGACGTCGCTGAACGGGCACGATGACGTTACACTTGGCGCCCGCTGTTCTGTAGATCTACAGGCACTCGGAGCAGTGGGGGAATGAGGAGGAAAGGTAAGTATTGTATTTATTTATTTTTATGGGGGTGTATTACTATTTAAACTGACTCTAGGGCTGCATTATACTATATACTCTGCCTATGGGGGTGCATTATACTATATAGAAGCCTATGGGGGTGCATAATACTATATAGACTGCCTATACGGGTGCATTATACTATATAGACTGCCTATGGAGAGTGCATTATACTATATAGAGGCCTATGGGGGTGCATCATACTATATAGACTGCCTATGGGGGTGTATTATACTATATAGACTGCCTATGGCGATGTATTATACTATATACTCTGCCTATGGGGATGAATTATACTATATACTCTGCCTATAGGGCTGCATTAAACTATAGACTCTGCATATGGGTGTGCATTATACTATATATTCTGCTTATGGGGGTGCATTATTCTATATACTCTGCCAATGGGGGTGCATTATACTATATACTCTGCCTATGGGGGTGCCTTATACTATATAAAGTCTGCCTATGGGGAGTGCATTATACTATATACTCTGCCTATGGGAGTGCATTATAGTATAGACTCTGCATATGGGGTACATTATACTATATACTCTGCCTATAGGGGTGAATCATACTATATAGACTGCCTATGGGGGTGCATTATACTATATACTCTGCCTATAGGGATGCATTATACTATAGACTCTGCATATGGGGGTGTATTATACTATATACTATGCCTATGGTAAGTGCATTATACTATCTACTCTGCCTATGGGGGTGTATTATACTATATACTCTGGCTATGGGGGTGTATTATACTATAGACTCTGCCTATGGGGGTGCATTATACTATATGGAGGCCTATGGGGGTGCAGTATACTATAGAGGCCTATGGCATGCATTTTACTATATAGAGTCTGCCTATGGGGAGTGTATTACACTATAGAGGCCTATGGGGAGCGCATTATACTATATTGGGGACTATCTGGTGTTGTGCATTATACTTTATGTAGGCTACAGTGGGTACGAAAAGTATTCAGACCCCTTTAAATTTTTACTCTGTGTTTCATTGCAGCCATTTGGTAAATCTAGGTGTTAAGGTGAGTTCTGTTGATAAGGAATTGAATAGCCTTATCAGTTTGAATTCCCAGATTTTTCTGGGAATTCAAATTGATAAGGCTATTCAATTCCTTATCAACAGGACTCAACCTAACACCTGGATTTATGACTCCCTACATGGACACAATTCACACCTCCAGATAATTAAACATCCCCACTGCATCTCCACTTGCAACAAAAAAAAAACTAATTTGATCTCCTGGACTTATCAGTAGGAAGCATCACTCCCTCCACCTCATGAACAAATGTCATACTGCAACATCTCTTAAATGTTGTACATTGTGTTTTATGTATTCATTCGTAATAATGCCTGAAGAAGGAGCCTCTGTGCTCGGAAAGCTTGCATATACAGTATATTTTTTCTGGTTAGCCAATAAAGGAATCACTCCTAGAATGCTTTTGACATTTTTGGACTTAAAAGTATTTACATAGATTGTCAGTTTCAATAATTTTGTGATTTATATCATTTATATCATCCAGTGATGTTTGTAAACTGTTAAACCTTTTGATCATATTGACCAGGGGTCCTCAAACTTTTTAAACAGGGGGCCAGATCACAGTCCCTCAGACCATTGGAGGGCCGGAATATAGTCTTTAAAAAAAACTATGAACAAATTACTATGCACACAGCACATATCTTATTTTGTAGAAAAAAAAAACAATACAGGAACAAATACAATATTTAAAATGAAGAACAAGTAAAGTTAAATCAACCGGTATTTCAATAGGTAGCATAGGTCGTCAACAGGCAGGTAAACGTCCCCAATATGCAGCATAGGTCCCCAATAGGCAGGTAAATGTACCCAATAGGCAGCATAGGTCCCCAATAGGCAGGTAAATGTCCCCAATAGGCAGGTAAATGTCCCCAATAGGCAGGTAAATGTCCCCAATAGGCAGCATAGGTCCCCAATAGGCAGGTAAATGTACCCAATAGGCAGGATAGGTCCCCAATAGGCAGGTAAATGTCCCCAATAGGCAGGTAAATATCCCCAATAGGCAGCATAGGTCCCCAATAGGCAGGTAAATGTACCCAATAGGCAGGTAAATGTACCCAATAGGCAGGTAAATGTCCCCAATAGGCAGCATAGGTCCCCAATAGGCAGGTAAATGTACCCAATAGGCAGGATAGGTCCCCAATAGGCAGGTAAATGTCCCCAATAGGCAGGTAAATATCCCCAATAGGCAGGTAAATATCCCCAATAGGCAGCATAGGTCCCCAATAAGCAGGTAAATGTACCCAATAGGCAGGTAAATGTCCCCAATAGGCAGGTAAATGTCCCCAATAGGCAGCATAGGTCCCCAATAGGCAGGTAAATGTACCCAATAGGCAGGATAGGTCCCCAATAGGCAGGTAAATGTCCCCAATAGGTAGATAAATATCCCCAATAGGCAGGTAAATATCCCCAATAGGCAGCATAGGTCCTCAATGGGCAGGTAAGTTTTCCCAATAGGCAGGCTGTTTCCCCCTTATAATGCCATATGCAGGCTGTTCCCCCCTTATAATCTCCATGCTGGATGCCACCCCCCATATAATGCCCCATGCAGCATGTCACCCCCCCATATAATGCCCCATTCAGCATGTCACCCCCCGCATATTATGTCCCATGCAGCATGTCACCCCCCCATATTATGCTCCATGCAGCATGTCACCCCCCCATATGATGCCCCATGCAGCATGTCACCCCCCCATATAATGCCCCATGCAGCATGTCACCCCCCCATATAATGCCCCATGCAGGATGTCACCCCCCCATATTATACCCCTTGCAGGATGTCACCCCCCCATATAATGACCTATACCTCCATACATTAAAAAAAAAATAATCCAATACTCACCTCACTTCTCACTTGCTGCCGCTGCTGCTGCTCTGGTCTGGACTCCAGCGTTGCGGCGGCGTTGTCCCGCTCTGCGCTGCCTGTGACGGCACTCGGGAGGGCGCGGTGGAAAGACGTCAGCGCACCCTCTGACCTGAGACGTCACAGGAAGCGCAGAGCAGGAAGACAGCGGATCTGCGGAGGCACGGGGAGAGGTAAGTATCCGCCTGCCGGGGCCCTGAGCAAGCGGGGGAGAAGGGCGGGCGCTGACACCGCTCCCCTCTCCTCCGCCCATAGCCCGGCGGGCCGGATAAAAGTCCTCCGCGGGCCTCATGTGACCCGCGGGCCGTAGTTTGAGGACCCCTGATATTGACATTCAATTGCTGTATTGTAGATGTCAGAAGGTCTAGTATACACTTATGTGATGCGGAAAGGTTTACAGAGTGTCTAGCTGTTGGGAACGTTTGGGAAATATCACTAGGAATATTTTTAGGTAGGAACAGCAAGTGTGAAAGAGGGACTTGTACAGTCCATTTTAGGTAATTGTTTATAAGGTGTCACTTTTGGTGAGTAGTCCTCTGAATCCTTATCTGTTTCTACTGAAGGTGATTTCTATTATCATTCTTCCCACTGCCAAGCTCTTTCCTTTTATTTCTTGATAGTGAAACCCCTGCAAGAAATGTCATGTCCAGATCAACTATTTGGCTATGTGCGCAAGATGCATATTTGAAGCAGAAATTTTCTGTTCATTTCTGCTTCTCCTTGGTAGGGAAAATACATGCGATTTTACATGCATTTTGACGCGTTTTTTGATGCATTTTTTGAAGCATTTTTGTACATCAATGAATGATTTTTGGAGCTAAATAAAGTTATTTGGACATTGCTTAAACCTTGGATTACCATCAGAACTGGGATGAGTATATTGGTTAATTTGAATGATTAAAGAATGTGTTTGTTGTAATTCAAATAAAGTGTTTGCTGTTTCTGTGTATTTATTTAAGTCTTTACTTTACTTTAATTAAGTTTGGTAATGAAAAGGTCTGATTGACACCTTGTCATAACCAAACAAAAGAGCAAGATGTCAGCTAGTCCCATTCACCCAATCTTCATTAGCATTTCTATTCACGTAATTTATACAGCTGCTGTGAGCTGCTATTTTTAGCCTGGGAAGGTGCCATTAGGCAAACATGGTCAGTGGCCATTAATAACATCTCACAGCTGGTTCGTTAGCCACTATGTCCCCCCGATCAGCACTCAGCAGCTCTTTGGACACAGCTTATTTTTGCTGCGTCCAAAATGTGATGTTCTAATGCCACACTTGTGTTGTCGGTAAATAGTAATCCAGCTCATATAACGACACTTCAATCGGTCAAAATCTGCAGCAGAGACTGGCGTGTCCGATACTGAAATTGACATGCTGCGGGTGAGTTTGGGTACGTGGCCACGATCAGGAGCCGCTGCAGGTCTGACGCTGCGTGTTTATACAGCGTCAAACCTGCAGCATCCAGATGTTACAGCATAGTGGATGGGATATCTAGAAATCCCATGACCACTATGCGTGCATCAGAGGCTGCGAATCACCCATGGACACTGACATGCGGCGCGTCTTTCAGGACCGCAGCATGTCAAACTCTATTGCGGAGTCGCTAATCTCCGTAACCGAAATTTGATCATTAGAAAGTATTGAATGCGTTCAATAGAATGCAACGCTTTGGATGCAGCAAAAAATATGCATCCAAAGCGCTGCTACCGGATCGTTTGCACATAGCCAAACATTTAAAAAAAAAAGACTTGGGCTCCCGCGTCATTTTTAGAACTAGCAGAAGGAAAGCAGACCACTGCAGGCTGATATTAGTAGCCGGAGAAGGGGCCATTAGCCAACAATGTTCCCTGGCTATTAATATTAGCCCACAGCTGTTTGTTTAGCCTTTACTGGCTGGATTACAGGGGGACCCCAGAAAAAAATGAAATAGGGTCCCCCTATAAAATCTAACCAGCAAAGGCTAAACTAGACAACTGCGGGCTGATGTTAATAGCCAGGGAAGGGGCCATGGAGCCTAGCCCCCTCCGCAGCTATTAATATCACCCCTCAGCAGTCCCAGAAATGGCACATCCACAAGATGTGCCAAATCTGGCACTTAGCCTCCTCTCTTCCCACTGCCCTGTAGCGGTGGCGAGTGGGGTAATGGGGTTGGGGTTCACGTCAGCTTTGTATTGGTGGCTGACGTGACGCCCAGGTTAGTAATGGAGGGCGTCTCCATTACTAACTGCGTAGTAAAATGGTCACCGCTTTTTCAATAAAAGACACGGCCAAAATAAAGTATTATAATGAGATAAAACACACACGGTTTTACAATTTTTTTTATTACACGCCTCTGCGAAGCCGTCGATCTCCTGAAAAAAACGTAAAATAAAAAGCAACCATATTCCTCACCTGTCCGCCGTCAACGATGCAGTCCACGTACCACCAAGTGTCCCTCGACAGTTCGTGACACTTCTACAGCAGTGACATCAGCCATCACTTAGGTCACTGCTGTAGAAGACAGCAATATATACTGACAGGGATGTAAAATCACCCCCTGACAGTGTACATTGCTGTGCAGGATACTGACGTCACCGCTCAGCTGATGGTCACGTGACCAGCCATGCCCACCAACACCTGCCTGTCTGTAAACCAGTCGTGCCCACCAGCACCTACCCAGCCTGTCTGTTTACCAGCCATGCCCGCCTGCGCCTACCTGTCTGTCTGTATACCAGTTGTGCCCGCCAGTACCTACCTACCTGTCTGCATACCAGACGGATTTGCCCGCACCTGCCAGTGCTTATCCAGTGTGTCCTGGGCCCTACCCGTTCCTGTATTCCAGTCTGTTCTGGGCCCTACCCAGCCTGGCTTTGTATCAGCTGTGCCCGCCAGCACCTACCTTCCTGTCTGTATACCAGCCATGCCCGCCAACACCTGCCTGTCTGTATACCAGCCGTGCCCGCCAACACCTGCCTGTCTGTATACCAGCCGTGCCCGCCAGCAACTACCGAGCCTATCTGTAAACCAGCCGTGCCCGCCAGCACCTACCCAGCCTGTCTGTATACCGGCTGTGCCTGCCAGCACCTACCTGCCTGTCTGTATAAAAGTCGGATCTGCCCGCACCTGCTAGTGCTTATCTGCATACCAGCCGAACCGGCCAGTGCGTGCATACCTCGCTGAGGGTCACAGACGTGTGTCCGAGGTCTGCCCTGGTGTAGCACCTGGTCCACCTCCCTCGTCGCTCCTCAGACTGAGGAGTAATCAAGGCGTCGTACATCTGCGTTTGGATTTGCTGAGATCCCTAGTTACACCCCTCTAGGCGCTCCTTGGTCCCTGGCACAGTGGGACCACAATCCATGCTTGCGCTAAACTGAGCGTGAGCATAACAACATCTAATGATGTTTGAAATAAATCAAATTTCTGATCTGGGACAAAATTTAATCCCTTGGATAATACTTCTCTCTGTTCGTTACTTTCTGAGTAAGAAGTATGACATTATTTTCAGTGTCTTCCAGGATGTTGATTCTTGTCTCTTCTTCCTTGTAAAGTATCCTTTTATATTGTCCATTCCTTCTGCGTCGTCTTCTCCTTTGTCTTTCCCGTTTTTTGATAGTTGTTGTCGATTACCCATATCATTGTTGCCATTTTTTTTTTTTTTTTAATTTTGGCCGTATCGGGACAAGAGTCAAACGCTTCATAATCTGATGAAGAGAAATTTACTTTTTTTCTTTTCCTCATTAAAATTGCATTTTTTTTTTTTTTTTTTTTTTTTAATATATTTTGGTGTACATTCTTTCCAAGTAGGTCTCCAGTCATAAACGTTATTATTTTCATAGTCAATACTGTCCCTTTGCAATTTTTTTTCTATACTTGCATAATAGAATTTTCAAATTTATCCACATTTTCTTTTAATTTTTTTTATGTAGGTCTTCATATAGTTAGTGAGTAGAAAATTTCAATGCTTCTTTTTTTATCTCCACAATTTGCTCTTTAACCATTCTTAGCTTTTTCTCTTCCTCTATTATAATTGCATTCATTAGATCTAAAGAGATTTTGATATGATCTTATTCATTTAAAGATTGTAAGCCCACAAGGGCAGGGTCCTTTCTCTCTGTACAAGTCTATCATTGTTAGTTTCTTTACTGTAAGTCAGTGGTCGGCAAACTTTTTTGCACCAGGGACCGGCTTTAAGCAAGACCAGTTTTCAATGGCCCGGTGGGGGTGGGGGCGGGGCTTTGGTCATATGTGGGTGGGGTTATGGAGGGGTGGAGCTTAGTGCATACTTATCATATAATTATAAATTCAATGTGTTCGACCCCAAGGCTGTAGGTCTGGTGGGGGGAGAAACAAAAAACAGGCGCAGATCTAAGTGTAGATGTATATATATATATAGGAACAGAAGAAAAATGAACTGCTCACCTTTAGCAGATCTTGTACCAAGGCTTATCGACCAATTCTGGTCTAATGTGGGTAGCTGGTCCACTGGTATGCAGCTTCTATCTGGATTAAACGGATCTCCCAGCTGGAGTCCGTAAGAATAGGGTTCAGAGTATGTATCCAGCCAATTGAGCGCTCCCAGGGTCACGAGGAATGATTATCCAAAAAAAGGATTTAATTCTTCAGAAGATTTATTCAGGTTGGTAAATAGATAAAACTTATAAATAAAACAACGCGTTTCGGCTATTAAAATTAAAGATATATAGCCTTCCTCAGGTCTAATGTAAGAGAGTCAATAGTGGTGGTTATATAATCACTATAAAAACCTACCTAGTGAAATAATTATCCTAATCACATGTAAATTGGTTTGAGTTGGAACGCCCAAATCCCATTCTATAGAGACTCAGAATGTTTTATCTATTTACCAACCTGAATAAATCTTCTGAAGAATTAAATCCTTTTTTTGGATAATCATTCCTTGTGACCCTGGGAGCGCTCTATTGGCTGGATACATACTCTGAACCCTATCATATAATTATGACATTTATAATGAGAATGTGATTCAACTTACCATAGGTTCAGAATGAGTGGGAGCACCAGGCTTGTTTCCCTGGATCAGTGGGAGCACTGGGCTTGTTTTCCTGCAACAAGACGGTCCCATCTAGGTCCCATCTGATGATGATGACCACTACTGCTGCTACTGGACACAGCCACTGCTGCTATGAATTTTCACTGTTATTTGCTTTTTTCACTTTAACCAGAAAATCTGCTGCTGGGCCGCACGACACCAGAACACAGCTACAGGAGTCATAAGGGTGGGACACCTGACGTCATATCTAGCTGCCCATTAGCATCCAGAGCCCCTCCCCCTCCAACTCGCAGCTAGCAGGAGGGGAAGGAGCACTGGACACACATGACCTGCTTGTCCCTGCTCCTGCCTGAGCACATTCTGCTAGTAGGGCCGCATGGCTAATTATCTATTCACTGCCAGTCCCTCCTCCTCTTTTCTTATAGGCTACTGATCACATGCTGGCTTTCTCCCTGCTGATCCTCTACAACTGTCAGCGGCGCCGCAGACCGGCTGAAAAACCCGCGGACCGGCGGTTGGGGACCTCTGCTGTAAGTGATATCTGTATTTGGTATGTAACCCCTTCTTATGTACAGCACCATGGAATCAATGGCGCTATATAAATAAATAATAATAATTTCATTTAATCATGAATTCATCAGAGAATATATATGTGGGTATTTTTTTAATCCTTTAACCTCGTGGTATCATTTGATATTCCACATAGATGCTTAAGGTATTGCAGTCCCATCATGTGTGTGTTTCTTGATTTAATTTCTTTTCCCACTCATGCATTCATTTTTTTATTTCTATATAATACGGTGCATCCTCCATTGTTTCCCCAAAAACTTGTGCTAATTTAGCAAAACGTTCATCTCCATTGGAATTAGGCATATTGCCTTGAGTGTGGTTCACATTGCAATTATCCATCATAGTGCTAGCATCCAGCTGCTATGCAGGTATAAATGCTTCAATACACTGGCAGACACAGACAGAAATGGGCCCCCGTGCAAGAACAATATATGATTCCTTTGCAGCCCAAGAGCTCCTAAAAATGCTAAATTCCTGCTTTGGAAGTAGAAGTGGACCCCCTTAACTCTTGGCCCCCTCTGCGGCCATACAGGTTGCACCAATGATATATCCTGACCTGCTTCAATATATGAATGCAGTGTTTTTTGTCTTTTTTACAATATATCATTCATGCACTATCCTTCCTTATAAGTGGAGTTCAAATAAATCAAAAACATAGCATAACTTGTAAAAAAGTTTTTTTCCAGAACTCACCACCTTTATATATTCAAGAATTCACACTGTGTGTGGGATATATTTTAACTGCTAACTTGCAGTATATTATATGTTCCTTTGGAGATAAACGGTACATCCACTTGTAAGAACCAATTTTTTTTATTTCTTATCCATTAAAGCATGTTTTGATAGTCCATTAGACTTTAGAATTAGACATATTGCCATGGGTGTAGTTCACATTGCAATTTTCCACCATAGCACTGGCTTCCTGCTGCTATACAGGCATAAATACTTTAGTATATAAATTCGGTGCAGTATTTTTATAATAATATATCATCCATGCATTATCCTTCCATATACAGTTGAAACCAGAAATTTGACGCCATCATCAGTGTTACTATCCCACTTTATTGTCTCCTAGAAAAAACGCTTCAGGCGATGATAGATGAGGTAGTAGCACAGGAGGAAGAGGAGGAGGAACAGGGACTATTCACAAGATTATCAGTTCAGTCTTCTACACATGGATTGGATGGTGGGATCCTGTACCAACAGTGGACAGGTACACAATTGTCCAGCCAGGTGACAGTTCTAGAGGATGAGGAGGAACCGTGTTCACAACAGGATAGCACTCAAGGAAGTTTACAGCATCACTGGAGTGTGTCTGGGGGATATGTAGTGCCCCGAGGGTTCAGTCGCTATAGAGGTATTGCATCTCACCCAGAGGTGTGATATCTCACTTCAAGGTAAGGATGGAGTGTGGCTCAGGACCCTAACACCCACATGCACTACACCACATTTCCGGGGGGCAGGGCGACAATGCTCCCAAGAGTGAGCACAACTGCCCCTGTCCCTGGCTGGAGTGGGGGGAGGGAACACCTAGAAAGGGGGAACCCGGTAGTGTGTGGGTGGGGAGAGTAGATTCAGTGTGCACTGGAAGGAGGAGTATATAAGGTGGGCACCATCTTGGAGAAGAGAGAGAGAAGAGAGAGAGAAGAAGACTGGGAGCAGGGGCTCTGTACAGGCTCTGCTCCGCAGGGGCGCCCGCCGCTACCAGAGTAGGGGGTCAGGCCAAGAAAGGGAATCGGATCCCTCATCTAGTGGAGGAGAGCAATTACCCTCAGCTAGTAACCGGAGGCCGTTGCATTGCACGTGTTACAGCCCCTCACTACACCCGTTAGGAAGGCACCATATAGGGCCCAGGGAAACGGAACATACGTTTGCCCGCCAAGGCCCGAGGCAGCTGGACAGAAACGTGGTCAATTGTGGGGTACGACGGGCCAGAGAAAGGACACACAAAGGGGGTCCTGAAAAGCATTCCAAAGGTACCTGGGAGTTGGCCGAGCCCCTCACCTGGTGAACACAGTACAACGTGGGCAGCCATTACCTGCAGAAGTGGCTTGGAGTGTAAAACTGTGAGTAAAGACCCTGGACTGCATTACTGGACTCTGAGTCATTACTGTTGCTCCCACGCACGATCACCCCCATCATCTGCATTCACTGCCCTGAGGCTATACTCCTCCCGTGGGGAGTTATACTATCCTCTGCTGTGCACACAACATCAGCCTCAGCGGTCTGCCCCGCAGCGGCGGTTCTCAGTGACCGCAATCCACGGGTGGCGTAGTCGGGCATTTAAACATTAAAAACCAAATAAACAGATCCGCCACTGGTTTGACCACCCTAAGCCACGGGACCGGGTCGCCGCCACAGAGACTACAACCCCTAGCATTACACAGAGACCCGGCTCTGGGTATTCCCCCACACACGGCCCAGGGGGCGCGTCAGATACAGAGGACACAGACGATACACCTCCCACCCAGGCCAGCTTGTCGTTGTTATGATCTGCAACATGTACTAAGGAAAGATAAGGAAAAACTGTCCCTACAGTAAAACTAAGCTGAATCCCTACGATGTAGCAGGCTGCCTGTTCCTAGCGAACAGACCCGCCTTAGTCCTCGGCTAGTCTGAACGAAGACCTATAGCATAAGGGGAGGGGTCCCTAAGAGAACTAAGGACTGGGACAAAAATGGGACACTTCCTAAACTGAGAAATTGTTGCAGAACACAAAAAAGACAAACAGACAAAAAAAGTACTAGAGGTCCCAGAAGGACCAAACAAACTGACAGAGAAAGGCACAGAAGCACCTGGCTAGAGAAACAGTCAAACACTGAAGTCCAGCACAGCCAAAAGGGCGGAGCTGGAATATAAAGGTAGATGGTCACATGACCGAAAAAACAAGATGGAAAAAACAAACAGGAGGGTTCTAACAGTACCCGCTCTTTTATGAGGATCCTCCAGGCTCAGGCCTATCCAGAAACCTCTTGTGGAAAGCTTTAACAAGCCTAGGAGCAGAGACATCATCCGTCCTTACCCAGGAGTTGTGTTTGGGACCGAAACCCTTCCAGGAGACAAGATACTGTAATCTCCCTCTATGCCATCTAGAGTTCAAGATACGAGAAATTTCATATTCGCCGTCTTCCACCACAGGAGGAACTGAGACAGTGGCATCCCTATCTGATACATCAGCCTTTTTCAACAAGGAAACATGAAACACAGGATTAATCTTCCAGGAAGTAGGGACATCCAATCTAACAGCAGATGGGTTAACAACCTGAAGCACTTTAAATGGATCCACAAACTTAGGACCCAGTTTTTTAGAGGGAATCCTCAACCGCAGGTTCTTTGAGGACAACCAAACCAAGTTACCCACAGTAAAAAAAAACCTCCTTACATTTCCTGTCAAAATACTTCTTGGATTTCTTGTTAGCCTCTTGAAGGTTGCAACGTACATTAGTCCAAACTCTCTCCAAATCACCGGAAAAAAACAAAAAAAGGAGAACACCCAGCAGAGGAGGATGTATGATTGTTAAGAGCAAATTCTGCGAGAGGCAGAAACTCAGACAACACCTTTTGATTGTCTGCCACAAAACAACGCAAAAAATGTTCAACATCCTGGTTCACTCTTTCAGTCTGTCCATTATACTCAGGATGATACCCAGACGAAAATAACAAATGGACTCCCAACCTGTCACAAAACCACGCCAAAAGCGAGCCACAAACTGAGGTCCTCTATCAGAAACAATAACAGTGGGAACGCCATGGAGCTTGATAATCCTCTTAACAAACGACTTAGCGAGTATCTTGGCGCAGGGCAACTTAATGAATGGAACCAAATGACACATCTTACTAAAACGGTCCACGACCACCCAGATGACAGTAAAACCCTCGGACACAGGAAGATCAGTAATAAAATCCATTGTGAGATGCGTCCAAGGTGCACTAGGAACCTCCAGAGGGCAAAGCAACCCCGCAACAGGAGTATGTGAAGCCTTTAACCTAGCACACACAGTACATTGACGCACCCACTTGATGACTTCCTTCTGACATCCAGGCCACCAAAAACTGCGACTGATAAGTCTCTTAGTCTCCGAAATTCCTGGATGACCTGCCAACCGAGACTCATGACACTCCACAAACAAATCTCTCCTAAAGGCTCTAGGCACGAACAACCTCCCATGGGGAGTGTTAGATGGAGCATCATCTTGAGCTTTCAGAATCCCATTCTCCAAAACGGAGTCCAATACCGCCACCACAACTCCTTTCTGTAAAATGCTCTCCTCCTCAGTACCGACCGTAGGAGAGAAGCTGCGAGATAAAGCATCGGCTTTAACATTCTTAGTACCAGGGATATAGGTAACAGAGAAATGAAACCGAGAAAAAAAAAGTGCCCACCTAGCTTGACGGGCATTCAAGCGCTTGGCAGCATCCAGATAGATCAAATTCTTATGATCTGTGAAAACCTGAATAGGAAATCTAGCGCCTTCCAAAAAATGACGCCAATGTTCAAACGCGAGTTTAATAGCCAGCAACTCCTGATTTCCAACTTCAGAATTCAGTTAGGTTTCCGAATTTTTTTTCGAAAAGAAGGCACAAGGATGTACTCCATCCTTGTTCTCCTGAGACAAAACTGCTCCGACCCCCATGAAGCATCGACCTCGACCAAAAAAGGCTTGGTCTCATCAGGCTGCAAAAGGATAGGAACTGAACCTCTCTTTGAGATACTCAAACGCTACAATGGCCTCAGTAGTCCACTGGACCGTATTTGCACCTTTCCTGGTGAGATCGGTCAGAGGCTTAACAATTACAGAAAAATTCTTAATGAATTTCCTGTAATAATTGGCAAAACCCAAAAATCTCTGTATAGATTTCAAACCAATAGGCCTAGGCCATTCCTGCACAGCCTGAACCTTCACCGGGTCCATCTCAAAGCCCTCGCTGGAGACAATGTAGCCCAAAAAAATAACTTTCTGCACAGCGAACTCACATTTCTCCAGCTTAGCAAAGAGTGAATTATCACTCAATAACTGCAAAACTTCACATACACTCTGCCAATGGGACTCTAGATCTGGTGAATAAATCAAAATGTCATCCAAATACACAACAACATTCTTACCAATCAAAGGACTCAGGATGTCATTAATAAGGTTTTGAAAAAATGCAGGTGCATTGGTAAGACCAAAAGGCATCACCAGATTCTCAAAATGACCTACCGGAGTGTTAAAAGCAGTTTTCCATTCATCACCCTCCTTCACTCGTAACAAATTGTATGCCCCCTGGAGATCAATTTTAGAGAACCACTTGGCCCTCACCAACTGCTTAAACAAGTCAGGAATTAACGGCAATGGGTAGGAATTGCGTACGGTAATCTTATTAATTTCACGAAAATCCTGACATGGACGTAAACCCCCGTCCTTTTTTTTAACAAAGAAAAATCCAACTGCCACAGGCGACTTAGAAGGTCTAATGTGACCAGCAGCCAGGATAGTCTGTATGTACTCCTCCAAGGCATTTCTTTCAGGGATAGTCAGATTAAACAAGTGACTCTTGGGAAGAGTAGCTCCAGGAACAAACTCAATGGCGCAATCAATATCCCTATGAGTAGGTAAAACTTCTGACTCCTCCTCTGAGAAAACCCTCCAAAAATCTTGAATAGGTACAGGTAATTCCCCTTTTTCCACAGCCGCAATGCGACCATTGCAACATTTATCATAGCACTTCGGACTTCAAGACTTAATCACATTAGTAGACCAGTCCAGCAAAGGATTGTGCAGTTTTAACCAAGGCAATCTTAGAACGACCGGAGAGGGTAAATTATCTAATACAACCAAGTCCAAAATTTCTTGGTGAACTCCATTGATAGTGAGGGGAAATGCAGCAACCTTGTGAGTAATACATTTCAAGGGAGTGTTATCAATTGCAATCACAGAAATAGGTGATGACAAAGGTTTGGATTTCAATTTAAGGTTTTCCAAAAACCCTTTAGCAATCACATTAAGTGTTGAACCACAATCCACAAATACCTGAAATTCAATCAAATTTTCCTGCAAAGTAGTACTTCTAGAAAGAAATACTCCTGCAGAGCGTAAACAAGCTATACGGGCGTAACTGACCTTTTTTTTTCTTTACGTAAATGAAGCTCACAATACTTAATCAAATGGTCAGCTTTACCACAATAAAGACACAATCCCTCGGCGAACCTCCAGTCTCTTTCCTGAGAGGGGAGCGACTTCGCCACAACCTCCATCGGTTCACCGCCGTAAGAGCAGATTTTCTGGGGACTAGGACCTGGCATTACAGGAGTCTTTACCTCATTCTGTTTAAATCTCAGTCTCCTATCCACATGAACAGCTAATTGCATTGCATCCTGCAGAGTCTCAGGTGCGGGGAATGCAATTAGCAAATCCTTAACCCTTTCACTCAGACCAGCAAGAAATAGACATTTCAGAGCTGGATCATTCCATTTAACATCTGAGGCCCATCTTCTGAAGTGTGTGCAATAATTTTCAACATCACCTGACCCCTGATTCAAATGCCTGAGTTCTGCCTCAGCAGATGAGATTCGATCAGGATCGTCATATAATAGCCCCATAGCAGAAAAAAATTCTTCTACAGACCTTAAACATGGATCATTAGGTTAGAGAGAAAAGGCCCACCCCTGTTGTGGTTCTTTGCGCAAAAGTGACATAATAAAACCAATGCGCTGTGATTTATTCCCAGAGGACCTTGGTCTCAAACGAAAATATAACAAACAAGCATTTTTAAAGGAATAAAAATCTTGCTGTTTACCATAAAAAACATCAGGCAGTCCTACCTTGGGTTCCACAAAATATGCTTCAGAACAGCTACTCACGTGTTGCTGGAGCTCGGCCACCTCCAGAGACAATCCCTGAAGGCGTTCAGCCAAATCCTGGACGGAAACTGTTATGATCTGCAACATGTACTAATGAAAGATAAGGAAAAACTGTCCCTACAGTAAAACTAAGCTGAATCCGTACAATGTAGTGGGCTACCTGTTCCTAGCGAACAGACCCGCCTTAGTCCTCGGCTAGTCTGAACGAAGACCTATAGCACAAGGGGAGGGGTCCCTAAAAGAGTTAAGGACTGGGACAAAAACGGGACACCTCCCAAACAGAGAAGTTGTTGCAGAACACAAAAAGACAAACAGACAAAAAAAAGTACTAGAGGTCCCAGAAGGACCAAACGAACTGACAGAGAAAGGCACAGATGCACCTGGCTAGAAAAACAGTCAAACACTGAAATCCAGCACAGCCAAAAGGGCGGAGCTGGAATATAAAGGCAGATGGTCACGTGACCGCAAAACACAAGATGGAAAAAACAAACAGGAGGGTTCTAACAGTCGTGCCTCTGGGCAGCTTGGCACACATTAGCGAAGACATGCTGCAGTGCCTGCGCAATCACCACCGCGTTGCCTGGATTGTTACCAGTGCAGATTATTGGGTGGCCACCCTGCTGGATCCTCTCTATAAGAATAAAGTACCATCCTTACTTCCGTCAGTGTTGCGTGATCGGAAAATGCTGGAACACAAGCGCACAAGGCTAGACGCACTACTAACGGTGTTGACGCCAGACAGAGGGGGCTCAGTGGAAGCTCATGGCCAAGGAGGAGGAGTAATTCGCAAACACAGCTGGGACACTGGTACCACCTTGAAAAGGAGAGTTAGCCTGCCTCAGACTCAGGGATTATCATGACTAGGTCACAGCGGGCCACCCAAGCATTCAGTCGACTTGTTACCTGTTGAGCACAAAGTATTGGTGGCAGTCCTTAGGTAAGGATATTGAAGCTTGCACATGAGATCTGTGCAAGAACAAAGTGCCTGACATCGCCCCTGCAGACAAACTTCTCCACTTGCCTATTCCTGTATGTCCCTGGTCCCACATATCCATGGACTTCATTACATACAGTTATATGAAAAAGTTGGGTACCCCTATTAATCTTAAGCTTAATGTTTTATAAAAATTGGTGTTTTTGCAACAGCTATTTCAGTTTGATATATGTAATAACTGTTGGACACAGTAATGTTTCTGCCTTGAAATGAGGTTTATTGTACTAACAGAAAATGTGCAATCTGCATTCAAACAAAATTTGACAGGTGCATAAGTATGGGCACCTCACCAGAAAAGTGACATTAATATTTAGTAGATCCTCCTTTTGCAAAAATAACAGCCTCTAGTCGCTTCCTGTAGCTTTTAATGAGTTCCTGGATCCTGGATGAAGGTATTTTTGACCATTCCTCTTTACAAAACAATTCCAGTTCAGTTAAGTTTGATGGTCGCCGAGCATGGACAGCCCTCTTCAAATGATCCCACAGATGCTCAGTGATATTCAGGTCTGGGGACTGTGATGGCCATTCCAGAAAATTGTAATTGTTCCTCTGCATGAATTCCTGAGTAGATTTGGAGCAGTGTTTTAGATCATTGTCTTGCTGAAAGATCCATCCCCTGCGTAACTTGAACTTTGTCACTGATTCTTGAACATTATTGTCAAGAATCTGCTGATACTGAGTGGAATCCATGCATCCCTCAACTTTAACAAGATTCCCGGTGCCGGCATTGGCCACACAGCCCTAAATCATGATGCTCCATCAAATTTTACTGTGGGTAGCAAGTGTTTTTCTTGGAATGCTGTGTTTTTTTGCCGCCATGCATAGCGCCTTTTTGTATGACCAAACAACTCAATCATGGTTTCATAGGTCCACAGGACCTTCTTCCAAAAAGAAATGGGCTTCTCCAAATGTGCTTTTGCATACCTCAGCCGACTCTGTTTGTGGCGTGCTTGCAGAAACGGCTTCTTTCGCATCACTCTCCCATACAGCTTCTCCTTGTGCAAAGTGCGTTGTATAGTTGACCGATGCACAGTGACACCATCTGCAGCAAGTTGATGCTGCAGCTCTCTGGAGGTGGTCTGAGGATTGTCCTTGACTGATCTCACCATTCTTCTTCTCTGCCTTTCTGATGTTTTTCTTGGCCTGCCACTTCTGGCCTTAACAAGAACTGTCCTTGTGTTCTTCCATTTCCTTACTATGTTCCTCACAGTGGAAACTGACACGTTAAATCTCTGAGACAGCTTTTTGTATCCTTCCCCTGAACAACTATGTTGAATAATCTTTGTTTTCAGATCATTTGACAGTTGTTTTGAGGAGCCCATGACGCCACTCTTCAGAGGAGATTCAAACAGGAGAACAACTTGCAAGTGGCCACTTTAAGTAGCTTTTCTCATGATTGCATACACCTGGCTATGAAGTTCAAAGCTCAATGAGGTTACAAAACCAAAAAAAGTGCTTTAGTAAGTCAGTAAAAAGTAGGTAGGAGTATTTAAAACAAGAAAATGATAAGGGTGCCCATACTTATGCACCTGTCAAATTTTGTTTGAATGCAGATTGCACATTTTCTGTTAGTACAATAAACCTCATTTCAAGGCAGAAACATTACTGAGTCCAACAGTTATTACATATATCAAACTGAAATAGCTGTTGCAAAAACACCAATTTTTAGAAAACATTAAGCTTAAGATTAATAGGGGTGCCCAAACTTTTTCATATAACTGTATCTCCCTGACTCCAAGGGTATGCTTATAGTGTGGGCCATTGTGGACCAATTTTCTAAACAATGGCATTTGGTTCCTTTGGCTCAGTCCAGTGCGCAGGACTTGGTAGATTAGTACCTTGTTCAGGTGATAAGATTACATGGGGTTCCTATGAATATTGTCTCCAATCGTGGGTCCCAGTTTGTTTCCAGATTCTGGAGGGTTTTCTGTAAACGCCTCTGGTCGGAACTCTCGTTTTCATCTGCATATCATCCTCAAACTAATGGGCAAACGGAACGAACCAACCAGTGTTTTGAGTCCTATCTAAGATGTTTTTGCTCCCATATTCAGCATGATTGGGGATCATAATTAGCCTTGGCAGAGTTCACCCTAAACAATAGACAGCACAAGGACTTGGGAATGTCTCCCTTCTTCTGTAATCTAGGATTCCATCCTAGGTCTCCTTGTTTTGATGGAGGAGACATTGTACTTCCAGCGGTCTCTGCTGCTATCCACCGCCTCCGGAAGGTTTGGGGGGAAGCCCGTATCTATCTGAAGAAAGCAGGGGAGAGCATGAAGAAGCAGGCTGATAAATGTCATCAAAAAGGTTGCAAACTCAGAGTGGGGGACAGAGTTTGGGTGTCTATTAAGAATCTGAAGATTAAGGTACCATCTCCTAAGCTCGCATCCGGGTTTATAAGTCCATTTCCCATTATCGAAGTTGTCAATAAGGTGGCTTTTTGGGTAGATCTGCATTCCTCTATGTGGGTTCCCAATATTTTTCACAAGACGTTAATAAAGAAGGTGGTTACCGCACTTTTGACACAGGATCCTCCTCCTCCTATTATGGTAGATAATACTGAGGAATTTGAGATAGAAAGTATTGTGGACTCTCGTAGAGTTAAAAACTCCATTCAGTATTTGATTCATTGGAAGGAGTACAGTCCGGAGGAGAGGTCCTGGGTCTCGAGAGGTAATATACATGCCAATCGTCTCATCGCTGAGTTCAATAAGAGGTTTCCGGACAAGGTGGGTGGTGAGAGCCCAGAGGTCTCTCCTAGGGAGGTGGGTACTGTTAGGAATCGTGATTCTGTGCTCCCACCTGGGAATGGAGCAGGTCTGGTGCTACGCTACTCTAGTCGCAGGCGCCACCATTGACCTGACCCTGCAGGCGGAGCTACTACGCATGCATGGAGACTACCCAATCTTATGGAGCATCGCGTTCTGGTGTTGCAGGATGTGTGAGGACATGGGTCGCCGTGTCTCTCACTGATTTCCCAGGTTGCTAGGCTATGCAGGACGCTGCTTTGTCTGACACTAAGCAGTGGTGCAATTATGTTCATTCTGCTGTGCAAGAAAGCAGGGAGTGGCTGTCTGGGGATGATTGAGAGGTATTCAACACCTGAACATTAGGCGGGCTATTTAATCATGCTCCCTGCTCAGTGCTTTGTTCTTCATTGCAGTTCCTATGTGCAGTGGTGGTGAGTGGTGCTAGTACTAGTTTTGTTAGCTTTTCAGAGGATTTCTCATTTTCTCTTCTGGCTTCACTTCCTGGAGTTCTTGCAGAGGTACTCACCTGGTTCTTGACAAGGTTCCAGCCACGTCACCAGACCCCAGCTCTCCGGCGACAGCGAACCTGGGAAGGGCTCTGTCAAAGTTCCCCTTCCATTTAGTGGAAGCTGAGTGAAGAATATTCCCAGCCTTCAGGGAGTTGCCTAGCTTGGCAGCTTGTGCCAAGTGCGTCTGTGGCTGCGCCTTTGCTGGTTTGGTGCCATTCTTGTTGCATCTCTCTGCAAAGCGCATAACAGAAACAAAGCTCTGGAGAGTTCTGAAGTGGCCAGCAATAAGTCAGGATTAGTGTTGATCGAACACTAAAATGCTAGAGTGCTCGAAGATCGGGCCGAGCTCACCGTGATACTCGGGTGCTCGACCCGAGCACCGAGCCCAATTTTAGTCTATGGGAGATCCGAGCATTTTTGCGGCGGCATCCCCGGCAGTCTGTAGAAAGCCTAAAAAGTGCTCAAAATGATAGTGACAGTGCTCAAATGACATCGGGACAGCATGGGGAACGCCACAGGAAGCATTTCTGACCCCCAGGTCACTGCTGTCAACAACATGGTCAGAGGTATTAAGCCACTTTTACTGGCTCACATTAAAACGTTCAAAAACGAAACTGAAACTGTTTTCCTGTGAAATATGTTAAGGAACATCCTTTCCAGGGTAAAGACTTGTGTATAAGGTAAAATAAATAATCAAAAACAAAAATACTCCTCCACACCTTGTGCTATGTTCACAAGTAGTATTTTTAATGCGTTTTTGCACTTTTGTATTGCTTTCAATTGTGACAAATGCATTCACCGGGAACTGTCATTTTAACATTTTACAACCTTATCTGGCCATGTGCTGTGTGACACATGCATACAGTGCTGAAAAGACATGGGAAAAGCATGGGGAAGACCCCTGGAAGCATCTCTGACACCCAGGTCACTGCCTAAAAGTGTGCCCATCAGAAGTGATCCTTGCCGCATCAGAAGATGCAGACTTGCAACTATCCCCGTGCAAGTCCTTGTCCCAGGGCAGTGTTCAATTGTACCTCCCCCATTCCTTGCAATGCAAGCGCAAGTATGCAGCCTGCCACCCACCCACCTCCAGGCTGCAATACCATACTGCTTGCTTGCACTTGAAATTGGGCCTTTTAGGCATGTGGAGGTGGAATCTTGCCACCACGTCATGGCTGCATCGGCGGCCTGGTATCCATACTCAGTACCCAGTCGCCCTGCGGCCGGGTGTCCACACACGGTCCCCAGCCGCCTGGGGGCGGCCGGGTGTCCATAAACAGTCCCCAGTCGCCCCTATTTGTCCCGGTGCGCCTTATACACAAGCACGCATACTAAAACATTACCTGTGCCCTCCCCAGTGCATTTAGTGGGAAGGACAGCCTAACCACAAACACGTGGACAAGTGAATGTGGCCAGGGATGGTCCATCTCACTGACGCCTTCACACTGGGTTGGTTAATATTGTGGAAGACGCGACACAGTTGGACACTGGGATGCAACACGTCCTCCAGACATAGAGGATTGCGGGTCCTGGGTCAATCAGGCTTCAACACAAAGTTCAGAAGGTAGACAGCAGCAGTGGTCAGCCTCCTACACAACGAGTAAATTATTCATGATCATGAGGACATCCATCTCCATCGCTTTCTGTTCCTAGCAAGGCAAGCGCATGTATGTAGTAGCGGCTAGGCCTGAGGTGGTCAGCGCTTTGGCGCATATCTTACCTCCTCCGAGGATTGCTGGATGTTTTCCTGCTACTATCCCAGTTCTATGACTCCTGTTAAAACAAAGCTTCAGGTGATGAATGATGGATGAGGTGGTGGCAAAGGAGAAAAAGCAGGAGGAACAGGGACCATTCACATCAATATCAGGCCAGTCAACCACACATGTCTTGTAGGATATGTTTCTGTACCAAAAGGAGCGGTTCAGCTACACAGTTATAGGGCATACAGTGAGTGCAATGCCTACCAAAGGCACTCCAATTTATAGCAACTGGGTCTCCTGTACACTGTTGGCCTAAGCAGTGAATGGAAGGCTTTCCAAAAATTATGAGGAACTGCAATGCCCCTTGAAAAAGACATGGATTACAGCGTACTAAAAACTTTCTACCCATTATTGGGGAGTGGGTCTCCCTTAGTGTTCACCTATGCATTGAAAAACAAAAGCTGACTAAAATTAGGAGGAAATAAAATGCCCGTTGGAAGAGTCGTGGAGGTTAGAGGTAATTAAAAACAACATTTCAATGTCACTTGGAAGAACTGTGGAGTTCACAGTGGTTTAACAAGACGGTTTTAATGCCCCTTGGAAGAGACGTGGAGGCCACAGTAGCTTAACAAGACAGTTTTAATGCCCCTTGGAAAGGACGTGGAGTTCAGAGTGGTTTAACAAGACGGTTTTAATGCCCCTTGGAAGAGAAGTGGAGGTCCCAGTGGAATAAAAAGACAATATCAATGCCCCTTGGAAGAGTGGTGGAGGTCGCAGTGGAATAAAAATACAATATCAATGCCCCTTGGAAGAGTGGTGGAGGTCGCAGTGGAATAAAAAGACAATATCAATGCCCCTTGGAAGAGTGGTGGAGGTCCCAGTGGAATAAAAAGACAATATCAATGACTCTTGAAAGAGACATGGAGGTCACAGTAGCTTAACAAGACGATTTTAATGCCCCTTGGAAGAGACGTGGAGTTCAAAGTGGTTTAACAAGACGGTTTTAATGCCCCTTAGAAGAGATGTGGCGTTCAGAGTGGTCTAACAAGACGGTTTTAATGCTCCTTGAAAGAGACATGGAGGTCCAAGTGGAATAAAAAGACAATATCAATGCCCCTTGGAAGAGTGGTGGAGGTCCCAGTGGAATAAAAAGACTATATCAATTCCCCTTGGAAGAGTGGTGGAAGTCCCATTGGAATAAAAAGACAACATCAATGACCCTTGGAAGAGACGTGGAGGTCGCAGTGGAATAAAAATACAATATCAATGCCCCTTGGAAGAGTGATGGAGGTCCCAGTGGAATAAAGAGACAATATCAATGACTCTTGGAAGAGACGTGGAGGTCACAGTAGCTTAACAAGACAATTTTAATGCCCCTTGGAAGACACGTGGAGTTCAGAGTGGTTTAACAAAATGGTTTTAATGCCCCTTGGAAGAGACGTGGAGGTCACAGTAGCTGAACAAGACGGTTTTAATGCTCCTTGGAAGAGACGTGGTGTTCAGAGTGGTTTAACAAGACGGTTTTAATGCCCCTTGAAAGAGACGTGGAGGTCCCAGTGGAATAAAAAGACAATATCAATGCCCCTTGGAAGAGTGGTGGGGGTCCCAGTGGAATAAAAAGACTATATCAATGCCCCTTGGAAGAGTGGTGGAGGTCCCAGTGGAATAAAAAGACAATATCAGTGAGCCCTTGAAAGAGACGTGAAAGTCACAGTAGCTTAACAACACGATTTTAATGCCCCTTGGAAGAGACGTGGAGTTCAGAGTGGTTTAACAAGACGGTTTTAATGCCCCTTGGAAGAGACGTGGAGGTCACAGTAGCTTAACAAGACGGTTTTAATGCCCCTTGGAAGAGACGTGGAGTTCAGAGTAGTTTAACAAGATGGTTTTAATGCCCCTTGGAAGAGACGTGGAGGTCCCAATGGAATAAAAAGACAATAT
The DNA here is from genome assembly GCF_046119375.1 of Phyllobates terribilis. NCBI lineage: Eukaryota > Metazoa > Chordata > Amphibia > Anura > Dendrobatidae > Phyllobates > Phyllobates terribilis. The sequence goes on along the minus strand of NW_027362762.1, from coordinate 162,284,553 downwards.
CAATGACCCTTGGAAGAGTGGTGGAGGTCGCAGTGGAATAAACAGACAATATCAATGCCCCTTGGAAGAGTTGTTTAGGACACAGTAGCTTAACAAGACGATTTTAATGCCCCTTGGAAGAGACATGGAGTTCAGAGTGGTTTAACAATACGTTTTAATGCCCCTTGGAAGAGACGTGGAGGTCCCAGTGGAATAAAAAGACATTATCAATAATCCTTGGAAGAGTGGTGGAGGTCGCAGTGGAATGAAAATACAATATCAATGCCCCTTGGAAGAGTGGTGGAGGTTGCAGTGGAATAAAAAGACAATATCAATGCCCCTTGGAAGAGTGGTGGAGGTCACAGTAGCTTAACAGGACGATTTTAATGCCCCTTGGAAGAGACGTGGAGTTCAGAGTGGTTTAAAAAGACGGTTTTAATGCCCCTTGGAAGAGACGTGGAGGTCACAGTAGCTTAACAAGACAGTTTTAATGCCACTTGGAAGACACGTGGAGGTCCCTGTGGAATAAAAAGACAATATCAATGACCCTTGGAAGAGTGGTGGAGTTCGCAGTGGAATAAAAAAGACAATATCAATGCCCCTTGGAAGAGTGGTGGAGGACGCGTGGAATAAAAAGACAATATCAATGACCCTTGGAAGAGACGTGGAGGTCACAGTAGCTTAACAAGACGATTTTAATGCCCCTTGGAAGAGACGTGGAGTTCAGAGTGGTTTAACAAGACGGTTTTAATGCCCCTTGGAAGAGACGTGGAGGTCCCAGTGGAATAAAAAGACAGTATCAATGACCCTTGGAAGAGATTGTGAGGTCACAGTAGACGATTTTAATGCCCCTTACAAGAGGCATGCAGTACAGCATATTAAAAACATTATTCCCATTATTGGGGAGTGGGTCTCCTATATTCTTTGCCTATGCCTTCCAAACAAAAGCTGCCAAAAAGTAGGACGGAGGAACTTGCAATGCCCCTTGCAAGAGCCATGCAGTACAGCATATTAAAAACATTATTCCCATTATTGGGGAGTGGGTCTCCCATAGTCTTTGCCTATGCCTTCCAAGCAAAAGCTGCCAAAAATTAGGACGGAGGAACTTGCAATGCTGGCAACACGGACCACGGTCACCCTGGTGGTATAGTGGTGGTGGAGGCTGCGGATAAGGAGAAGAGCAAAAAACAGCCGAAATGAGGAAGCGTATACCCATGTGTGGGTGTGAAGCGGTGCATGGGAATACACCTCCCGGAATAACACAGTGGATTTTACTTTAAGTTACTGTGCTGTCATTTGGTGGTGATGAGAAGTCTGGCCCAATCCAGCCCTTGTTCATTTTGATAAGGGTCATCTTGTCAGCATTGTCAGTTGACAGGCGAGTACGCTTATCAGTTATAATTCCCCCAGCGGCACTAAAAACACGCTCAGATAACACGCTAGCGGCAGGGCAGGCCAGGACCTCCAAGGTGTACAGAACGAGTTCGTTCCAAGTGTCCAGCTTGGATACCCAATAATTAAAAGGCACAGAGGAATCACGGAGGACGCTGGTATGGTCGGCAAGGTACTTCCTCACTATCTTTTGAAACTTTCCACTCCTTGTGAGAGTACCCCGCGCCTCAGGGCCTGTAAGCTGGGCGGGTCTCAGAAAATTGTCACAGAACGTTGACAGTGTTCCCATGCCTCTACTGGATTGGAGTTGCGTCTCTCTCGCCTGTACGCCTTGGTTGGGCAACGAACTGTGACCTCTGCCGCTAGCGTGTGCAGATAGGAATTTTTTTAACAGTTCTGCAGCAAGGGCCTTCTGGTACTGCCTCCCAGGTTTAAGAGTGGTTTAACAATTCCGATTTAATGCCCCTTGGAAGAGACGTGGAGGTCCCAGTGGAATAAAAAGACAATATCAATGACCCTTGGAAGAGTGGTGGAGGTCGCAGTGGAATGAAAATTCAATATCAATGCCCCTTGGAAGAGTGGTAGAGGTCGCAGTGGAATAAAAAGACAATATCAATGCCCCTTGGAAGAGTGGTGGAGGTCACAGTAGCTTAACAAGACGATTTTAATGCCCCTTGGAAGAGACGTGGAGTTCAGAGTGGTTTAACAAGACGGTTTTAATGCCCCTTGGAAGAGACGTGGAGGTCACAGTAGCTTAACAAGACGGTCAATATCAATGACCCTTGGAAGAGTGGTGGAGTTCGCAGTGGAATAAAAAAGACAATATCAATGCCCCTTGGAAGAGTGGTGGAGGTCACAGTGGAATAAAAAGACAATATCAATGACCCTTGGAAGAGACGTGGAGGTCACAGTAGCTTAACAAGACGATTTTAATGCCCCTTGGAAGAGACGTGGAGTTCAGAGTGGTTTAACAAGACGGTTTTAATGCCCCTTGGAAGAGACATGGAGGACATAGTAGCTTAACAAGACGATTTTAATGGCCCTTGGAAGAGACGTGGAGGTCCCAGTGGAATAAAAAGACAGTATCAATGACCCTTGGAAGAGATTGTGAGGTCACAGTAGACGATTTTAATGCCCCTTACAAGAGGCATGCAGTACAGCATATTAAAAACATTATTCCCATTATTGGGGAGTGGGTCTCCTATATTCTTTGCCTATGCCTTCCAAGCAAAAGCTGCCAAAAAGTACGACGGAGGAACTTGCAATGCCCCTTGCAAGAGCCATGCAGTACAGCATATTAAAAACATTATTCCCATTATTGGGGAGTGGGTCTCCTATATTCTTTGCCTATGCCTTCCAAGCAAAAACTGCCAAAAAGTAGGACGGAGGAACTTGCAATGCCCCTTGCAAGAGCCATGCAGTACAGCATATTAAAAACATTATTCCCATTATTGGGGAGTGGGTCTCCCATAGTCTTTGCCTATGCCTTCCAAGCAAAAGCTGCCAAAAATTAGGACGGAGGAACTTGCAATGCTGGCAACATGGACCACGGTCACCCTGGTGGTATAGTGGTGGTGGAGGCTGCGGATAAGGAAAAGAGCAAAAAACAGCCGAAATGAAGAAGCGTATACCCATGTGTGGATGTGAAGCGGTGCATGGTAATACACCTCCCGGAATAACACAGTGGATTTTACTTTATGTTACTGTGCTGTCATTTGGTGGTGATGAGAAGTCTGGCCCAATCCAGCCCTTGTTCATTTTGATAAGGGTCATCTTGTCAGCATTGTCAGTTGACAGGCGAGTGCGCTTATCAGTTATAATTCCTCGAGCAGCACTAAAAACACGCTCAGATAACACGCTAGCGGCAGGGCAGGCCAGGACCTCCAAGGTGTACAGAGCGAGTTCATTCCAAGTGTCCAGCTTGGATGCCCAATAATTAAAAGGCACAGAGGAATCACGGAGGACGCTGGTACGGTCGGCAAGGTACTCCCTCACTATCTTTTGAAACTTTCCACTCCTTGTGAGAGTACCCCGCGCCTCAGGGCCTGTAAGCTGGGCGGGTCTCAGAAAATTGTCACAGAACGTTGACAGTGTTCCCATGCCTCTACTGGATTGGAGTTGCGTCTCTCTCGCCTGTACGCCTTGGTTGGGCAACGAACTATGACCTCTGCCGCTAGCGTGTTCAGATAGGAATTTTTTTAACAGTTCTGCAGCAAGGGCTTTCTGGTACTGCCCCATTTTTGTAGACCTCTCCACCTCAAGAATAAGAGAGTGAAAGTTCTCCTTGTAGCGGGGGTCTAAAAGTGTCACCAACCAGTATTGACTGTCACCCAACATTTTGACAACACGAGGGTCACGGTTAAGGCAGCGTAACATAAAGTCAGCCATGCGTGCCAGACTAGTAACGGGCAAGACTTCCGTGTCCTCACCAAGATGACGACTGACCATGCTCTCCTCCTCCTCCTCCTCCCCCCTGTCCTCAGGCCACCCACGCTGAACCGACGGTATGACAGTTGTACAGGTACTACCGTCTACAGCGCATGATACCAGCTCCTGTTCTTCCTCCTCCTCCTCTTTTCCGTCATTGTCCTCCAATGCAAGTAGGGATTAGATGAGGCTGGGCTGTGTGTAATCGCCCATTACGGCCTCTTGATCCATCTCATCATACTCTGGATGCAATGCCTCCTCTTTATTTCTCTGCAGAGAGCGTTGCAAAAGACAGACAAGTGGGATGCTGACGCTAATGGTGGCATCATCGCCACTCACCATCTTGGTGGACTCCTCAAAGTTTGTCAGGATGGTACATATGTCAGACATCCAGGTCCACTCCTGAGGTCTTATGTGTGGAGTCTGACCTGAATATCGACGGCCTTTTTGCAGCTGGTACTCCACAACTGCTCCCTTCTGCTCACAAATCTTTTCCAACATGTGGAGGGTAGAGTTCCAATGTGTGGGGACATTGTTAGAACTCTCCTGTTAGGTTTTTTCTATTTTGCTGGTCACATGACCTTTTTGCCTATTTAATCCTGCTCCGCCATTCTAGCCTTGCTGGACTTCATTGTAATTTCTACTCTTAAGCTAGCCAGGTGCTTTGTTACCTTTCTCAGGCAGTTTAGCTTGGTCTTTTGACCTCTATGTTATATGTTGTTTGCTTGTCTTTTTACTGCTACAATTTCTGCTAGGAGGTGTCCATCTTTCTCCCAGTCCCTAGTTCTTGTAGGGATCCCTCCCTCACATCTATAGGTCTTCGTTCAGACTAGCTGAGGACTTTAGCGGGTCTGATCGCAGGATCAGGTTCCCTGTTACATCGTAGGGATCTAGCGTAGTTCTATTGTAGGGACAGATCTCCTGTCTTTCCTTAGTGCTTGTAGCAGATCATAACAGTAAGTCCAGCCACAAAAATATCTCTAAGGAAAGACCTCCAGTTTCCATCATGGTGTCGGTTCAGGATTTGGCTCAACGCCTGCAGGGACTCTCTCTGGAGGTGGCCGAGCTCCAACAACACGTGAGTAGCTGTTCTGGAGCGCATTTTGTGGAGCCAAAGGTACGATTGCCTGATTTATTTTTTGGTGAACAACAAGATTTTTTTTCCTTTAACAATGCTTGTTTATTGTATTTTCGTTTGAGACCCAGATCCTCTGGTGATGAATCACAGCACATAGGGTTCATAATGTCACTTTTGCGCAAAGAACCTCAGGGATGGGCCTTGTCTCTCCAACCTAGTGATCCGTGCTTTAGATCAGTGGATAGTTTTTTTTTCTGCTTTGGGGTTGTTGTATGATGATCCTGATCGTGTCGAATCAGCTGAGACGGAATTGAGACTTTTGAGGCAGGGATCAGGTAATGTGGAAAATTATTGTACTCACTTCCGTCGGTGGTCTGCTCAGGTGGGGTGGAACGATTCAGCTCTGAAAAGTTTGTTTCTTGCTGGGCTAGGTGAAAGGGTTAAGGATCTGCTGATTGCTTATCCTACACCTGGAAATTTGCAGGAGGCAATGCAATTAGCTATACGGGTGGACAGGAGACTGCGTGCAAGAGTTAATGAGAGTAAATCCTTTGCCATGTCAGCTCCGAGTCTTGAGAGGGTCTGTACTGACATTGGAGAGCCGATGGAGATTGGGGCGATGTCACCCCGCTCTCAGGAAAAAGACCGCAGGTTTTCTGAAGGTTTGTGCTTTTATTGCGGAAAATCTGAGCATTTCATTAAGAACTGTGTGCTTCGTATGAACAAAGTAAAAAAAAAGGTCAGTTACGCCCATATAGCCTGTTTAAACACTAAGGGTGTATTTCTTTCTGCTACTACTACAGCTCAGGAAGAATTAATTGAATTTCGGATATTTGTGGATTGTGGTTCTACTCTGAATGTGATTGATGGGGGATTCTTGGAAAAACTTAAATTAATACTCAAACCTTTGTCATCCCCTATTGCCGTGGTTTCTGTCGATGGCTCTCCCTTGAAATGTGTTACTCACAAGGTGTATGAATTTCCCCTCACTATTAATGGTATTCACCAAGAAAATTTGGATTTGGTGGTATTAAATAATTTGCCTTCTCCAGTAGTTTTGGGGTTACCCTGGTTAAAATTGCACAATCCTGTACTGGATTGGTCTACTAATGAAATTAAGTCCTGGAGCCCTAAGTGTTATGACAAGTGTTGTAACGGGCACATTGCTGCTGTGGATAAAGGGGAATTACCTGTACCTATTCAGGATTTTTGGAAAGTTTTTTCTGAGGAGGAGTCGCAAATTTTGCCTCCCCATAGAGATTATGATTGTACCATTGAATTTGTCCCTGGAGCGACTCTTCCTAAAAGTCGTTTATTTAATCTTACTATTCCTGAGAGAAAGGCTTTGGAGGAATACATACAGACGAGCTTGGCCGCCGGTCAGATCAGACCCTCTAAGTCACCTGTGGCTGTTGGATTTTTTTTTGTTAAAAAAAAGGACAGCGGTTTACGTCCTTGTCTGGACTTTCGCGAGATTAAAAAAATTACTGTACGCAATCCCTACCCACTGCTATTGATTCCTGATTTGTTTAACCAGTTAGTGGGGGCCAAGTGGTTCTCTAAAATTGATCTCCGGGGGGCATACAATTTGTTGCGCATGAAGGAGGGTGATGAATGGAAGACTGCTTTTAACACTCCTGTGGGTCATTTTGAGAATCTGGTTATGCCTTTTGGTCTTACCAATGCACCAGCATTTTTTCAGAATCTTATTAATGACATCCTTAGACCTTTGATCGGCAAAAATGTGGTTGTGTATTTGGATGACATTCTGATTTATTCGCCTGATCTGGAGTCTTATTGGTGGAGCGTGCGTGAGGTATTACAGTTATTAATTGACAATTCGCTTTTTGCTAAGCTAGAGAAATGTGAGTTCACTGTACAGAGAATTAGTTTTTTGGGCTACATTATCTCCAGCGAGGGTTTTGAGATGGACCCGGTTAAAGTTCAAGCTGTGCAGGAATGGCCTAGGCCTATTGGTTTGAAATTGATACAGAGGTTTTTGAGTTTTGCCAATTATAACAGAAAATTCATTAAAAAATTTTCTATTATTGTTAAACCACTGACCGATCTCACCAGGAAATGTGCTAATACGGTTCAGTGGACTACTGGAGCCATTGAAGCTTTTGTGTTTCTAAAGGAGAGGTTCAGCTTTGCCCCCATCCTTATGCAGCCTGATGTGACTAAGCCGTTTTTGGTTGAGGTTGATGCTTCTTCTGTGGGGGTCGGTGCGGTGTTGTCTCAGGAAAACAAGGATGGAGTACATCCCTGTGCCTTTTTTTCAAAAAAATTTTCTGAGACTGAACTTAATTATGATAATGGTAATCGGGAATTGCTGGCTATTAAACTCGCATTTGAACACTGGCGTCATCTCTTGGAAGGTGCTGAATTTCCCATTCAGGTTTTCACTGATCATAAAAATCTGATCTCTCTTGATGCTGCCAAGCGCTTGAATGCCCGTCAGGCTAGGTGGGCACTTTTTTTTTTGCGGTTTAATTTTTCCGTTACTTACATCCCGGGTACCAAGAATGTTAAAGCTGATGCTTTGTCTCGCAGCTTTTCTCCCATGGTCGGTGCTGAGGAGGAGGAGAGCATTTTACAAGAAGGTGTTGTGATTGCTGCATTGGACTCCGTTTTGGAAGATGAGATTCTTAAAGCACAGGAGAATGCCCCATCTAACACTCCCCATGGGAGGTTGTTTGTGCCTAGGACCTTTAGGAGAGATTTGTTTGCTGAGTGTCATGAGTCTCGGTTGGCAGGTCATCCAGGAATTTCTGAGACCAAGAGACTTGTGGGTCGCAGTTTTTGGTGGCCTGGATGGCAGAAGGAAGTCATTAAGTGGGTGCGTCAATGTACTGTGTGTGCTAGATATAAGTCTTCTCATACTCCTGCTGCGGGGTTGCTTTGCCCTCTGGAGGTTCCTAGTGCACCTTGGACACATCTGGCTATAGACTTTATTACTGACCTTCCCTCCTCTGAGGGTTTCACGGTCATCTGGGTGGTCATGGACCGTTTTAGCAAGATGTGTCACTTGGTTCCCTTCATCAAACTGCCCTGCGCTAAGACACTCGCTAAGGCCTTTGTTAAGGAAATTGTCAGACTCCATGGTGTTCCTACTGACATTGTTTCTGATAGGGGACCTCAGTTCGTGGCTCGTTTTTGGCGTGCCTTTTGTGACAGGTTGGGAGTTCATTTGTCGTTTTCATCTGGATATTATCCTGAGTCTAATGGCCAGACAGAAAGGAAGAATCAGGATGTTGAGCAGTTCTTGCGTTGTTTTGTGGCAGACAATCAAGAGGGGTGGTCTGAGTTTCTGCCGCTTGCTGAATTTGCTCTTAACAACCATACATCCTATTCTGCTGGGTGTTCGCCTTTTTTTTGTTGTTCTGGGAGACATCCGTCTTTTGGGTCATTCTCCAAATTGGTATCGGCTGTGCCTGAGGAGGAGAGTTTTTCAGGTGATTTGGAGAGAGTTTGGACGGATGTGCGTGGTGATCTTCAGGAGGCTTATAAAAAATCTAAGAGGTACTTTGACAGGAAACGTCAAGAGGTTTTGTTTACGGTTGGTGACATGGTTTGGTTGTCCTCAAAGAATCTGCAGTTGAGGATTCCTTCTAAAAAATTGGGTCCCAAGTTTGTAGGGCCCTTTAAGGTGCTTCAGGTAGTTAACCAATCTGCTGTTAGGTTGGAGATTCCCACCTCCTGGAAGATTAATCCGGTGTTTCATGTTTCTCTTTTGACAAAAGCTGATGTATCAGATAGAGACGCCACTGCCACTGTTCCTGCGGTGGTGGAGGATGGGGAATATGAGATTTCCCGCATCCTTAATTCTAGACGGTATAGGGGGAGTTTGCAGTATCTCGTCGCTTGGAAGGGTTTCGGTCCCGAGGATAACTCATGGGTGAGGGCGGATGATGTTTCTGCTTCCAGACTTGTCAGAGCATTTCACAAGAGGTTTCCTGATAAGCCTGGGCCTAGGGGATCCGGAGGATCCTCATAGAAGAGGGGGTACTGTTAGAACTCTCCTGTTAGGTTTTTTCTATTTTGCTGGTCACATGACCTTTTTGCCTATTTAATCCTGCTCCGCCCTTCTAGCCTTGCTGGACTTCATTGTAATTTCTACTCTTAAGCTAGCCAGGTGCTTTGTTACCTTTCTCAGGCAGTTTAGCTTGGTCTTTTGACCTCTATGTTCTATGTTGTTTGTTTGTCTTTTTACTGCTACAATTTCTGCTAGGAGGTGTCCATCTTTCTCCCAGTCCCTAGTTCTTGTAGGGATCCCTCCCTCACATCTATAGGTCTTCGTTCAGACTAGCTGAGGACTTTAGTGGGTCTGATCGCAGGATCAGGTTCCCTGTTACATCGTAGGGATCTAGCGTAGTTCTATTGCAGGGACAGATCTCCTGTCTTTCCTTAGTGCTTGTAGTAGATCATAACAGACATCCCACAACAGTCGGTGTGCCGGAAGCTGAAAATGCTGCTGCAACACAGCAAGGGCGGCGGAAGCTGTAGCCGACTTCCGAAAATGAGCTGAGAGGCGGCGTACTTTGACGAGCAGATCTGGCAACTCGGGGTACGATTTAAGAAACCGCTGAACCATGAGGTTAAGCACATGAGCCAGACATGGTACGTGTGTGATCTCGCCAGTAGGTTCAGTGGTCTCAGCCACAGATCTGCCTGCTCTTTCACAGCTGTCCACAACTCACAAGCAGTGTGAGGTTTATCACCTAAGCTTATAAGTTTCAGCACAGCCTGTTGCCGCTTGGCTGAGGCAGTACTGCAGTCCTTCCAGCTTGTAACTGATGTGGTGATATCTGAGATGGAGGCTGAACATGAGGAGGAGGAGGAGGATGATGCGCAGGAGCTGTACACTGTGGGGGCAACTCTGACTGACATAGAGCCCACAATCCTCGGTGTGGGGAGGATGTGTTCCGTCCCAAGGTCCGACTGGGTCCCGGCTTCCATTATGTTTACTAAGTGTGCCGTCAGGGAGATGTACCGTCCCTGGCCACAAGCACTTGTCCACGTGTCCGTTGTCAGGTGGACTTTCCCAGTAACTGCGTTGTTGAGGGCACGGCAGATGTTTTGGGACACGTGCTTGTGTAGTGCGGGGATGGCACAGCGGGCAAAATAGTGTCGGCTGGGGACCGAGTACCGAGGGACGGTCACCGCCATAAGGTTGCGGAAGGATTCCCTCTCCACCAGCCTAAAAAGCAGCATTTCCAACGCAAGCAGTCGTGAAATGTGCGAATTTAGGACTGTGGCCTGTGGGGCGTTGGCTGTGAATTTGCGCTTTAGTTCAAAGGTCTGGGACATGGACAATTGAATGCTGCGGTGGGACGTGGAACTGGACGTTGATGCTGTTTCTTGAGAAACTGCCGTAACAAGTGAAGACTGAGAGGAGGGGGCATCTTTGCATGCAGTATGGACAGGGGATTGCCTTGCACGCACAACAGGGGGTTCTCTTACAACAGCGGAACAAGCAGTGGTGACACCAGCTGACACTGGTCGTGGACCCTGGGGTTTGCCCTACAAAGTCGGGTGCTTTGCTGACATGTGTCTGATCATGCTGGTGGTGGTCAGGCTGGTAGCTTTGTCACCCCTGCTGATGCTGGCCTGGCAGGTGGTACAAATGGCCTTTTTGGGGTTATCAGCAGAGTCTTTAAAAAAATTCCAGACTCTGGAAGACCTACCGGTTGTACTGGCAACGTCCCTTGTGCTGGTGTTACGGGGAACAGTTGCTCACCTTCTGTCTGCAGCCACCACACTGCTTCTTCCTGCCTGTTGGGGTACTCTGCCTCCCTCTCCCTGTGTGCTTCTGGCCTCGCTCTGCATGTCCTCCTGCCATGTTGGGTCAGTTACTAGATCATCCACCACCTCCTCCTCTTCCACTTCCGCACCATGGTCCTCCTCCTCACTTCGTGGCAATTGTGTCTCGTCATCGTCCACCTCTTGTGACAAATTTCCAGCGTCGCCTTCCTGTGGCCCTGGCTGTTCAAATATTTGGCCATCGCTACATGGGATCTCCTCTTCCACCACTTCAAGCGGAGCAGGCGAGGGGCCCAAATATGGAAATGGACCAGTGAACAGCTCTTCAGAGTGTCCAACTGTGGGATCAGTTGCTGACTGACGACAATCGGCATGGCAAAAGGGAAATAAAAAGGAGATTAGAACCATGGAAGAGGAAAACCACAGTTCTATTTCTCTGGCCTACACCAGAATCTTTTAAACAGATATATTTGTGTCTGAACAGTCAGCGAGTCACTCAAACTGTTTTTTTTATGGAAAAAAGGCAAAAAAGAGGATAATACAGAGATTTGAACCGTGGAACTGCAAAACCACAGTTCTAGTTATCTGGCCAAAACCAGACTCTTTTAAACAGATATATTTGTGTCTGAACACTCACAGACACAATAAAAAAAAAATTTTTTTTGGGGGGGGATACCAAACGGTTAATAAGACGGTTATTTGTACAGTCTGACTGAGGAAAAATAAAAAAGAGGATTTAGATGAAAAAAAAGGATTTTTCCTAGCCCTGAGACCTGGGGCTAAGTCTAGCAATTTGAGAAGCAGCACACAGGACTGTAATGCAGTGTTTGTTGGTATAACCACTGAGTCTCCTATACAGCCTGCCTGCCTGCCTGATATCTGGGATGGATATTAGTCCTCAGAAGGACTGTTTGCTTGATTTTGCAGGCTTTAGAGACCCTACACTAACTATTTTGCAGTATAAATCTCTCCCTAGCTCAGTAGCACTCTCCCTACACTGTCTGATCCGGAGCGACTGTGTCCAAGATGGCAGCGCCCGGTTTTAAATACTTGAGGTGACACTGTGCGGCCAGCCAATCACTGTAATGCCTACAACCAACATGGCTGCGGCATTACAGTGACTGGCTGACAATCCCTGCATGTTCATTAGCGCTGTAAAGAGCGCCAAACATGCAGGGCGGAAACCAGAGCTCCCGCCCGAGTAACCCGAAAATGCTCGGTGCTCGCCGAGCATCCCGAGTAGTGAGATGCTCGGGCGAGTACCGATCAGTGTGGAGCATGCTCGCTCAACACTAGTCAGGATCTAAATACCTTTGAACATCTGTGAAGAGATCTTAAAATTGCTGTTGGGAGAAGGCACCATTCAAATATGAGAGACCTGTAACAGTTTCCAAAAGAAGAGTGGTCCAAAATTCCAGTTGAGAGGTGTAAGAATCTTGTTGATGACAATAGAAAGTGATGAGCCCCCTGGGCCATGGGGTACCCGGTGCCGGGCCGGTAAATGCTGGAGGATGTCACAGTAGCGGTGACCTGGTCCGTGACCCAGGGCAGTCAATAAAAAGGGGTTATTGATAGGGGATTTATAGTGATTGTATAAAGTTCGTGACGCCACCTGTGGTATGCGGCTAAGGGAGCCGCCGCTGCGGAGCAGGTCCTCTGGAGCTGATGTTACGGCAGCAGGGATAGTGTGGCTCTCCACAGGTAGCACTTAGCTCCAGGGCAGTGTAGATGTTATGGGTTATGCTGGGCGTTGTAGTGCATGGGTTGATGGCGCAGCAATAATCAGTCCACAACTTAATGGAGGTTTCCTCTTATTTTTACTGGCGGTGATTAAGCAAACCGGGACTAGGGTACTGGCTAGAAGTGGAAGTCCGGGCAGCCTGGAAGCAAGTAAAGAATCCTCCTTGCCAGGTGAAGTTGGAGGCCTACCCTTTCCACTAAACTCTTTGGCCCTGCTGCTTGTAGCTGTGCGGTGGCCCTCGTTCCTGAGTGCAACGTTTCTGTGCTCACCCGTATGGCAGGCAGCTCAGGCTGCTGAGCCTCCGGGCGTCTGATGGGGCCAGGAGACCTGCAGTCTCCTGCCCTCCGGTTTCTACTGCTGGGCCTTCGGTGCCCCACAGCCTTGGACTACCGTGTCCGGTTCTTCTGTGCTGATTCTTCTGGGGTGAGCTGCCGCGCAGCTCCACTCCCCAGCTCCTCTCTCCTCAATGTCCTGACTTCAACTCCTCACACTAAGTCTAACTAACCCCGCCCCCAGATCACAGTTGCCAAGGGGAGGAACCCCCCTTGCTGGTCTTAAGACAGGACAGTGTTGCATGCTTAGTAAAACCTGATTAGGGGACCCCTGCTTGCTTCCAGGCATGGCATCACCTCTTGTGAGGGAGGCAATGCCACTGTGGCAACCGGACCCCTGGGGTGCCACAGAAGCGATTGATTGTAGTTATCTATTCCAAAGAGTGTGCAACCAAATATTGAGTTGAGAGTGCCAACAATTTTATTTGGCTTATTTCTGGAGTTTTGTGTGAAATTATGTCCAATTTGCTTTTTTTTCTCAGGTTTTTTTGTGTTGTTCCAATAAACACGAAGGAAATAAACATGTCTATAACAAAACATGTGTAATTGCAATAATTTTGTGGGAGAAATACTTCATTTTCTGGAACTATTTCAAGGGTGTCAACTCTTTTGGCCATGACTGTATGGTTGGCTGATTTCACAACTCTAGAATACAGGGCGTAATACAGCCATAGTACAATTTGCTGCAGGCCAGAGTCCAATTCTAGTTAGTAACTCTTCACAAGTAGTACCGTACGTCTGCACAGGAAGAAATGGCCCAGTACACTCAAAACTTCCTCCAGAGGCGGCAAGAGTTTCTCTCTGCCCAGTGATCAGCATCTGTTTTCATGGGTTGACCAACGAAGCCTGGTCTTTGGTACTTGACCGACGAAGCCAGGTCCTCTCTGGGATCAGGTCACTCTCTAAAGCTTTTACTGCAGTGTCAGCTTCGAGCCTAGTCCGCTGCTCACGCATACACTATCTCTTTCATACCCTGGTGCCAACTGAACTCTTGCATCATCGTCCTGGCCTTATACATTTAGCAACTGCGTCACAGCTGTCATCTGAATGGGTGCACTCTTCAAGCTCTAACCTCAGGGAACATACTCTTCACCCTTCAGTTCCTGCCTGTGTAGTCCAACCAGCAGATGGCCATATTACAGGTGTTGTTGGTTCTTGACTAGATACATCTTCTGCTCACCACCCCTTAAATATCTATCTGTCTATCTCTTGAAAAACTGATCCTCATTTATTTTATGCTACATAGTACTGCAAGGGGCAGTATTGGACAAAGTTTGTATTATGTATTATAAAAGCTTCATAATAATTTGCAGTAAGTACAGTAGAATACTAGCTGTTACCATGCCAGATAAAGATAACAGAAATCAAGGAAAAAAGCACATTTATGTGTAGCCCACGTTTTTTTTTGCTGTATTTAAAACATAATAATTGAGATTATTTCTCTTTTATCATCCCAAATATCTTTTTTTCCTAAGAAACAGCAACGAGATTTGAATCATGGACTTCTAGTTAGACACTTAGGCCAGGTTCACACGTTCAGTATCTGGTCAGTATTTTACTAGTGTTGAGCGAGCATGATCGACACTGCTCGGTACTCGGCCGAGCATCTCACTACTCGGGATGTTCGGCGAGCACCGAGCATTTTCGGGTTACTCGGGCGGGAGCTCGGGTCTCCGCCCTGCATGTTTGGCGCTCTTTACAGAGCTAATGAACATGCAGGGATTGCCAGCCAGTCACTGTAATGCCGCAGCCATGTTGGTTGTAGGCATTACAGTGATTGGCTGGCCGCACAGTGTCACCTCGAGTATTTAAAACCGGGCGCTGCCATCTTGGACACAGTCGCTCCGGATCAGACAGTGTAGGGAGAGTGCTACTGAGCTAGGGAGAGATTTATACTGCGAAATAGTTAGTGTAGGGTCTCTAAAGCCTGCAAAATCAAGCAAACAGTCCTTCTGAGGACTAATATCCATCCCAGATATCAGGCAGGCAGGCAGGCTATAGGAGACTCAGTGGTTATACCAACAAACACTGCATTACAGTCCTGTGTGCTGCTTCTCAAATTGCTAGACTTAGCCCCAGGTCTCAGGGCCAGGAAAAATCCTTTCTTTTCATCTAAATCCTCTTTTTTATTTTTCCTCAGTCAGACTGTACAAATAACCGTCTTATTAACCTTTTGGTATCCCCCCCCCAAAAAAATTTTTTTTTTTATTGTGTCTGTGAGTGTTCAGACACAAATATATCTGTTTAAAAGAGTCTGGTTTTGGCCCTGGAAATAGAAGTGTGGTTTTGCAGTTCCACGGTTCAAACCTCTGTATTATCCACTTTTGGGCCATTTGTATCTAAAAAAAAACAGTTTGAGTGTGTCGCTCACTGTTCAGCCGCAAATATATATATTTAAAAAAGTCTGGTATACATACACCAGTAAATTATAACTGTGGTTTTGCTGTTCCACGGTAAGAAATCTCTATTATTCAGCTTTTGGCATTTTTTACGTAAAGAAAAACAGTAATATTTTCTCCCTGATTGTTCAGATTGTTTAAAAGAGTGTAGGCCAGAGAAATAGAACTGTGGTTTTCCTCTTCCACGGTTCTAATCTACCTTTTATTACCCTTTTTCCATTGATAGTGCGAGTGTAAGCTATTTTACTTACTTTACAATGGGCAAGGCGCGTGGCAAGGGACGTGGAAGTGGACGTTCTGGTAATGGTGCGTGCAGAGGACGGGGCCGTGGCCAAGGTGAAAATGTGCCACAACCAACAGCCACATCTTCTCGCTCCCACTTCTTGACCGAATTACTAGGGAAGCACAGAACAACACCACTATTGCGAACTGATCAGTGTGAACAGGTTATTAATTGGATAGCAGATAATACTTCCAGTTACCTTCGCACCACCACCTCCGGCCTGTCTTCCACACGGTCGACTCTTAGTAGCCGTGAGTCTCGACCGCATACTCCTCCTCACCCTGATGCTCCTGTCTCCCACCATGCCGATTGTCGTCAGACAGCAACTGATCCCACAGTTGGACACTCTGAAGAGCTGTTCACTGGTCCATTTCCAGATTTGTGCCCCTCGTCTGCTCCGCTTGAAGTGGTGGAAGAGGAGATCCCATGTAGCGATGCCCAAATATTTGAACAGCCACGGCCACAGGAAGTCGATGCTGGCAATTTGTCACAAGAGGTGGACGATGACGAGACACAATTGCCACAAAGTGAGGAGGAGGATCGTGAAGCGCAAGTGGAAGAGGAGGAGGTGGTGGATGATCTAGTAACTGACCCAACGTGGCAGGAGGACATGCAGAGTGAGGCCAGCAGCACACCGTAGGAGGGAGGCAAAGTACCCCAACAGGCAGGAAGAAGCAGTGTGGTGGCCGCAGACAGAAGGCGGGCAGCCGTTTCCCGTAACACCAACACGAGGGACATTGCCAGTACAACCGGTAGGTCTTCCAAAGTCTGGAATTTTTTTAAAGACTCTGCTGATAACTCCAAAAAGGCCATTTGTACCACCTGCCATGCCAGCATCAGCAGGGTTGACAAAACTACCAGCTTGACCACCACTAGCATGATCAAGCACATGGCAGCAAAGCACCCGACTTTGTGGAGCGAACCCCAGGGTCCACGACCAGTGTCAGCGGGTGTCACCACTGCTTGTTCCGCTGTTGTAAGAGAACCCCCTGTTGTGCGTGCAAGGCAATCCCCTGTCCATACTGCATGCAAAGATGCCCCCTCCTCTCAGTCTTCACTTGTTATGGCAGTTTCTCAAGAAACAGCATCAACATCCATGTCCACGTCCCACCGCAGCGTTCAATTGTCCATATCCCAGAGCTTTGAACGAAAGCGAAAATTCGCAGCCAATGCCCCACAGGCCACAGTCCTAAATTCGCACATTTCACAACTGCTTGCATTGGAAATGCTGCCTTTTAGGCTGGTGGAGACGGAATCCTTCCGGAACCTTATGGCGGTGGCCGTCCCTCGGTACTCGGTCCCCAGCCGATACTATTTTGTCTGGTGTGCCATCCTCGCAGTAGACAAGCACGTGTCCCAAAACATCTGCCGTGCCCTCAACAACGCAGTTACTGGGAGAGTCCACCTGACAATGGACACGCGGACAAGTGCTTGTGGCCAGGGATGGTACATCTCCCTGACGGCACACTGGGTAAACATAGTGGAAGCCGGGACCCAGTTGGACCTTGGGACGGAACACATCCTCCCCACACCGAGGATTGCGGGCCCTATGTCAGTCAGAGTTGCCCCCACAGTGTACAGCTCCTACGCATCATCCTCCTCCTCATGTTCAGCCTCCATCTCAGATATCACCACATCAGTTACAAGCTGGAAGCACTGCAGTACTGCCTCAGCCAAGCGGCAACAGGCTGTGCTGAAACTCATAAGCTTAGGTGATAAACCTCACACTGCTTGTGAGTTGTGGACAGCTGAGAAAGAGCAGGCAGATCTGTGGCTGAGACCGCTGAACCTACATCCAGGCATGGTCGTGTGTGACAATGGCCGTAACCTGGTGATGGCTCTGAGGCGAGGCGAGATCACACACGTACCATGCCTGGCTCGTGGTTCAGTGGTTTCTTAAATCGTACCCCGAGTTGTCAGATCTGCTCGTCAAAGTACGCCGCCTGTCAGCTCATTTTCGGAAGTCGGCTACAGCTTCCGCCGCCCTTGCTGTGTTACAGCAGCGTTTGCAGCTTCCGTCACACCGACTGGTGTGTGATGTCCCCACACGTTGGAACTCTACCCTCCACATGTTGCAAAGGATTTGTGAGCAGAAGACAGCAGTTGTGGAGTACCAGCTGCAACAAGGCCGTCGATATTCAGGTCCGATTCCACACATAAGACCTCAGGAGTGGACCTGGATGTCTGACATCTGTACCATCTTGACAAACTTTGAGGAGTCCACTCAGATGGTGAGTGGTGATGACGCCATCATTAGCGTCAGCATTCCACTTGTCTGTCTTTTGCAATGCTCTCTGCAGAGAATTAAAGAGGAGGCATTACAGCCAGAGTATGATGAGATGGATCAAGAAGCCGTAGCGGTCGATTACACACAGCCCAGCCTCATCTCATCCCAACGTGCACTGGGGGACAATGAGGGAGAGGAGGAGGAGGAGGAGGAAGAACAGGAGCTTGTATCATGCGCTGTAGACGGTAGTACCTGTACAACTGTCATACCGTCGGTTCAGCGTGGGTGGCCTGAGGACGGGGGGGAGGAGGAGGAGGAGGAGGAGATGAGCATGGTCAGTCGTCATCTTGGTGAGGACACGGTGAGGACACGGAAGTCTTGCCCGTTACTAGTCTGGCACGCATGGATGACTTTATGTTACGCTACCTTAACCGTGACCCTCGCGTTGTCAAAATGTTGGGTGACAGTCATTACTGGTTGGTGACACTTTTAGACCCCCACTACAAGGAGAACTTTCACTCTCTTATTCCTGAGGTGGAGAGGTCTACAAAAATGGGGCAGTACCAGAAGACCCTTGCTGCAGAACTGTTAAAAAAGTTCCCATCTGAACACGCTAGCAGCAGAGGTCACAGTTTGCTGACCAACCAAAGCGTACAAGCAAGAGAGAGGCAACTCCAATCCAGCAGAGGCAGAGGAACACTGTCAACGTTCTGGGACAGTTTTCTGAGACCCGCCCAGCTTACACACCCTGAGGCATGGGGTACTCTCACAAGGAGTGGAAAGTTTCAAAAGATGGTGAGGGAGTACCTTGCCGACCGTACCAGTGTCCTCTGTGATTCCTCTGTGCCTTTTAATTATTGGGTATCCAAGTCTTGGAGGTCCTGGCCTGCCCTGCCGCTAGCGTGTTATCTGAGCGTGTTTTTAGTGCCGCTGGGGGAATTATAACTGATAAGTGCACTCGACTGTCAACTGACAATGCTGACAAGCTGACCCTTATCAAGATGAACAGGGGCTGGATTGGGCCAGACTTCTCGTCACCACCAAATGACAGCAGAGTAACATAAAGTCAAATCCACTGTGTTTTTTCGGGAGGTGTATTCCCATGCACCGCTTCACACCCACACATGGGTATACGCTTCCTCATTTCGGCTGTTTTATGTTCTTCTCCTTATCCTCGGCCTCCACCACCACTATACCACCAGGGTGACCGTGGTCCGTGTTGCCATTAATGAAAGTTCCTCCGTCCTAATTTTTGCCAGCTTTTGCTTGGAAGGCATAAGCAAATACTATGGGAGACCCACTCCCCAATCATGGGAATAATGTTTGTAATATGCTGTACTGCATGGCTCTTGTAAGGGGCATTGCAAGTTCCTCCGTCCTAATTTTTGGCAGCTTTTGCTTGGAAGGCATAAGCAAAGACTATGGGAGACCCACTCCCCAATCATGGGAATAATGTTTGTAATATGCTGTACTGCATGGCTCTTGTAAGGGGCATTGCAAGTTCCTCCATCCTAATTTTTGGCAGCTTTTGCTTGGAAGGCATAAGCAAATACTATGGGAGACCCACTCCCCAATCATGGGAATAATGTTGGCAATATGCTGTACTGCATGGCTCTTGTAAGGGGCATTAAAAGCGTCTTGTTAAGCTACTGGGACCTCCACGTCTCTTCTGAGGGGCATTAAAAGCGTCTTGTTAAGCTACTGGGACCTCCACCACTTTTCCGAGGGGCATTAAAAGCGTCTTGCTAAGCTACTGGGACCTCCACGTCTCTTCTGAGGGGCATTAAAAGCGTATTGTTAAGCTACTGGGACCTCCACGTCTCTTCTGAGGGGCATTAAAAGCGTCTTGTTAAGCTACTGGGACCTCCACCACTTTTCCGAGGGGCATTAAAAGCGTCTTGTTAAGCTACTGGGACCTCCACGTCTCTTCTGAGGGGCATTAAAAGCATCTTGTTAAGCTACTGGGACCTCCACCACTTTTCCGAGGGGCATTAAAAGAATCTTGTTAAGCTACTGGGACCTCCATGTCTCTTCTGAGGGGCATTAAAAGCGTCTTGTTAAGCTTCTGTGACCTCCACGTCTCTTCCAAGGGGCATTCAAACCATCTTGTTAAGCTACTGGGACCTCCACGTCTTATCCGAGGGGCATTAAAACCGTCTTGTTAAGCTACTGTGACCTCCACGTGTCTTCGAAGGGGCATTAAAGGCGTCTTCTTAAGCCACTCTGAACTCCACAGCTCTTCCAAGGGGCATTGAAATGTTGTTTTTAATTAGGTCTAACCTCCACGACTCTCCCAACGGGCATTGCATTTCCTCCTAATTTTAGTCAGCTTTTGCTTTTCAATGAAAAGGCGAAAACTAAGGGAGACCCACTCCCCAATAATGGGTAGAAGGTTTTAGTACGCTTTAATCCATGTATGTTTCAAGGGGCATTGTAGTTCATCATAATTTTTGGAAAGCCTTCCATTCACTGCTTAAGCCAACAGTGCACAGGAGACCCAGTTGCTATAATTGGAAAAAACGTCATTTCCAAGGGGCATTGGAGTGCCTCAAAATTTTTGGTAGGCATTGCACTCACTGTATGCCCTATAACTGTGTAGCCAAACCGCTCATTTTGTTACAGAAACATATCCTACAAGACATATGTGGTTGACTGGCCTAATATTGATGTGAATGGTCCCTGTTCCTCCTGCTCTTTCTCCTTTGCCACCACCTCATTCATCATTTATCACCTGAAGCTTTGTTTTAACGGGAGTCATAGAACTGGGATAGTAGCAGGAAAACATCCAGCAATCCTCGGAGGAGGTAGGGAATGCGCCAAAACGCTGACCACCTCAGGCCTAGCCGCTACTACATTCATGCGCTTGCTTTCCAAGAAAACAAAGCAGATGCTAACTTCTATCATCATCATCATCATCATGGTCCTCACCTTGGCACTCTCAACTCCCCTGATGAAGAAGCCAGGGCCCACCGGAGGAGTCTGGTTCTCTGGTGGGCTCGTCCAATGCTACCCTAAAGCAGACCAGGCTAAGAAAAGTGTGTTTCTTCCAAGGAGAAATAGGGGCGGCTGGGGACCGTTTATGGACACCCGGTTGCCCCCAGGGGGCTGGGGACCATGTGTAGACACCCGGCCGCGGGGTGGCTGGGGACCGAGTTTGGACACCCGGCCGCCGGGCGGCTGGGGACTGAGTATGGATTCCAGGCCGCCAACGCAGCTATGACATGGTGGCCAGATTCCGCCTCCACATGCCTAAAAGGCCCAATTTCAAATGCAAGCAAGCAATATGGTATTGCAGCCTGGGGGTGGGTGGGTGGCAGGCTGCACACTTATTCTTGCATTCCAAGAAAACAAAGCAGATGCTAACTTGTATCATCATCATCATGGTCCTCACCTTGGCACTCTCAACTCCCCTGATGGAGAAGCCAGGGCCCACTGAGTATGGATTCCAGGCCGCCAACGCAGCCATGACGTGGTGGAGAGATTCCTCCTCCACATGCCTAAAAGGCCCAATTTCAAGGGCAAGCAAGCAGTATGGTATTGCAGCCTGGGGGTGGGTGGGTGGTGGGCTGCATATTTGCGCTTGCATTGCAAGGAATGGGGGAGGTACAATTGAACACTGCCCTGGGACAAGAACTTGCATGGGGATAGTTGCAAGTCTGCATCTTCTGATGCGGCAAGGATGACTTCTGATGGGCACACTTTTAGGCAGTGACCTGGGTGTCAGAGATGCTTCCAGGGGTCTTCCCCATACTGTTCCCATGTCTTTTCAGCACTGTATGCATGTGTCACACAGCACATGGCCAGATAAGGTTGTAAAATGTTAAAATGACATTTCCCGGTGAATGCATTTGTCACAGTTAAAAGCAATACAAAAGTGCAAAAATGCATAAAAAATGCAACTTGTGAACATAGCCCAAGGTGTGGAGGAGTATTTTTTTGGGGGGTTATTTATTTTACCTTATACACAAGTCTTTACCCTGGAATGGAACTTCCTTAACATATTTCACAGGAAAGCAGTTTCAGTTTAGTTTTTGAACATTTTATTGTGAGCCCTTAAAAGTGGCTTAATACCTCTGACCACGTTGTTGATAACAGTGACCTGGGTGCAGAAATGCTTCCTGGGGCGATCACCATGCTGGCCCCTTGTCATTTGAGCACTGTCACTATCGTTTTGGGCACTTGTTAGGCTTTTAAAAGACTGCCGGGGGTGCCGCCGCAAAAATGCTCGGGTTTCCCATAGACTAACATTGGGCTCGTTGCTCGGGTCGAGCACCCGAGTATCACGGCGAGCTCGGCCCGAGCTTCGAGCACCCGAGCCTTTTAGTGCTCGCTCAACACTACCTCAGTATTTGTAATCCAAAATCAAGAGAGGAATAATCAGAGGAAAAGTATAAGAGAAACAAGAGCATTTTTCATCCACTCCTGGTTTTGACTTACAAATACTGATGCAAAATACTGACTAAATACTCAACGTGTGAACATGGCCTTAGGGTCCAATTCATTAAGACTGGCGTTGTTCCAATCTTAATCATCGGCATGCAGAAGTAACATGCACCTGATTTGTTAAGAGGCACCTCTTATCTTATCAGTGGCATGCACCTCCCCCAGAATTGTTACTCTAATCAGGGACTGAAGTAAGATTTCTTGTGTAAGTTACGCCACAACTTTTAATGAATTTATCAGGCGGGCCTCTACGACCAACCCTCCATGATTGATTCCTTACCCGAGGATGAAAGGGGAGTCATTCGAGATTTAATTGATCTCCTAATGGAAAATGAATCCCACACGGGTAAGAGACCCCCCTTTCCTGGTAGGCTACCCTCACATGCCACTCCTTCATTTTCACTCTTTCCCGCGGTCCAGATCTTTTTTGACGTGGTCCGTAGGGAAATATAACAATTGGCAATCGACACATGCAGACATGGTAACCTTACCTACCAGGAATCCTTGGCACTTAACCGGTTAAAAAATAATAATAACTTCACCATCAAGGAGGCTGACAAAGGGGGGAATGTCATACTTTGGCCTCTTGATTTGTATCACAAAGAGGCCAGACAACAACTATCCAATGTGGCTTACTATCATGTTCTTCCCTCAGATACAACTTTGATCTTTAAACAAAAAATGGATAAGCTACTCACCATGGCACTACAAAGAGGAATCATCAACAAAAAAGAAAGGCATTTCCTTACCAATGATCACCCGACTACGCCAACGTTTTATATGCTCCCAAAGGTGCATAAGTCTCTGGATGAGCCCACTGGAAGACCGATCGTCTCAGGTATTGGTGGCCTTTTCGAACGCCCGTGTGTGTACATTGACCATTTTTTATAGCCTCTAGCCTTAAAATTACCCTCTTATATCAGGGATTCTTCACATCTCTTACAGCAATTGGAGAACCTAATATTACCTGAAAACACACTGATGGTCACGATGGATGTGGAGGCGCTATATTCCAATATTGGTCATGATTTGGGTCTGGAGGCCGTTTCTCATTTCTTGGACAAATACACCACAGGTACTCGTGCGCATGACCTATTTTTGTTGGACCTTTTGGGTATGGTCTTGCGTAATAACTACTTTGTGTTCGATCGGGCCTTCTACCGCCAGATCTGTGGGACTGCTATGGGGGCCAGGTGTGCTCCAGCTTATGCAAACCTCTTTTTGGGGTGGTGGGAGGAGATCAGGGTGCGCCCACTAAATCACTTTCAACATCATGTAACTGGTTGGTACCGTTACATAGATGACATTTTTATGCTATGGTCGGGCCCTTTGGAACTATGTAAGGAATTTATTGACACTCTCAACAATAATCCTTGGAATATTATCTTGACTTCCAACTTTTCTTACTCTGTTGTAGAGTTTCTGGATCTAAAAATTACTTTGGAAGGATCATCTCTCAGAACTTCATTATTTAGGAAACCAATGGCTATAATAGCCTACTTCACTTCACAAGCTTCCACCCAGACAGCATCAAAAGAGGGATCCCCAAGGGACAATTTCTGAGACTAAAAAGAAATTGCAGTTCCCAAGAAGACTTCAAAACCCAAACAAGGAACCTTACTCAGAGGTTTGTGGCTAGGGGATATCCTTGAAAACTAGTTTCACGAGCATATCAGCATTGTATGGGTGTAACGGATCTGGGAAGTGGAACCTCTGAGCAAGTATACAAAGGGGCAGTCCTTGTAATGAAGCGGGTGGCTCCCAGGGTAGGCGGGCAGGTAGTCACGGCTAGTGACGGGGACAGTCTCTGGGTAGAAGGGCAGGAGGTCACGGCAAGTGACGGGGACAGTCTCTGGGTAGAAGGGCAGGAGGTCACAGCAAGTGACGGGGACAGTCTCTGGGTAGAAGGGCAGGAGGTCAGGGCAAGTGACGGGGACAGTCTCTTGACAGGCGGGTGGTCACGGCAAGTGACGGCTGAGCCTCCAGATAGGCTAGCAGGCAGGTAGCAGGTGGACGCTCCCAGGTGAGCGGGCAAGAGTCTCTGGACAGGCAGGTGGTCACAGCAAGTGACGGCGGAGCCTCCAGGTAGGCTAGCAGGCAGGTAGCAAGTGGACGCTCCCAGGTGAGCGGGCAAGAGTCTCTGGATAAGCAGGTGGTCACAGCAAGTGACAGCTAAGCCTCCAGGTAGGCTAGCAGGCAGGTAGCAGGTGCACGCTCCCAGGTGAGCGGGCAAGAGTCTCTGGACAGGCAGGTGGTCACAGCACGTGACGGCAGAGCCTCCGGGTAGGCTAGCAGGCAGGTAGCAGGTGAGCGCTCCCAGGTGAGCGGGTAAGAGTCTCTGGACAGGCAGGTGGTCACAGCACGTGACGGCAGAGCCTCCAGGTAGGCTAGCAGGCAGGTAGCAGGTGGGCGCTCCCAGGTGAGCGGGCAAACAGATCCATAGACAGACTGGCAGGGCTGGTAGGCAGACTGTCGGACCGCAGGAATGTAAGCAGATAGACAAGTATCAGGCAGGTATCAAGCAGGAATCTGGCAGGTAACTGGCAGGTATCTGGTAACGGGGCCTGAGGGCTGAAGCAGAGTGATAGGCTATGCAACAACATTGCTCAGGCACCTCCATTTTGAAGGAGGTGCCTTATATATGGAGAGGTCCTCCGGCCATTGGCCGGGGACTCCTTAGGACGGCGCGCGCGGCCCCTTTAAGAGAGGGGGAGCGCGCGCGCGCGCCCTAAGCACAATGGTCGGGAAGCAGCGCGCGCTGCCAGCAGAGCGGGAGGAAGACACCGGGCACAGAGCGGAGAGGTGAGGGGAACAGCGTCCCTGCATAGCAGGAGGCAGGGACGCCGACGCTACAATAGGTTTGGAGCGCGGAGAGACTTTTTTGCCTAGAGATCACAAAAAACCTGAGGGGGTTAATTTGATAACGACTTACCACAACCAATGGTAGGAAGTCTACAAAATATTGTCTAGAAATTGGGGGATCTTATTAAGCGACCCCAAAATCCACAAATTTGTCTCTGACAAACCAAGGATTGTAGCCAGAAGGGCCCGAAACTTGAAAGACCATTTGGTCAATAGCCATTTTGTACGGCCTAAACAATCACTAAATGGGGCGTCAGGCTAAAGGGCACTTTCCCATGTGGCGAGTGTACGGTATGTCCCTTCATGTTGGCAAGCAACTGTGTTCCTAACAATGTATTTCCTACACAGATTCGCCTTAACAACTACGTGAATTGTAAAACACAAAATGTTATATATGCGGTGGTGTGTAGCTGCCCCAAAATTTATGTGGGGCAAACCACACAGGAATTAAGAAAAAGATTCCAACAGCATCTCTCCACTATCAACACTGCGAGAACGGACCGCAAAAAAGGAAAAACTCTTACATCAGTCGCTGCGCATTTCTTGGACTTTCACAACTGCAAGACCAGCGGAACTTACCTGGTAGGCTTGCAAACAATTGAAAGGAACATTCGCAACAGGGATATAGTCCCGGAGCTTCTACGACAGGAATCAAAATGGATATACAAATTAAACAGCCTGGCCCCTAGTGGACTAAACGAAGAGCTTCTATTTACCGGCTTCTACAAATCACGCTGACTATTGGGATACCCCTTCCCCCCTCCCCCTTCCCCCTTCCCCCCTCCCCCTTCCCCCTTCCCCTTTCCCCTTCCCTTCCAACCCCCCCCCCCTTCTTTATTGGACTCTATGCATATCTATATATATCCCCTCTATTATCAAGCATGTTTTTGGTTGGGTCTGGGCTTTGGCACTTAGGTGACCACTATTGTCCTGGCCAATTTTGGTTTGAATTCTTAGTCTTACCCTTAGTATTACAAAATATTATTTAAGTTCCCTTTTTTTTTTTTTTGGAATTTCTTTTGGAATGAATGGTGCGGCCACACATGGTTTTCTGTCATTATTTGTTTTAGTACTTGTGTCATGATCAGTTGACATTTGAGCATTATTGTCTAAAAGTATTTAAAATACATGTCTAACAATATGTCAAAATACACCAATTTCTCTATATTTCTGTGTTCCAGATTTCTTGGAGTCTTTGTGCTATTGCTGTTTTTTTTCTTATTATTTTTTTGTTCCTTTTTGCCATTTTTTCTACAGACTAGGCTTGGTATTGAACAAGTGTCTCTGGAGCATGACACAGCCAAGTTCTATACTTATACCTCTACTCCATTGCACTCTTGGGGAATAGAATGAGTCTGGTCTGAGCCTTCCACCTACTCTAACATGCCACACATTGTGGCTCACTGCAGCTGACTCCAATCTAGGTAATTACCACACTATTTAGAGTATAAATACAGGACTGGTCCAACTGTCCTCACACCACATCTTTTCCCCCTGATGAAGCCACAGCGTTAGTGGCGATACTCGTGGGGTAATGGCCCTCTATTGATCCTCCCACCCTTTGCACACTGTGACAGCCCCACTTCTAACTCACAGGCTGGATTTTTGGAGGTATTTATTCATAACTCCAGGGATTTACATTCCCTTTATTTTTGGATTTATTTCCTTAGATGCCTCCCCCCTGTGGGTTTTTCTATTGAATTTAACAGAACCAGGATAGACTGGTAGCTTATGTATTTTGAGAGCATAGAGGCTGACACTGGTTAATTTGCACTGATAGATGCACTTTAATGTGTCAGACACCCATTTATGGTATCTTTGCTTTGGGATAGGAGGTTTTACTATCATCATTTTTTGGCTATTGTTGGTACATATTGATATGTGATACTTTTTTGTGGTTTCTACTGAAGCATCATGCTTTTTTAAATGTTTTTAAATTTCTATGTTGTGTCTAGTTCTGTATTCACTCAATAAAAATTATGAATTTTTTTATCTATATGCTCCCTGTCAAAAAAAAATAAAAATTTTATATATATATATGACGCGCCCCTGGGCCTTAGTCGCGCGGCATCGCGCGCACGGGAGCTTACCCGGAGCCGGATCCGATGGGAGTAGTAGTCTCGTGGCGGTGACCCGGTCCGTGCCCAGGGAGTCAAACTGAGCGGCGCTGTATTAGCGGTAGATGTTGTACGACTACGCCACCCGTTGAATGCAGCGAAGGAGCTGCCGCTGCAGGGCAGACCGCTGAGGCCGGTGGTATGATTGTGCAGCGTAGATGGTATAACCCCCAACGGGAGGGGTATGGCCTCAGGGCAGCAGATGTGGATGATGGAGGTAGTGATGGTGCAGCAAGGAGAGTCAGAAACGTATAATGCAGTTTCAGGGTTTTTACTCACAGGTGTTACTTCAGTCACTTCGGCCGGGAGTGACCACCCGAGCCGTGCTGCGTCCACCAAGTGCGGGACTCGGCTAACCCCCAGGCAATTCCGGAGCGTGGTCCTGAGCTCCCCTCTCTCTCTCTCTCTGGCCATCCCCACCAGGGATCCACCTTTGTCCGGTTCCCTCGGGCCTCTCAATGGTAAAACCTTTTATGGCTTTCCTGACCCTACTCGTGGTGTACCTTCCTGGTGAATGTGGTGAGGGTCATGGCAAAACTTGACCACGACCTCCGGTTCCTGACTAAGGATGTTTTGCCTCCGTCAGTTTGGGATCCGGTGCCCTCTTCTGCCAACCCTTCACCCTTTTGGTTCACTCGTGGGATATCGGGGTTCCCTCTTGGTCTTATGTCTCCGGGCCTTTCTTCCTCCTTCTCTCTCTGCTTCAGGCCTGGCCCTGGAGCTGGGCCCAGCCGGAGCCACAGCTCCCTGTCAGCCCTCTTGGCTGAGCTCCTCTCTGAACTGACTGACTCACTGACTGACCCTATCTCTAGATGGTGCCCACCATATATACTCCCTCTGTGTGAGCCCAGGTGACTAGCACCCAATGGGCTCCTACCTCTATGCCCAGAGCCCCTCCCCTATCTGCCCCTACACTACTGGGATGTTCCTCCCCCCCCCTCCCACTCCAGCCAGGGACAGACGCTGTCGTACCTGCACATCTAACTGGTGGGAGTACAGTAGTTCTGTCCCCCGGAAATGGGATGAGTGTAGTGCATGCAGCTAGCTGAGCTGAGTCCCACACTCCATCCTTACCCGGGAGTGGAATACCACACCTCTGGTTGAGGTGCAATACCCCTGTAGCAACCGAGTCCTCAGGGTGCTACATATATATATATATATACAGTACAGACCAAAAGTTTGGACACACCTTCTCATTTAAAGATTTTTCTGTATTTTCTTGACAATAAAAATTGTACATTCACACTGAAGGCATTAAAACTATGAATTAACACATGTAGAATTATATACTTAACAAAAAAGTGTGAA